>NC_138778.1:135037010-135637010 GCF_965119305.1 Pelophylax lessonae
TTATAGCTGGTTGCTAAGGAGCGGGCCGCGAAGCCGGGTGCCGCGTCCTTAACAATGGATGGGTCATCAGTTACACATAAAAAAAAATGTAAAAAAAAAAAAAGCATCACACAACAATTGCGTTTCTGGTGCGATTCCATTGAAGTCTAATACATGCAAAACGTGGGAAAAAAAGTTCCCGACCCTTTCCAAAAACACACCGGCTGCAAAACACATAGCTGTGAACTTGTACCATAGGAAACCATGTTAAATAGACTGTAGTGTGGAAAGGGTCAGGAACTTTTTAAATGCAAAACGCTGCTTTTTTGGTTTAATAGACTTCAATGGAGAAGCTGCAGAAAAAGCATTAAAATACATAAAAATAAATAAATGCAGTTGCATTCACTTGAATGGGTTGTGTTTAGCAGCAGTAAAGCCCGCAAATGCAACAGGAGCAATCATATTTGCCACAAAGCAAACCATCATGGCCATGCATACAACCCCATCTGGCTGGCTTTGCAGATTATGAGAGATGGTACAATTGCAGCTCAACCACCAGTTTTTACTGCCCCTGACCACAAGTGTAAATGAGTGTGATATGGTTTACATAATGAACATTTCCTTTATTCCAAATGTGTTTTAGGGCTAGTTCACACTAGATGCGGTGCGAATTTACAGCGTATTCACTGCAAATCCACATTGCATCAAAATCGCAACCTGTTCATGCGAACTGATTGTGGAGAGCATGTTAAGCTAACGAGACCCGCAATCAGTTTGCAAAACGCAGCGTGATTTGCAGAATTGGATCGCATGGGTGGGAACAGGGCATGGGAGGGCAGAGGTTGTGCTCAGATGGCCGTGTCGGGAGGGCCACGTTGGGAGGGCAGGGGGCCGTGTCGGGAGGGCCGTGTCGGGAGGGCAGAGGGCCGTGCTCGGATGCCGTGTCGGGAGGGCAGAGGGCCGTGCTCGGATGGCCGTGTCGGGACGGCAGGGGGCCGTGCTCGGATGGCCGTGTCGGGAGGGCAGGGGGCCGTGCTCGGATGGCCGTGTCGGGAGGGCAGGGGGCCGTGCTCGGATGGCTGTGTCGGGAGGGCAGGGGGGCCGTGTCGGGAGGGCAGGGGCCTTGTCGGGAGGGCCGTGTCGGGAGGGCAGAGGGCCGTGCTCGGATGCCCGGTGCGGGAGGGCAGAGGGCCGTGTCGGGAGGGCCGTGTCGGGAGGGCAGAGGGCCGTGCTCGGATGCCGTGTCGGGAGGGCAGAGGGCCGTGCTCGGATGGCCGTGTCGGGACGGCAGGGGGCCGTGTCGGATGGCCGTGTCGGGAGGGCAGGGGGCCGTGCTCGGATGGCTGTGTCGGGAGGGCAGAGGGCCGTGTCGGGAGGGAAGAGGGCCGTGTCGGGAGGGAAGAGGGCCGTGTCGGGAGGGCAGAGGGCCGTGTCGGGAGGGCCGTGTTGGGAGGGCAGAGGGCCGTGTCGGGAGGGCAGAGGGATGTGTCGGGAGGGCCGTGTCGGGGAGGGCAGAGGGCCGTGTCGGGGAGGGCAGAGGGCCGTGTCGGGGAGGGCAGAGGGCCGTGTCGGGGAGGGCAGAGGGATGTGGTCGGGAGGGCCGTGTCGGGAGGGAAGAGGGCCGTGTCGGGAGGGCCGTGTCGGGAGGGAAGAGGGCCGTGTCGGGAGGGAAGAGGGCCGTGTCGGGAGGGAAGAGGGCCGTGTCGGGAGGGCAGAGGGCCATGTCGGGAGGGCAGAGGGCCGTGTCGGGAGGGCCATGTCGGGAGGGCAGAGGGCCGTGTCGGGAGGGAAGAGGGCCGTGTCGGGAGGGATGAGGGCCGTGTCGGGAGGGCAGAGGGCCGTGTCGGGAGGGCCGTGTTGGGAGGGCAGAGGGCCGTGTCGGGAGGGCAGAGGGATGTGTCGGGAGGGCCGTGTCGGGGAGGGCAGAGGGCCGTGTCGGGGAGGGCAGAGGGATGTGGTCGGGAGGGCCGTGTCGGGAGGGAAGAGGGCCGTGTCGGGAGGGCCGTGTCGGGAGGGAAGAGGGCCGTGTCGGGAGGGAAGAGGGCCGTGTCGGGAGGGAAGAGGGCCGTGTCGGGAGGGAAGAGGGCCGTGTCGGGAGGGAAGAGGGCCGTGTCGGGAGGGCAGAGGGCCATGTCGGGAGGGCAGAGGGCCATGTCGGGAGGGCAGAGGGCCGTGTCGGGAGGGCCATGTCGGGAGGGCAGAGGGCCGTGTCGGGAGGGCCATGTCGGGAGGGCAGAGGGCCGTGTCGGGAGGGAAGAGGGCTGTGTCGGGAGGGCCGTGTCGGGAGGGCAGAGGGATGTGTCGGGAGGGCCGTGTCGGGAGGGCAGAGGGCCGTGTCGGGGAGGGCAGAGGGCCGTGTCGGGGAGGGCAGAGGGCCGTGTCGGGAGGGCAGAGGGATGTGGTCGGGAGGGCCGTGTCGGGGAGGGCAGAGGGCCGTGTCGGGAGGGCAGAGGGCCGTGTCGGGAGGGCAGAGGGCCGTGTCGGGAGGGCAGAGGGCCGTGTCGGGAGGGCAGAGGGTCGTGTCGGGAGGGCAGAGGGTAGATCGTGATCAACGAGTTGTCGAGCCCTGGATTAGAGTGTGCCCAGGCACATCCGGCACACTCTGCCTATGGCCACGATTGCTGTGTGACAATCACGGCAGAATCACATCACATTCAGGGTACCATTATAGGATAATGTCACCCAAACCTGCATTGTGCAGGGATTGCAATGCCATTCAGCCACAAATCTGCCCACTATTCCAAATTGCAAATGCAACCTGAGGCAGCGCATTCCCATGTGGTGTGGGCTGACACTATGGTCTGGTGGCCCACCTCTCCCCCGGGCCCCCTCTGTCACGTGTCACAACACCCCCTCCGTCACATGTCACCCTGCCCCCTGTGCCCCCTCCGTCATGTCACCCTGTCCCCTGTGCCCCCTCCGTCATGTCACCCTGTCCCCTGTGCCCCCTCCGTCATATCACCCTGTCCCCTCTGTCATATGTCACCCCTCCCCCCTGGATCCCCTCTGACATATGTCACCCCTCCCCCCTGGATCACCTCTGTCATATGTCACCCCTCCCCCTGGATCACCTCTGTCGTATGTCACCCCTCCCCCCTGGATCACCTCTGTCGTATGTCACCCCTCCCCCCTGGATCACCTCTGTCGTATGTCACCCCTCCCCCCTGGATCCCCTCTGTCGTATGTCACCCCTCCCCCTGGATCCCCTCTGTCATATGTCACCCCTCCCCCTGGATCCCCTCTGTCATATGTCACCCCTCCCCCTGGATCCCCTCTGTCATATGTTACCCCCCCCTGGATCCCCTCTGTCATATGTCACCCCTCCCCCTGGATCCCCTCTGTCATATGTTACCCCCCCCTGGATCCCCTCTGTCATATGTCACCCACCCCCCCTGGGCCCCCTCTGTCATATGTCACCCCCCCCCTGGATCCCCTCTGTCATATGTCACCCCTCCCCCTGGATCCCCTCTGTCATATGTCACCCCTCCCCCTGGATCCCCTCTGTCATATGTTACCCCCCCCTGGATCCCCTCTGTCATATGTCACCCACCCCCCCTGGGCCCCCTCTGTCATATGTCACCCCCCCCCCCTGGATCCCCTCTGTCATATGTCACCCCCCCCTGGATCCCCTCTGTCATATGTCACCCCTCCCCCCTGGATCACCTCTGTCATATGTCACCCCTCCCCCTGGATCCCCTCTGTCATATGTCACCCACCCCCCCTGGGCCCCCTCTGTCATATGTCACCCCTCCCCCTGGATCCCCTCTGTCATATGTCACCCCTCCCCCTGGATCCCCTCTGTCATATGTCACCCCTCCCCCCTGGGCCCCCTCTGTCATATGTCACCCTCCCCCTGGATCCCCTCTGTCATATGTCACCCCTCCCCCCTGGATCCCCTCTGTCATATGTCACCCCTCCCCCTGGATCCCCTCTGTCATATGTCACCCCTCCCCCTGGATCCCCTCTGTCATATGTCACCCCTCCCCCTCCTCTGTCACCCCTCCCCCTGGATCCCCTCTGTCATATGTCACCCCTCCCCCTCCTCTGTCACCCCTCTGTCATATGTCACCCCTCCCCCTCCTCTGTCACCCCGCCCCCTGAGCCCCCTCTGTCATGTGACCCCGCCCCCTCGTCCCCCCATACACCGACCTTTCAGTGTGGCCAGCAGCGGCTCTCTTCCTGCCATCCTCTTCCCGCAGAACCGATCACTCCTCCGCCAGAGAGATAACAGCTGAGCGCCCCCTCCTCGTCCTGTACAATGGACTGATCCGAGGGGAGCTGTGATAAGAGTGGAGGTGCCCGAGGTGTGGTCAGTGCTGCACCTATACGGACCGCTCCATTAGCCCTACCCCCGGAGGGGGGTGGAGGGGAATGACTGCATTCCAGGACAGGTGTGAGGCTGGGTGTAATGCTGTGATTGTATATAATAAGGAGCTGTCATCTTCATCCTGGACTCACCTGTGCTGAGGATGACAGCTCTCACCTCTACATACTCAGGAGCACACAGAAAGCACATGTTCCAGAACATATGAAAAACACGTGTCACACTTTATGGGCACATTCACATATGTGTGCTTTTCTGCCTTTACCCACGATACACACAAAGTACTGCCCTACATGAAACCCCAAAACACAGGCACCTCCCGCATGTTTCTAGCACGCGTTTTGCTGCGTTTGCTGGTTGCATTTGGGGTCCCGTTATCGCCTCTGCACACCTTCCCAGAACACGCAGCTGTGACTGCAGCCTAATTATTACCACCTGACCTCCGGAAGGTTTACCCCACTTTATGACCAGGCCAATTTTTGTGATACAGCACTGCGTTATTTTACCTGACAATTGCGCGGTCGTGCGACACTGTACCCAAATACCATGTATGTCCTTTTCCCCCACAAATACAGCTTTGCTTTGATGGTATTTGATCGCCTAAAAAATGTAAAAGATCACATTTCTTCATAAAGAGTGGAAAAGAATCCGCGCTTAGGATAATATCGAAGGGAGGGGGTAGAAAAAAGCGATTGGCTGCAGCCCACTTCAGAATATAACCCACTAGAGATTATATTAGATATATAGAGGAAAAAGGAGAAGTGCTTGGCGCTGCCAATATATGCGTTTAGAAGTGTGGAAGGTAGAAGCTAGTATAGACAACACAGATGTCACAAATATTATAACTATTATGCACGTTTGAAAAAATGAATATTAAATAAATAAGTGAGGTTTTAAATGAGATAAAAACAGGAATAAAGTGTAAGAGCATAAAACCTAGAGCCCAATATTTAAATGTATAAAAGTAAATAGGTATGCAAAAAAAGAAGGTGACATATACATCCACAATATACTCTAATAAAGGATATATATATATATATAGTGCCCTTCAAGTGAGGGTGAAGTGGTGGTGTATAAGTGATAATAAAAAGGTAGAGTAGAAAAAATTAATATATATAAATAATTTTACAGTGACTTGAGTGACCATAAAGTGACATGTGCAAAAAAGGAAAAGAGACCTCAATCCCAAGCCTGGGAAGAGAGAGTGCCCAATGTGGTTACCCAAAAATGACAATGGGGTGGGCCACAGATGGAGGAAAATAAATCCAAAAAATAAATAATAAAAAATGCTGAAAAAAATATATATAAAATGGTGGCTAAGTGATTGATACACAGAATATCTCAAAATCAATAGTGTGCTAGTGAAAAAATGCGCAAAGAAAGTGGTCAAAAATGCATAAGAAAAAACATCCACTGAGTCCTTAAGAAGCGCATAGAGGTATATCAGTCCAAAATAGTGGTGAGGTGCCAAAATCACAGGTGCGACCGGTTGGATGATTCTTAGAGTGAAGACTAAGGTGCTCCCCTATTCAGTGGGTCCGGTGCTCCCCTTTCTAGTAAATACCGAGCTTACCAGAAAGTACTACCCCTACAGGGGTAGAGCGCAGGTCGATAATTGTAGGGATCGCTCCCAAAGCAGAGGGGTCCGGTCACCTGGTCCACTTCTAATATTCCAATTGCCCGAGTCACAACTAATTGGCGTGTTAGTAGGGGTGTTCCAACATTAATGCTCCAACCAAGCCATTCCAGGACATGTATATAAATAAAGAAAGATGCCTCCAAATGGTGAAATACCGCTAGACCGTAAGACCGTAAGCTTACCGTTCATCACCCCACCGCCAGAGAGGACCTTGCGGCTCCTAAGTCCTGAGGGATCGTTAGCACTGTTTTTTATGTGAGTACCTGCTTTTATCTTGGATGTTTTTAATAAAAGTCTAGCGGTATTTCACCATTTGGAGGCATCTTTCTTTATTTATATACATGTCCTGGAATGGCTTGGTTGGAGCATTAATGTTGGAACACCCCTACTAACACGCCAATTAGTTGTGACTCGGGCAATTGGAATATTAGAAGTGGACCAGGTGACCGGACCCCTCTGCTTTGGGAGCGATCCCTACAATTATCGACCTGCGCTCTACCCCTGTAGGGGTAGTACTTTCTGGTAAGCTCGGTATTTACTAGAAAGGGGAGCACCGGACCCACTGAATAGGGGAGCACCTTAGTCTTCACTCTAAGAATCATCCAACCGGTCGCACCTGTGATTTTGGCACCTCACCACTATTTTGGACTGATATACCTCTATGCGCTTCTTAAGGACTCAGTGGATGTTTTTTCTTATGCATTTTTGACCACTTTCTTTGCGCATTTTTTCACTAGCACACTATTGATTTTGAGATATTCTGTGTATCAATCACTTAGCCACCATTTTATATATATTTTTTTCAGCATTTTTTATTATTTATTTTTTGGATTTATTTTCCTCCATCTGTGGCCCACCCCATTGTCATTTTTGGGTAACCACATTGGGCACTCTCTCTTCCCAGGCTTGGGATTGAGGTCTCTTTTCCTTTTTTGCACATGTCACTTTATGGTCACTCAAGTCACTGTAAAATTATTTATATATATTAATTTTTTCTACTCTACCTTTTTATTATCACTTATACACCACCACTTCACCCTCACTTGAAGGGCACTATATATATATATATATCCTTTATTAGAGTATATTGTGGATGTATATGTCACCTTCTTTTTTTGCATACCTATTTACTTTTATACATTTAAATATTGGGCTCTAGGTTTTATGCTCTTACACTTTATTCCTGTTTTTATCTCATTTAAAACCTCACTTATTTATTTAATATTCATTTTTTCAAACGTGCATAATAGTTATAATATTTGTGACATCTGTGTTGTCTATACTAGCTTCTACCTTCCACACTTCTAAACGCATATATTGGCAGCGCCAAGCACTTCTCCTTTTTCCTCTACATTTCTTCATAAATTCAGGCTTTGTGTACGCGGGACGTTTGAAAACCTCTGCTGAACGCTGCAACTTGAAAGCTAGTAACCGACGGTAAAAATTGTCCGCTTTGCCACGTTTAGGCGTTTAGAAACGTTTTTCATTGCAAAATGGTCAGAAATGTATCCCTATTGAAAACACCCTATGAGTGTCCATTCACACTACCGCGACTTGTCAGGCGACTGGTCAGCCCGACGACAAGTCGCGGTCCATGCAGTGCTACGGGAACGGTTCTAATAGGAGCGACACAAGTCACTCCAACTTAGAAAAAGGTTCCTGTACTACTTCGGGGCGACATCGGAGCGACTTGCATAGACATTCATTATGTGAAGTCCGTGCAAGTCACGCCGAAGTCACGGTGCACGGGACTTCAGAGGTCGTCCCCGAAGTCGTGTCGCGGTAGTGTGAACCGACACTAAAGAAAATGTTTATAAACGCGAGTTACCGCATTTAGATGCATTTGAACACTGTTACCAGCATTTGGCATTTCAAATGCCAATAAACTTCCATCTGAACGCATTTTTTTGCTTTAACACCTTCCCAACCGCCCGCCACAGATTTACTGCGGCAGGCTGACTATCCTGTGCTACGTCAGTTGCGCACATGGTGCTGGGGGGGCGAGCGCCACCGACAGAGGCGCGCTCCCGTCCCCACTAAGCAGCAGGGATACCAATCCACAGTGCCGGCCACTCAGCACCGGCGATCGCTCCCCACTGAGAGAAAAGGACTGACAGCGCTTGTAACACAGCCGACCATTCTCTCTGAAATGATCACAGAGCGCCTGTGATCCTTCTATATAGAATCACAGGTCTCTATGATCATTTCACAAGTCCCTCCCCCCCACAGTTAGAAAACACTCCCCTAGGCTCACACTTAACCCTTTGATCACCCCTGGTGTTAACCCCTTCCCTGCCAGTGTCATTATTACAGTAACGTTGCATATGTATAGCACTGATTACTGTAGTAATGTCACTGGTACCCCCAAAAGTGTCAAAAATGTCAGTCAGGGGTCCAATCTGTCCGCCGCAATGTCACAGTCCCACTAAAAATTGCAGTTCGCCGCCATTACTAGTAAAAAATAAATACATAAATAAAAATGACATAAATCTTTCCCCTAGTTTGTAGACACAATAACTTTTGCGCAAATCAATAAAATACACTTATTGGGATTTTTTTTCTCCTAAAAATATGTAGCAGAATACAAATTGGCCTAAAATAATGATTTTTACATTTTTTTTTTTTTTGGGGAAGGTTATATAGCAGAAAGTGAAATATATACAGCCCTCAAATTTTCCACTCACCTGCTCGCATTTTGCGAGTGGAAATTATGTAGGGCGAGCTTCGGTCAGGGGAAGAGAGGAGAGGAAAGCCGGCCAGCCAAAGGATTGGATAATGACAGAGCGCGGATCATCCCACTGTAACAGCTTTAATTGTAATTGCCGGGCGCTCGCTGACACGCACAGTCCCGCCTCCTAGCCCGTCTTCTTTGATAGACAGAACACCTGGCCAACCAGGACGTGTGACGTCTATCAAAGAAGCCGGGCCAGGAGGCGGGACTGTGTGTGTCAGCAAGCGCCCGGCAATTACAATTAAAGCTGTTACAGTGGGATGATCCGCCGCTCTGACATTATCCGGCCAGCAGTGGTATACTTGCACCGATCATCTCATGTTGCGCTGCTCCCTCGGTCTGTGCTGCGCTGCTCGCAGGGGCTGGAAGCAGGCGAGTACCCAAGCATTTAGCAGCCTCCTGTGTGACTGGATAGGAGGAGCGGTGGGGCGGCTGCATATAGAGGAATTGATCTTTCCATATTACTGCCCTACCCAACTTCTTTTTTTCTTTTGCTGGCCCCCCAGTGCTGTACAGCCCCCCCCCCCCTCTCCAGCCCCTTAGTGCTCTTCAGCCCTCCCAGTGCTCTTCAGCCCCCCCTCCAGCCCACCTAATGCTCTTCAGCCCCCCCCCCTCTCTAGCCCCCCAGTGCTCTTCAGCCCCCCTCCAGCCCACCTAATGCTCTTAAGCCCCCCCCCCCCCCTCCAGCCCCCCAGTGCTCTTCAGCCCCCTGAAAAATTAAGGCTGGGGCCTTAATTTGTGAAGGAGCACCCCAAAGCTCAAACACACATGCGTGTGTACATGTGTATATATACTGATAGTGTCAGTAGAGCAGAGGTTGGTGTAGGTAAGGCAGAGATTGGTGTCAGTAGAGCATTAGATGGTATCAGTATTATTTTAGTTTTTAATTTTTATTTTTCATTATTTTTTCGATTTTTTAATCATTTTTTGCAGTTTTTGAGAAGCCCCATTAGGGGACGTTGGTGAAATATCAAGGGTCATTAGGGTGTGCCCTGGCACACCTATAATATACAGTCAGGTCCATAAATATTGGGACATCGACACAATTCTAATCTTTTTAGCTCTATACACCACCGCAATGGATTTGAAATGAAACAAATAAGATGTGCTTTAACTGCAGACTTTCAGCTTTAATTTGAGGGTATTTACATCCAAATCAGGTGAACGGTGTAGGAATTACAACAGTTTGTATATGTGCTTCCCACTTTTTAAGGGACCAAAAGTAATGGGACAATTGGCTGCTCAGCTATTCCATGGCTAGGTGTGTGTTATTCCCTCATTATCCCATTTACAAGGAGCAGATAAAAGGTCCAGAGTTCATTTAGGGTGTGCTATTTGCATTTGGAATCTGTTGCTGTCAACTCTCACTCTCACTCTCACTCTCACTCTCTGAAAAAAACAAAACAAACCCATCAGAGAGATAGCAAAAACATTAGGTGTGGCCAAATCAACTGTTTGGAATATCCTTAAAAAGAAAGAACACACCGGGGAGCTCAGCAACACCAAAAAGACCTGAAAGACCATGGAAAACAACTGTTGTGGATGACCGAAGAATTATTTCCCTGATGAAGAAAACACCCTTCACAACAGTTGGCCAGATCAAGAACACTCTCCAGGAGGGAGGTGTATGTGTGTCAAAGTCAACAATCAACAGAAGACTTCAGCAGAGTGAATACAGAGGGTTCACCACAAGATGTAAACCATTGGTGATCCTCAAAAATAGGAAGGCCAGATTAGAGTTTGCCAAACAACATCTAAAAAAGCCTTCACAGTTCTGGAACAACATCCTATGGACAGATGAGACCAAGATCAACTTATACCAGAGTGATGGGAAGAGAAGAGTATGGAGAAGGAAAGGAACTGCTCATGATCCAAAGCATACCACCTCATCAGTGAAGCATGGTGGTGGTAGTGTCATGGTGTGGGCATGTATGGCTGCCAATGGAACTGGTTCTCTTGTATTTATTGATGATGTGACTGCTGACTTCAGGCTGTAATTGACCGCAAAGGATTTGCAACCAAATATTAAAAAGTGAAAGTTTGATTTATGATTGTTAATCTGTCCCATTACTTTTTGTCCCTTAAAAAAGTGGGAGGCACATATACAAACTGTTGTAATTCCTACACCGTTCACCTGATTTGGATGTAAATACCCTCAAATTAAAGCTGAAAATCTGCAGTTAAAGCACATCTTGTTTGTTTCATTTTAAATCCATTGTGGTGGTGTATAGAGCCAAAAACATTAGAATTGTGTCAATGGCCCAATATTTATGGACCTGACTGTATATACAAGATTCTGCACAGAAGAGCTGCCCTGTAGCAGTAAAACTGCTATGGGGAAGTCTTTAAGGCTCCATTCACACCTAGGTAATTTGAATAGCGGGCGGAATCGCCGCAATTCTGCCCTCAATTCCAAATCTGGGCAAAACACGGGACACATTTGGGATGCCATTACTTCCTAATGGCACCCCAATCACGCTGTGATTTTGCTACAATTGTTGCGCAATAAATTGTGCTGCAATCGCTGCAAATTGCAACACACAGCGCTTGTCGCTCAAAAAGGAGCATGAGCTTATTTTGAGCTACATCGTTGTGCGTAGTTTTGCTGCAATTTATTGTGCGACAATTGCGCCAAAATCGTTGCTCAATTGGGGTGCCATTAAGAAGTAAATGCGTCCTGCGTTTTGCCACGATTTTTAATCCGATTCCGCCCGCGATTCAAATCACCTAGGTGCGAATGGAGCCTAAATGTTTAATCCAGAAAGAGAAAAATTGTTCTAGCTTTAGTGACCTAACTGTAATGTAGAATGTCCCACATTGTACATTGGCTGCAAGGAGGACTGTGATGGGGGGGCAATGACTGACTGCGATGTGGGGGGGGGGATTAAGTGCAAGGGGCACTGTAATGTGGGGGGGATTAGCTGCAAGGGGCACTGTGATGTGTGTGGGGGGGGGTGCAATAACTGCAAGGGGCACTGTAATGTGGGGAGGATTAGCTGCATGGGGCACTGTGATGTGTGTGTGGGGGGGGGGGGGGTGCAATAACTGCAAGGGGCACTGTGATATAAAGGGAACTGCACTGTAATGGGAGACTGTAATCATTACAGTGCAGTAGCCTTTATATCTCAGTGCTTCTTTACATTGCAGTGCAGGGGGGCTGTGAGACTCCATAAACTGCCTTCCTCATCCGCCACCTCCCACCACCGGTCCCTGAAAAAATTGGCTACACCAAAAGTGGTCCTTGGTGCCAAAAATGTTGGGGACCGCTGAATACAGTACAAGTTGCTGCAGATAAACAGGTACAACTTATGTAGGAGGAATTGTTTAACCGCTTGCCGACCGCCGCAAGTACATTTACTGCGGCAGTCAGCCCCTCCTGGGCAAAGCGACGTAGTACTACGTCGCTCGCCCAGGAGCCTGTAGGGGGCAAGCGCGCACCGCCGGAGGCTTGCTCCCACCCCCGCTTGTTCACTGAGGTCCCTGCACAAGTGACCGGCGGCTCCGATGTCCGCCGGTCACTCGCGATCTCCTGCTGGAGAGGGAGAAAGGCAGGCGGCTGATGTAAACAAAGCCGCCTGTCATTCTCCCTTGTGTAACAGCAGAGATCATACGATCCTGCTATGTAGGATCGTATGTCTCTGTGGTTACATCAAAAGCCACGCCCCTTGACAGTTAGAATCACGCCCCTGGGGACACACTTAACCGCTTGATCTCTAATAAAGTTAACCCCTTCCCTGCCAGTGTCATTTTTACAGTAACAGTGCATATGTATAGCACTCATTACTGTAGTAATGTCACTGGTACTCCCAAAAGTGTCAAAAATGTCAGTCAGGGGTCCGATTTGTCCGCCGCAATGTCGCAGTCCCGCGAAAAAAATCGCAGATCGCCGCCATTACTAGTTAAAAAAAAAACAATAAAAATGACATAAATCTTTCCCTTAGTTAGTAAACGCAATAACTTTTGCGCAAACCAATCAAATACGCTTATTGCGATTTTTTTTTACCAAAAATATGTAGCAGAAAACAAATTGGCCTAAAATGTTAAAACATTTTGATTTTTACATTTTTTTTGGGGGGAATTTCATATAAAAAATGTGAAAAATATTGTTATTTTTTCAAAATTGACGCTCTTTTTTTATTTAAAGCGCAAAAAATAAAAATCGCACAGGTGATCAAATACCACCAAAAGAAAGCTCTGTTTGTGGGGAAAAAAGGACGTCAATTTGATTTGGGTATAGCGTCCCACAACCGCGCAATTGTCCGTTAAAGTCACGCAGTGCCGAATCGCAAAATAGGCCCTGGTCTTTGAGCAGGAAAATCCTCCGGGGCTTTAATGGTTAATCTCTGTGTATCATCTTAGGCCAATCACTTCACTGGGTATACACTATATTGTCAAAAGTATTGGGACACCTGCCTTTACACACACATGAACTTTAATGGCATCCCAGTCTTAAGCCTAGTACACACGCAACGATTATCGGCCGACCGGTCGTCCGTCTTTTGTCCAGAGTGGTGTCTGTTGGTTGGAATGTGCCTAGACTGCACACTAATTTTCCCGCAGAACAAAATTCTACTTCAGAAGTGATGTCATGGGTTGGATTGCTTTCTTTGTGTTCTTTCTTCACTGAGCATGCCCAGTCTTGCTGATAAGATTTTTCCCTGTCGAAATCTGTACTGACTGCACGAAAATTGGCCGTGTTTTGATGGTGGAAAAAAATTATATAGCCTGCACACCAGGATTTTTTCGGCCGAAAAGTTGGAGTCGGTTGTCGGAAGCATCATACTAACAAGCCGAAAATCGGCAGATCGGTCGTCGGACGAAAATTCCCGGCCGAATTTCCACTTGTGTATACGGGCTTTAGTCTGTAGAGTTCAATATTGAGTTGGCCCACCCTTTGCAGCTATAACAGCTTCAACTCTGGGAAGTCTGTCCACAAGGTTTAGGAGTGTCTATGGGAATGTTTGACCATTCTTCCAGAAGAGCATTTGTGAGGTTAGGCACTGATGTTGGATGGTGATGTGTATTATAGGATCTACATGTGGATAAGGGGACAGATGATTTTTCTGTCCCAAGGCTATAGAGAGAGGTAAGCCTTGCAGGGGGGGAGGGGGTCAAACATTAACAGTATACCTGAGTAGCTGACTGGTGTGCAGTGTACTTGCTGTTTGGAAACCACACAGAGAGAGCAATGCATGTACTATGCTAGCCACATATACTCTTGGGACATATGTATGTGTGCTAGTATGTGATATGATATGATATGTATGTGATACTATAATACACATCACCATCCTGGATCACATACCTCCATAGCTATACACTTTCCATGATTGCATGTGTGACAGCAGTCACTTTGGGCATGGGGGTTGTAGACCCTAAATTCATTTAAAGAGGTTGGGAGGCACCATGTCCAGCCTTGTGTGGCTTTCTTATGTTTAAGTCACCCTGCATCTTTTATGGATGCAGGGTAACCGGGAGGGTGGTTTACACTGAGAATATGGTTTGGACTACTTCAAATGGGACAGTATATGCATTATCAATATCTCTCAGGAAATATGGAGATCTATCTTATTCCTATACACTGTAACACTGTAAGGCACAGGAAGTGCAACTCCTAATTTGGGCGTCCAGGAACTAGGAGAGACACCGTGTCTGCTAATCAATGTGTATTAGCTGCAGAGAGAGGGGGGGGGGGGGGTTGTTTCCAGCAGCCCCTCCTAAAGAATGTCTACTGATTAACTAAGTGCTTTTGTCTAAAATAGGACAGTATGTTAATTGAGTCTGAGACTTTTGGTAAGTATGTTAATGAGCTCACCTGGCTGTAATTACACAGTCATTGTTCATGTGGTATTCTCAAAGTATATATAAATGCTGTGTTTCTTTCAATAAAGAAGAAGAGAGTTACTCTTGATCGAACCTCACTACAGAGCCTTGTCTCGTACTTAGGGAGGAATTATTGATGGGCTTCATGTATGGCCGATTGGAGTGGTCGATAGCTGTCCTGGTGTTCGAGAGCGTATTATCCTAGACGACTGTAACCCCTTTCATACTTGAGGTGTTGTTACAGCATGTATTTGCATCTAAAATCTGAGATCACATACTTCCATGGATACACATGTTTCATGACTACATCTATTTTCATTTATTCGCATTTATAATTTTAGATCATATATTTTCGTGGCCATACATTTTTTATGATTGTTTTATGATTGCATTATGTTGCATTACCACTTTACACATCACCAGACGGTTTTACTGTGTTGTACCCTCTGACCAAAATATTCTTAGGGGGAGGCACCCTCCATAATGCTTATGGCTCTACCACTGCCTACTGATGATGTGGGCGGGCACCCCTTATACACGCCCCCAGGAGGAGGGCCTTACCCCTATCTGTGTCTGGTTTCAAATGTTATTGTGTAGTATTTAAGCAAGGGCCTAGACATGCTTTTTTAGGCTCTGAGGAAGAGGCTAAGCCTCGAAACGCGTTAGCCTTCAAGAATTCAAGGGACAATCCACCCTCGGATCCCTGTACTGAGGACTGTGTTCCTTGTGTGATATGCTTTTAACAAGAACTCGTTTGTGAGTATTTTTAATCTTTATTTTTAAATAAACCATCCAAATGATAATGCACTAGGCCGGTACGCCCCTGTGTTTGTTTGTTGTTACAGTGTTTCCAGACTTCCCTGGTCGTGTAAGGGGCAGCAAGGCCGTAGCATTCTTCCTGGGTCGTCGTGTCCACTGCTCCAGAAAATAGTTGAAAGACCCTAATAAGGTGGACTTAAGTCTACACCACTCTGAGCGCAGGCAACGGGTGCTTTGCACCAAAAAACTTTTTGTACTGATGTTGGAGAGAAGGCCTGGCTCGCAGTCTCCACACTAATTAATTCCAAAGGTGTTCTATCAGGTTGAGGTCAGGACTCTGTGCAGGCCAGTCAAGTTCTTCCTCCCCAAACTCATCTATGTCTTTATGGACCAAAATACAGATAAATGGGATAGTGCTCAATTTGGTGAGGTAATAGAGGGAATAATAATAAATGTCAAACCACAAGCCTAAGAATTCCTAATATCATAAATCATTTGTAGATAATCATCAAACTAAAAAATAAAGATCCATTTAATTTATATGTGCTAATATACACACCGTGCATAGTGTAATCAGGATCAGCACAGAAAATAAACATATAAAAAAGAAAAAACGGTGAATAACACTTTCCAAATCTCCATAATAAGAGATAGTATCAAAGTCCAGTGTAAAGATGGTGAACACCATTATATGCCAACACCAATACAACAGTTTGTATATAAAGTGCTGTGATCCGGTCATATTCAAAACGTGAAAAGCCGGTGCTCTATCCCAAGGACAATCCACCACTGTGTGCCATGGCCGCTTACCTTAAGGCCCCTTTCACACTTGTGCCACTTGTCCTGCGACTTGGCACTGCAAAGTCGCATGACAGGTCGTACTCCATGATTTCCAATGAGTACCGTTCATATCTGTGCGACTTCAAGTTGCAGCGACTTCAAAGTAGTCTCTGCACTACCAGTCAAAATCATGCCAAAATTGCGGCCAAAAATCATGGTTAAATCGCACGACTTTTAGGTCGCACAATTGTGAAAAGAACCTTAAGCAAAGGATAATGCGCTTCAATAGAGTCAACCAATCCTGGTATGATGAATGTTACTCTGTAACAGGTGATTTTCGACTCACACATGGAATAAAAATAAGGATCTTCATAGTGAATAATAAACTATTTTATTAAAACAATGTCATCACTTACACTTAAAATTACGGCAATGCGTGCAGCAGATCGTAACCAAGGGGTCACACAATGATACAGCGTTAACAAAGTCGGATATTAGCACATATAAGTTAATTGGATCTTTATTTTTTAGTTTGATGATTATCTACAAATGATTAATGATATCAGGAATTCTTATGTTTGTGGTTTGACATTTATTATTATTATTTACTCTATTATCTCACTAGATTGAGTGCCATCCTATCTATCTGTATTTTGGTTTATACATAGGTGTGCGCAGGGGGTGTGTTGGGTGTGCCTGGGCACACCCTAATTCATATCCTCTGTGTGCAATCGCATTAGCACTGTGTGTGCTGGCAGGGAGATTGGAAAGATCTCCCACTGATATCTGTCATAAGAGTGTGTGTGTGTGTGTGTGTGTATATATATATATATATATATATATATATATACAGGGCCGGCCCTACCATGGGTCACGGTGGGACCATGGGACCCAGGCGGCACTAGAGAGGGGCGGCCCCCGGCCGCCTCTTCTCTTCTTCGGCTATCGGTTAAAAAAAAAAAAAAAGGTCCGCAGCCGGCCTGACATGCACACTGCGCATGCGCCGCTCGGCAAAGCCCGTAAACGTTCGGCTATTTCCGGGAATAGCCAAACATGTATTAGCTTTCCCGAGCGGCGGCGGCGCATGCGCAGTGTGCATGTCAGGCTGGCCGCGGACATGTTGACGTCTGGCGCCGGGCGGCGCCATTTTTAAATCCTAAGGCGCCTTTAGGAAGAGGTAAGTGAGACTGCTCCACAGCCACACTACCTGCCATTATGCGGGTCTGCAGGCATACTACAGAAGATGCAGTGCTGCGGGCATGCTACATGCCCACAGCACTGCATCTCCTGTAGTATTCCCGCAGCTCCACATTCTCTTGTACCATTCCCGCAGACCCACATTATCCTCTGCCATGCCCACAACACTGCATCTCCTGTAGTATGCCCGGCATTGCCCGCAGCCCCGCATTCTCTTGTACCATGCCCGCAGACCCGCATTCTCCTCTACCATACCCACAGCCCTGCATTCTCATGCACCATGCCCGCAGCTCTGCATTCTCCTGTACCATGCCCGCAGCCCTGCATTCTCCTGTACCATGTCCGCAGCCCCGCATTCTCCTGCACCATGCCCACAGCCCCGCATTCTCATGCACCATGCCCGCAGCCCCGCATTCTCCTGCACCATGCCCGCAGCCCCGCATTCTCATGCACCATGCCCACAGCCCCGCATTCTCCTGCACCATGCCCGCAGCCCCGCATTCTCCTGTACCATGCCCGCAGCCCCGCATTCTCCTGTACCATGCCCGCAGCCCCGCATTCTTCTGTACCATGCCTGCAGCCTTGCATTCTCCTGTAACATGCCCGCAGCCTTGCATTCTCATGTACCATGCCCGCAGCCCTGCATTCTCCTGACCCATGCCCGCAGCCCCGCATCCTGTACCATGCCAGCAGCCCTGCATTCTCCTGTACCATGCCCGCAGCCCCGCATTCTCCTGTACCATGCCCGCAGCCCCGCTTTCTCCTGTACCATGCCCGCAGCCTTGCATTCTCCTGTACCATTCCCGCAGCCCTGCATTCTCCTCTACCATGCCTACAGCCCCCCATTCTTCTGTACCATGCCCGCAGCCCCGCATTCTTCTGTACCATGCCCGCAGCCCCGCATTCTCCTGTACCATGCCCGAAGCACTGCATTCTCCTGTACCATGCCCGCAGCCCTGCATTCTCCTGTACCATGCCCGCAGCACTGCATTCTTCTGTACCATACCCGGAGCACTGCATTCTCCTGTACCATGCCCGCAGCCCTGCATTCTCCTGTACCATGCTCGCAGCACTGCATTCGCCTGTAACATGCCCGCAGCCCCGCATTCTCCTGCAATATGCCTGCAGCCCTGCATTCTCCTGCACCATGCCCGCAGCCCTGCATTCTCCTGTACCATGCAGGGCACTGTGGCACTATAGACAGTAGAAAGCCTGGTGCGCTCATCTGCCCAGTGTCTACTGCTCTGTCCTGCTCCTGCTGTCACTCCGTACACACTCACACCCCTCTGACTGCTTTCATAGCCCTATAGAATGTGGGGGCCTCTTGGAGGGCGTGAATTTTTTCTTGGGGGGGGGGGGCAGCATTTCATTCTCGGACCCAGGCAGCACAATGTTTTGGTCCAGCCCTGTATATATATATATATATAAATATATATACACTGTATACACATACTCGTGTGTTTGAGCTTTGGGGTGCAATAGGCTGCACACACCTATGGGTTTATAGTTATGTGGTGACACTATAGGGATTGGCTGCCCTCCCTTTAATTGATTTATCACTGCAATGTTTTTTTTTACATGGTTTTATTCACGTTTCTTTATCACACTCACTTGGTAGAGCATTAGTATCTCAATGCTCTTTATGGACCTTGCTTTGTGCACTGGTCCAAATCATTTGGTGGAGGGAGGATTATGGAGGGGGTTGTTTTTCAGGGTTTGGGCTTGGCCCCTTTGTTCCAGTGAAGGGAACTCTTAAGGTGTCAGCATACCAAGACATTTTGGACAATTTCATGCTCCCACCTTTGTGGGAACAGTTTGGTGATGGCCTCTTCTTGTTCCAACATGAATGCGCATCAGTGCACAAAGCAAGGTCCATAAAGACACAGATGAGCGAGTTTGGGGTGGAGGAACTTAACTTGCCTGTACAGAGTTCTGACCTCAACCCTTATAGAATACCTTTGGGATGAATTAGAGCGGAGACTTCGAGCCAGACCTTCTCGTCCAACATCACTGCCTGACCTCAAAAATACGCTTCTGGAAGATTGTTTGGAAGGGACTGCAGGGTAGCCTCTTGCCTACTGACTAAGGGCCCAGGCATTTAAGTTGACTTGAATTGAATACTGGTGCTGAACTGTCTGGGTGGCCACTGACCTGAGTCACCTAGGCTTGTCTAGGTGACTAGTGGTTAATTAGCATACTGTTTATTTAGCTTACTGTTTATGTTTGCTGTTCATTAGATGTACTGGTATTACTGTTTACAGTTTGCATTGTTTAGGATAATACGATCCAGCTCTTACTTGATTTTGTGTGGTATAAATTCTGTGCGAGTTTACAAAAAAGTCAGTTCCAGTTTGCACCTAAGCTAATGTAGTCTAGTTCTTGGATGCAAGATTCAGCTATATTACCTGGTTCTAGAGTGGAGGAAGCTGTATCTTGACGGAGGCACTGTCAGGGTGCCAGGAAACCAGACCTTATACAGATGCAAGTAAAATAAAGCAATTTATTAGGGCAACAACAATAAATGCACAGCAAGAGTGAGGAGCAAAATCAGGAACAGCCCGGGTCAAGTCCAGAAGCAGATAGTCATCCAAGCCGGGATCGAGTCTAGAAGCAGGTAGTCATCCAAGAGTCCAGTAGTGGGTAGTCTGCTGATGCCGGATCGTCTGCCAGTGCGGGATCGAGAGCCATTAAAGTCATCAGCCAAGCCAGGTCATGCACAGAGGAACACGGCGAACAGACGACTGCTAGCAGTGATGCACCTTGGAGTACAAACACAAGTGCAATTACTGCAACCCATCAGGTGATATATATAGTCAGGTGTGCAACATCATCACTGAGCATAGCCCAGGCAGCAGGCAAGTGATGATGCCTGCTGCACATGTCCAAGATGGCTGCCAACAGGAAGGCAAGGTAAGACCTTGACAGGCACCCAGGCTGGGTGCTAGGCGATCTGTCACTGATGGGCATAGTCAGCACTTTAGATGAGGGCCTGTCGCAGCCACTTTGGTTAACCCCAACAGAACCAGAAGATCACCTCTGTGGGGGTATCCGGGGACAGGGGACTGCGGAGTTCTACTGTAAACAGCAGTGACCACACAGATAGCAGATAGATGCCAACAGTGGCAGCACCGGCCATTGATTTGTCCAGGGTGCCACGCTGACAGCACCACAGCTGGCCATGGCAGCTCATAGGGAGTACATGGAGCTAGCTTCTCCACCAGCAATGATCACAGAATGGACCTGCAGGAAGAAACTGAACCCAACACCCTTAGGGCTCTTTCACACACTATGTCCGTCAAACGGACTCCGCTTTTCTCAGCGGGGGATCGAGCCGCCGATCCCCCGCTGAGCAGGAGGATGACAGCTGTGTCTCCGCGCTGTGTGCGGAGACACAGCTGTCAGTTCCCCATGCATCTCTATGGGGAAAATCGGATGGGAACGGACCAGATCGGGTCGGATGTCAGCGGACATGTCTCCGCTGACATCCGATGCCCCATAGGAATGCATGGGGGGACCGTTCAGATCCGCCTGAACGGTCCGCCTGTGTGAAAGGGGCCTTAAAAACAAGTACACATAAGATCAGAGGGGAGCACAGAACAGACTTTTGACAGGCGTCTTAAAGGAAAACTTTTAGGAAAGAAACATGGAGGCTGCCATTACCGGCTCCTACTGTTAATGCTAATCTCTTGGCTGTTATGCTGACAAGCAAAATCACTTAACAAGTATGCAGATCATAAATGTAAAAAAAAAATCCTTATTTACATTCTTGTTCTGTGCTGATCACTCAAAGTATTGAAGCCAGGGGCCAGCATGACAGCCAGACAGCTGGCATTTTCAGAAGTAGGTGACAGCAATAGCTGCCTCCATGTCAGATGACAGGTTATCACTTTCCCTGCTAAGCAGGTATCCACAAAGACACAACAGCAATGTCTGGATCAGCTAACCACTTGCCGACCGGCCTATAGTAAAAATACGTCATTTGATTGATCCCCACTTCCCGGTTGTTCCCGGGCTTACCTAACCAATCAGGGAAGCCCAGGAGAGATTCGATGCTGGCTGTAGCTGGGTATGGAGAAAAGTGAAGCCACCACTCGTCTCTATGCCCTTGAAGGACCAGAGCGACGTCATGACGTCACAACGTCACTTCTGGTTCCCAGCCATAGTAAACAATTTTTGTTAAAGGGTAACTCCACTTTCAAGGGGAAAAAAAGCTAATAAAGAAAAAATAGTATAAATCATATTGTTATAATGACTGTTATTAAAAAATACCTTTTCTTTTCAATCTACAGTAATTTTCTAAAAATGCAATATGGCTGCCTGGAGGTGTTCTGTACACAGAATGTATACTGACCACACCCCAGAAACATAATTTCCTGCTTGTGTGATTGGCTCATTGATTTTCCCAGAAGTTTGCACTAAGATACAAGTCACATTTCAGGGATCCCCTGCAACAAAAATGTCATTTTAGGTGAGATACTCCCAATAGAAACACGTCTAAAGGGATGCAGGCCCAGCAGCTTCCCTCATTAGTGCCATGCAGCTGCACAGCTGATAGATAATTATGAATCCACTCCCATTAGACCCACTCAGCACAGAGGAACAAACAATGATTTCTTCAGAATAACAAAAAGTCGGATTATGCAACAAAGTTTGTTTTAATCCTTGCAATGTACAGAGATCACCCAGATTTCAAAAAAAATAATAATAAAAAATTAAAAAAAGTAAGAAAAAAAAAATTAAAGCATCCTATCCCTCGGTGCTTGCGCTCAGAATTAAAGGCATATGTAAGTCCAACAAGCATATGTAAAATCAAACCACACATGTGAGGTATTACTGTGAACGTTAGAGTGAGAGCAATAATTCTAGTGCAGGACTCTAAACAGGTAACCTGTAAACATTTTTAAAGTGTCGCCTATGGAGATTTTTAAGTACCATAGTTTGTCACCATTCCATGACCCTGCGCAGCTTTAAAGGAGTTGTAAAGGCAGAAGGTTTTTTATTTTAATGCATTCTTTTGCATTAAGATAAAAAGCCTTCTGTGTGCAGTAACCGCCCCAGCACTTACCTGAGCCCCCTCTCTGTCCAGCAATGTCCACGAGTCCCTCAGCCGTCCAGGATTCTCCCTCCTGATTAGCTGAGATAGAGACGCGGCACCATTGGCTCCCGCGGCTGTCAATGTCAATCAAAGTCAGTGAGCCAATCAGGAGAGAGAGGGGGCGGGCTGAAGGGCAGCTCTGTGTCTGAATGGACACACTGAGCTGTGACTCAGCTCGGGCACTCGATAGGAGGAAGGGGCCAAAAACCAGGAACGAGGGACCTGAGAAGAGGAGGATGTGGGCTGCCCTGTACAAAACCAACCGCACAGAGGAGGGAAGTATAAGAGCACGTTCACACTGGGGCAACCTGTCAGGCGACCTGGTCGCCTGACAGGTCCCTGTAGGTCGCCTTCCATAGAGAAGCTGTGGACCAGTTCTAATAGGAGCGACACAAGTCGCTCTGACTTAGAAAAAGGGTCCGGAGCTTCTTTGGGGCGACCTGGAGCGACCTGCATTGACTTCAATGATATGAAGTCTGTGCCAGACGCTCCGAGGTCGCGGTGCGAGCTGCGCACCGCGACTTCACAGGTCGCCCCGGGAAGTAGCGTCGCCCCAGTGTGAACGGGGGCTAACAGGCTTGTTATTTATTTATTTTTCTAAAACAAGACTTTACAATCACTTTAAAGCATGACATGCTAGGTATCTATTTACTCGGCGTAACACCATCTTTTATATTGTACAAGAATAAATTGGGTTATCTATGGTGTTTTTTCACATTAATCTTTTCATCCCTGTGCTATAGCCGAAACACGGCTACAGCACGGACCTAAATTGCTGGGTATGCGTCCATGTACGCCCTTCTGTGTATGAGCTGTCTGCGCGCCCCCCCGCAACCCCCCCCGGTTCGCTCTGTGATCAACGAGTCAATGTCCCGGCCCCTTACTACGTGATTAGCTGTCGGCCAATGACAACTGATCACGTAATGTAAACAATGAATGACAACACGTGCTGTGACATACTGAAGCAGGGCATGATCCCCTCCCTTCGGAGACTGGGTTGCAGGGCAGTATTCCAACATGATAACGACCCCAAACACACCTGCAGGACGACCACTGCCTTGCTAAAGAAGCTGAGGGTAAAGGTGATGGACTGGCCAAGCATGTCCTCAGACCTAAACCCTATTGTGCATCTGTGGGGCATCCTCAAACAGAAGGTGGAGGAGCGCAAGGTCTCTAACATCCACCAGCTCTGTGATGTCATCATGGAGAAGTGGAAGAGGACTCCAGTGGTAACCTGTGAAGCTCTGGTGAACTCCATGCCCAAGAGGGTTAAGGCAGTGCTGGAAAATAATGGTGGCCACACAAAATATTGACACTTTGGTCCTAATTTGGAAATTTTCACTTAGGGGTGTACTCACTTTTGTTGCCAGTGGTTTAGACATTAATGGCTGTGTTGAGTTATCTTGATGGGACAGCAAATTTACACTGTTATACAAGCTGTGCACTCACTACTTTACATTGTAGCAAAGTGTCATTTCTTCAGTGTTGTCACATGAAAAGATAGAATAAAATATTTACAAAAATGTGAGGGGTGTACTCACTTTTGTGAGATACTGTGTGTGTGTATATATATATATATATATATATATATATATATATATATATACAGTATAATCGATTTGAATAAACGAAACAAATTCCAAAAAGGAATTAAACAAATTTATGCAAATACTGAATCGAAACAAACTAAACATTTTTTTTTTTTTGCAGATCTCTCTGGAACAAGAGGTGCTGGGTCAACTGGTGACATCTGTCTAAGGCTCAGTACACACATATGAAGTTTTATTTGAATTTTCAACATAATAAAAGTGTAGTACAGTACAGAAACCATTCTTTGGTCCATCATATTAGAAAGAACTAGGTACATACCAAATAATTACGACAAAAAAATTAGAAAGAAGGCAAAGTTAGCATTAATCAACCTAACTACTCACGGGCTGCTAAAGTAGTTAGGTCTCTGATGACCTAAAGGCCGAACAGTAGACAATATACCTGAATGTCATGTTTATCACTTCCAACAGGGAGAACTGCTAAAAAATTAACAACACAAAAAAAAAAAAATCAGGAGAGAAATAATAATACATACTGAGGAATCTGTTAAACATATTCTTACTTGTATCCTGTTCACTTATGTAGACTTTCTAGCCCTTCAAAGGTTTATTAAGTGGCTAGGTCCCTCAGGACCAAGAGTAGCTTTTACTTAAATCCATCTTGTGGAAGAGAAAAAGGAGAAATTAAGAGGGGAGGGGGTGATTATAGAGAAAAAAAAAAAGAGGGGGGGGGGGGAATTAGAAAAGATAAGAAAAAAGTGTTAGTGTCTAAGTACCAGACTGTGGCCCTCCTACACCAGGGGTCGGTGTCTCTTCATCCAGATCAGGTGGATTCTGACAAGTATTTCATCCAGGGATTCCATGTTTTCCCAAAGTAGGCCAGCTTGTCCCGAAGGATAGCTTCCATTCCTTCATTAATCATGATCCATGTCAATTTTGCCTTTAGGAGATTGAAAGGGACCATGGGTGACCTTCCAGGATCGGGTGATGGATATCTTAGGTGCCGTGAAAATAAATGCGATTAGGTGTCTCACATATCCCAGAATCCCTTCCAACGGCCTCCCCAAGAGAGCCTGCTGTGAAAAGACTTTGATTGACCTGAGTGAGGGAATAGATAAAATTGTATGTGTGAATCCAAAACAGCCTTACTTTGCTGCACGGCCACCAGGTATGGAGGACCGTTCCCTCCTTGCCGGAAACCTCGAAAGCACCTGGAGGGGGTTCCCTGGACAGCGGACGCCAATCTGACTGGAACTAGATACCATCTCAAGAAAACTTTATAGTTTGCCTCATTCAGGGAGCTATTAATATAAGACTTTAAATTGAGT
The DNA here is from genome assembly GCF_965119305.1 of Pelophylax lessonae. Classification (NCBI taxonomy): domain Eukaryota; kingdom Metazoa; phylum Chordata; class Amphibia; order Anura; family Ranidae; genus Pelophylax; species Pelophylax lessonae. The sequence goes on from NC_138778.1 coordinate 135,062,216, forward strand.
TGGGCCAATTTCTTCCATTCTGCTGCTTCCAACTCTTCCCCCATGTAAGGCAGTTTAGTGAACCCTTCATATAGTATATTGTATATCATAGATACTGTATGAGGGCCAGTGTGTTTATCCACTGTGCCACACTAATATTCCATTGGGGTTGATGAAGTTAAGTCACTTGTGCGTTTGAGAGTGTTCAGAAAATACGTATTTTGGGAATATCTAAATAGCTCCTCTGTGGGGGGGGGGTTATTTTTCCTGTAATGTGCTTCTAGATAGCATTCCTCTGTGATCGCATAAATCTGCAAGCAGGAGAAAATCTTTGTTCGTCCCCCACTCAAACATGGAGGGACTAAGACCCGGAGGAACATTGGATTGCCCAGCAAAGGGGCCATTGGGGCATGGGAAGATTTAAATCTGGGTCTTTTGGCAAATCTGTCCCATAGTCCCAAAGAAAATGACAGCGTCAGGCATAGTATACCCGGTCTGTCTCTAGCTTTCAGACACATCAGTTGACTAATTGGAGTAGAGGGGAGGTGGGAGGATTCCAACTGTATCCATAATGAGTTAACTTGCTGGAATGGAAGCAGATCAATTGTGCCAGTTGTGCCGCATAATAATATTTAGTCAAATCTGGGACCCCCAGTCCTCCCATCAGTTTAAGGGTAAATAGCGTACGCCTGTTCACTCTAGTTCTCTCGTCCCCCCAAATGAATTTCAAGACCTTCTGCTGAAAAATGCGCAAATCAGACATGTTAATCATTATCGGTAAGGTATGGAATAAGTATAGAATTCTAGGTAGAATGTTCAGACTAACGAACCACGAGGGGGGCTAGACGTCCATCTGGTGAGGTCCTCTTGTAGTTTCTTATATAGGGGGGATACATTTTATAGTATAAAGAATCTATAGAGGGGGAGAGATGTATGCCCAAGAAGTGCAGTCGTCTGCCATTTGAAGGGGAAATTTTGTTGGACAGGGTTTACTGTGCCATCTTCTATAGTTAAATTTAGGGCCTGACACTTAGTATCGTTTATTCTCAGTCCATCGATCATAGCAAATAGCTCTAACTCCCAGTTTAGATTAGGAATGAAGGTAGTCGGGAATGACATAAGCATCAGGATGTCATCGGCGAACAGGGCGCACTTGTGCTCCCTGTCTCTGCAAGATATCCCCCGAATATCCGTGTTGTGCCGAATTTTGATGGCTAGGGGTTCTAATGCTAAAATAAATAGGATGGGGACAGGGGGCAACCCTGCCAGGTACCTCTATGTATAGTGAGGTAATCCGAACTGTATCCCTTGACCAACAGTCTAGCTAAGGGTTCACTATATAATTTGTGAATGATTGTGAGAAAGCTCTCTCCAAATCCATAGCATTCTAATGTATAGAACAGGTATTCCCAGGACAGGGAATCTAAAGCTTTATGTAGGTCAAGGGATAGTAGCATGCCTTTCCTCTTGCCCATCTTGTCCCAATTTGATTTGAGTGCCGAGATAATGTCCACCTATCGCCTAGTTTGATCAGGCGCCTGCCTGTGCGGGACAAACCCCACCTGATCCAGGTGAATATATCCTTAGAGGAAAGTATTCATCCTAGTTGCCAGTATTTTAGATCAACATTAATAAGCGATATCGGGCGGTAGTTTGTGCAATCACAGTGATTCTTGCCTGGTTTGGGAATGACCTGAATGAAGGCATTATTTTCGTATCTAGGCAGTGGTTTGTCCCTTCTGATGGTATTAAAAAGGGAACAAAGATGAGGTGACAGGATTTCTGAATTTTATTTGTAATGGTGGCTGGAAAAGCCATCCAGACCTGGAGCTTTTAATGGCTGCCGCCACTTCTGCTTCTGTGAATTCCTGCTCCATCATCTCTGCATGTTCGGCTGTAACCTGAGGAAGGGGATGTTTTGGAAAAATCTGTCGATCAGGTTTTTTTTTTTTTTTTTTGTGGGTTGGCCTGGGCATATAGCTTAGAATAAAAGTTGAAGAACTCCCTCACTATCAACATGGGGTTCTGCCACTGATGTATATTACTTAACTGCAGCTTTGGGAGGGCTGGAGAATAAAGTCGTGGGGAGAGTTTTCAAGCTAACAAAGTGTGTGGTCTGTCCCCTAGGGTATAATAACGATTCTTAGACCATTGGATGTATTTTTCAGCCTTTGTAGTTAGACTAAGATTAAGTGCCATCCTTGCTGCATCTATCTTATGTCTAAAGTCTACATTGGAATTTTTCTTCTGTTCCCTTAGTAACTCACATACTTCCCCTTCCTGTTGAATGATCATCATTTCCCTCTCCCGTTTTGCTCAGGAAGCTATTTGAACTAGTTTGTCCCAAATCATCGCCTTATGTGCTGCCCAGGTAACAGTGGGAGATGTATCCCCAGGGGTGTTCTCTGCAAAATACTGGCGTAGGGAATTTTTTACCTACCTGAATACTGTGGGGTCATTTAATAATGAGGCATTGAGACACCACGCTACAGGCCTGGCTTTCATCCACAGCTCTGAGACTGTCATCTCCACTGGTGAGTGGTCTGACCATGATGTTACCATTATCTGGGCTTTTGTTATGAACGGGAGAAGTGGGGACAGGGTAAATAAGTGGTGGTCTATATGGGAGTATGTTTTGTGAACATGTGAGCAATGCGTGTAATCTCTCATAATGGGGTGATTGTCTCTCCAGATGTCAGTGAGACCATAGGAGTGTAGTAAGCATGCCAATTTGTTTGCTCTGTTTGAGTATGTGTTTTAATGCGGTCTTAAAGCGGTTGTAAACCCGAAAATGAAAAAAAAAAAAAAAACCTGCAAGACAAAGGCATAATGAGCTAGTATGCATAGCATACTAGCTCATTATGTATTACTTACCTTAGAACAAAGCCCCGACATGGACCCCCAGACATCGCTGCAGGCGCTGCCATGATCCCTCGGCGTCTCTTCCGGGTTCGTCGGCTCCGGCGCTGTGATTGGCCGGAGCTGCGATGACGTGATTTTCCGTCAAGCTCTCGGCAAGGAAAACTGAAGGTCCCCCCGGACCTTCAGAGTGCATGCGCCGCTCGCGTGAGCGGCTGCATGCACTGCAAATATCTCCTAAACCGTGCCGGTTTAGGAGATTTTAATGGTATCTACAGGTAAGCCTTATTATAGGCTTACCTGTAGGTAAAAGTGTCAAAAAGCGGGATACTACCGCTTTAAGGGAGTTAGATTTGTCTAAAATTGGATCCAGTGATGTGTTGCTGTCTCCCCCAAGAATTATGTGACCCGTCGCGTGAGGCATCAACACACCTAACATTTCCTGAAAGGAGGTCACCTGTCCAACGTTGGTGGCATAATACGAGATAAAAGTGACCTCGTGCGCATTAATTTTACCATTAACCAGGATGTATCTGCCCTCCTTATCACGTATTACCCCTTTGGGTGTGAAGGGTACTCTCTTGGCTATGCACACTGCCACATCCCTCTTTTTATCTGGGCCGCTAGATAAATAATTAGTGGGATATTTGGCATTTAAGTAATTAGGGGACGAAGACCAAGAGAAATGGGTCTCCTGCAACAGTAGGACATCTATCCCTAATTTGTGATAGTAATGAAAAGCCGATGTACGTTTGGTAGGGGAATTGAGGCCTTGCACATTACAAGTCAGGATTTTAAGTTTAGTTGGTGTTATTTTAGTCATTGTGGTTTGGTAGCCTGTACTCGCCTGTAGACAACACAAATCTTTTTCTGCAAATCCCACAGGTGGGGATTCCTGGTTCCTGCGATTTGGAAGGAGAGAGTGTACCAGTACAGAAAAGACACTAAAGAGTAGACAAAAAAAAAAAAAGAGAAGTATCGATAATAGAAGCATTGACCTCCACCTCCTGTCTGCCAGCAGCCAAGAGGTAGGACGCCAGCAATATAATCACACACATTTCGTATACGTAAGGCTGGTTTTGGGGACCAGCACCCCTTTGGTTATGGCAAAGTTGCCAGCAGCAAACAGCTAAAGGCAAGTTAGCAGTAAGTGGCATGCTGTTCCGTCTCAGCCAATCCCTTTTTAAAATGTTGTACTTGTGTTCAAAAGGGAGTAAAGTGGAAGAGTGAGAGAGATTGAGTGTCTCCATAGGCCCCTATGGGGGGCTGATCTGCCACTCTCATTTTCTTCTAACTTTTGTAACTCTTAGGCTCCTTTCACACACTCCGTCCGTTGGACGGAGTCCGTTTTCGAGCCGCCGATCCCCCGCTGAGCAGCAGGAGGACAGCTGTGTCTCCGCGCTGTGTGCGGAGACACAGCTGACAGTTCCCCATGCATCTCTATGGGGGAAATCGGATGTCAACGGACCGTCAGTCCGTTCTCACCCGATCCCATCCGATCCGATCCGCTGGACGGATGGAAAATAGGGTTTCCATCCGTCCAGATTTGACGGATCGGATCGGGTTGGATGTCAGCGGACATGTCTCCGCTGACATCCGATGCCCCATAGGAATTCATGGGGGGACCGTTCAGATCCGCCAAAAAAACGGACAGGCGGATCTGAATGGTCTGCCTGTGTGAAAGGGGCCTAAAAGCAAAAACAAAATTGCAACAATTTATAACTTCAATTGGTTTAACTATCAGGTCCCCTCAACAGAAATCCCTTCACCGGAAGCCTCTGGTGTGACTCAAGGCTCCTGGTGGACAGGGGTTGACAGAGAAGGGAAAGAGTAGGGAGACTCCTTGGGGAGTGTAAATTCTAGAACGCTGCTCGGTAGAGGAGAGGGAATAGGGGGGGGGGGAGATGTCTTAGGAGAACCTCTGGCACGGTGGAGGTATAGGGGAGGGGGGAATTTGGAATGGAGGGGCAAACAATACTCCTTCATTCCGACCCTCCCCCCACCCCATCCTGTGGATTCTGCTTGGATACTGCAGTATCGTGCCTAACTAGAAAACAATTAGGGCTGCCGCTGGGACAGCAAGTCAAAGTCTTCAGTGGCCAGAAGTGCCTCTCCACACCATCAAGTGTCGCTAAGGTAGGAAAGAGCGATTCTCCTCTCAGTCAATTCAATTTGGTGGTTGGGTCTTCGCGGGTGCTGATCGTTTTGGTGGTGAGACTGATCTGGTCGGTGGGCAGTCCCTGGAAATTAGACCTAAGCCAAGCAGCACTTCTTCTCCATCGTGGAAACTTGTAAAGGAATGCGTCTTTCTCTTATATGTAAATAAAAGCCGGAATGGAAATGACCATCGGTATTTGATCTGGCGATTCGTCAAATGCATCAGTAATGGTTTCAGCAATCGGCGCTTTTTGATTGTTAATTGGGAGATATCAGCAAATATTTGGATTGGGAGTCCCAATAGGGAGATGTCCTGCCTAGATTGAGATATCATCATAATCTTCTCTTTGATACTGTAAAAATGGGGTTTGACAATGATATCTCGGGGCAGGCCATCAGATCTTGGAGCTGTAAGGCCGATGAAAACAGTCCAGCTCCAAACAATGTGAAGATATGTCAGGTATCAGATCCTTCATTAACCATTTCTGGACTGCCCACCGGCCCAGCTGCACAAAATCACATATAGGTACATGATTTTGTGCAGGGGTTCTCAGGCGCGCGCGTGCTGCCAGAGCCACGCTACTGCTGTGATCAGACACAGCGGGAGCCAATCAGCGGGTCTGGTGGCCGCAATGGCCGCAGGCCATTCGTAATCGTGCAGGGGAATGACAGAACAGCAGGCAGACATCTGTTCTGAGACAGAGACAGATCGAGATCTTGTGTTTCAGCTAACCCCTTGATCACCTCTAGTGTTAACCCCTTCCCTGCCAGTGTCAGTTATACAGTAACAGGGGAGGGGGGAGAGAGGGAGGGGATGAGGGAGAGAGAGGGAGAGGGGGGATGAGGGAAAGAGAGAGGGGGGGTGAGGGAGAGAGAGAGGGAAGGGAGAGAGAGAGGGAGGGAGGGGAGAGAGAGAGGGAGGGGATAGAGAGAGGGAGTGGAGAGAGGGGAAGGGGAGGGAGAGGAGAGAGAGGGAGGGGAGAGAGAGGGGGGAGAGAGAGAGAGAGGGAAGGGAGATAGGGAGGAAGAGAGGGAGAGAGAGGGTGAGGGGGGATAGAGAGAGCGAGGGGAGAGAGGGGAAGGGGAGGGAGAGGAGAGAGGGGAGAGAGAGGGAGGGGGAGAGAGGGAGGGGGAGAGAGGGAGGGGGAGAGAGAGAGGGAGGGGAGAGAGAGAGAGAGAGAGAGAGAGAGAGGGAGGGGAGAGAGAGGGAGGGGAAAGAGAGAGAGGGAGGGGAGAGAGGGAGGGGGGAGAGAGGGAGGGATAGTGGGAGGAGAGAGGGAGGGAGGGGAGAGAGAGAGGGAGGGGAGAGAGAGAGAGAGAGGAGAGAGGGAGGGGAAGAGAGGGAGGGGGAGAGAGAGGGCTAATGGGAGGAGAGAGAGAGAGAGGGAGAGAGAGGGGGAGTGGGAGGGGAGAGAGGGAGGGGGAAGGGGAGAGAGGAAGGAGAGAGGGAGGGATGGGAGAGAGGGAGGGAAGAGAGAGGGAGGGGAGAGGGGGGGGAGAGAGAGAGAGTGAGGGGAGAGAGAGAGGGAGGGGAGAGAGAAGGAGGGAGGGGAGAGAGAAGGAGGGAGGGGAGAGAGAGAGAGGGAGGGGAGAGAGAGAGAGGGAGGGGAGAGAGAGGGAGGGAGGGGAGAGAGAGAGGGGGAAGGGAGAGAGGGGGGAGGGGCGAGAGAGGGAGTGAGGGGAGAGAGAGAGGTAGGGGAGAGGGATGGAGGGAGAGAGAGGGAGGGGGGAGAGAGTGAGGGGGAGAGAGAGAGGAGGAGAGAGGGGTGGAGGGAGAGGGGGGAGTGGGAGGGGGGAGGGGTAGAGAGAGAGGAGAGAGGGAGGAGAGAGGGAGGGATGGGAGAGAGGGAGGGAAGAGAGAGGGAGGGGAGGAGAGGGGAGGGGAGAGAGGAGGGAGGGGAGAGAGAGAGAGGGAGGGGAGAGAGAGAGAGGGAGGGAGGGGAGAGAGAGAGGGGGAGGGGAGAGAGAGAGGTAGGGGAGAGGGATGGAGGGGAGAGAGGGAGGGGGGAGAGAGTGAGGGGGAGAGAGAGGAGGAGAGAGGGGTGGAGGGAGAGGGGGAGTGGGAGGGAGGAGAGTGGGAGGGGGGAGGGAGAGAGAGAGGGAGGGAGGGAGAGAGGGAGGGAAGAGAGAGGGAGGGAGAGAGAGAGAAGGAGGGGGGAGAGAGAAGGAGGGAGGGGAGAGGGAGGGAGGGGAGAGAGAGTGAGGGGAGAGAGAAGGAGGGAGGGGAGAGAGAAAGAGGGAGGGGAGATAGAGAGGGAGGGGATAGAGAAGGAGGGAGGGGAGAGAGAGAGAGGGAGGGGGAGAGAGAGAGGAGGGCAGAGAGAGGGAGGGAGGGGAGAGAGAGAGGGGGAGGGAGAGAGAGAGGGGGAGGGGAGAGAGAGAGGTAGGGAGAGGAGGGGGGGGGAGAGAGAGGGAGGGGGGGAGAGTGAGGGGGAGAGAGAGAGGAGGAGAGAGGGTGGAGGGAGAGGGGGAGTGGGAGGGGGAGAGAGGGAGGGAGGGGAGAGAGGGAGGGAGGGGAGAGAGAGAGAGTGAGGGGAGAGAGAAGGAGGGAGGGGAGAGAGAGAGAGAGGGGGGAGAGAGAGAGAGGGATGGAGGGGAGAGAGTGACGGGAGAGAGAGAGGAGGAGAGAGGGGTGGAGGAGAGAGAGGGTGAGGGGGCAGGGAGAGAGAGAGGGGTGGAGGGAGAAGAGAGGGTGAGGGGGCAGGGGAGAGAGAGGGGTGGAGGGAGAGGAGAAGAGGGTGGGAGAGGGTGGAGGGATGGGGGTAGAGAGGAGGGAAGAGAGAGAGGGAGGGGAGAGAGAGGGGATATCACACACAATTCAGCAGTACAACTAGTGTGTGTGTACAATTCAGCTTCTCTATGGTGAGAGAGCAGCCAGAACTGCTCCCCCCTGCTGCCTACACTCGGTATTACAGGTACATGATTGACAGCACAACCAGGAAGTCCAGTAGAAAGTCTGAGGGCTGTCACATGACCGGTGTGGGCGGGGCGGCGCAGTGTACAGTATGTCGGCTCCAGAGAAGGAGGCTCGCCGGGTGTTCTCGGAGAGTTTGGAGGAGATCCGGAGATCGCGGTGTTCTCCCCTGGACGGGTTAATCTGATCGGAGAACACACCGATTACAATGCTGGCTATGTACTGCCTATGGTGAGATCCCCCTCTCTACACCATGACAGGACGGGTCACGTGTCCTCCCCCTGGTCACATGACACAGAGAGGACAGACAGTGCTCCTGTAATGAATGGGCTGTGTGTGGATTCTAGTCCCTGTCAGGGATGTGTGGTCCTTCCTCCTCAGGAGGGGAGCAGCACCTCTGTGTTGTCATCCTATCACTGCCAGCCATTGTTAGTGACACCCCTGATGTGACTGGGGACAGTAGGATTGCCACCTCTTCCCTTTACACCCAAACCCATAATAATTACACAGGTTCTGAGGCAGATTAAGGTGGTGAATAAACTCACTTAGTGCCTTAATATGTATATCAGCCTCAGAACCTGTGTAATTATTATGGGTTTGGGTGTAAAGGGATGAGGTGGGAACCCTGTTACACACACAGCACAATGTTCCAGCATTGTACACAATGACAGCTCACATTAGCATAGCACACACATGTGACTGGGGTCTAAGTGCTCTGTGTGTGTCCATGTACACTCTTATCACTTCATTGTTGGTGTTTGCTTTTTGCACACTGCACTGCGGGCTCAGGAATAAAAATCAGTGCAGGGTGTGGTGACATTTCAGGATGAGATCTCAGTGCCGGGTGCAATAACAGCACAGGATGAGATCTCAGTGCCGGGTGCAATAACAGTACAGGATGACATCTCAGTGCAGGGTGTGGTGTAATTTCAGGATGAGATCTCAGTGCCGGGTGCAATAACAGCACAGGATGAGATCTCAGTGCAGGGTGTGGTGTCATTTCAGGATGAGATCTCAGTGCAGGGTGCAATAACATTACAGGATGAGATCTCAGTGCAGGGTGTGGTGTCATTTCAGGATGAGATCTCAGTGCCGGGTGCAATAACAGCACAGGATGAGATCTCAGTGCCGGGTGCAATAACAGCACAGGATGAGATCTCAGTGCCGGGTGCAATAACAGCACAGGATGAGATCTCAGTGCCGGGTGCAATAACAGTACAGGATGAGATCTCAGTGCCGGGTGCAATAACATTACAGGATGAGATCTCAGTGCCGGGTGCAATAACATTACAGGATGAGATCTCAGTGCCGGGTGCAATAACATTACAGGATGACATCTCAGTGCAGGGTGTGGTGTAATTTCAGGATGAGATCTCAGTGCAGGGTGCAATAACATTACAGGATGAGATCTCAGTGCAGGGTGTGGTGTCATTTCAGGATGAGATCTCAGTGCCGGGTGCAATAACAGTACAGGATGAGATCTCGGTGCCGAGTGCAGGATGAGATCTCAGTGCCGGGTGCAATAAGAGTGCAGGATGAGATCTCAGTGCCGGGTGCAATAAGAGTGCAGGATGAGATCTCAGTGCCGGGTGCAATAAGAGTGCAGGATGAGATCTCAGTGCCGGGTGCAATAACAGCACAGGATGAGATCTCAGTGCCAGATGCAACAGGAGTGCAGGATGAGATCTCAGTGCTGGGTGCAATAACATTACAGGATGAGATCTCAGTGCCGGGTGCAATAACATTACAGGATGACATCTCAGTGCAGGGTGTGGTGTCATTTCAGGATGAGATCTCAGTGCCGGGTGCAATAACATTACAGGATGAGATCTCAGTGTCGGGTGCAATAACAGTACAGGATGAGATCTCAGTGCCGGGTGCAATAACATTACAGGATGAGATCTCAGTGCAGGGTGTGGTGTCATTTCAGGATGAGATCTCAGTGTCGGGTGCAATAACAGTACAGGATGAGATCTCGGTGCCAGATGCAATAAGAGTGTAGGATGAGATCTCAGTGCTGGGTGCAATAACAGTACAGGATGAGATCTCAGTGCCGGGTGCAATAACAGTACAGGATGAGATCTTAGTGCCGGGTGCAATAACAGTGCAGGATGAGATCTCAGTGTCAGGTGCAATAACAGTGCAGGATGAGATCTCAGTGCCGGGTGCAATAACATTACAGGATGAGATCTCAGTGCTTGGTGCAGTAGCAGCGCAGGATGAGATTCCAGTGTCGGGTTCAATAAACGTTTGGGGTGTGGTATCAGTGCTGGGTGCAATACCAGTGCAGGGTTTGGTATCAGTCCTGGGTGTGATATCATTGTTTAGGTGTGTCATTAGTGCTGGGTGAGATATCGGTATGATGTCAGTGCAGGGTGTGATGTCCTTGCTGTGCTGCACAGATCCTGACTCATACAATCACATGCTGTGTATGGGTAGGGAAGTGGTCATGTGATATGTCAGTATACAATGGAGGGATGGTATGCTTTGTGTGTATTGTCAGTGTGGGGTGTGTTGTCGGTGCCAGGTGTGATATCAGTGTTGTGGAGTCGGTAGATAAATGTTCCGACTCCTCAGTTTTTTGTACTTCCGACTCCGACTCCTCTGTATTAATATGCAAATGTATTTTATCCATTCCTTGAAGGAAAGAAAGGCAACATACATGTCATTACCACAGGACTACTGGCTGGGAAGCCAACTGTCTACTGTATTGAACAGTTTAAGCAAAAGACAAACACAATAAAAACAACAAAGTTTTATTCATTTTTTTTTTTATTAATTAATCAAGTGGCTGGATAGTAGCAGCAGGCATAAACATCAGGAACAGGAACTTTACCAGTTCAAAAATACAAACCACATTATTTGGTTGTTTTAGAACAAAAACAAAGCTTATCTATGTGAACCAAAAACAAAATCTGTAAAACCTAGAAATGGTTTATATTAATCTTGAAATGTAGTTATAGGCTTAGCAAATGCAAATCAATTCAATGTAGAGTTAAGGAAGAGAATTGCCTCTGCCAGATCCTCTTTCATAGAGGCTCTTAAGTCAGAATTTATTATTTTTAGGGCTGAAAATAATCTTTCGACACTGACTTGGGTGGGTGGCATTGCAGTAACTATTCTGGCCACATCACTAACGATCTCTGGATAAACAAGGATGGCTTCTTCAACAGTAAGTTTTGATGAGCGATCATACTTTTCAACTTCTTTTAGTGCTTTATAAAACTCCTGTTGGAATTTTTTTTATTTGGACATTTACTGGTTCTGTAACGCTTATGCGACATCGCTTTCCTTTAGCAACTTCCATTTTGTCTAAGAAGGAATCAAAGTCTAATTCTTCGTTTGAAGAAGATGATCCTGAGTTACCACTATTGCTTAAAAGAACTTCATCCTGTGGAGGTATTTCAGGTCGTAATCCCTTCATGCGAACTGCTACATCATAGAGGGCCTTTTTCCCCAGTAGCAGTCTGTTCACTGTTCAACAAAAGTCGACATAAATAGCCGCTAACAAGATTTCATTCTCCAGCAAAAGACTCTCTTTTCATCATTGAAGATGCAATGCCCTCAGCTATTAACCCTCCATTTTTGTTCAGGCGATATAACAGGCTCTTCCATTCCAAGAGGAATTTACCCGGGCTTAGATCATCACATTGCAACCTCTTGGTGACAGTGAAGGGGTGAGAAAGAAGGTTCTCCAGCTCTTTTGTTTGTGTCCACTGGCTTTCAGTTAATGCAAGATTTTCATTGTCCATTTCTTCTATGAAGTCTTTAAGTTCAAGCAAACGCTTCACCATTAAATAAGTGCTTCCCCAGCGAGTTGTTTGATCCAAAATTGCTCCTTTTCCTGCACATCTTTTCAAAATTGCATCTGTTTTCAGGGCCCTGGCTGCAACAGTTACTTGCCGTAATTTGCCAATTAGTGTAGCTGCATGGCGATCTTTTAATCCATCTCTTATGGCAAGTTGCAGTGTATGAACAGCACATCGCATATGATGAATAGTAGCAAGCTTCAATGCTTCTTCAACAAAGTTGTCTAAAAAAATGTCAGCATTCTCTTCAGTTTCTAAACTTTCTCCAATACTTGCAGAGCTGTCTTCCTCTAACTCTAATATCTGTTTGTTACCTTCTTCATCTGCGTTCATCTTCTCAATTGTGCTCAACATGTTAGAAGCATTATCTGTCACATCACATAAAATCTGTTCCTTTGTAATTTCAAAATCTTCTAGAACACCCTCCACTAACTTCTGAAGGTAATCACTGGTGTCATGTGCCTGAGTGTCCTTTAACCACTTGCCGACCGCCGCACGACTATCTACGTCGGCGGTCAGCCCCTCACAGGCAAAGTGACGTAGGGCTACGTCACTAGCTTGTGAGGGTCTAGGGAGCGAGCGCGCGCCCCCGCTCCCGAGTGGTCACGGACCCCCCCCGCGCCCGAGTGGTCACGGACCCCCCCCGCGCGTGTGACCGGCGGACCCGATGTCCGCCGGCCACTCTGCGATCGGCGGGGGAGAGGGAGAATGTCAGGCAGCTTGTGTAAACAAGCTGCCTGTCATTCTCCTCGCTGTATGAGAGCTGATCATCTGGATCTACTATGTAGATCCGTTGATCAGTCTGCATACAGCTGAAGCCCCAGCCAATCACAGTTAGAATCACGCCCCTAGGGACACACACAGCCCCTCCCTCTCAAATAAAGTTAACCCCTTCACTACCAGTGTATTTTTACAGTAACAGTGCATATATATAGCACTGATTACTGTAGAAATGTCACTGGTAACCCCAAAAGTGTCAAAAATGTCAGTCAAGGGTCCGATCTGTCCGCCGCAATGTCGCAGTACCGCAAAAAAAATCACAGATCGCCGCCATTACGCGTTAAAAAAAAAAACAACAAAAATGACAAAAATCTTTCCCTTAGTTAGTAAACACAATAACTTTTGCGCAAACCAATCAAAATACGCTTTTTGCGATTTTTTTTTTTTTACCAAACATATGTAGCATAAAACAAATTGGCCGAAAATTTTAAAAAATTTTGATTTTTACATTTTTTTTTTGGGGGAATTTCATATAAAAAAAAGGGAAAAATATTGCTATTTTTGCAAAATGGACGCTCTTTTTTTGTTTATAGCGCGTGATCAAAAAATCGCACAGGTGATCAAATACCGCCAAAAGAAAGCTCTGTTTGTGGGAAAAAAAGGACGCCAAATTCGTTTAGGTACAGCGTCGCACGACCGCGCAATTCTCCGTTAAAGTCACGTAGTGCCGAATCGCAAAATACCCCCTGGTCGGAATGGGGGTAAAATCTTCCGGGGCTTAAGTGGTTAATCCGAAGGTCCGTGTTAATGTTTTGTTATTTTCATCCACAAATCTAACATTAATAGCAAAATAATTGACTCTATGACGTGTGCATGCATCCATTTTAAGCAAGACAAAACGTCCTTTCAGTACTTTCTGTAGTTCTTCCTTTTTACATTTGGCCTCCTCAATTATAAGTTTCCTTACACTAAGTCATTAATTATAACTTTTTGTGAATTGGGACATTTAAACTTGCTTTTTTTTAAATTCCAGTCTAAATTTAGTAGGAGCCGGTGCATTGTTTGCCGACTCCGACTCCAGGTACCCAAAATTTCCTCCGACTCCTCGACTCCGACTCCACAGCCCTGATGAGTATCATGAATACCTGTCCCCAGTATGTGATTCCCGTGATTAAAGTCAGACATGCCACCTGTTTTTATCTTATTCATCCTTAGATGAGGTGTCTGTGTTGGTTTTCTCTTTCTTATCACCTGGTGATCCTGCCAGTAACACACATCCTGTCCTAGGCTGACAATATGAAGAAGAGAGAACTACAGGATTCTGCCATTGCCAGTCATGGGGTTGGGGGGGGGGTGGGTGTCTGTAGTCCTCAGAGAACAATTTAACTGATAAGGGTGTGCAGAGGCAGAGAGCACAGGAAGTTCTCAGCACACAAGATTTCTGCCAGGATCTCCAGGTATTTTTGGATCTTATCCTACAGATATAAGAAAACATTGAATGCAATAATCAAAGGGATACTAAACACACACTGTCCAATTTACATTGTCCCTTCTCTTTCTGTATGGGGATGGCGGCACTGTAATTATTTTCATTAAAAAAAAAAAAAAAACATCTGTGTGTATGGGGAGGGAGGGGGTTGTAGTACATTGGTAACATGTATATTGTATTGTCTCTCAGGCCTTACCCCTCATCACTGTCAGGGTGTGCTGTGTGTATGGGGAGGGAGGGGGTTGTAGTACATTGGTAACTTGTATATTGTATTGTCTTTCAGGCCTTACCTCCCAGCACTGTCATGGTGTGCTGTGTGTATGGGGAGGGAGGGGGTTGTAGTACATTGATAACATGTATATTGTACTGTCTTTCAGGCCTTACCCCTCATCACTGTGATTGTGGGATCTCGGCGTGATGATGGGAAGATTTGTCTTGTGACCACGGCTGAGGGGGCGGATGAACCCCATAAGGTGGAATTTGTGGCCCCGAGTAGAGACAATCCGCTGGTCCCCGGGACACCCAAATGGGCCAACTATACCAAGGGGGTAATCCAGCACTACAGAGGTGAGAGAATGGCAGCAGGAGCTCCAACAAGTGCTTACTATCTGACCTTTTCTCATTGATGGAAAAGCAGCCATACCTGCCGGATCCCCATACACATGGATAGGCTCACCTTGAGATCCTCCGCCAGTACTCTGCACATACCTGACCTCTCACAGACTCTCACTTCTGGGGTGTTACATCACAGTTTACAAGATGTCACACCTGCTCAGACACACTGCAGGGGTCTTTGCTAGAGTACTATGGTGTCCTTTTATGAACGGGTGAATTTTTTTCTCCGCTGGCTTCTCTACAGTTCTCCGGGGAAAATGATCACATCTGGCACCCATTTTATGAATCGGAGAACTTCAGTTCGCCCAGGGTGATCAGAGGAGAACGGTTTTCTCGGAGATCTGTGTAGAAGTCAATGGAATGCCTGTAATCTCGTGAGACAAAGCGAGATTACAGTAGTATGAAAATCCCTGGCGCGCTTTAACAAGCAGAGATAAATTATCACTGCTGAGTACACGAGGTTATAAATAATAGTCCCCTTACATAAATATATATATATATATACACTGAATACACATACACATACATTGTGTATATATATATACACATTAAATATATATCTATATGTATGTGTGTATATATATATACATGTGTATATATACATAAATATGGCAGGGGGACATGATTACTGTGTTGGGGGGTCTGAACGAGGAAGAAGGAAGTCGATAATCTTCCTTTTTCCCCCTCAGTTCTCCCCCGATTCTGTCTTCACTCCCCGCTTCACAAGCTCCAGGCTGGTGGACCCGGGAGTGTGAATTCTGGCCCAGATCGCCAGTGAAGTGCGGGGATCACAGCTTCATAGCCTGGCCATTTCTGTGTCAGTCAATGACAGATTCCCGTGTGAAGAGATGATCAGCGGAGAACATGTTCTCCTGCGATCATTTCTGTTTCATAAACTGAGAATGATCGGAAATGAGCTGTGATCAGCAGGATCACTGCTCATCTCCGTTTCATAAAAGGACACCTGTGTCTGCACATGTGGACAAGCCATGACATCATCCTGGCCTAGAATAGGAAATAATGTGCCGGCGGGGGATCCTTATGACAATGAGTTGTTGTCTCTTCTGCAGTAGCACACACCTGCCTGTTTGTAGTCTGCTATTACCGTGATGGATTATAATAGAACATTATTGGAACTTTTTCCCCAAAGTTTCACATAGACTTTAGCGCAATTACTGGAATGCATGTGTGTTTTTTGTAGTGTGCTATAGAATGCATACTGAATGCATGTACAGTTCCACATGCATTCCTGCCACAATCTAGCTGTGCCCGAATGACTGACTCCAGTGCGAATGCATGGGATGACATCAGTCCTCCCAACCCCGCTGGTTAATCAGGAGGTAGAAAACCCAGCATCCAGAAGTGCTAAACACAGTGCTGCACATGTGATCAGTTATGCCACCAGTCATTTAATGGCTTGATAGTTCGGTTGAGACAACAAGCAACTGACAGTTCTCATTTGATGGCATGCCTTGAATGCAACTGTTTTGGGAAACTGTTAGATTGATGGGTTTAGTTCCACTTTAATAGAGCAACAAGGGAGTAAATAGGAGAAGTCAGTCATTAGTGTGACAGAATGTGTTGCTGTATGGTATGTAGAGCGCAGTTATCTATATCAACCATGCAGATTTGTTTTTCATGAATGGTGTATTCAGATGGTCAGTTTCTATGAAAGACTGCACTTTACTCTTTATATACTAGGTAGCTTATACCTTCCTATGTTGGTAACACACAAAGGTGGACCGAAATCAATGCTTTTTAAAAAAAAAATAAGTCCGATATTTTTTTTTTTTTTTTAATCAAATTATTTTAATAAAATGCTTTTGAAGTTAAAGTCTATCTAAAGATAGTTTTCTATTTTAAGCTACATTATTAATTTAGTTTATTCAGCATGAAATAGAGCAGGGGTGTCAAACTCAATTTCATTGTGGGCCGCATCAGCATTATGGTTGCCCCCCAAAAGGCCGGTTATATCTGTAAGATTAGATGTCCAGAGCACCCCACGCCCCCTTACACCCTTTCATGATATGTCAAGACTCCACACCATCAGAAGTCAAGAGTCCCCCACCCTTTCTTACATCACAATGCACCCCCTTACCTTGTGCTACTGCCAGAAAGAAGATGCGGTGGATCAGGGAAGAAGAAATTGCAAGGTCTGGAGGACGACCAGAGGAGGGCTGGAGTCAGCTGACAGAGTCTGCTGAATGCTGAGACCAGGGGAGGCAGAGACAAGGTGATGTTGTGGCTGCAGAGAGAGGTGCAGGATCTGTAGGAGGAATTCTGCCCTCCTCTCTGCTGCAGACTGCTAAAAAGGGGGGGGGGGGCAAAGACTAGCCTTTCTGCAGCAGCACAGAGAAGGACAGGATCTGGCAAAGGAGTTCTGTCCTCTCTGCTGCCGACCTACTGAGCCAAGGTGAGTGCACAGACAAGGGGGTTCTGCAGCTGCAGGAGAGGTGCGAGGGCCACATGAAATGGCCTGGGGGGCCGCATTCGGCCCCCGGGCCTTGTGTTTGACACCTGTGAAATAGAGCTTAGTTATGTAACATATACACAGTATCTCACAAAAGTGAGTACATCCCTCACATTTTTTGTAAATATTTTATTATATCTTTTCATGTGACAACACTGAAGAAATGACACTTTGCTACAATGTAAAGTAGTGAGTGTACAGCTTGTATAACAGTGTAAATTTACTATAAAAGAGGGGGGTAACCAGCGCTATGGATCAGAAACTCCAGAAGCCAACCCAGGCACACCCAGGAAACTAAGGATTAGTGCAAATGAATGCTTTTTTATTATTCAAGGAAAAACAGGAGTTAATTTTAATAAATGGAAATAGCAGAGGCAGCTAGACCAGAGAAAATGAATTCACTCCAGTTCAATGCCATTTTCTTATTAATCAGATGAGGATCCATCGGTCTGCAAAGATAGATTGGGGACAGGTCTGAGAGCTCTTTTTTACCTACCCTATACAGCCAGTGAGTATTATCTAGCTGCAGGGTAAGTGCGACCTCTTGTGGTCAATTTGGAATATCACACAAAAAGGAACTCACCAGTAGCCTCACGGCATTTTCTTTATCGTGACTGTTATTCTCATTCCCTCATTAGGGCTTATTTTAATATTTATTACACCACATTTTTTATTCATACCATACCTTGCTCGTTTTACCATCTGATTTTATATGTGGGTCAGTTTTTAAAAACCTTATTACAGCAATTTTGCACATATTTTTTTCTGCCTTTTATGTATACACTATTTTATATGTGCACCTTTTTACTGAGAGTGGGCCAGTTTTTACAGCTCACTTCTTATCACAGGAACTAATTGCATTTTTTCCTGCGCCTATTTATTTCTCAGCACTAAGCACTTCTTTCCTCCAAACCACTATCTACACACACTGAACATACTTTTTAGGTAGCGCAGTTTCCAACTTTTTATCCCAGTGTAAATTTACTGTCCCCTCAAAATAACTCAACACACAGCCATTAATGTCTACGCCACTGGCAACAAAAGTGAGTACACCCCATAAGTAAAAAGTCCAAATTGGGCCCCATTAGCCATTTTCCTCCCTGGTGTCATGTGACTCATTAGTGTTACAAGGTCTCAGGTGTGAACAGGGAGCAGGTGTGTAAATTTGGTGTTATCGCTCTCACTCTCTCATACTGATCACTGGAAGTTCATCATGGCACCTCATGGCAAAGAACTTTCTGAGGATCTACAAAAAATAATTGTTGCTCTACACAAAGATGGCCTAAGCTATAAGAAGATTGCCAAGACCCTGAAACTGAGCTGCAGTATGGTGGCCAAGACCATACAGTGGTTTAAGAGGACAGGTTCCACTCAGAACAGGCCTCGCCATGGTCGACCAAAGAAGTTGTGTGCATGTGCTCCGCGTCATATCCAGAGGTTGTCTTTGGGAAATAGACGTATGAGTGCTGCCAGTATTGCTGCAGAGGTTGAAAGGGTGGTGGGGGGGGGGGGGGGGGGTGTCAGCCTGTCAATGCTCAGACCATACACCACACACTACATCAAATTGGTCTGCATAGCTGTCATCCCAGAAGTAAGCCTCTTCTAAAGATGACACACAAGAAAGCCCTCAAACAGTTTGCTGAAGACAAGCAGATTAAGTACATGGATTACTGGAACCATGTCCTGTGGTCTGATAAGGCCAAGATAAACTTAATTGGTTCAGATGATATCAATTGTGTGTGGCGGCAACCAGGTGAGAATTATAAAGACAAGTGTGTCTTGCCTACAGTCAAGCATGGTGGTGGGAGTGTCATGGTCTGGGGCTGCATGAGTGCTGCCTGCACTGGGGAGCTACAGTTCATTGAGGGAACCATGAATGCCAACATGTACTGTGACATACTGAAGCAGAGCATGATCCCCTCCCTTCAGAGACTGGGCCGCAGGGCAGTATTCCAACATAATGACCCCAAACACATCTCCAAGATGATCACTATCTTGCTAAAGAAGCTGAGGGTAAAGGTGATAAACTGGCCAGACCTAAACCCTATTGAGCATCTGCGGGGTATCCTTAAACGAAAGGTGGAGGAGCGCAAGGTCTCTAATATCCACCAGCTCCGTGATGTCGTCATGGAGGAGTTGAAGAGGACTCCAGTGGCAACCTGTGAAGCTCTGGTGAACTCCATGCCTAAGAGGGTTAAGGCAGTGCTGGAAAATAACGGACAAACAAAATATTGACACTTTGGGCCCAGTTTAGACATTTTCACTTAAGGGTGTACTCATTTTTGTTACAAGCCATTTAGACAGCAGGGGACAGCAAAGTTACACTGTTATACAAGCTGTACACTCATTACTTTACATTGTACAAAAGTGTTATTTCTTCATGAAAAGATATAATAAAATATTTACAAAAATCTGAGGGGTGTACTCACTTTTGTGTGAGATCCTGCGTGTGTGTGTGTGTGTGTGTGTGTGTATGTATGTATGTATGTATGTATGTATGTGTGTGTGTGTGTGTGTGTATATGTGTGTATATATATATATATATATATATATATATATATAGTATATACACACACGTACATACACAGACATATATATACACACACAAGTATAAAGCCCTTTTAAAAGTTCTAGTACAGTACCTTTCCTCACACAGCCAGGTATGCAGTGTAGGGGGAAGCAGAGAGCACGGCACATTCCCCCTCCCTTTACTTTCACTTTGAGAGGCTGACAGAGCTCCATCACAGTGCCGATGTACAGTTCGGTGGGAGATCGGGCTCATCTGACAGCCCTTCTCTACCATGATCCCGCGGCACCCTAGTGTGCCGCAGCACACCAATTGAGAAAGGCTGAGATAGAAAAATGAGACCAGTTCCAATCAATCTTGTGATAAAGTTCCCTTGGTCCACCACGAGACGATATAGGTGAAATACTGACTTCTTCTTATCCAGTAAATAGGTGCTCTTTCCACAACCCAGGTGAAGTGTACACTTACACAGACACAAGTGTTAAACAAGCATCCTATACACTGTGATCCTCTTTCATTTCTTATCCCAATCTTGTAATCACCACAGTACTTTCTCTTCAATATAGTGGTGTTAAAAGGATACCAGAGAGTGTAACATAGTGTAGTAGGTTTTATTAGAAAGATTTGCTCACACAAACATTCAAATACTACTCCCATATTGTGGGTGTCTGTAAGGCACCAACACAATCAGATCAGCGGTATTGCTCCGCCATTCGTGGCCACGGAACCGGCGTGCATTCCAAGCTTGGCGGAGTAGGATCAGTGACGGACCAGATATGACATCAACGGCTAAGCCTCAATGCATTTTACGTGCTACATGTCCTCAGGAAGCTTGCGCCTCAGTATAGACTGGGGGCTGTAGGAAAAGTCTGCAGGAGCCTGGCATTGCCCCTCTGATCCACCAATTGAGGTTGAAATGCTTTTCAGGCTAAACAAAAAAAAAAAAAAAAGAATAAATGCAAATATTTTTCCTGCAAATGCTGTATGTATATCTGCATTATTGTTTTTGCAAACTGTGGTTTTAGGCTTTAAAGGATAAGTTCACCTTTGGGAACGTGTTGCATATTCCCAATGCTGCAGCCGCTTTCCGATTTACCCCCCGTGACAGCAGCACAGGGAGAGTTTCCCCATACTAGCTGTCACTTTCTAAAATCAACGTGGCTGTGCGGGGCTCCACCCACACAGCCGCTTCATTTATTCACACTACTCTGTGCGTAAATGAACTACAAGCACACAAACTCCTTTGCGATTGTCATCTTCTTCCTGTCAGATTGTATCTACTTGCCTGTCTGGGATGTATGGTACAGATACACTGACCGATCTGCAGGAGACCTGCATGGCACCAGCAATCTGTGGATCACTGGTGCAATGCTTTACAGGCTCCAAAAATAAATAAATGCACATTTCTCTTACGTCCTCCGACAGTCGCCGCCACCTCTAAGTCATCACTGTTGGGTATTGACTTCCGCTCCGCAGGAGTAGCTAGGCATAAAGACTTAGTCAAAAGAACAAAGGCATTTGCATATACACACCCATGGGGGCTGTCCCATCTGGTCAATACCCCCCTGCAGTGACCACTCCCAACTCAGTTTCTTTCTGCCTATTGGCATCGGGCCTCGGTGGTCCAGGTGTGCAAGGCTGCGACTTGGTCGTCGGTGCACACTTTTTCCAAATTCTACTAGGTAGATGTTCTGGCATCAGCTGATGCCTCCTTTGGCCGCAAGGTTCTTAGTGCGGCAGTGCCATGAAGGACCCTTGTTTTTTTTATGGGTCCCTGGCTGTTGGTGTTTGCTTCCTGGGCTGTTGCTCCTGTTGAGCATTGTTTACTGTTGCCCAGAAGGTTCTCTTACTGTGCGTGTAAGGTTTCTTTCTCTGATGTGGGTACTGCGTTGCCTTTTCTACGGTTGCGTCTCCCACCCCTCATGTCTATACTGCTTTGGGACATCCCAACAGTGATGACTTAGAGGCGGCGGTGACTGTCGGAGGACGTAAGAGAAAACTGAATTTTTGTAAAATCTTACCTGTAAAATTCCTTTCTCTGAGTCCTCAGACAGTCGCCGCCCCCGCCCCTCTTTTGGGGTTGTGTTCTTATTACCTACTGCTATGCTACCAAACTGAGTTGGGAGTGGTCACTGCAGGGGGGTATTGACCAGATGGGACAGCCCCCATGGGTGTGTATATGCAAATGCCTTTGTTCTTTTGACTAAGTCTTTATGCCTAGCTACTCCTGCGGAGCGGAAGTCAATACCCAATAGTGATGACTTGGAGGCGGCGGCGACTGTCGGAGGACTCGAGAAAGGAATTTTACAGGTAAGATTTTACAAAAATTCCGTTTTTTTTTTACCTGCAAAAAAATGTGGCTTTAGTTTTTATTTTGGTTGTTATTTTTTATTTTTTTCTAAAAAGTGAACTTTAAGGGAATAGTTGTGTATTGAAATGATTGTCTTTTACATTTTAGTGTCTCTGTACTTTTAAATGGTACTTCTAAAAAAAAAAAATCTGAAAGGGATTGATTGTAAATGATCACCTTGTAAAACAACCCATGCAGTTTAAAACATAAATTTGCAAAACATTTGTGTATAGATATAGATATAAAAAAATACATTAGAATACGTTTTTTAAAAATAATAAATGATCACATTCCCGTTGTTCTTAGCTGAGTAAGAGCTTGGGGGAGGAGAAGCAGCAGCACACTGATCTTCCCAGTGAAAGGCTTTGCACGGGGGGGAATCAGGACAAGTCATATCATTGGAGAAGCAGGCTGAGTTCCCAGTTTTCCCAGCATAGCTAGAAAACTGACCACGATGTGGTGTTCTGCTTAGTATGGTCAGTTTTTAATAAGAAAGCAGAGGGACTAGCAGGAACATCAGGGATTTCACAGAAAGGAAGCAATACAAAGAGAACAGGATATTTTTTCAGACAAGTATATGGTACAAGAAAAAAATGGGGGAGCAAACCCTAAACATGTATATCTAAAGCCAGTGCAGCTATGGACCAGGCAACATGTATATTAAAAAAGAATAGCGCACACATGCAAAAGAAATGACTATCAAATATGGAGACAATCCATAAATAAAAATGGGGATTTGGTCCCACCATATGGCCATATCGTGCTCAAGCCCACCACTGCGTCAAAGTACCCCATTATCAGTGGGTCCTACACTATCCATGAAAAAGGGGTGAGTCCAGCCTCTCTAACCCTTGGAGACAACACTCCTTGCTGGTATAGATGTGCTAATGCACTACAAGGGACTCCTCCTATATCTACTTGATAGTGGACTCTGATAGAGTACAGGTGTGTGTGGGGGGTGGGATGCTCAACCTCAGAAGTCTGGTCACATGTAACATACATGTTGCCTGGTCCATAGCTGCACTGGCTTTAGATATACATGTTCAGGGTTTTCTCCCCCATTTTTTCTTGTTTATTATGTATTCGGTCTGACCAGACTTCTGAGGTTGAGCATCCCACCCCCCACACACACCTGTACTCTATCAGAGTCCACTATCAAGTAGATATAGGAGGAGTCCTTTGTAGTGCATTAGCACATCTCTCCCAGCAAGGAGTGTTATCTCCAAGGGTTAGAGAGGCTGGACTCACCCCTTTTTTATGGATAGTGTAGGACCCACTGATAATGGGGTACTTTGACGCAGTGGTGGGCTTGAGCACGATATGGCCATATGGTGGGACTAAATCCTCAAGTATATGGTACAGCAGCCACATATCAGGAATATGAGATGTTGGGGTAACAAACACTAACTGATCTGATGCATCATTGGGGTACCTCAAAAGTCTGTTCTAGCCTCTTTCTGTTCTTTAGTAATCACTTTGTATGTGGTACCCTTACACAGAAGCCCACGGCCTTTTATTTTTAGACTGTAAATCTGCAGCTTATAATAAAATAATACCTGGGGATCCATGAAGGTCCTTGTTTAGGTACTTTCTGACAACGGTGACAATGCTCTGTTCTGTTACCCGATTGTGGTGTGTGTTGTCACCTTCTCATACATACTTCCAGAGGATACATAAAGCTGTGTCATCTTTCCCTTTCCTGTGTTGGAGAAACCTGAGAAGACCTCAGTATATGTTCATTACATTGTCCTCTTCTATTGTCTTCTGACAGCTGGGCCAGTCCCTGGGTTTAATGCAGTGATTGCCACCAGTGTTCCATTAGGCGGTGGCCTATCCAGCTCTGCGTCTCTGGAAGTGGCTACTTACACCTTTTTGCAGCAGCTGTGCCCAGGTAAGAATACCCCCCCCCCCCTCCATGGTAAGAATGGATTATATTTGGAGAATAAGGATTTAGTTTAGTGTCAATTTAACCCGTTCAGCTCCAACATAGAATGCATCAAGGTTAAAAAAAAACTATTTTAGGCCTCGATCTGAATTAACCTATGTACATACTTGTTCTTGGTCAGTATAAAAGCTAGTAGGTTAGTATTACAGCCAGGCAAATAGCATTTTCCCCAGTTTAGCAATGCACAGACCAGATATTTCACTAATGCAGTCTGCCTCGAACAGTAGACTATTAGAAGAAATGGTCATCCATTTAGTGTGTACACAGCACCCAGATCTGATGTTCTGCAGGTTCCATGTCGTGTGAATTGTGTCTTTATGTCCTCAGATGACGGTGATGTTGTCCAAAAAGCCTTGACATGTCAAAAAGCTGAACATACATTCCCTGGAGTACCCTGCGGGATCATGGACCAGTTTATTTCAGTGATGGGGAGAGAGGGACACGCTCTACTCATTGACTGCAGGTCAGTAGGGACAGATCGGACACTGCAGGGACCTTGTAATGTAGAACATTTTCCCCAGATACCTTCATACCTACCATTACGAGGAATGCTGGCTGGGTTTTATTTTTTTCTCTGGGAAGAAGTGTTTGCTGAACTATGTGTGACCATTCACAACTGCCTTGGAGCCTTTGGAACACACTGCGAAAATACTTCAGTGTAAAGCACTGCAAAGTGTCCCTTGAATGGCGCCTGTCCTGAGCGGCCAACCCCGTGTTCAGTAAACAGCAGGGCAGGTTCTTGGCATGGGATCCAGAAGCTAGTAGAGCTCACTGGAGTAGTGATTTCCAACTTCCAGGGGGATCCTACAGATATGGCACATTGTTGTTACAATGGTTCAAGCTGGATTAATGTAACTATAGAAAAATGTTCATACTTGGAATTATATATTTTTTTAACTTTTCCTCACTCTATCCCAGGCTAAATAAGCTTTGGTTTTAGATACACTTTAAACATATTTTGCTACTCATTGTATATGTAGCAGGATTCACAGCCGTTTTTCTGGATATGGGTCCCCCTGGATCACCGGGGGCAACAAAAGTACCTTTGTGCATATAAGTGTGAGCACTGGGACAATGACCAGTCCAGTATCTTTGTTTTTTTTTTTTTGCATTTATTGAGAACTTGGATGGGAGAAAGGAATGAGTGGGATTCTCCTTTGGCTCAACTGTGCACAATTTGCTAGGGATAACTGAAAATGCCGTTTGGCACTGACTTGACGCTGGCTAAATGCCGGCCAGTGCCGGTTGGCGCTGGTTAACGCTGGCTTGCTGTCTGTTAACTGCAAACTGACTTTGGACTGCTTTCTCACATAAAGAAGTCCTCTTTGAGCTCCCTTAAGCACTTCTTGCTGAGGTAGCTTCTTGTATGACTGCTGCACTGCTGAACACTTCAGGGCCCGCACTGGCACCCTCTCTCTCTCTCTCTCTTATCTTCAGGGCTTTAAACACTGGCACCTCCTTTCTCTACACCTTCTCTACTGGTTAGCTGGCTCCTGGATCCCTCTGATCTTCTGGAGTGGTCCCCTATCCTAGGCAGACCCCTGGGCAGTTTAAAGTACTCACGACACTGTTTTCCTGGAAACTTCTGCCCAGCAGATCCACTCGGTCCACAGCACACTGGATCCCTCTCTGCAGCTCAGCTCAACCTTCGTCCTCTAGGCCGACTGCCCAGGACACTCTCACTTGCTCTGACAGGAGAAGAGACAGCCGTCACCCTCCTCCTGGGACTCTGCTTCCCACCAAAGACGCCCTGTCACATGCTTCCCTCAGACTTATAACTCATCCCAGGGTGCAGTGCGCCAAACTCCGCCCACTGGGATAGCTACAAGCCCTGGTGTGCTATTGGCTAGGTTTCCTCCACTGTCCAATAAGAGCCCTCATTGGACACAGTGGGGATACTCCCCAGGCTCAACAGGTCACCCCTGGAAGCATGTGACAGCCTAACTAAATGATCAGGCCCCCCTGATATGCAGACAGGGCCACCCAAATGCTTTTCCTACATATAATAGTCCAATCTGAAAGAAGCCCTGTTTATGTTTTAATAGCAGCCAGTTAGATTATTTTTTCATAGGTAGTATTAACAGCTTTAATCTAATTGGTTATTGCACCCAGAAGCAGATCATTGCCCTTTCAGTCATTTGGTAAAGGTCAGCATTGTGAATAATTGATCTCTGTGCAATAATCACCTTTTTGTTGTATGTTTTCTATCTATTTAGATCTTTAGAGGCGACACCGTTTCCCCTGACAGACCCTGAACTGTCTGTGCTTATTACTAATTCCAATGTGCGGCATGAGCTAACAGGGAGCGAGTACCCAACACGCAGGAAACAGTGTGAGGAGGCTGCCAGGGCCCTCGAAAAAGAGTCTTTGAGGGATGCCAGTATGAAAGAGTTGGAGGGTGAGTCTGTTCTAAAGCCTAGCAGGAAAAAACGTTCTCTTAACAGCTAAGCCCCGGTTCACATTGCTGTGACTTGTCATGGGACTTGAGAGTTCAAAGTCTCATGACAAATTGCACCCCATTAACAGCAATGGAACAGTTCTAATCGGAGTGACTCAAGTCGCTCTGACTTAGAAAAAGGTTCCTGGCCTACTATGGGGCGACTTCAATACGACTTGCATTGACTTCTGTTAAAGAAGTCATATGCAAGCCATGATGAAGCTGTGCAAGGATGTTGAATTTAAAGTCACGGCAGTGTGAGCAAGGGCTTAAACAAGCAAAATGTCTAAACCTGTATGTGTAGGTTCTTCCATCCCCTCCACGCTCCCCTGCCATGTTTCCCAGGCTCCATGGTACCAGTATGGCATCCGTTCACTGATCTTCCCTTCCTGCTAATGACCTGGAAGGGACGTGTAAAACCTCACTACCAGGTCCTGGTGTCACTTTTCCTTGCTAGTTTGGCTAAGGAAGAAGCTATTGGAGCATGATCTGTGTTTTCATTAGCTTCATTGGAAGATCAGATGCGACATCAAGTCTTTTAGACCCCTGGTGTCTCATTAAAGAGAGCCTGTCACCAAAAAATGCATCACTTTTGTCCCCTATGTAATGTAAAAAATGTGTTACACTCAAACTCTCTAAACCCCCAGCCCCCTCAGAAAAAAAACATTTTTGAGCCCGCCCTACATAGATGCATGTACAAAAGAAAATGCATGCATCAGGGGCATGATAACCCTTAGGACTTTTAAAGCATTGCCAATAGAAAAGATAGAAGTATGGAAATGAGGGGAATGTATATGGCGCTGCCATGTAGGGCATTAAAATTTGTTGTTGTTTGACGAGCGTATGCAACCTCATCCTTTACCAAATAAATGGGATATATATGTGCAAAAAAATGCAAAAACAGCTGTGGCTTTGAAAGGGTGTAAATTAATATTAAAAGTTTGTTTTTTTGTAAATTAACAAACCTGTCATACTTACCTGCCTGCCGGTGCTCCTGGCTCCTCCCTCTTGACCAGTGCCCCAATAGCAAGCCGCTTGCTATGGGAGCACTGGTGTGTGCTTGCACCTGAGCCCCGCTCTATGCATCCATAAGACACATAGAGCTGCGGCTTGGCCCGCCCCCTGCTCTCTCCTCATTGGTGCACTGGCTGTGATTAACAGCAGTGGGAGCCAATGGCTCCTGCTGCTGTCTCAGCCAAGGAGGAGAGAGAGACCCAGGACAGTCGAGCCTCCCATGCACATCTCTGGATCGAGAGAGGGCCCAGGGGAGTATTAGGGGGAGCAGCAAACGGACCGTATTTGCCCCTTATGCACAGGATGTATAACGGTAAAAAAAAAAAAAAACATTTAGCCTTTACATTCACTTTAAGGCTAACTCAACGTTTTGCAAGAAAAAAAAAAAAATTCACCTTTATTGACTATTAAAATAAAAAAAAAAAAAATATATATATATATATATATATATATATATGCAAAGCATTGCAACTATGGTCAGTTGAGGGTGCAATGCTTTGACTTCTGCAGACCACTCCTCCAGCCCCAAGTGTGTAACTTGTTTATGGGACTGGAGTGATTATTAATGGACTACAAGTGCTGTGATGTCTGTTCCAAAGCCTTCATTGAGAATGCAGGCCCCTCTGCCACGCCACAGTGGAAGGCAGGACTTGTAGTTTTTACATTCACAGATTCCTGTGAACGAATGATGCAACAGTGCAGGCAGAGCCATGCCAAATTAAAAAAGACAGGAGCCAGCGGGGAGAGGAACCCTGGATTCTGTAAGGGGCTGCAAGCTATGACCATGTTTAATGTTACACCCTAAATATAGGCAAACTATGGTCATAAATATGGTCTTTTCTTTAAACATGTTGTTTTTTTTTTTTTCTTGACAGCCAAAAAAGAAAAGCTGAGCGAGGTGTGCTATAAGCGGGCACGTCATGTCATCACTGAGATTGAGCGCACTGCTAAAGCGGCACAAGCTTTGGAGAAAGGCGATTACAAATTGTTTGGCAAATTAATGGTGGATAGCCACAACTCTCTGAGGTAGGATGGACTGACTACATTTCTATGACCGTGATTGGCCGACTGAGTTGTCTGTTGGCATAGTTTACCAATCACAGAACAACAGAGAAGGGGGTGGTGCTGAAAATAACACAATAGAGTAAGAGAGATTATTGGCACCTTTTCAAGAAATTCTGGAGCAGATGTGTGACCTGGAGGTCCTACCAGGAAGCAAGCCTTTCTAAACCTGCTCCATTCCTGTGTCATTGGTGGAAAGTTCTGTAACCACCATGATGTCTTGGTAAAGTGGTGGGTTTACTTGAACAATAGTGGGGTTGTGCACCATAATAACATAGAGTGTCAGCATGAGGAAAGTAGTTCCACTATGGTCACCCCTGGCTGTGCACGGGAGCAGAGATACTGACAACTCTCTGCTAGTTCTCCCATAGGGCGTCACTGTAGCCTCAGCATGGGGCATGGGGGAAACCTTAACCACTTGCCGACCGCTGCACGACTATTTACGGCGGCGGTCAGCCCCTCACAGGCAAAGCGACGTAGGTCTACGTCGCTAGCCTGTGAGGCTCTAGGGAGCGAGCGCGCACCGCCAGAGGCGCGCTCCCGCTCGCTCACGGACCCCCCCCCCCCCCCCCGCGCGTGTTCCCGGCGGACCCGATGTCTGCCGGGTACTCGCGATTGTCTGTTACAGCGGGAGAAAGGCAGGCGGCTAATGTAAACAAAGCCATCTGTCATTCTTCCCTGTGTAAGAATGGAGATCATACGGTTCTGCTATGTAGGACCGTTGATCTCTGTTCTTACACCTCAAGACACATCCAATCACAGTTAGAAGCACGCCCCTAGGGACACGCTTAACCCCTCCCTCTCAAATAAACTTAACCCCTTCCCTGCCAGTGTCATTTTTACAGTAACAGTGCATATGTATAGCACTGATTACTGTAGTAATGTCACTGGTACCCCCAAAAGTGTCAAAAATGTCAGTCAAGGGTCCGATCTGTCCGCCGTAATGTCGCAGTCCCGCAAAAAAGATCGCCGCCATTACTCGTTAAAAAAAAAACAACAAAAATGACTAAAATCTTTCCCGTAGTTAGTAAACGCAATAACTTTTGCGCAAACCAATCAAAATACGCTTATTGTGATTTTTTTTTTTTACCAAACATAGGTAGCAGAAAACAAATTGGCCTAAAACGTTAAAAAATTTTGATTTTTACATTTATTTGGGGGAATTTCATATAAAAAAATGTGAAACATATTGTTATTTTTGCAAAATTGACGCTCTTTTTTTAGGGATGCACCGAAATGAAATTCTTGGCCGAAGCCGAATAATAATGAAATGCTTGGCCGAAGGCCGAATACCGAACGCGGTGTTTCGCATTTTTTCCATTTATTTTGCCAATTTTTAGGGGGCACGCTGATGGGCACATTTTATGTTAGGGGCACGCAGATGGGCACATTTTATGTTAGGGGGCACTCTGATGGGCAAAACAAAACATTTAAATCAGCGTTGCTCTTAACATAAAATATGCCCATTAGCGTGCCCCTTAAAATAAATGTCAGGGTCTGGACTGGTAGCAGGAGCGGTGCAGGGAGTGGATCCGCTGTGTCAGTGAGGGATTGGCGTGGACCGTACCGAAGGATCGGTTCTAAGTAGTTACTGGTTTTCACCAGAGCCCGCCGCAAGGCGGGATGGGCTTGCTGCGGCGGTAACTACCAGGTCGTGTCCTCTGGTAGCGGCTCAACCTCACCGACTGCTGATATAGGCGTAGTACAAAAGGGACAGGCAGAGGCGTAGTCAGACGTAGCAAAGGTCAGGGCAGGCAGCACAGGTTCAGAGGCGATAGTCGTTAGCAAAGGGTTCGGCAACAGGCAAAGGATTACACAAATAACGCTTTCACTAAGGCAACAAGGCAACAAAGATCCGGCAATGGCTGGAAGGGGCAGGTCACTTATATAGGAAACAGGAAACAGGAAACAGGTCACAGGAAACAGGTCACAGGAAGCAGGAAGGGAGGTTTGGACCAGGCACCAATTACTGGTGCACAGGCCCCTTAAATTTCAAACGACCTGCGCGCGCGCGCCCTATGGTGCAGGGGCGCGCGCTCCGGGAACCATGTGAGCGGGGAGCGGAGGAGGGAGCCGGAGCGGGCACAGGTGAGTGGATCTGGAACGAACGCTGCGAGCGCTCCGGTCCAGAAGCAGGGACCGGAGCGCTCAGCGTTACAGTACCCCCCCCACCTTTGGTCTCCCCCTCTTTTTGGTACCCAGAAACCTGAGGATGAGGTTACGGTCCAAGATATTCTCCTCTGGCTCCCAGGATCTCTCTCTTCAGGACCGCAGCCCTCCCAGTCCACCAAAAAATATCTTCTCCCCCTGACCAATTTAGAGGCCAATATCTCTTGAACGGAGAAGACATCCGAGGTACCGGATACAGGCGTGGGAGGGAGATTCTTGGGGGAAAAGCGATTAAAGACCGCAGGCTTGAGGAGGGAGACATGAAAACAGTTGGGAATTTTAAGGGAGGGAGGGAGATGGAGTTGGTAACACACAGGATTGATCCTCTTCTTGACCTTGTAGGGTCCCAAATAACGAGGACCAAGCTTGTAACTAGGAACCCTGAAGCGGACGTACTTGGAGGAGAGCCAAACTCTGTCCCCAGGAACCAGGACAGGAGGAGACCGACGTTTCTTGTCCGCTTGGATTTTCATGTGGGATGAGGCCTGTAAGAGGGACAGGCGCGTCTCACGCCAGATGGCAGAAAAGTCTTGCACCAGATCATCCACTGCAGGTACACCGGAGGAGGAGGATAACGGCAGAGGAGGCAGAGGATGACGACCGTAAACCACGAAGAAGGGAGACTTGTTGGTGGCAGAAGAGTCTTTGTGGTTATAGGAGAACCCCGCCCACGGGAGGAGGTCGACCCAATCGTCTTGACGGGAGGAAACTAAGTGGCGAAGGTAGTCGCCCAAGATTTGATTGACCCGCTCTACTTGTCTGTTGGTTTGGGGGTGGTATGAAGAAGAGAAATCCAGCTTGATTTTAAGCCGTCCACAGAGAGCCCTCCAGAACTTGGACACAAACTGGACTCCTCTATCGGAGACAATATGTGAAGGCAGGCCGTGTAACCGGGAGATGTGTCGGAGGAAATGCTTGGCCAACTGAGGTGCGGATGGTAAGGCTGGCAACGGGATGAAGTGCGCCATCTTCGAGAAGCGATCTACGACGACCCAAATTATCGTTTTCCCGTGAGATGGTGGTAGGTCCGTAACAAAGTCCATCGCGATATTGGACCAAGGGGTCTCTGGTATGGGAAGTGGCTGGAGAAAGCCGGCGGGTCTTTGGCGAGGGGTTTTGTCTCTGGCACATACAGAGCAGGACTGTACAAATTCAGAGATGTCCTTCTCCAAGGATGACCACCAATATCTCCTGGAGATAAGTTGTAGAGTCTTTCGGACGCCAGGATGTCCTGCGAGAAGAGAAGAATGTCCCCACTTAAGAACCTTTAGGCGAAGACGGGGAGAAACATAGGTCTTTCCGGGAGGGAGGTTACGCAAGTCTATAGGTGCCATGGTGACCAGACATTCCGGGGGCACAATGTGCTGTGGCTTGACTTCCTCTCCTGTGACATCAGACGAACGAGAGAGGGCATCGGCCCTGAGGTTCTTACTCGCTGGACGAAAGTGGATCCGGAAGTTAAATCTGGCAAAAAATAGAGACCAGCGAGCTTGGCGGGGATTTAGTCTCTGAGCAGACTGGAGGTAAGATAAATTTTTATGATCCTTGTAGATGTTCACGGGATGTACCGATCCTTCCAGTAAATGCCGCCACTCTTCCAAGGCCAGCTTGATGGCGAGTAATTCTCTATCCCCAATAGAATAATTTCTTTCAGCGGGAGAGAAAGTCTTAGAGAAAAACCCGCAAGTAACCGACTTGCCTCTCGTAGTCTTTTGCATGAGCAAAGCACCAGCACCAACAGAGGAAGCGTCTACTTCCAGGTAGAACGGCTTAGTAGGATCCGGTCTGGACAGAACTGGGGCGGTGGCAAAGGCAGACTTAAGAGCGCTGAAGGCCTTCTCGGCCTGGGGCGGCCAAGATTTCGGGTTAGCCCCCTTCTTGGTTAGGGCTACAATTGGTGCCACAAGGGTGGAGTAATGAGGGATGAACTGTCTATAATAGTTTGCGAATCCGAGGAATCGCTGGATGGCCTTAAGGCCAGAGGGACGAGGCCAGTCCAGGATGGCAGACAGTTTGGCAGGATCCATTTGTAGTCCCTTGGCAGAAATGATGTAGCCCAGGAAGGGAAGGCTGGTACGGTCGAACAAACACTTTTCAAATTTAGCGTAGAGACGGTTCTTTCTGAGACGGGAGAGTACTAAGCGGACATGAGCACGGTGTTGATCCAAGTTAGTAGAGAAGATGAGGATGTCATTCAAATAGACCACGACACAGGTATAGAGCAGGTCTCGGAAAATGTCGTTAACGAACTCCTGGAAGACCGCTGGAGCGTTACAGAGCCCGAAAGGCATGACTAAGTACTCAAAATGCCCATCTCGGGTGTTAAAAGCCGTCTTCTACTCGTCACCCTCTCGGATGCGAATAAGGTTATAGGCCCCTCTGAGATCCAACTTGGTGAAGTACTTGGCGCCTTGTAACCAGTCAAAGAGTTCCGTAATCAGGGGAAGAGGGTAACGGTTCTTTACAGTAATGCTGTTGAGACCCCGAAAGTCTATGCAAGGCCTAAGGGTACCGTCCTTCTTCGCAACAAAGAAGAATCCTGCTCCGGCAGGAGAAGAGGATTTCCTGATAAACCCTCTCTGCAGGTTCTCCTGGATATACTCTGACATGGCTAGAGTCTCTGGAGGGGAGAGAGGATAGATTCCTCCCCTAGGCGGCGTAGTGCCAGGTTGCAAGTCAATGGGGCAGTCATATGGCCTATGTGGAGGCAACACCTCCGCCTGTTTCTTGCAAAAAACGTCTGTAAAATCCGCATATGGTTCAGGCAGACCGTGAGGAGGAGAAATAACAGGTGCAGACTTGACTCGTACCGACTTGAGACATCTGCCGAAACAAGCCGAACCCCAGCTTCGAACCTCTCCGGAGGTCCAATCCAGAACGGGACAATGGCGCTGGAGCCAGGGCAGACCCAAGAGGAGTTCTGAGGTGCAATGGGGTAACACAAAAAACTCCAATCGCTCAGAATGCAGGACTCCGATGTCCATCTGGAGGGGTTCTGTACGGAACTGCACCATACCGTCGAGTCTCTCTCCATTAACTGTGGAGATGAAGATGGGCTTCAGTCAACGAACCACAGGGATGTGGAACTTGTTCACCAGCGAGGCGTCAATGAAGTTACCGGCTGAACCGGAATCCAGAAAGGCAGAGGCAGCAAAGGAGATCTTGGTGGACACGGAAATCCGCACGGGTACCGTAATGCGTGGAGAGGAGGTATTCACACCTAGCAACGCCTCTCCCACGTTGACTAGGTGCGAGCGTTTCCCTGACGCGGTGGACGGAGAGGACAGTCCTTTAGAAAGTGCTCAGTACTGGCACAGTACAAACAGAGGTTCTCGTCTCTACGGCGGTTCCTTTCTTGCGTGGTCAGGCGAGACCGATCCACCTGCATGGCTTCCTCGGCGGGAGGCCCAGAAGAGGGTTGCGGTGGAGGCTGGAAGATAGGCGCCAGACGAGGAAAGCGTCTGGGACGAGCACTTCCCTTTTCCTGTAGCAGTTCCTCTCGTCGCTCAGCAAAACGCAGGTCAATCCTGGTGGCCAAATGGATGAGGTCACTCAGGTTGGTAGGGACTTCTCGTGCGGCCAGGACGTCCTTTATGGCGCTGGACAAGCCTTTCTTAAAGGTAGCACAGAGCGCCTCGTTATTCCAGGAGAGTTCCGAAGCCAGGGTGCGGAAACGGATAGCATAGTCTCCGACAGAGGAACTCCCCTGGGACAAGTTCAATAACGCAGTCTCTGCTGAGGCAGCCCGGGCTGGCTCCTCAAAAACACTCCGGAATTCCACAAAGAAACTCTGGACACTGGCAGTGGCAGGATCGTTGCGGTCCCAAAGTGGTGTAGCCCAGGCCAGGGCCTTCCCCGAAAGCAGGCTAACGACAAATGCCACCTTGGCTCGCTCCGAGGGGAACTGGTCAGCCGACATCTCCAGGTGAAGGGAGCATTGGGATAAGAATCCGCGGCACAACTTGGGATCACCGTCGTACTTGGCCGGCATGGACAGACGGACTCTAGAAGTGGCGGCGGCCACAGGCTGCGGTGGTGAAGCAGATGCAGGCGGTGGAGGCGGCTGCTGCTGTGCTGGAAGAAGCTGCTGCAGCATGGCGGTCAACTGTGCCAGCTGTTGACCTTGCTGAGCGATCTGCTGCGACTGCTGGGCCACAACTGTAGTAAGGTCCGCGATACTAGGCAGAGGCACATCAGCGGGATCCATGGCCGGATCTTACTGTCAGGGTCTGGACTGGTAGCAGGAGCGGTGCAGGGAGTGGATCCGCTGTGTCAGTGAGGGATTGGCGTGGACCGTACCGGAGGATCGGTTCTAAGTAGTTACTGGTTTTCACCAGAGCCCGCCGCAAGGCGGGATGGGCTTGCTGCGGCGGTAACTACCAGGTCGTGTCCTCTGGTAGCGGCTCAACCTCACCGACTGCTGATATAGGCGTAGTACAAAAGGGACAGGCAGAGGCGTAGTCAGACGTAGCAAAGGTCAGGGCAGGCAGCACAGGTTCAGAGGCGATAGTCGTTAGCAAAGGGTTCGGCAACAGGCAAAGGATTACACAAATAACGCTTTCACTAAGGCAACAAAGATCCGGCAATGGCTGGAAGGGGCAGGTCACTTATATAGGAAACAGGTCACAGGTCACAGGAAACAGGTCACAGGAAACAGGTCACAGGAAGCAGGAAGGGAGGTTTGGACCAGGCACCAATTACTGGTGCACAGGCCCCTTAAATTTCAAACGACCTGCGCGCGCGTGCCCTATGGTGCAGGGGCGCGCGCTCCGGGAACCATGTGAGCGGGGAGCGGAGGAGGGAGCCGGAGCGGGCACAGGTGAGTGGATCTGGAACGAACGCTGCGAGCGCTCCGGTCCAGAAGCAGGGACCGGAGCGCTCACCGTTACAATAAAATATGCCCATCAGAGTGCCCCTTAACATAAAATATGCTCATCAGAGTGCCCCTTAACATAAAATATGCTCATCAGCATGTCCCTTAGCATAAAATAAGGGGCACGCTGATGGCCACATTTTATGTCAAGGGAGCACTCTGTTGGGCACATTTTTTTTCTTTTTTTTTTTTTAAGGGGCACTTTATAGGGCACTCTAATGTAATGAGCATGGCAAGTGGCAACAACATATGGCAGTCTGCACACTAATGCTTGTGCAGCTGCCAGCTACCGTATTCTCCCCCAAATGTGCTCAGCTCCACATCACATACCTGAACTGCAGCCAGAGCCAAAAGCCGCGAACAGGGGGGGCGGGGCGTGGACCTAGTGTGAAGGAGCCGCAGTCAGGAGCAGGGGGCGGGACGCGCGCGTGACCTCACACCCCCTACTCGCGGCCGGACAGGACACCCGCGGCGTGTGAGAAGGGAGCCGCGAGCCGCAATGAGGAAGGTGAGCGGTCAGGGCGGAAGCTGACATTGTTCGGCTCAAAATTATTCGGCCTTTTGACTTATTCGGCCGAACGCCGAAAGTGCTATTTTCTCTATTTTCGGCCGAATAATGTTCGGCCGCCGAATATTCGGTGCATCCCTATCTTTTTTTGTTTATAGTGCATCGCACAGGTGATCAAATACCACCAAAAGAAAGCTCTGTTTGTGGGAAAAAAAGGACGTCAAATTAGTTTAGGTACAGCGTCGCACGACCACGCAATTGTCTGTTAAAGTCAAGCAGTGCCGATTCGCAAAATAGGGCCTGGTCAGGAAGGGAGTCAAATCTTCCGGGGCTTAAGTGGTTAATATAAAGATTAAAGAGGGGAGCTGGTTAAAGTGGCGCTGTCGCCCAATGGGCTACATTAACTGTTTAAATACATCGATTTTTTTGGTTCATTGCCAAGGAATGTTAACCTTGGCTGGCAATTTTTACCATACACATAGCTCTTCCAGTCTGTAAGATCGCTCTGCTAATACCTTGTGAACTGTTAGCTTTACTGCTTCCTTATTCAGCTCCCTTCTCATTGGATTGAGGTGATCGTGCTAGTTTATTTCCAATGATGAGGCTGGTTGTTGGGTGGAAGAGAGGATTGGCTTTCAAACTGTAACAGTGCACTCACACGGCAAATATGTGCTAGATGCAGCAAGAATCCAGAGTATTCCTGTATATGGATTCACAGGTGGATGTTGATAATTACTACTTCTCAGCCTGTATAAGGCTGGGTTCACACTTATGTGAATTGGATGCGAGTTTCCCCGCATCCAATTCGCATGACAGCAAAGTGTGACCGGCCCTCAATGGAACCGGTTCACACAGCCCCAGGGCAGCCGCGGTCCGCATTGGAAAAGGGTCCTGTGCGTCTTTGGCTCAGTTTCAGGTCCGAATTCAGGCAAAAGATCGGACCTGATTCACACCTGAAATGGAGAGACGCACCGAACCCCCTGCTGTGAGCCGCAGCCACAGCTAGTGTGAATCTGGCCTGAAGCAATGACAGGCTGATACTGGTTGCAGTTACCCACAGGTGTTTGGATATTGTTGCACATAGAGCAATTACCAGCAATTAGCGACAGATTATCTCTGGACGCCCTAATTGCAGGTCCTCACTCCATGTGTGATTCCATCCAAATACCGGTGGACAGCTGCGGCTGCTCTCAGCCTGTCATTTCTTTGTACAAGCTGAACAGCCACAATTTCCCACATCCACCTGTGAATCCAGCCACAAAAATACACTGGATCTTTGTCGCAGCTGGCACGTATTTACCATGTGACTGAAACCTAAATATTGATAAAAATAAATGATGATGCTGGAGGTAGAGAGGTGACAAGGGAAACTACAACCTGAACCAGGGGCTGATCTATGGAACCAAAATGTGTGTCACCTGTCTGAAGTGCAATGTGGACAGTATGTATAAATCGCAACACTAGCTGTACAAAACGACTATATTTGGAATGTAAACTGTAACCATAAATGTATTTCAGAGGTGGATTCAGATGCTTGACTGAGGGGGATCAATCCTGCACTGGGAATGAAAGGACAGATTTTGGGGTTCTCCCTCTATGATGACTCATTCTGTCTTCCATCTCTTTCTTCCCAGGGATGACTATGAAGTTAGCTGTCCGGAATTGGATGAACTGGTTTCAATCGCCCTGGAGGTTCCTGGCGTGTATGGCAGTAGGATGACAGGAGGTGGTTTCGGAGGATGCACAGTGACCTTGTTAGAGACTTCAGCTGCTGAGCAAGCCAAGCGGAGAATTCAGGTAAGAGGTCACACCAAGAGATGATCATTTCTGTCATCCCCCTATACAGGGTACCAACCTGTCATGGCAGCATGCTGCAGTCACCTGTGTACACATCATACAGCATCCATCCTTATCAATGATGTGAGAAGGCCAAGATCTCTCCTCTTCTTAGCCTTTTGCACTAATGTCAGCGTTAAAGTAAGGCTGTAATAAACGCTCAGTGTTGCATTCCACAGTTAAATTAGCATGTGACGCTGAGTAATACAAGTGTTACTAATCCTGCATGTAATTAAAGCACATCCAAATCTGATTTTTAGTTTGTGATCAAGCAAGGAAAGATTACAGCCCCTGTCAGGTTTTTATTATGGTGTCCCTGCTAGGGAGATTCACCCCCTCTATTTGTTCAGCTGACCAGCACTGAAAGTAATGGAAATCCAAAGTGTTCCAGTTATCATTGGAACTGGGGGGGGGGGGTCTTCCAGTGGGGATCCCTATACTGGTGGCAGCTATGAAACCATACTGCTAGTATCACCTGCAGGGTATCGGAATTTGCGGCATTATCCTGTCCCAGTTCCT
Source organism: Pelophylax lessonae (assembly GCF_965119305.1). Classification (NCBI taxonomy): domain Eukaryota; kingdom Metazoa; phylum Chordata; class Amphibia; order Anura; family Ranidae; genus Pelophylax; species Pelophylax lessonae. The sequence goes on from NC_138778.1 coordinate 135,100,468, forward strand.
ATTTAGTGGTCTATAGGGATAAAGTAGTTCTTTGTCCCTCTCCATCATTCCAAAGTTGTCTCTGGCTTCCATTTGAATGAGGATAATGTGTTGCCTTCCTTCCAGTCCCAAGCTGGCTCATCCCAAGGAATTTGCTTTGCATACCTTGGATGTGGTTTGTGCGATTCGGCTGTACCTGGCAGTTACTGAGTCTTTTTGGAGATCAGACTCGCTTTCTATGGTTACGGACGGACCAAGAACAGGGCTGGCCGCTTCTTTGGCTACCATCTCTAGATGAACAGACAGACGGTGACTCAGGCCTATTCCATTAAAGGTCAGGTTCCAACTTTCCCTGTCATGGCCCATTCTTCTCCGGCACTGAGTGCTTCTTGGGCCTTCCATTATCAGGCTTCAATATCGCAAGTTTGCAAGGCGGCCACTTGGTCGTCGGTGCATACCTTCACAAAATTCTATAAGATGGATACTTTGGCATCTGCGGATGGTTCTTTTGGCCGCAAAGTTTTGCAGGCTGCTGTTTAAGAGGGGCTGTTTGTTTTTTTTCTATAAACCTTTATTTTTCAGACAGGGGGTCCTGTGACCTAGTTAAGGGCTCTTATGTTTAGCCTTGGGTTATTTTCACCACCCTTCATTTTCTTTTTGACGCTGCTTTTGGACGTCCCACTAGTTATGATTTATGGAGTGCTGTGTCCGTCAATGAACCAAAGAGAAGATAGGATTTTTTTTTTTTTTTACTTACCGTAAAATCAATTTCTCTGAGTTCATCGACGAACACAGCACCCACCCCTCTATGGAGTTCTGATATTGCTTGCTACTAAACTGATTACCTAGAGCAGAGAGGGGGGGTTATACACCAGCTGGGGATGGCCCATGGGCATAGCCAGGTGTCTTTTATTCTGCCTAGTCCTACTGCTGGAGGAGGCAATATAACCCAGTAGTTATGATTTATGGAGTGCTGCGTCCGTCGATGAAAAAATCCCATTATTGCTTCACTACATGGCGCTTTGCTTTCTTTACTGGGTTCACACACACAGTGAAATTTACGCCCTTTCATTTTGTTTGGACGCAAATTGCATCAGTGTCAGTACTCGGTATCAGCAAGTACTTGACCAAAAGTATTGGTACTCGTTCTCACCGACAGAATATATATATATATATATATATATATATATATAAAGCGATAGTGCATCGATAGTGTGGCCATGTGGATCCCAATGAGGAGAGGGAGTTCTAATAATAAAGGTAGTTCTGTAGAACACTGAATGTCAGTAGGAAGTCATGTCGCGCACTCTGAGGATCCCTTCTTCCACCTATAGCAACCATAAGAGTTTTCAGCCATGTGAAATTACAAGGACTAAGAGATATATCCCTGAAGAATGTAAGAAAAAAAAAAAATGAAACCCCTGAAGACTCTATAGAAGTGGAGAGGAGGGAGGGTTGGGGTTTATTGCAGTTTTCTTCGACCAGCAGAACAAAAAATATACAAATTGTGCAAATTGATGCGTTTTATGAAAAAATGACTTTATTATCACAAAAGTTAAACCAGCTTTGAAGATAACAGTACAAAACAAAGCAGAACGTGTTGCTGTTCGGACAGCTGTCTATACATTCTATATTCCCATCTCCCAGATGCTGCTTCCATTCATTCACAGGGATAATAGAATTCCTATGAACTGAGAAATACTTGTCTATTTCGGTAACATATTTAAAGGACTTCATTGTAAATGTATTGCCTTAGTTGTAGTTGATGGGAGAGTAGGACATATGGTGTGCCATCATAGTTCAATCCCAGCCCTGGCCAATACATACCATTTTCTTCTGATGGGAAAGAAGACTTGGAACCGTTGTCAGGACTTTATTGCCGTCTAGGTCATTGTTGGGGCGATTCACCCTCATTTCCTGTCAGGCCATCTCCAATGGGGAATCAGCCAAAAAAAACGCATTTAATAATGTGGGGGAAGGGTTAGAACTTTTTGACAATGGTTTTTATTGCTGTCTTTGTCTTCCCTTTTTGGACATCACAGGCCCCGAATTAGTAGCCAATGGGGATTCATCAAAGCAAGGAATGATCCTCACCCTAGCAGACCATGAGCTCCACACCAAGGGTCCTACCCATCTAAAACTAAGCCATCTGGGCAGTGCTTTCTTATCTGTTGCTGATGCCTCCCTAAGGGATTGTTTGGACTTGCAGCCCTGGGGGTTGGTAAAAGCAGGTGGTTGAGCCAGTTTTATCATCCCTCAACCACCCACCTGAACAACTAGCTACAACCCCTGAGGACTGCACACTTGCCATGATTGCAGCAAAATATAAACAGTATGTCGCATACAGCATGCGCTACCTCCGCAGCACACAACCCATTCAAGTGAATTGAGCAGCGCCCACAACTGCGTGCAGGGCACATGTTTGTGGTGGGTTGGCATTTTCAGGATTAAAACGGGACATGGCTGTCCTATAGTTTTTTTCACCACCAACGATCGCTTTTCAGAGGGGCAGCAAGGGCTGCAGAATGAGTCCCAAAAGTAATTTGTACCTTAATGAGACTCTGTTGCCAGACTTTTCATTTTAATAGCCAGCTTCCCATAAGGTTATGCATGTTCTTTGCTGATAAAAAGCCCCCTAGTGTAGACATCTAGAAGCACAAGACTGCTGATGGGTGCCACCATCTAGAATGTGATGCCAGCAGTCTTAGAGTTGTCACATTGTAATATTCTCCTTAGTCACCCCCCAGCACTTACATAAAAGCTTATGTAGGTAGGTGAGGGATGGAGGTGCTGGGCCAGCACAGACAATAATTAGACACCCCCAGAAAAGGAGAGGGCTATAAAATGGCAGAAGTCAAGGGAAAATATTACAAGTAAGCCTTTAAATAGGTCATTTTTCAGTGCTTTTCCCTTCATTTTAAGGTTGGTGACAGGGTCTCCTTAGCTTAGAATTGGGTTGCTTCCAACTCTTCATGTATTTCCTTGTGAAGAGGTCATCCTAGTGTGCATACAGGGATGGGATTTGCATGCTGCACCTTTTTTGTTGACCACATGGCAGGAAATTGTGATTGGTTAGTATGAAGCAGCTTAGCATACAAGGGTTATGTAAAATGTGTAAATGTGTGTATGAGATGGGTCACTGTCTTTTATTTCTTTTCTCAGGAGAAATTCCAAGGAACACCGACCTTCTATATCACCAAGCCATCTGCCGGATGCGGCGTCTTGTAACCTTACGGGAGTGTAGTGAATATACCTTTCTACTTTAATAAAGCAATTTTTATTTTTATCTGCATTCTCTTATTAATGTATCATTTTTGGCCAAGTGGAGGGCTTTAGTTCTCTCTCTTTAATGGAGTATTGAACCCAAAAATGAAAAGAAAAATTATACATTGCAGCTTACCAGTTTTTAGTGGTGGCTGCATTAGTTTCTTTTTTTTGGGGGTTTTTTTTCCCCTTTATTTTCACCTGGTGATCTGGCCAGTAAGTCTGTTATTTTTATACTTCTTTTAGAGCTCGTTCACTCCATGCATGCATGAAAACTGATGGGAAAACCGTGCAGATTTCACTTGCAGAGACATCAGTTTTTAATGTGCGTTTCAGTCATTTTTTTATGCTCGTTGACATCCATTTTTAATTTCATGCTATTCAGTTATGTGCCGTGTTCACACCAATGTTGATGTAATGTCAGTTTTTTTTCTCCTGTACAGGAAACTACATACACGTTGCAGATTCCTGCGCAGAAAAAATCTGCACATTGTGGTGTGAACAGGGCACATAGCGAACCATTGTTTTCTTTGAGCGCTTGCAGAACGCGTGTAGAAAAAAAAATTGACGTCTCTGCACCATGGTGTGAACTAGAGATTGACCGATTATCGGCAAAGCCAATATATTGGAATCGGCCCCTGAGGTTGCCGATATTTCGGGAAAGTGCTGTACCGGAGCGATGCCTGCAGCTAGAGGCATCCCCCCGGTACCGGCGTCCATGGCCGACGGTCAGCTGACTTGTAATGACAACCGATGTGGCTGAGAAGCCACTCGGCTGTCATTACAAGGATCCCCACCCTCCCGCCGCCTGTTGCGGCTCACCCGGGTCTCCCGTCCCACGGGGAGACCCAGGCAACCAGCCTGCACGGCCCCCGAAGGCCCGATCAATGCCGCATTCGGCTTTGATTTGGTCTCCATGCAAAAACCCGGAAGTGATGTCATGACATCACTTCTGGGTACTCGGCGCCAAATTCAAAAAAATTACAGCATTCAAAACAGCCAAACTTGGCGTTTTTGAATGCTTTTAAGTGCAGAGGAGGGGTTTGAGGTCTTTTAGACCCCCAGATCCCTCCACAAGAGTACCTGTCCAATAAAATAAATAAATAATTTTTTTTCAATGTACGAAAATATTGCCCGATACCGATACGCGATGACCAAAATATCAATATCGGCAATGAAAAAACTATATCGGTCGATCCCTAGTGTGAACATGCCCATAAACAGACCAAGCTGCCCAGGAAAAGTGTCAGAGGGTTAAGTAAAACCTTTATTCCAAAGGCTAGAAATAGTTTGCTGTAACTGCATATAAAAGGGCTAATTTCTTAAAGGCAAATCCACTGTGCACTGCAAGTGCAGTTAGAAGTGCAGTCGCTGTAGATCTGAGGGGGACATGCAAGAAAAATAAAAAACTGCCTTTTAGCTTGCACATGATTGGATGATATAAATCAGCAGAACTTCCCCTTATTTCAGATCTAGCGGGTGCAGTTGTAGTGCACAGTGGATTTTGCCTTTAGTAAATAAAGCCCAAAGTGTTAGATGGATTTCAACTTCAATTTGTCTTCTTTAGTACTTTGTACAGAGTGCAGACAACCTAAAGCCCCGTACACACGATCAGAACATTGTATCAAAAATAACGCTTTTGAAGCGATCATACGCTAATCTGATCGTTCACATATAGCTTTCGTCTGAAATTTTTCCGAAGGGACAAACCTGAAAATTTTCCTCCTACAATACCAGATAGTACAGTTTTATTTATTTATATACACACACACACAATATATTAAATCATTTCCAGATTTTTAGTTTGTCGTATGAAAATTTTCGTACTTTACTAATCTCTTCGTTTTCAATATGAGACTAGCATGCAAAAAAAAAAAAATGGCCGATCATTTATCCGATAATCTCATCGTGTGTACTGGATTTAAGATGGGAGGTGAGTTACTGGCCGGATCACCAGGTGGAATAAAAGGAAAGTAATCCTGAAAAAGGTAAAGTAATGCAGCCACCACATGTAATGATTGGTAAGATACAATATAAAACATTTTGGGTTTGACGTTGAAAATCAAGAGGACATTTTTACATGTACAGATTTTATTAAATGATACAGTATAATATGTTTGATGGGAGTAAACAGAGATCAGAGTGACCAGTCTGCAGGTATCTGATTGTTATGTCTGTAGTAATCTAATGAAACGTGTTTCCTACAACATCACTTATTAAGGAATTTTCATTGGGGCTATTTACCCCCCTATTGTAACATCACATACTACTACACAGGTCCTTTCTGTACTACTAGGGACATCAGGGTGGCTGCTTTTAGCTGGTTAGGATCTCTTTTACTTTTAACAGTCTGACTGTACAGAAAATTTCATATACACTTACCAAAATCTAATGAGGACCTACCAAAACCATTCATTCAACGTGCATATCTAGTCAGTCAGGACCCTCCTTTGCTGCTAGATCTATAGAAGATTGCACAATCTAATTGTAATGTGCAGTTTTTTTGTAGTACTGAATTTCTATCTCTATACCCAGGCCTTCTATGCTCAGCATGGGCACAGCAGGTAAGTAGTCAAATGCCAGTTACTAGGATAGTTTTGGGTTATAGGAGGAGGCCAGAGTACCTAATGATCTATGAGGAAGAAGACATACATTTAATGGGTAGAAAAGATGATCCGAACACTGGTAGTTATCTTCATCTTAATTTTTATTCAAAAACCACAGAACACAACTGCTGATCAGACCAGTTGATGTGTTTCAGCCTATAAGGCCTTAGTCATAATTTATGACTAAGGCCTTATAGGCTGAAACGTGTCAACTGATCTTATCAGCAGTTGTGTTCTGTGATTTCTGAATAAAGATGAAGATTTTTTTAAGAGCAACTACCTGTGTGCGATCATCTTTCTATATATGCACTCAGTGGAACGGCTGTGAATCAGGCACCCGGGAGCGCTTTCATCGGTGAGTTGTATGGGTAGTAGCACTGTAGCTTCGCTTTGCATACAGGTAATGGGGTCCCCACAGCTCTAACAGTCAGGCATATGTGGAAGAATTAATAGATATCAGGATGTGTGTGCACAGAAGTTCTATTATAAGAGCATCATAGCTGTCAATGGGGGAGGGTTTGCACGGATACAACATGACTTCCAGTGACCCCTGATAATCCTTTAGGTGGTAGTCTGAGGATTTCAGCCTATTAATATGTATTAGTAGCTATTCACTCTAAAAGCTGGGACAAATATGTTAAATCTGAAGTTCAACCTGTTTATAATTTACCTCCATCACCATACCAATCACATTTTCAGATAAAGTTTTCCAATTTTTATTACAAACCAGATCTCTGGGCTTCTCCATGCGATGGAAGCAGATCATGGCTAATAGGTTTGGCAGGGTGCAGTACATAGCTTCCGAAAAACATTACTACCACCTGTGCGTGTACTTATCTCACAAGTCTTTTGGCTGGCTCCTGGGGGGAGTTGTTCAAATATCAAAATGCACTGATAAACGGGTTTCAGTCTGGAGGAATCGGTAATAAACCTAGGCTGGCTGCATTTGGATGCTGAGCCTCAATAAATGAAAGAACTGAAATCCAAAGAATGAAAGGGGCAGCCAGGCTGAAGAGGAAAGGGACAGATGAGGCTGGATATCCTGCAGCCAAGAAATGAGGGGGGCTATATGTGACATAATGCAACTACTAATGCACACTGAAGCTCACAGTGTGCAGTGAAATTTGTGTAAGCTATATCAGTACAAAGGAGGCGCCTGTCCAACTGCAAGAATGAAGGGAAGGCTGGAGTTCAGCTTTAATAGGTTATATTTATTGGTCTCGCTCTATTTGCAAGAGTTTTTGTCTGAGTTCTTTAAGGATCCCCAGTGAGGTTTCTAGACATTTTGGATGCTCTCAGTTGAATAACTCCCTTTTCCTTCCAAAAGGTTTCCACTTTGTAATACTGTCCTCACATTACTGCTTCAGGCAACCCCATACACTTATCCCATTACTGACCCCCATTACCTATAGTGGGCCAGTACAAAGGTCCCCTCTACAGCATCCAGTACACCTGACATTACAGTTTTATCCATCCCCATACACCTAGCTCATTACCGACCCCAGAACAGTACTAAGTTCCTCTACACCATCCAGTACATCTGACATTACAGCCTCATCCATCCCCAAACACCTAGCGTATTACCCATAGTGGGCCAGTACTAAGGTCCTCTACACCATCCAGTACACCGGACAATACAGCCTCATCCATCCCCATACACCTAGCCCATTACCCATAGTGGGCCAGTACAAAGGTTCATCACCAGCATCCATTACACGTCACACAGACATAGATTCCCTTTCTGCTGCATATTTTGTAATAAAAAAAGTTATATACAAATCATAAAAAAGATAATTAAATAAAGTTTGGTTAACGCATACCATGGAGCGCAGGATGCTGGGACGACATTTTACAATGGATTCCTCCCCGTCATTTTAGCATTGTGTTATGAAGCAGAGTTCGGGCAAATTAAATTGTCACCCCTTTGGTACCTTGGCTAGCACCTGCGTCAGAATACACCTGTCATCTCTCCATCCTCTACATTGTCCTGGCTTAGTTTTGACTTCTAAGGAAAATGTTCAGAATCTCCCAAACAGGATTACACATAGAAGCACGAAAGCAACTCCCATGACGTAAAGAGGGAGTCATAGCGACGCGCCATTTATAAATGGCACCCAAGCGCGGCATATTGTCCGGTGAAGCCAGCATGGCGTATCTTTTAGGCTTCATAGAACTGGCGCTCCACCTGTCTGCTGAGGGATCCTCCTGACATCATTGTTCGTGTGACGTACTCTTTGGTGACCTGTTGTGTGACCGTGCCGGAGCTTTCCGTGCGGTGGGTGGCAACAGACATGCCATCTGCAGGTGGAAATGGGAAGAGTAAATATCATTGGCCAAACCTGATATGCAGGTCAACAACACAGAGGTACATGTGATTTACTAAGGTCATGATATAAAGTTGTTGAACGTGAATAGCTGAGTGAAAGGTGATGTATAAAAAAAAAGAGAGCCGCTTTACCTCTACAATGACATTGATTTCTGTCCATTCTTTTCTGGAATTCATACAGCCCTGCCACTGTGCTTTAGCAATACCGCTAGATCACCTCCCTGCCCCCAACCTGTGACTGGCAAGTGAAGGAGCAGCAACAGACTGATTAGGTAAACTTTCTGCTCTCACCTCTTGTTTGCATGGCCCTTGATGTTGGAGAGTTTACAAACAATGTAAAAGAAAGTTTATTGTTAATCCTCTGCTGTGCGCAGCTGATCACTTGAGTCTGGACTCTGCATGAAGAACCCACAGAAATCCCTAGAATAATATCCTCTTTTAGGGCCCATTCACTATACTGCACAGTAACGCTTGTTTGTGCAATGCATTGCTATTCATTCTGAATGATACCCCAATGCACCATGCCTAAGGATGTGCAGTGTGCTGCCAAAAATGCTTCATGTACCTTTGGTGGATTAGGCAGCCCAGTCAAGTGAAGTGAAGGGGCTGCCTTAAAGCGTTCGTTACCCCAACACTTCATATTCCTGATATGTGGCTGCTGTACCATGTACTTGTATGAGAAAATATCCTGTTCTCTTCGTATTGCTTCCTTTATGTGAAATCTCTGCTGTTCCTGCCAGTCCCTCTGCTTTACTATTAAATACTGACCACACTATCCAGGAGAGCACACCGTGGTCAGTTCTCTAGCTGTGCTGGGAATTCAGTGTGCTCTCTCCTCCAAGGATCAGACTTGTCCTGACTCGCCCCCGCTGCACAGCCATTCACTGGGAAGCTCAGTGTGATGCTGCCTCTCCTCCCCCCAGCCCCTATGCAGCTGAGAACAGGAGTGTGATCACTTATTAAAAATAAAGGCAAAAAGGTATTTATAATGTATTTTTATGTTTATACAAAAATGTTGTGCCTTTCATTTCTGTTTTAAACTGAATGGCTTGTTTATCAAGATGATCATAAAGAATTGATATAAAAAAAAAAAAGATAGTGAAAAATGATGTTGGGCTCCCCCCCCAATCCATACCAGGCCCTTTTTTTAAAAAAATAGCGTGGGGTCTCCCCCAAAATCCATACCAGACCCTTATCTGAGCATGCAGCCCGGCAGGTCAGGAAAGGGAGAGGACCATCGAGAGCCCCCCTCCTTCTGAACCATACCAGGCAAAATATCCTCAAAATGGGGGGGGGGCTCTTATTCCGATAAGCCTCCTGCCTGCAGACCACCACAGCCCAGGGTTGTGGGGAAGAGGCCCTTGTCCCTATCAACATGGGAAAAAGGTACTTTGGGGTGGGAGGGACACCTGCCCCAAAGCATCCCTCGCCCCTCATGGGCTGCATGCTCAGATAAGGGTAAATTATGTTTTTTGGGGGGACCCAAAACCATTTTTTTTATCACATTTTAGCATGGGGTCCCCCTCCAAATCCAAACCAGACCCAAAGGGCTACAGATCAGTTTTTTCCTGGCAATTCTTTTTTTTTTTCACATTCCGCTGTCAGCAGGGAAGCCTGCTGACAGCTGACGGCTCCTCAGTTGTTAAGAATGTGATGGCCGGCTTCTCATCATGCTCCTTAACAATTAGTTATTCACTGTTAAAGAGAAAAAAACACAAAATGCATGAAAACTGCATGCAAAAATTCATAAAAAACGTGGGTTTAAAAATGCAAAAGGTACTGGAAAAATGCATCAAGCGCAGCCGCATAGATGTGAACCTAGACTAAAGGGCTGCCCTGACCTCTTCCTTTTGCTGAATTTCCAACACTGTGGGGGTTTTTTGCTCCTCCAGCTCTGCTGATCTTTCTGCCTGCCACTCGACCTGACTCTGATGATGTTTAGCTTATCTACCAATATCAGCTGTTGGCAAGACCTTCACGGCACTTGTGCCACTCTGTGCCCTGGTGCCACCTATTCACTTCACCAGAAACCCTGAGCTGGAGGAGCAGAAGAGGCCATCCGCATCACTTCAGGCTTCTCCACCAGGTGCAGAAAAATTGGGCCTTGGTTGTTGGTTGTGCCTGAACCCCATAACCCCTCACAGTTACTCTTACTGGGCGCAGGAACGGGCCCTGCTGCGCTGTGGGCCTTTCCATTAATTTGGAGGCCACAGTTCTTCTGGTTCTTCTATTGAATGTTGGTGGTTGCACAGTAGGTGGGTGGACCAGTGAACACCAATTCTCTTCATGCACATCTGGGATCCATGGTGGCGTTTGTCATGGAATCTGTCCGTTCAAAATACTGTACTTATTCACATCATTCTTTGGATACTATATGCCTTTTATTTGGCATTTTCTCCTTTTTTTCTGGACTTCCTTTTTGAATTTTATGATCAAATTAGATATATGAATTTATTCTATATGTACTTATTCACATATTTGTACATTATTATGCACTTTTTGAATTTAATTAATGTGCATTGATTTATTTTTACACATGCATTCTGCACTGTATAATTATGTTCATTGATTTTTAGCGCTGCACTTTGTTTTTTATAATGTGTATAGGTTTGTCTATTGACCTGTGCTAGCTGCTATTTTCATATTAGTTATTTAGTGCAAGTTTGTTTTGTATTTTGGATATACTAGCTCATTATGCCTTCGTCTTTCAGGTTTTTATTTTTTTTCATTTTTTTTTTTGGGGAGAGTTACAACCTCTTTAATGCAAAGATGGCCGCGGAATGACGTCATGTACGGGGTTCTCCCGATTATTGGACGTAACGTATAGGATGAGGAACCCTGTATATGGCGTCATCCCGGGGCCATCTCTGCATTAAGCTGTCTTGTCAATGTCTTATGAGAGACGAGCGATTCATGGTCAGCACTGCCTATAGTGCTATTTCTTGTAGGTGCAATATTTACCCTTTTTTATTAAAATGAGTTTTAAACAGAGAGCAATAGGGTTGTGTGCTTTTTTCCTGCATGTATGCTGTTGGGATATGAGATCCATCCATCCATCTGAATAGGAGGCATTGGGGATGAAGCAAACAGCTAGTGTTTCTAATACTTCAGAGGAAGAAAACTGCATGGTGAGCCCTACTGGTAATGAAGGGGTCATGACAGTGAAGTGAGAGGCTAATCTACACGGGTGGCAGATTCACTTTATTTGTGATTTTTGTTGGCTGAAGTTGGATAAGATTCATCGATTTTGCATAAATCAGTTGCACAAGTGGACTTTTGCTGGACTATAATTTTGGAAGAGATTTCTTATAATATGGCTTTTGATGGTCATTTTATTACATACAGTACGTTTTGTAATTTCACACTGTTGATTTAAAGCAGGGATTCCCAAACTACTGCCCTCTAGTTGTTCAGGAACTACAATTCCCATCAAGCCTAGTCATGTCTGTGCAGTGGTGTATTTAGGTTTTGTGCTGCCCTAGGCCTGACTAAACTTGGGCACCCCTAATTTAAATATGACCCACCCCTTCCTGTAAAGGCCACACCCTTTCTTGTTTATGACCTGCCCTGTCATCTGTAAACCATAGACCACAACCACAGTCTATCAGTGCAGCCTCATCAGTTCCCATAAGTTCAGCTTCACCAGTGCCCATCAGTGCAGCCTTATCAGTGCTCATCAGTTCAGCCTCATTACTGCCCATCAGTGCAACCTCATTAGTGGCCATCAGTACAACCCCACCAGTGCAGCCTCTCAGTGCATCATATCAGTGCAGCCCTATCAGTGCAGCTTATCAGTCCTGCCTCATCAGTGGCCATCAGTGCAGTCTATTAGTGCCCATCAGTGCAACATATCAGTGCCCATCAGGGCAGCATATCAGTGCAGTCCCATCAGCTTTTTTGCTGCCCCCTGCAAAGTGCTGCCCTAGGCCTGGGCCTTGTTGGCCTAGGCCAAGATACAGCATTTGTAGGAGAGTTGCACTACACCAACTTGGATTACAGTTCTTCAAAAATTTTGGAACTTCCTACCTTGAGTTCCTTCAAAACTGTGCACAAGTGTACCTAGAAGAATTGGTGCTGTTTTGAAGGCAAGGGGCGATCACACCAAATGTTGATTTGATTTGGGTTTCTCTTCTGTTCATTTATTTTCCATTTTGTTAATTGATAAAAATAAACTATTAACATTTTCTCAAAGCATTCTTCATTTACAGCATTTTTTGGCACCTGTTTAAAACAAAACCTTTAGTAAGGTCATATTCACAGAAATGTCCCCAACGGACGTGGATGGGACTGCCTGCATGAGAATGCACTAAACTCCTGTGCATCCTGTGCGGGTGAAGGCAGCCCTTTGCTGTCTAGATATGCTCATGTGAATGAGGCCTTAACCAGTTTTTTTTCTTTTTTTTTTTTTATATATCAAATGATAAAATAATTCACAGTTATTGATTACATGTTTTACACTTTAGTGATTTAATCCTCTGTTATTGGAGGTCCTATTTTCTTTTAGGTTTTCTCATTATGTACATATTCTCTACAGCATTGTTTCTCAACTCCAGTCCTCAAGTACCCCCAACAGGTCATGTTTTCAGGTTTTCCATTATTTTGAACAGGTGATTTGATCAGTTTCACTGCCTTAGTAATTACCACAGTTGTTTAATCGGAGGGAAATCCTGAAAACATGACCTGTTGAGGGTACTTGAGGACTGGAGTTGAGAAACCTTGCTCTACAGCACTGATATGTTAGTATTTTTAATGAAACATCCTAGATATGCACCGTTCTATGAGATTTTACCTTTGAAGAAAGGCTCTGACATTGTAGAGTGAGTGACATTGGTTTGACTGAATTCTGATGGGAGATTGAAAACCTCTCGCCGTGTGATCTGCTGTGTACCAAACTGAGAGAAGTTTCCTGTATGAAACCGCAATTAAAAAAAAAAAAACATGAGTTAGCAGTAGACAGTGTTATATGGTACCTTGTATATACTATATATTAAATGGTAAATACCTAGAACTTTTAGCAGTGTTATACAAAAGTAGAAAAAAATTAGCAAAAAAAGGTTTCTGTAATTATTCTACATTGCTATACCAAACATATTACATTTTTATATACAGTGGGTACGGAAAGTATTCAGACCCCCTTACATTTTTCACTCTTTGTTATATTGCAGCCATTTGCTAAAATCATTTAAGTTCATTCTTCTTCCTCATGAATGTACACATAGCACCCCATACTGACAGAAAAGCACAAAATTGTTGACATTGTTGCAGATTTATTAAAAAAGAAAAACTGAAATATCACATGGTCCTAAGTATTCAGACCCTTTGCTGTGACACTCATATATTTAACTCAGGTGCTTTCCATTTCTTCTGATCATCCTTGAGATGGTTCTACACCTTCATTTGAGTCCAGCTGTGTTTGATTATACTGATTGGACTTGATTAGGAAAGCCACACACCTGTCTATATAAGACCTTCAAGATCACAATGCATGTCAGAGCAAATGAGAATCATGAGGTCAAAGGAACTGCCTGAAGAGCTCAGAGACAGAATTGTGGCAAGGTTACAAAAAGATTTCTGCTGCACTTAAGGTTCCTAAGAGCACAGCGGCCTCCATAATCCTCAAATGGAAGACGTTTGGGACGACCAGAACCCTTCCTAGAGCTGGCCGTCCGGCCAAACTGAGCTATCGGGAGAGAAGAGCCTTGGTGAGAGAGGTAAAGAAGAACCCAAAGATCACTGTGGCTGAGCTCCAGAGATGCAGTCAGGAGATGGGAGAAAGTTGTAGAAAGTCAACCATCACTGCAGCCCTCCACCAGTCGGGGCTTTATGGCAGAGTGGCCCGACGGAAGCCTCTCCTCAGTGTAAGACACATGAAAGCCCGCATGGAGTTTGCTAAAAAACACCTGAAGGACTCCAAGATGGTGAGAAATAAGATTCTCTGGTCTGATGAGACCAAAATAGAACTTTTTGGCCTTAATTCTAAGTGGTATGTGTGGAGAAAACCAGGCACTGCTCATCACCTGTCCAATACAGTCCCAACAGTGAAGCATGGTGGTGGCAGCATCATGCTGTGGGGGTGTTTTTCAGCTGCAGGGACAGGACGACTGGTTGCAATCGAGGGAAAGATGAATGCGGCCAAGTACAGAGATATCCTGGACAAAAACCTTCTCCAGAATGCTCTGGACCTCAGACTGGGCCGAAGGTTTACCTTCCAACAAGACAATGACCCTAAGCACACAGCTAAAATAATGAAGGAGTGGCTTCACAACAACTCCGTGACTGTTCTTGAATGGCCCAGCCAGAGCCCTGACTTAAACCCAATTGAGCATCTCTGGAGAGACCTAAGAATGGCTGTCCACCAACGTTTACCATCCAACCTGACAGAACTGGAGAGGATCTGCAAGGAGGAATGGCAGAGGATCCCCAAATCCAGGTGTGAAAGACTTGTTGCATCTTTCCCAAAAAGACTCCTGGCTGTATTAGATCAAAAGGGGGCTTCTACTAAATACTGAGCAAAGGGTCTGAATACTTAGGACCATGTGATATTTCAGTTTTTCTTTTTTAATAAATCTGCAACAATGTCAACAATTCTGTGTTTTTCTGTCAGTATGGGGTGCTATGTGTACATTCATGAGGAAGAAGAATGAACTTAAATGATTTTAGCAAATGGCTGCAATATAACAAAGAGTGAAAAATTTAAGGGGGTCTGAATACTTTCCGTACCCACTGTAAATAAAAGTATACCAATTTATCATCACTAGATGGCAGCATGCAATGCCTTTTTATCACTAGATAAAAACATGCACCACCCTTTATCACCACAAGATGGCAGCATACATCACCCTATGTACATTGTACTGTGAACTCTAAGCTAAATCTCATGTGTGCTGTTCTTTACTCACATTCTCTATTAGATTTGTTAAACAGCAGCAATACCAGGGTGTTCAATACTAATGAACAGAGGACACACATCTGAATAAAACCACTATATTCAATGAGTGCATTGTGTATTAACCCATAGCAACCAATGAGAATTTTTTTAAGATGTAACCACTCTTTCTGATGGCTGTTAGTTGCTACTATTAGCACATCACCATTGCTCTCTGTACTGTCCTTTAAAACAGATCCTATCAGCAGTGCTGTAAGAGAAGCAGAGGTAGTTCCCGTGCAGAGAACTAGCATCTTCAGGAGGAGATTGGCAATGGCAGCCCCCCGTGAAAGGTATAAGGACATGTGAACTGATGTGTAGCACCTCCTAGGTAGGTGCTAGAAGAGAGTATAGTTTTTGGGTCTTTCTGCTTACCAAGAAGATTGCCAGGTAAATTCATAGTGTTCTCTGCCTACCAGAGAGCAGGATCTATTGGTAGGGTCTGCTCATGGTGCTCAGGTGCAGCTCAGCTTGTCTGAATGTTTCACACTGGTCCAATAGGGAGGCATATTGGACAGTGGAAGGAAACCTGACAAGTGAGGGCACACGCATTGTTACAGCCCTAGTGATTGACAGAGGAATGTGCCTTGTGCATGCTGGGTGACTGTATATAGGCCAAGGGCACATGTGTTTCGGGGTGTTCGGCTGAAGAGCGGGGTCCCGGAGGGAGAGGTGGCTGCCCCTCCTCTGTAGAAGCTACCATGCGGCCTCAGGTAGTTGACCTGAGGGCCTGAAAGTCAGAGAGGAGCTGAACCCGGAAGTCCTGCAGAGCTGACTGGAAGGGAGACACTGGAAAGGATCTGATTCTGCCTACAGTGAGTACAGATCTGTGTCATGGGGCCAGTCCTGTGAGGGCCATCCTGTCAGTGGATTGGTGTCAGTCAAGGGGATGCTAGAGTGTCCTAAAGTAGTTGCATCAAGTCTGCTGGTAGAGAAAGCAAGAGGACTTAATTCCTCCATACAAGTGGCAGTATGGTCAAAGCAGTGTGACTGCTTCCACAGGTAACCTGGTGAGGCCAAGTGAGAGTTGTTCTTATCTACTGTAAATAGTTCATGTTGGAGTATCCCGCTATTCCCTTCTCCCATCCAAGTTCCTAAATAAATACTAGAAACCCAAATTCCCTGGACAGTTTATTGAGTAACGAGCCATTGGGAGTATTATTATTATTATTTCAGGTACTTACATAGCGCTGGAGTAGGGATGGATGTTTGAACTTTCCCTAAGTGGCTGTCTGCAGGTAATCAGAGGAGGCCCAAGAAGTCATCACCCATCAAGCCCTACGGGGACAGTGCTATAGATGTATATTCCCATAGTATTCCATATATCAATCCTCTGTTCCTCACCTCCATCCTGCAAGCCCTCCTATCTATTTCTTTGACTTTCCACGTTACGAGTGCGATTACCCACCTTCGTATGGTGGATTGGCGTCTCCCACCAATGGACATAGGGTATCCTGTCCGCGCCCGCCTCGTGGATACTCTTTGAAATATTTTTTCTATACAGTTTTATATCTTTATGTTTGAAGCCTGAAATGTGACAAAAGGTTGAAAAGTTCAAGGGGGCCGAATACTTTCGCAAGGCACTGTATATAGATAGAGAGAGAGTGTATGTATATATGTGTGTGTGTATATATATACAAATACTGACCTAAATCAGTGAGGCTCGGTTCACACTGATGCGATGCGGGAAGGCTGCGAATTCGCAGCCTGTTCCCGCATCGCACACGCACCCCCGGCAGTTCACACTGCCATATGCGATCCGCTGGGGGTGTCAATGTAATCTTAACGACACCCCCAGTTTGATCGCATATCGCAGTGCGATCGTGCAGTTCGCACAGGATCGGATCGCACAAGTGTGAACCGCTGTGCGATCCGATCCTGATGCGGCAGCAAAAATGCCTCCTGTGCGTGTTTGCTGCGGGTGCGATGCGAATTTAGCCATACAAACTGTATGGCTAAACTCGCACCGCACAGCTGATCGCATGTCATGTCGGAGCAGTGCGCTCCGACATGACATGCGAACCCCGCACACGCAGTAGTGTGAACCGGGGCTCAGTCAGCGCTCACTTTTCCACAATGAGAGGAACCACATGGACGGTGGTAACAAAATAAATTGACAATAAAATTAAAATCAAATTAAATGAAAGAAATGAAAATAGAAATGAACTCAATGATGTGAAGAAATCAAGGTAAAACAGGGCAAACATAAATGCATGAACCTCGACTGTGAAGAAATCCTTTTTCAAGTCGTGATAATCACGAAGGTGACAGATGCTTCTGATGGAAGAGTCCTAAAGTCCAAATCAGGGTGCTTGAGATGTATATTTGACAGGCAGCTCCTCAAGAGGTAGGGGATCCCTCCAATTGTACAGCAAAAAAGAACAAGGGCGCCAGGTCACAAAGGAAGGAGGAGGACCTCCGAAATGACGTTGCGGCCCGCCCTCCACGTTTGGTCCAGTGCCTCGATCCATGTCGGATTCCGTGGAGAAACCGACAGGTTACACACATCACTTCCGGGTCACCATCTCCCTGCTGCACGGCGTACACCAGTGAGGCTGCCCATCCAGGGAACCTACGCTATCTGCAGCACAGCCCAGCATCTGGAACTGTTTACCATCATCCAGCACAGGACCGCCATTCTGGCTCCTGATTTGACCATTCCCCACTGACTTCACTGTGGGAATTACCGATTCACACCACATTGGTTGTCTACTGGAAGATCTGTTTTAACATGTAAGTTGCTACATTAAGTTTTATCTGTTCATCTACCCTTTGTGACCTGGCGCCCTTCTTCTTTTTGCTATATATATATGTGAGTGTGTGTATATATAGTGTGTCTGTATGGTATGTGTTGTGTACGGTGTATATACAGGGGGGAGGGGTATATACAGGAGCATCTCATAAAATTAGAATATCATCAAAAAGTGAATTTATTTCAGTAAATGAATTCAGAAATGTAATCTCCTATATTTTCTATAGATGTTACACACAGAGTAAGAGATTTCACACAATTCTTTGTTTAATTTTGATGATTATGGCTTCCAGCGAGTGACAACCCAAAATCCAGTATCTCAGAAAATTAGAATATTACATAAAACCAATAAAAATAGGATTTATAATAGAGAAATGTTGTCTTAGTGAAAAGTCTGTCCATGTACAGTATAGGATGCACTCAATACTTGGTCGGGGGGGTCCTTCTCCATGAATTACTGCATCAATGTGGTGTGGCATGGAGGCGATCAGCCTGTGGCACTGCTGAGGTGTTATGGAAGCCCAGGTTTCTTCGATAGCGGCCTTCAGCTCCTCTGCATTGTTGGGTCTGGTGTCTCTCATCTTCCTCCTGACAATCCCCCACAGATTCTCTATGGGGTTTAGGTCAGGCGAGTTTGCTGGCCAATTAAGCACAGGGATCCCATGTTCATGTGATCAGGTGTTGGTAGGTTTGGCAGTGTGGGCGGTGCCAAGTCCTGCTGGAAAATGAAATCAGCTTCTCCATAAAGCTGGTCAGCAGAGGGAAGCATGAAGTAGTCTAGAATTCACGGCTAGAGGGCTGTGCTGACTTTGGTGGACCAACACCAGCAGATGACATGACTCCCCAAATCATCACTGACGTCACACTAGATCTCATGGTCCCAGAGTCTGGAGGAGGAGTGGAGAGGCACAGAATCCAAGTTACATGAGGTCCAATGTGAAGTTTCCAGTCAGTGATGATTTGGGGAGTTGTGTCATCTGCTAGTGCACTGCTAGGCGATCAGCCTCAGCAGTGCCACAGGCTGATCGCCTCCATGCCACGCCGCCTATACAGGCTGCCTGGACACTCTGCTCTCCTCCCCCCCTCCTATACAGGCTGCCCGAACACTCCGCTCTCCTTCCCCCCCCCCCTCCTATACAGGCTGCCCGGACACACCGCTCTCCTGCCCCCTCCTATACAGACTGCCCAGACACACCGTTCTCCTCCCCCCTCCTGTACAGGCTGCCCAGACACACCACTCTCCTCCCCCCTCCTATACAGACTGCCCAGACTAACCGCTCTCCTCCCCCCTCCTATATGGAGAGGAAGGCCCGATAAGAGCTCATTTATGGCGTCTATTCTCTTCGGAGACATAACCGAGGAATCTTCATGTCCTTGTCATGTGCGTCTCTCTGGGGCTGCAATGCATTGAATGCACTCAGATTCCACATACAGGACACATTCAGGACATGTACAGGACACGTACAGGACACATACATGACACGTACAGGACACATACATGTACAGAGAGCCAGCACCGCCACCTGCTGGATGAAACTCAAAATACAAAATTTGTATTGTAAGTTCTTTTATTTAGAAAAAGCTGAATACACGGCATAGAACATGTCACAGACACACAGAGGTCACACACATGTCACAAAGGTCATACAGGTTGTATAAAGAATAGGACATTGTACGATTTCTTTGGTTTCCTGGGGTTTTTGATAATTGGTCCGCTGTGGTATTGTGGAGATCATAACTCTGGGTGAGGTAGGAATAGAGGGGATAGATGGGGTAGGAATGAAGGGGATGGGAGTGGCTGGGTTAGGAATGGAGGGGATGGATGGGGTTTGAATGAAGGGGAGGGGGGTGGGTGGGGTATGAAGGGAGAGGATAGGAATGGGCGGGGTATGAAGGGAGAGGATAGGAATGGGTGGGGTAGGAATAGAGGGGGTGGATGGGGTATGAATGAAGGGGATGGGTGGGGTATGAAGGGAGAGGATAGGAATGGGTGGGGTAGGAATAGAGGGGGTGGATGGGGTATTAATGAAGGGGATGGGTGGGGTATGAAGGGAGAGGATAGGAATGGGTGGGGTATGAAGCGAGAGGATAGGAATGGGTGGGGTATGAAGGGAGAGGATAGGAATGGGTGGGGTAGGAATAGAGGGGGTGGATGGGGTATGAATGATGGGGATGGGTGGGGTATGAAGGGAGAGGATAGGAATGGGTGGGGTATGAAGGGAGAGGATAGGAATGGGTGGGGTATGAAGGGAGAGGATAGGAAAGGGTGGGGTAGGAATAGAGGGGGTGGATGGGGTATGAATGATGGGGATGGGTGGGGTATGAAGGGAGAGGATAGGAATGGGTGGGGTATGAAGGGAGAGGATAGGAAAGGGTGGGGTAGGAATAAAGGGGGTGGATGGGGTATGAATGATGGGGATGGGTGGGGTATGAAGGGAGAGGATAGGAATGGGTGGGGTATGAAGGGAGAGGATAGGAATGGGCGGGGTATGAAGGGAGAGGATAGGAATGGGTGGGGTATGAAGGGAGAGGATAGGAATGGGTGGGGTATGAAGGGAGAGGATAGGAAAGGGTGGGGTAGGAATAGAGGGGATAGATGGGGTAGGAATGAAGGGGATGGGAGTGGCTGGGTTAGGAATGGAGGGGATGGATGGGGTTTGAATGAAGGGGAGGGGGTGGGTGGGGTATGAAGGGAGAGGATAGGAATGGGCGGGGTATGAAGGGAGAGGATAGGAATGGGCGGGGTATGAAGGGAGAGGATAGGAATGGGTGGGGTATGAAGGGAGAGGATAGGAATGGGTGGGGTAGGAATAGAGGGGGTGGATGGGGTATGAATGATGGGGTGGGTGGGGTATGAAGGGAGAGGATAGGAATGGGTGGGGTAGGAATAGAGGGGGTGGATGGGGTATGAATGATGGGGTGGGTGGGGTATGAAGGGAGAGGATAGGAATGGGAGGGGTATGAAGGGAGAGGATAGGAATGGGCGGGGTATGAAGGGAGAGGATAGGAATGGGTGGGGCATGGGCGTCCACAAGGGGGGACACTTCCCCCCCCCCCTGGAATCTCAACTTCCTTTCCCATTAAAGTCCTGTGTGTTTATTTATTCAGTGTGTGTGCCTGTGCGATGGTGAGCCTGTCACTCACTGTGTCTGTGTTCAGCCGCTCTTCTCTGTGGCATACTGATCCGCACCAATCCACACCCCCTCCTCTCTCATTGGCCCTGGAGAAGCTCTGCATCTTGGCGCCATTTCTGAGTCCTGAGCTGGAGAGGAGCTGGCAGGGGGAGGAGTGAGCAGGGGGAAATGTCAGCGCTGACAACCACGGGATTGGACACTGAGATGTCACAGGACTGACTGAGGGAGGGAGGAGGAGTGCAGCACTGTTCAGATAAGACATCCCTCGGGTCCATGTGCAGAGGAATGTCCAGAACTCAATCTCCACCAGGCTTGTGTAATCCTGATCATCAGAGCTCTCCTCAAGGCTTAAGGAAGATAACAGGACGATGGCAGACTGCATTCTTCTCCTGGGAGTCACACTTGTTCTGCCTTTCACAATGTACAAATCTGTGCTGTAAACTTGCCCTGTACCTCAGCAGGACAGGTATGGTGAAGGTGAAAGTAAAATGACTGAATGTGTTAGGAATATACTGGGACATTTCATATGCTACAGAAATGCATTTCACAAAATCATTCTTTTTAATATCACATGTGTATGTAGAATATATCCATGTAGCACTTGAAAAATCCCAGTCTATTCCTAACACATTCAGTAATTTGAGCATTACCAGCAAAGGATGTGGTGCCATAATACAGCCCAACTCCAGGAAATGAAAATAAAGTCCAATCTTGCAATGTATGTGTGTGTGTGCGGGGGATAGGGGAGGATGGGGGGAGAATAGCCTCTTTAACCTACCTGTTTCCATGCTCCAGCCAGCTTCACTGCTCTCTTCCTCCACCAAAACCTCAGCCTCATCACATACCATGCAGGAACATTAACCCTGTATGGTATGATGAGGGGGCTGGAGTCAGGAGACTTTGCTCTCAATGCTGCACCTGCACATTTGCTGCCCCTGCCCGGCCACAATCTTACTACTGTAGCACCCTTGTCTTTATGCAAGGTTGCTGTTAAATTTAGTTTGCTGAGCCTTAACTAGCTTGGTTGTAATTATTCTGTGATTAATTGGACTTCCCTTCTTGACCTGGTTTGACTGTGTTTCTCCCTTCCGTCAGTAGGTGGCACTGTAGCCTCTGGCACTAGAGTGAGAATTACAGTTAAACAAACTGTTAATGTCCATGTGTCCCTCAGCCAATCACAGTGTCACTACGGCATTGTGGGGGATCTTATTTAAAGGATGGGAGGTCCAATGATCGGTCTCTTCCCGCCCGGACCCCCCTTGGGGGAGGGTGTGTGCTGCTGTTTGCTGCTGACTAGGCCTGAAGCCTGAGGCCTGGTCAGATACCTGGGATTCTGCTGAGGAGAGCCAGCGACCCACAAGGGAAAGATCATCCACAGACATCCAGTAACCTGTGTGAGTAACCTGCTTGTATCTTATGGAGGACAGCTGTCCAGACAGTACAGACCACCAAAAAGGGATTGTGTCTAGTGAAGAGAAGATGTCTCCCAGATCAATCTGAAGCTCAATGATACCTAATAATTCTCAAGGTCTGCTATCCTGTACCGCTGTCTGAGTAACCTGTCTTTTGCAATAGGAGTCTGCCTAATAGACTGTTCTTAAAGGGTGTCCTGGACCCTACCCCTCTCTCCCCCGGTTTATTCTTGTCCTGTTGAGAAGAAATAAACTATTCCTTTACTTCAGCATAAAAGTGACTGGCGCTCAGCATTTATTTTACCTGCATCACTACCCACCATGCCTGACAATCCACACCCACAGGAGGTATGTAGCCCTCTCTGCCTCTGAAGGTCATCACTAGGCCCTAGGGGGTTCTGGGGGTCCGCTACATCTGGCGCCCAACGTGGGGCGAAGCGGTATTTTTGTGGTGGTCGCCTATAGCAACCGCGCAGGAATCACCGTTTGGCTCCGTGGGAGAGTGGCAAGTAACATCTTTTGTACCTCAAAGACTGTGTTTTGTCCTTTTAACAACGTGGGAAGAACCTAACTGTCTCTTTGCTCTGGGGAGAGTGTCAGCCTGGTCTTTTGTCACTTTACGCCAGGGCTGAAGGGGTTAAGGCAGACTCCAGAAGATTTTTGGCGCCGCAAAGGAAAAGAGGCGGGCGCTGAAGATATTGCTGAACGGCTGGACCAATCCCTTGGCAGGGGGAGGGGTCGCTGTTCCCACGCGGAGGAAATTAAACCGCGCTTGTGTGCGCGGCATCGGTTCTAGCCCCGCTGGGCTGAAGGAAGTCATCACTGACACCGGGGTGCGGTACACACCTAAAGGGAACCTGGTGCTGTACACGGCTGGAGGCTACGAAGCGATCGGGCTGACATGTGTGAAATGTTCTGGACTGGCTACTAGTATTCGGCCCTGGATCACCTGCGGAAGTTGCGGGGAATCGCTGTTGGAGGTAGTCTCACTGGCCTTATCACCCCGGGTGCTGCAAGTGGACTGGCTCAAATGTGTTGCAGCTGCCGATTCCGGACCGGCTGCAGTGGTCACTACTACTGTTGCTCTGCTTGCTGAAGCTCCTGTTCTTTCTACTTCTTCAGCTACAGTGACCGCTGCAATGCCGGACATCCCAGTGACCTCCCGCCGTGGTCGCGGTCGAGGTCGCCTGCTTGCTTTAATGATGGGATCACCGGAAAAGAAATCGCCTGAACCTGGTAAGCCTGATATGGGTGAGGGTGGCGTACCGGTTGGGACTGTGAGACCAGTGTCTTCCTTGGGAGCAGAGTCAGGAGAGTCTGTTGCTATAATTTCCCGGCCTAACCTGCTCCCAGCTGAAGAGTTCTCCGCAGAGTCAGACTCTGATATAATGTCTGACCGAATCTCAGAACTGTTCTCTGACACTGTGTCATTATGTGAAAATTGGTCTGATAGTGAGACTGAACCGCAAGTTGAGCCTACAAAGGAGGATGTCCATTCACCCAATATTACCTCCAGTATTAGGCCTACCTTGCCTTTGCCTGCAAGTCATGAATCTGGTCCTGCAAGTGTTTCTCAAAGACCAGATAAAGTACATCACCACTATTGGATCTTCTGGGAAGCCTATTCAACTGCCTGATCCACGATACTACTGGTGATGTATAAAGCTTGAATTTCTGTGTCAAAATCCTATGGAATACAGCTGTGTGATGTCAAGTTTGAAGCTGTATCTGTCTCACCAGAAGCTGTTCCTCTTTTGAAAAGTTGCTTTGGGGACACTCCTGTCTGTGCTATGTTACTGCTGGGCTGTGCTCTGAATTGCCAGCAGTTACAGGAGGTGCCCTGAAAAGTGACATGCTGACCTGTTGCTCTTCATTGTCAGTGTGTCTTGCTATGGAAAAGGTGAGATGTAATTACAAGTGCAGTGGGACTTTGTTGCTATGGAAGTGAATCAGCAAAGTTCATGATGATGATAGTCCTCTGCAATTTTGTGTGGCTGTGTTGCTCCTGGAAGTAGCCATGCAAACAAGCTCAAGTTAAATACCTGCTGGCTTATGCTTTTGAATGGCCAGCATGCTTCTCATCCAGGTGCGAAGAAAACTAGCCTCAGCCTCCTGGAGAAAATGGCTGATGCTATCTTTCAGTTATTGGTGTTGCCTGTTTGCAACACTATCATCAGTTTGGTACAACTACTGGACTCAAACTTTCCTAGAAAGGAGTGTGTTTTCCTATTTTTGAAACAAATGTAATAAGTTAAGTGCCTGCTGGACTTTGATGTAACAGAGCCAGCAAGAACTGATTTTCGCTAGCAAAACAACTGCGCAGACTATTGGGACTCTGGGGTCACAGAGACCTTGTAATATAAGTTAGTTAGTCAGGTATGCTGTGCTATAGGAAACCAGCAAGTCTCTCACCTGCATTTTTTTTGGAACTCATGGACTGAAAAGTTTTTTTTGATGATGCAAAGTGTTTTCTGTTTTTCTCCACTAGATGGCGTGAGAGTGTCTATCCTAGTGAGCAGTAAAATTCTATACTATTAGTAAAATAGTTTAAAGTGGATTATTTTCTCTGATGTATTGGTATGTTTCAGGGGATGTGCCCTTATTTGGGGGGCTTCTTATCTCTTCTTCTACCCCTGGAGATAGGCGCCTTCCCTCTGACATGCAAATATTTTGTATATATTCATGGTAAATTGAGTAGAGTATTAGGATGTGATAAAATGTGTTTGCTTATTAAAATCTTGTTTCCCTCGGCTGAGGTTAAACAACATTTTAGATGTATATATGTCTATAGTATAGTAATTGATATTATGAGTATGTTGCTAATTTTTCATACCCACAGTGTTCTCTCTCGGCTGAGGTGAGACAGTGCCTTTGGTGAGTATGGTTTTTGCCTTATAACATTGTAGGATGTACTGACAGTCAGTTAGGAAGTATTGTAATGTGCATATTGTTTCATATTTTTGCTTCGTGTGGAATGCCACACGTATTTGTACACCAAAGTTCATCCTTTCCCTTTTTCACCCTTACCCATCCATTTTTACCAGGACATCCACTCTCAGGCTTGAGAGTCTCTGTCTCGGCAGACTCCGAGGACGTAGTCTCCTTGGCAGGGGGAGTGTGTAGCACCCTTGTCTTTATGCAAGGTTGCTGTTAAATTTAGTTTGCTGAGCCTTAACTAGCTTGGTTGTAATTATTCTGTGATTAATTGGACTTCCCTTCTTGACCTGGTTTGACTGTGTTTCTCCCTTCCGTCAGTAGGTGGCACTGTAGCCTCTGGCACTAGAGTGAGAATTACAGTTAAACAAACTGTTAATGTCCATGTGTCCCTCAGCCAATCACAGTGTCACTACGGCATTGTGGGGGATCTTATTTAAAGGATGGGAGGTCCAATGATCGGTCTCTTCCTGCCCGGACCCCCCTTGGGGGAGGGTGTGTGCTGCTGTTTGCTGCTGACTAGGCCTGAAGCCTGAGGCCTGGTCAGATACCTGGGATTCTGCTGAGGAGAGCCAGCGACCCACAAGGGAAAGATCATCCACAGACATCCAGTAACCTGTGTGAGTAACCTGCTTGTATCTTATGGAGGACAGCTGTCCAGACAGTACAGACCACCAAAAAGGGATTGTGTCTAGTGGAGAGAAGATGTCTCCCAGATCAATCTGAAGCTCATGGATACCTAATAATTCTCAAGGTCTGCTATCCTGTACCGCTGTCTGAGTAACCTGTCTTTTGCAATAGGAGTCTGCCTAATAGACTGTTCTTAAAGGGTGTCCTGGACCCTACCCCTCTCTCCCCCGGTTTATTCTTGTCCTGTTGAGAAGAAATAAACTATTCCTTTACTTCAGCATAAAAGTGACTGGTGCCCAGCATTTATTTTACCTGCATCACTGCCCACCATGCCTGACAATCCACACCCACAGGAGGTATGTAGCCCTCTCTGCCTCTGAAGGTCATCACTAGGCCCTAGGGGGTTCTGGGGGTCCGCTACACTACCATCTTTTCACACCACCCTCCCTCCCATCACCATATACAGTATGTGGTAGTGAAAGAGTGGTGATGGGAGGGAGGGTGGTGTGAAAAGATATGTCCCTCACTGTCTATATCAAGCCTGCGACCTGCCCATCCTGGTCATGATCATCCCTCCACCACCTTACCAGACCCCAATTCTTGTCCTGATCTCATCACTGTACCTCATTTCCACTCCCCCCTTATATTGCTTTTATCCCTGTTTCTGCACACCACTCACCTGCTTTTGCCATTTCACCTGCCTATCAGTCGCCTACTCTTGTCACCATGCATGCAAGTCACCCACCCAGGGCCGCTGATAAGCAAGTACAATCGGTCCTCCTGTACCGGCCTGGCCCCCCTGTTAAGTCGATGTTAACCCTCAGCCGCCACTGCCGTACTGCATACTATGGTGTCAGTGCCTTTGTAGCATAAGGGGGAGTGGTTGAGTTGTGATAAATGTGGCTCAGCCATGCATTTTTTACTGCCCTGAAAACATAAATGAAAACAAGACCTAAAAGAAAGCATCTCACTTACTATGTATAAACCTGATAAGCCAAGTGTTGTCTGTCATATGGAAACAATCCATCAGCAGTGTAGCCACCAGATCACTTCCACACACCCCTGTTAGTGCCAGCCACCTCCTCTCCACACACAAACGCACCTCAGCCATGTTTCCTGGGCTCCATGCACCCATTTGCAGACCTGGGACTGGCATGACAGGTACCAACAGGTGGAGGGAAGGGAGATCAGCGAACGCCTGTTTGCTGATCTCCTCTTCCTGTTTGATGACCCAAAAGCAACATGTAAAAGGTAATTTCCCATACTGGTGTGTAATTGGCACTCCATTGGCTTCAGTGGAGGGCAGGTTAAACATCAGGAGTCTTTTAGACCCCTGATGTTGTATTTAAGAGGACCTGTCACCAACTAAATGCATCACATATGGGACTTTTCGTCCCACATGTGATAAAAAAAGTTTATTACAAAAAATGTAAAAATAGTGTAAAAATACATTTACACACAAACAGTTAAAAGCCCTCCACACTAACAAGCCCCTCCCATGTATGACATCATCAAAAAGGGGCGGAGCATGGGTGACCCTAAAATAATGTCCCCCACCCCTGAAATGCCCATGGGGTGGGGTATGAAGGGAGAGGATAGGAATGGGTGGGGTATGAAGGGAGAGGATAGGAATGGGTGGGGTACAAAGGGAGAGGCTAGGAATGGGTGGGGTATGAAGGGAGAGGATAGGAATAGGTGGGGTAGGAATGGAGGGGATGGATGGGGTAGGAATGGAGGGGATGGGGGTGGTTGGGTTAGGAATGGAGGGGATGGATGGGGTAGGAAAGAAGGGGATGGGGGTGGGCAAGGTAGGAATGGAGGGGATATGGGGGTGCGTGGCATAGGAAGGGAGGGGATATGGAGGTGGGTGGGATAGGAAGGGAGGTGGGTGAGATGGGAATGGAGGTGGGTTGGGTAGAAAGGGAGGGGAGGGAAGATGGGTGGGGTGGAAA
The DNA here is from genome assembly GCF_965119305.1 of Pelophylax lessonae. Classification (NCBI taxonomy): domain Eukaryota; kingdom Metazoa; phylum Chordata; class Amphibia; order Anura; family Ranidae; genus Pelophylax; species Pelophylax lessonae. The sequence goes on from NC_138778.1 coordinate 135,128,382, forward strand.
GGGAAGGGATGACGAAGGGTGGGGTAGGAAGGGAGGGGATGGATATGGAGGATGGGTAGGGTAGGAAGGGAGGGGGTGGGCTGTGTAGGAAGGGAGGAGATGGGGGTGGGCGAAATAGGAAGCGAGGGGATCGGCAGGGTAGGAATGGAGGGGAGTAAATGTCATCTAATGGAATGGCATTGTGTCCTCTCAGATATCGTAAGCCAAGTCGGGAGAAGTTGGAGGCCCGAGCCGGAGGTCAGCTGAGGCAGAAGTCCTTGTCAGAAGTCAGTGTTCACATCGGGATCTCTGAGAACCGGCGGAGCTCCCCAAATCTCAGCCTGTTTGACCGCTTAATGAACTACAGCCATGCGTCTCTGAACTCCATCCTGCCCGACAGATATTCCCTGCAGAACATTCCGCTCAATGAGCCGGACAAACACACACTGCTCATGGAGGAGTTGAAAAGGGAGGAAGAAATCGACACATGACCACCCACCAAAGGAGTTCCGGGGTCATAGAGAGCTACCTAAGAGCCGGGGTCACCGGCCACTTATACTCCTCATAGTGACAACGCACCAATGAGCCTTTTGGCAGCCATGAGCAACGATGCTAAAATCCACCGACATGCTTCATGTGCCTTACTACCTGAGACAGCTTCTCCATCGGAGAACATTAAGAGTGCCGCTCGTTTTTCCCCTTTCTATGATTTGCCTTATTATTTGCTTTATTTCCCTATAAATGGGGGCAAATTCCCTCCACCATTCTTCCATAATACTCATATTCCACGGTCACCCCCGTGTGTGACACCTGAGATGTCTGGGCTCAGGGCTAACATATAATGCTGTCCACGCAGGGACACTAAACACAATGAGAAGATGATATCCATGCAGGGACACTAGACACAATGAGTAGAGGATGTCCATGCAGGGACCCTAGACACAATGAGAAGGTCTGTGCTCCAATGCTGTCCACGCAGGGACACTAGACACAATGAGAAGGTCTGTGCTCCAATGCTGTCCACGCAGGGACACTAGACACAATGAGAAGATGATGTATACGCAGGGACATGACACAATGAGAAGCTGATGTCCATGCAGAAACACTAGACATAGTGAGAAGATGATGTCCATGCAGGGACACTGGACACAATGAGAAGATGATGTCCATGCAGGGACACCAGACACAATGAGAAGCTAATGTCCATGCAGGGACACTAGACACAATAAGTAGATGATTTCCACCCAGGGACACTAGATATAGTGAGAAGATGATGCCCATACAGGGGCGCCGGACACAATGAGAAGATGATGTCCATACAGGGACGCCGGACACAATGAGAAGATGATGTCCATACAGGGACGCCGGACACAATGAGAAGATGATGTCCATACAAGGGACACTGGACACAATGAGAAGGTCTGTGCTCTGATGATGTCCACTCAGGGACACCGGACACAATGAGAAGATCTACTCGCAGATCATGTCCACGCAGGGAATGAGAAGGTCTGTCCTCAGATCTTGTCCATGACGGGACACTGGACACAATGAGAAGATCTACTCTCAGATCATGTCCACGCAGGGAATGAGAAGGTCTGTCCTCAGATCTTGTCCATGCAGGGACACCGGACACAATGAGAAGATCTACTCTCAGATCATGTCCACGCAGGGAATGAGAAGGTCTGTCCTCAGATCTTGTCCATGCAGGGACACCGGACACAATGAGAAGATCTACTCTCAGATCATGTCCACGCAGGGAATGAGAAGGTCTGTCCTCAGATCTTGTCCATGCAGGGACACCGGACACAATGTGAAGGTCTCCAATTAGTGTCTATGCAGACAGAGGACAGAAGATCTCCCTGAAGGTCACAAGTGTTGTATAAAAGGTGAAGCAAAAGTAATGTGAGCGCGTTCACTTTGTATGTAGGGGCGGGGCTTGTGTGCAATAGAATGTTCTATGTCTGGTGTTCTATATTCTAGTGGAATGTTTTAGGTTTTTCGGAGAGACGACACATTTTGCGGGACCTCGTCACCTTTCTCAGTGCTGGTTCTGGACTTTATTGGTGCCGACGGAGTGGAGAGCTTTCGGTCGGTGTCTTTGCTGATACCGTAACACGGAATGAGGGGAAATCTTTATGAAAAGCAGTAAAAAGCTGATCTGGATTCTCACCTTTCCCAGCTCCATGTAAACCCCGAGGTGGCTGAACTTCCAGAGAATCTTCCCTCTGCTGTACCTTCCATCCTTCCAGGGATTGATCCCTCCACCTGCCAGCACTCTGCTAAGCCCTTTTCACTGACATAGAAAACCCATCATGTCCAATCAGACCCTTGCTCCTGTTGTCTGCTGTCTCTCATTAGTTGGTTGAAGAAGACACACCCACTTTTGTCCAGTTTCCATTCTCAATACCTCCCTTGTGACTGGTTGGATCCGGTCTCTGACACACGGTCTGGCCTTCATCGCAGTCCAGTGATGGGGAAATGAACTTCCAGGTGGATTGTATTTATTGGAGACGTTTATGGTGTGTTGTCGCAGTAACACAACCGCCTTCCGTGCGTTTAGGATTCCGCTACCTTGTCTCAATGTTAGAGTTTAAATCCCAACTCCGGGCACGATTGCCTTCACAGCATTACAGCAGTCAAACTTTCATGTTCCTCAGGAGTACATCGCGTTCTCCTACGTCCTGCAATCCATTCACATGCTAGATTAGTGGAGCAACCCACCCCCCCCCTGTACTTCCTGCATTCAGGTCTCATAGCTCCACCCCATATCTCCAAACCCCCCACTTCGGCCATTTATAAATCAGAGCCTGGGGCCATGTGTTTGGCCAGTTGCAGAGGGGGGTGGAGACATTGCATCAGTGTTATGAGCTCTGCAGCGCCTGCATCTGGAGTGAGCAGGAAGTACAGTGGGAGCTCTAAACATCCCAGCATGTGAACTGAATGGAAGGACGTAGGAGAATTCCTGGATAAGGTTCTTCTGAGGGACACAATGGTTTGCCAGATGTAATTTTTCTCAGTTGGGCTTTAAAGGGCGACTTCTAGTAATGTCCCCTCCCACTTCCAGCCTCCTCCCAGTGCAGCCCTGCCCATTCACACCTGTATGTATTACAGAATTATTTTATATTGAGTGGTCCTCCAACACAAGAAGGGCGAACAGCCGTACACAATATACAGAGGTGTCTGGCACTGCTCTACAAGCATGCTGGGGCACCCCAACCGAAGATGTACCATGCATGGCAGTCACCCACAGTGTCATGTCAGGCTTCTTCTCTGCAGGCCCCGTGACTGAGCTGTCATTGTATTATCAGTCAGTTGTATGGACTCTGACATGGCTATTTACTACCGGGCTGCCGAGGGAAGCTGCACAGTACATCCAACGTACCCATCAGTCCCATCTCATGCCATGTAATTGGAGAGCGATTCTCTTTTAGTTCTGCAGAGCAGTATCTGGTGGGCCCGGGGTGCAATGTGTCTGAAAGGAGAAGATTTCCTTCTTTTGCCTGTAGAAACAAATCTTCATGTTCTTTTTCTACACTGTGTTGAAGTACGGGAGGTAGAACGGTCCATGTGAATCCACCCTAGCCCCGATGAGTCCCTGCATCGTCTTTTCTTGCATCCTCAATCCCTACTGAGCCCCCCAACACTGGTATTATGCAAATGCTGACCTCACCCAGGTGGTGCACTTTGCCTGACACCCTCCCTTCTTATGTGATCATGGTTGGCCACCCTGGTGACTGGCTGCTCAGTCACAGAGAACCACATTGGGGCAGAACATGCACTTGGTGCCCCATACCTGAATATGCCAGAGCTGCAGTGTGGATCTGGACGAAGAATGGAGGAAGGGTGGTAAAGGCACCAGAGGGCACCATCTACATTGTTCATTTTGGAATTATTATCTTTTCTACAGGTTTCCTTAAAGAACAATAAAATCCTTCTACAAAACACTGCCAAGAGTCTGTGGACATCTGACCATCACAACCGTATCCCCTTATTGGACATTCCCTTCCAGAACCATACTCATTAATATGGAGCTGACCCCCTCCTCCATGGCCATTAATATGGAGTTGTCCCCTCCTCCATGCCATTAATATGGAGCTGTCCCCCTCCTCCATGGCCATTAATATGGAGCTGTCCCCCTGCTCCATTGCCATTAATATGGAGCTGTCCCCCTCCTCCATGGCCATTAATATGGAGCTGTCCCTCTCCTCCATGGTCATTAATATGAAGCTGTCCCTCTCCTTCATGGCCATTAATATGGAGTTACCTTTCACTCCTCCATGGTCATTAATCTGGAATTGCCCCCTTTTGTGGCTATAACATCCTCCTATCTTCTAGGAATCTGTGCCCAATCAATCAAAGGAACTTTTGTAAGGACAAGTACCAATGTTGGATGAAAATACTTCTGTCTCACAAGCCATTCCAAAGGTGTTCAGTAGGGATTACGTCAGGGCTTTGTGCAGGCCACTGATCCATGATCTCAAACCTACTGAACACCTTTGGGATGGAAAGGCCTCATCCCAAAGGTGTACCGAAGGGTTAAGGGCAGGTGCTGATATTGGATGAGAAGACCTTAATACCAAAAGCCTTCCAAAAGTAGGGTTAAGGTCCAGGATCTATGCAGGCCCGGCCCCTTAAGTTCCTCCACACCAAGCAGTCATGTTTTGTACACGGGGTGGGGATTTTACAGTCATGTATTGTACACAAGGGGGGGGGGGAGGGGCACAGTCATGGGGGAACAAAATAGAGTCTTCACCAAACTTACCACAAAGTTGAAAGAGCACAATTGTCTCCAATGTCTTTGTATGGTGGAGGATTTCCAGGACCCTTCACTGGAGACTCCTGAACTCCATCACCTGGGATGGGGGGACCTCATACTTTTGGCCATACAGATGAGTGTGTTGGTCGGGTGTCCACAGACTTCTGTACGTTGAGACTCGTATACAAAAGGCCAATGGTATTCTTTACATGGAGTTGTAGCATCTGTTTGTAATGCATATTTATTTTACTTTTCAGGTATATGAGTACTATAGCTTTAATTATTTTTCATGATGTCATTTATTTTAATTTAAATTTTTATTCCATTTGCCTTAATCATGTCCAGATATTCAGAAAATATTTTGAGTAACGATAAAATTGAGATTACTCTGCTGATGGCTTTCCGGCATTATTATTATTAAAAATTCTTTGGGTCTGAGTGATCAGTTTATGAAAATACAGTAGTTCTGAAAGTGCCAAACCGTTGTGTGTTCACCCAATATGGGTAATAGAGGGACTCCTCCATTGTGTGTTCACCCAATATGGGTAATAGAGGGACTCCTCCATTGTGTGTTCACCCGATACGGGTAATAGAGGGACTCCTCCATTGTGTGTTCACCCGATACGTGTAATAGAGGGACTCCTCCATTGTGTGTTCACCCGATACAGGTAATAGAGGGACTCCTCTATTGTGTGTTCACCCGAGACGTGTAATAGAGGGACTCCTCCATTGTGTGTTCACCCGATACGTGTAATAGAGGGACTCCTCCATTGTGTGTTCACCCGATACGGGTAATAGAGGGACTCCTCTATTGTGTGTTCACCCGAGATGTGTAATAGAGGGACTCCTCCATTGTGTGTTCACCCGATACGTGTAATAGAGGGACTCCTCCATTGTGTGTTCACCCGATATGGGTAATAGAGGGACTCCTCCATTGTGTGTTCACCCGATACGGGTAATAGAGGGACTCCTCCATTGTGTGTTCACCTGATACGTGTAATAGAGGGACTCCTCCATTGTGTGTTCACCCGATACAGGTAATAGAGGGACTCCTCTATTGTGTGTTCACCCGAGACGTGTAATAGAGGGACTCCTCCATTGTGTGTTCACCCGATACGGGTAATAGAGGGACTCCTCCATTGTGTGTTCACCTGATACGGGTAAAAGAGGGACTCCTCCATTGTGTGTTCACCCGATACAGGTAATAGAGGGACTCCTCCATTGTGGGTTCACTCGATACGGGTAATAGAGGGACTCCTCCATTGTGCGCTCACCCGATACGGGTAATAGAGGGACTCCTCCATTGTGTGTTCACCCGATACAGGTAATAGAGGGACTCCTCTATTGTGTGTTCACCCGAGACGTGTAATAGAGGGACTCCTCCATTGTGTGTTCACCCGATACGTGTAATAGAGGGACTCCTCCATTGTGTGTTCACCCGATACGGGTAATAGAGGGACTCCTCTATTGTGTGTTCACCCGAGATGTGTAATAGAGGGACTCCTCCATTGTGTGTTCACCCGATACGTGTAATAGAGGGACTCCTCCATTGTGTGTTCACCCGATATGGGTAATAGAGGGACTCCTCCATTGTGTGTTCACCCGATACGGGTAATAGAGGGACTCCTCCATTGTGTGTTCACCTGATACGTGTAATAGAGGGACTCCTCCATTGTGTGTTCACCCGATACAGGTAATAGAGGGACTCCTCTATTGTGTGTTCACCCGAGACGTGTAATAGAGGGACTCCTCCATTGTGTGTTCACCCGATACGGGTAATAGAGGGACTCCTCCATTGTGTGTTCACCTGATACGGGTAAAAGAGGGACTCCTCCATTGTGTGTTCACCCGATACAGGTAATAGAAGGACTCCTGTCATGCCTCCAGCATAAGGAAATAATTAATGCTATTGGAACTTGTAATACCAATATTGGCCACAAGATGCCACTGTGACATAGACTGTTATACAGCACTTTATGGTACTTCCTGTTATCTATTGCTGGATTAGTTCCACCCCTCTCTGAGAAAATCTCCATTTTAGAACACCTTGTGACACAGCCAGACAGCATCTGAGGTTCCTGTGGGAAGATTTCTGAACCCCCCTTTGAAGCATCGCTGGTATGCCTATGAACTGTTGGTTATATACTCAATGCATATACTGTTTGTTTGTATACTGATTATATGCCTTTATATGTTTATTTACAGTTTCACCTCTATTCACAATCCTATTCACATATCCATTCTGACTTGTAACCTGTCATGTGACCACTATTCTATCTCTGGAATAAAGCCTTAAGTTACAAAAGGACTGGTTATTGCAGGATTAAAGGTTTAGCTGTATGTTGAGCTGCACACGCCTGGGGCATACGTGTAGTGAGAACAGAACAGTGAAACAGCGGCTATCCAGCAAGTGGGGTTTAGGACAGAGACTATACAGAGGCCTGCTACCCTGCCAGCGCAGTCATCTGCATATGCAATACAGCAGTCTCTACACAGTCAAGCATTCCTGCACGCAACATGTCACATAGCCAGACATCCTCACTCAAGACAAGGTCCCGAGTTTCCGGCTCCTCTAGATCTTCCTCCGCAAGCAATGCACTTGCCATAGCACGTGCAAAAGCTGAAGCCGCCAAGGCCCGTGCAGCCTTTGCTGAGCAAGAAATGCAGATTAAACAGGAGAAAGTGAAGATAAAGATGCAAGAGGCACAGTTAGAGGCCGAGGAATCCCTCCTAGAAGTAGCTCTCGAGAAACTGACTGTAGAGAAGGAAGTAGCAGCAGCCATAGCTGAAGCAGACGCCTTAGAATTAGCTGTATACCCGAGAAGTGAACGCAGCAGACGCAGCAATATTCTCGATCCAGCAGCTGAAACTCCAAATTCTCTACAACAAACTTCAGATTACATCGATCAACATTTTAAAACAAGCAGTGTCAAAGATGACGTCAAAGAGACAAGCCAAAGACACTCCACGATACCGCCGCAAGTCAGTGACAAGCCTAGAGCCTGCAAACGGGAGAAATCCGTACAAAGTGACGTCTCCTATGACAGACTCCTCATAAGTGAGATAATAGAATCACCTTCTAATCGCCCTCCAGAACGGTACATCAGAGGACAGCTCGGTGCCAGCAAAAGGTATGACTACACACAGCCATCTTACCATGACAACACACAACAGGCTAACCAAGCCACCATAGACTTTGCAAGGTTCTTTGCACGACGCAAGTTAGTCACCAAAAGACTTGAAAAGTTTAATGACCGTCCTGAAAACTACAGAGCCTGGCGGTCATCCTTTCAAAACACTACCAGAGACTTAGGGCTATCTTGCAGTGAAGAGATAGATCTCCTGATCAAATGGCTTGGAAATGAGTCTGCCGAACATGCCAGGCGAATCAGGACAATAAATATAAACTACCCAGACACTGGTCTTAGAACAATCTGGGATAGACTTGATGAGTGTTATGGTTCAGTAGAAGTAGTAGAAAATGCATTATTCAAAAGACTTGATAACTTTCCCAGAATACCTAGCAAAGCCTACCATAAACTTAGAGAGTTAAGTGACTTGTTAATGGAACTTCAAGTAGCTAAATCCGAGGGAAACTTACAAAGACTTGCATTCCTTGACACAGCCAGAGGTGTCAACCCCATCGTGCAAAAGTTACCCTATAACTTGCAAGAGCAGTGGATTACACACGGATCCCGATATAAAAGACAGCATGATGTTCCATTCCCTCCTTTTTCTGTTTTTGTGGACTTTGTGTGCCAGCAAGCTAAAACAAGAAATGATCCAAGTTTTGATTTTACGCTGTTGTGTGCTGCTCCTGTGGAACTTAACCCTCGCAAACCTCCAGTAGCAGTACACAAAACTAACGTGTCTCCTCCAGGTTCCTTTCACAGGTCTGCCAACTTCTCTAACTCAGAGACAAAGGTCAATGATCCTGGTAAGCAGTGTCCCTTGCATCGGAAGCCACATCCTCTCCTAAAATGCAGAGCCTTCAGAGAGAAAAACCTGCAGGACCGCAAAGCCTTCCTCAAGGAGAACCACATCTGCTACAGGTGCTGCTCTTCAACATCTCATCTCGCCAAGGACTGTAAGGTCAGTTTGAAATGCACAGAATGTGACAGCTCAGATCACAACACAGGGTGGCATCCTGGGGCAGCTCCATGGACTTTACAACACACCCTCAGCACTAGTGAGCACGGCGGGGAGGAGGAGCACACCACCACAACTACACCAGAGGTCACTTCACAATGTACAGAGATCTGCAAAGGAGCCATAGGTGGTAGGTCCTGCTCCAAAATCTGCCTAGTCAGAGTCTACCCAGCAGGCCAAAAAGACAAAGCTAGTAAGCTTTATGTAATCCTGGATGACCAAAGTAACAAGTCATTAGCCAGCTCAACTTTCTTTGACATGTTTGGCATTAAAGGCCCCAGCATTCCCTACTCCTTAAAAACTTGTGCAGGAATAGTGGAGACGGCTGGTAGGAGAGCATCCGGCTACCAAATCGAGTCCATCGATAGGCGATCTCGCTTGTCTTTGCCAACTCTTATTGAATGCAATCAGATCCCTGATCATAGATCTGAAATTCCTACACCAGATGTAGCTGCTCATCACCCACACTTGAAACGCATAGCACATCTGATACCAGAACTTGATCCTCAGGCTCAGATTATCCTACTCCTTGGGAGAGATATCTTACAAGCCCACAAATCAAGAGCTCAATTAATGGTCCCAATAACGCTCCTTATGCTCAGAAGTTAGACCTCGGATGGGTCATCATAGGAGATGTCTGTCTAGGAAGCGTGCACAAACCTAACTCCGTTAGCAGCATGCTCACAAATACCCTAGAGAATGGACGTCCCTCTCTTTTCCAGCCATGCCACAACCATTTCCTTGTTAAGGAATCAGCCTACGCCACCCACTCATCTTGTCCCTTCACAAACCCCACTAGTGACAACTTTGCCTGTGACAGCGACCAAGACCATTTAGGGTGCACAGTCTTTCAGAGAACTAAAGACGACAATCGTGTGGCAATGTCTATCGAAGACAAACTCTTCTTAGAAATAATGGAGCAAGGTCTAGTCAAAGACAGCACAAACAGCTGGGTCGCACCTCTCCCCTTCAGACCACAGAGACGCACAACAAAGAACAAGCGCTACAACGTTTTTCTTCCCTTAAACATAATTTGCAAAGAAAGCCAGAGATGAGGGAACATTTCTTTTCTTTCATGGGGAAGATCTTTGAGAACAGTCATGCCGAGGTGGCTCCCACCCCTAAAGACTCTGAAGAGTGTTGGTATCTCCCTATATTCAGAGTGTACCATCCTAAAAAGCCAGGTCAAATCAGAGTAGTGTTTGACTCTAGTGCCAAATACAAGGGTATCTCCTTGAACAATGTCCTCTTGACAGGCCCAGACCTCAACAACAAACTCCTGGGAGTGCTCTTACGCTTCCGCAAAGATTCTATTGCCTTCATAGCTGACATCCAGCAGATGTTCCATTGTTTCTTGGTCAGAGAGGAAGACAGGAACTTCCTAAGGTTCCTTTGGTTCCAAGACAATGATCCTTCCAAAGATATCTCAGAGTATCGCATGAGGGTACACATCTTCGGCAATAGCCCTTCACCTGCAGTCGCTATCTACGCACTCAGACATTCCGCCCAAGAAGGTGAACTTGAGTTTGGCTCAGATGCAAGACAATTCGTAGAGAAAGACTTTTATGTGGATGACTGTTTAAAATCCTTACCTTCCAGTGAATCTGCAATCTGTCTTCTTAAAAGAGCACAGGAAATGCTCGCTTGTTCCAATCTCAGGCTTCACAAGATTGCTTCCAACAGCAAAGAGGTAATGGAAGCTTTCCCCGCTCAAGACCATTCCAGTGATCTAAAGGACTTAGATCTGGGTACAGACTCTTTACCTGTACTGTGCAGTCTAGGTCTACTTTGGGACTTGAAATCCGATTCCTTTACCTTCCAAGTAAATGGAGAAGAAAGACCCTTCACTCGCAGAGGTGTCTTGTCTACAATCAATAGCCTGTACGACCCATTAGGATTTGCGGCACCTGTTACAATTCAAGGCAAAGCCTTACTTAGAGACTTGATTCGTGAAACATCCGACTGGGATGTCCCACTACCCCTTGATAAGAGAAACTCTTGGGTAGAGTGGAGGGACTCTTTATCAGTCTTATCTGATCTCCATGTTTCACGCCCATATGCTCCTGTTCCTTCTACAGACATACAGAGTCAAAACCTTTGCATATTCTGTGATGCTTCTGTCAAGGCAATAGCTGCTGTGGCCTACTTAAGGACTGTTGACACTACAGCACGATGCCACGTAGGATTCATCATGGACAAAGCAAAGCTTGCTCCACACCCTGAGCATACTATACCTAGGCTAGAACTTTGTGCTGCAGTACTAGCTGTTGAACTAGCAGAGCTAATAACCTCAGAGATGGACATTGACCTTAAAGATGTTCAGCTCTACACAGACAGCAAGGTAGTTCTAGGCTACATCTACAATGAAACCAGACGTTTTTATGTTTATGTCAACAACAGAGTGTTGAGGATTAGGAGATCCACCATTCCAACACAATGGCACTATGTACCTACTGACTATAACCCTGCAGACCATGCTACAAGAGCTGTTGCTGCATGTAACCTGAAAGACACAACATGGTTTACTGGACCTGCATTCTTGTACGATGCAGAACAGACTTTTCCTAAAAGTGACACTATTGAACTAGTAGATCCAGACTCAGATACTGACATCCGTCCTGAGATCTCAACATTTCATACTACAACTTCAGACTGCCAGCTTAAATCTGACAGATTTACCAGATTCTCAAAATGGAAGACACTTGTTCGAGCTATTTCTTGTCTTATTCACATAGCTCGCTCCTTTAACCACTTGCCGACTGCCTAACGCCGATCTACGTCGGCAGTCAGCCCCTCACAGGCAAAGTGACGTAGGGCTACGTCACTAGCTTGTGAGGGTCTAGGGAGCGAGCGCGCGCCCCCGGAGGCGCGCTCCCGCTCCCGCGTGGTCACGGACTCCCCCGCGCGTGTGACCGGCGGACCCGATGTCCGCCGGTCACTCGGCGATCGGCGGGGGAGAGGGAGAATGTCAGGCAGCTTGTGTAAACAAGCCACCTGTCATTCTCCTTGCTGTTAGGATACTGATCACTCGGATCTAGTATGTAGATCCGTTGATCAGTGTCCATACAGCTCAAGCCCCAGCCAATCACAGTAGAAAGCACGCCCCTAGGGATACACACAGCCCCTCCCTCCCAAATAAAGTTAACCCCTTCACTACCAGTGTATTTTTACAGTAACAGTGCATATATATAGCACTGATTACTGTAGAAATGTCACTGGTAACCCCAAAAGTGTGAAAAATGTCTGTCAAGGGTCCGATCTGTCCGCCCCAATGTCGCAGTACCGCAAAAAAAATCGCAGATCGCCGCCATTACACGTTAAAAAAAAAAACAACAAAAATGACAGAAATCTTTCCCTTTGTTAGTAAACGCGATAACTTTTGCGCAAACCAATCAAAATACGCTTTTTGCGATTTTTTTACCAAACATAGGTAGCATAAAACAAATTGGCCGAAAAAGTAAAAAAATTTTGATTTTTAAATTTTTTTTTTGGGGAATTTCATATAAAAAAATGTGAAAAATATTGCTATTTTTGCAAAATTGACGCTCTTTTTTTGTTTATAGCGCGTGATCAAAAAATCCCACAGGTGATCAAATACCACCAAAAGAAAGCTCTGTTTGTGGGAAAAAAAGGACGCCAAATTCGTTTAGGTACAGCGTCGCACGACCGCGCAATTGTCCGTTAAAGTCACGCAGTGCCGAATCGCAAAATACCCCCTGGTCGGAATGGGGGTAAAATCTTCCGGGGCTTAAGTGGTTAAAGGTGACTCAAACACCTGTGACCGCAAGGGATGGCACCATTGTCAAAAGATCAGTTCAGTATTAGAGCTACAGCAGTCTCAGAATCTTATCATCCGCACTGTACAGCATGAAGCATATGCTAAGGAGATTGACTGTATCTTGAACGGGAAACCTATCCCTAGAGACAGTGCCCTGAGGAAACTTGACCCATTCCTTGATCCAAATGGACTACTTAGGGTAGGTGGTCGTCTAAGGCAAGCCAACCTAGATCTACACATAAATATCAATCAAGTCCATATGTAGAAATTTTGCAAAAAAAATATTATCAAATAGTCCAGTGAATAGTGTAGATTTCAAACAATTAAATCAATAAATGAATAAAGTGCCAGTGTTCCTTTTTTCTTCTTCCCAATAAAATGTAGCCCTTCACCGTGGAGAATAAGTGAAATTCAGACTCACCAGAAGACGTAGGTCCTATATGCCTTACGGCATTAGGACCAACCTTGCTTTGGAGACAATCTCCAGATACAGGAACGTCCCTCCTGGCGGACCCAGATATCCCTTCTACAGTGCCACTTCCGTTGCTAGCTCTTTCCGAGGGGGTATGGTCCCAGCACGGCTCAGCGGGTAGATGGTCCTCCTGTGTAGGGTCAGCTCCAGCCACGGGGTAAAAGGGAATAAAAACCCGGATAGTGCAGTACTGTATATAAATATGATTTATTGCACACCCCCGGTTTACTTCAAATACATGCAGTCCCAAAAGGTTAAAAGTGTAAAGTGGGTAAAAAGTTACAAAAAAGTATCAAACCGTGGTAAAAAATCCAAACCAGCGTGATAAACCAAAGAGTAACAGTCCATACACATGCAGAAACGCCGTCATACACGAGGGCTTGTAGTGGAGAGCGGTAGTTCCGGCTTGCGTTCCACCAAGCGCCGTATGATGTCACGACGTGCGTTCCACCTAACGCGTTTCATCATTGGTTAGACGTCTTCAGAGGTCCTCTGAAGACGTCTAACCAATGACGAAATGCGTTAGGTGGAACGCACGTCGTGACGTCATACGGCGCTTGGTGGAACGCAAGCCGGAACTACCGCTCTCCACTACAAGCCCTCGTGTATGACGGCGTTTCTGCATGTGTATGGACTGTTACTCTTTGGTTTATCACGCTGGTTTGGATTTTTTACCGCGGTTTGATACTTTTTTGTGACTTTTTACCCACTTTACACTTTTAACCTTTTGGGACTGCATGTATTTGAAGTAAACCGGGGGTGTGCAATAAATCATATTTATATACAGTACTGCACTATCCGGGTTTTTATTCCCTTTTACCCCGTGGCTGGAGCTGACCCTACACAGAAGGACCATCTACCCGCTGAGCCTTGCTGGGACCATACCCCCTCGGAGAGAGCTAGCAACGGAAGTGGCACTGTAGAAGGGATATCTGGGTCCGCCAAGAGGGACGTTCCTGTATCTGGAGATTGTCTCCAAAGCAAGGTTGGTCCTAATGCCGTAAGGCATATAGGACCTACGTCTTCTGGTGAGTCTGAATTTCACTTATTCTCCACGGTGAAGGGCCACATTTTGTGGGGAAGAAGAAAAAAGGAACACTGGCACTTTATTCATTTATTGATTTAATTGTTTGAAATCTACACTATTCACTGGACTATTTGATAATATTTTTTTTTGCAAAATTTCTACATATGGACTTGATTGATATTTATGTGTAGATTTATGTTTTAGCCTTACACGTATTATATATATTTTTTTACGCATATTTATCACCATTTACTGATTTACAGCAAGCGCTATAGGTAATCGATCTATATTGATTACTATTTTCCACATTTGCACTAGCACTTTCTATAGCATCTGCTACTTATTTATTCATTCACTTATTTTTATTTATTGAATATCAACTAGGTTGTAACACTTTCACTTATTTAATTTTAATGATCTACTGCTCACCACAGAACTAGGCTCCTATATTTATTTAGATCCCCCTTTGGCGCAGGCAATATACTTGTATATTCTTGTATATTTATCTCCATACAAGCCAACCTAGAGTCAGAAGAGAGAAACTCTCTAACAGTTCCTGGTCACCACCACATTGCTGTTTTGATTGCATCACATCATCACTCCCATGTAAAGTAGAATTCAAGATCCACAGAAACAAGGAGACAAAGTTGTTCCTCAGACCAGTTTCTGAACTGATCTTGCTGTTATCATCTGAGGAATAAATAGTGGTATCTGATGATACCAGACGGGGAGTGTCATGCCTCCAGCATAAGGAAATAATTAATGCTATTGGAACTTGTAATACCAATATTGGCCACAAGATGCCACTGTGACATAGACTGTTATACAGCACTTTATGGTACTTCCTGTTATCTATTGCTGGATTAGTTCCACCCCTCTCTGAGAAAATCTCCATTTTAGAACACCTTGTGACACAGCCAGACAGCATCTGAGGTTCCTGTGGGAAGATTCCTGAACCCCTCTTTGAAGCATCGCTGGTATGCCTATGAACTGTTGGTTATATACTCAATGCATATACTGTTTATGTTTGTATACTGATTATATGCCTTTATATGTTTATTTACAGTTTCACCTCTATTCACAATCCTATTCGCATATCCATTCTGACTTGTAACCTGTCATGTGACCACTATTCTATCTCTGGAATAAAGCCTTAAGTTACAAAAGGACTGGTTATTGCAGGATTAAAGGTTTAGCTGTATGTTGAGCTGTACACGCCTGGGGCATACGTGTAGTGAGAACAGAACAACTCCTCTATTGTGTGTTCACCCGAGATGTGTAATAGAGGGACTCCTCCATTGTGTGTTCACCCGATACGTGTAATAGAGGGACTCCTCCATTGTGTGTTCACCGGATATGGGTAATAGAGGGACTCCTCCATTGTGTGTTCACCCGATACGGGTAATAGAGGGACTCCTCCATTGTGTGTTCACCTGATACGGGTAAAAGAGGGACTCCTCCATTGTGTGTTCACCCGATACAGGTAATAGAGGGACTCCTCCATTGTGGGTTCACCCGAGACGGGTAATAGAGGGACTCCTCCATTGTGGGTTCACTCGATACGGGTAATAGAGGAACTCCTCCATTGTGTGTTCACCCGATACAGATAATAGAGGGACTCCTCCATTGTGTGTTCACCCGATACGGGTAATAGAGGGACTCCTCCATTATGTGTTCACCCGATACGGGTAATAGAGGGACTCCTCCATGGGCGCTCAACCCGATATTAGTAATAGAGGGACTCCCCCATTGTGTGTTCACCCGATACGGGTAATAGAGGGACTCCTCCATTGTGTGTTCACCCGACAGGGACTCCTCCATTGGACATTCACCAGATATTGGTAATAGAGGGACTCCTCCATTGTGTGTTCACCCGATACGGGTAATAGAGGAACTCCTCCATTGGACGTTCACCCGATACGGGCAATAGAGGGACTCCTCCACTGTGGGTTTTCCCGATACGGGTAAAAGAAGGACCCCTCCATTGGGCGTTCACCCGATACGGGTAATAGAGGGACTCCTTCATTATGTGTTTACCGGATATGGGTAATAGAAGGACTCCCCCATTGGACGTTCACCTGATACGGGTAATATAGGGACTCCTCCATTGTGTGTTCACCCGATACGGGTAATGGAGGGACACCTCCATTGTGTGTTCACCCGATACGGGGAATAGAGGGTTTCCACCATTGGACATTCACCCGATACTGGTAATAGAGGGACTCCTCCATTGTGTGTTCACCCGATACGGGTAATAGAGGGACTCCTCCATTGTATGTTCACCCGATACGGGTAATATAGTGACTCCTCCATTGTGTGTTCACCCATGTCATAGAGAAGGATACAAGTAACAGAGGGATTCAGCTGAAAGAAGCAAACTTGATTTCTTCAAGGTAAGATAAATATGGGCTGGATGTCAATTGAACATCTATGAAGAGTCCTCAGAATTTTCATATGCATAAAGCAACAAATAGGCCTGTCACTTGAACATTGCCCATCAAACCAACAACACCTCATGCTGTTATCACATGCCTAGCTAATTTAAACCTAATAAATAAGTGGGAGACCCCACTACAGAGGAGGATACATCTCCTGGAGATTCCCTTTCACAAATAAGGCCGCATCTTCTGCGGTTCCACCTTCTGCAGGTGAAGACACATCTCTCAGGGATCCCCTAGTCCAGGGCAGGATTTATCTCCCGGAGATCTTTCCACTCCAGGGCAGGACTCATCTCCTGGGGCTCCCCCTACTCCAGGGCAGGACTCAACTCCCAGCGATCCTCCTACTCCAGGGGAGGACTCAACTCCCAGGGGATCCCCCTACTCCAGGGCAGGACTCAACTCCCGGGGATCCCCCAACTCCAGGGCAGGACTCAACTCCCAGGGGGAACCCTCAACTCCAGGGCAGGACTCAACTCCCAGGGGAACCCTCTACTTTAGGGCAGGACACAACTCCCAGGAATCCCCCTACTCCAGGGCAGGACTCTACTCCCAGGGGAAACCCTCTACTCCAGGGCAGGACTCCTAGGGTTCCTATATAACTCTAACCCATAAATTTTAGGGTTCCAACTCCTAATGCTAAGGTTCCTTTATAACACTAACCCATATTCCTAGGCTTCCTTTATAACCCTAACCATATCCCCAGGGTTCCTATATACCCCCTAACCCAAAGCCCCAGGGTGCCATTATACCCCCTACCCCATATCCCCAGGGTTCCTATATACCCCCTAACCCATAGCTCCCGGTTGCCGTTATACCCCCTACCCCATATCCCCAGGGTTCCTATATACCCCCTAACCCATAGCAGCAGGGTGCCATTATACCCCCTAACCCATTTCCCCAGGGTGCCATTATACCACCTAACTATTTCCCCAGGGTTCATATATACCACCTAATCCTAGAGTTATGGGTTAGGGAGGGCATAGGATTTGTTTTCTGTACATGTCTGAATGTTCATTTCTTCCCTTCCTCTGGTTTACATACTCATGCGGCAGGCTGAATGTTGGTGGGTTGTGTTTGTTTATGGCCTCAATGTCTCTCAAAGTTTTGAATATATTTAAAGTGGATTTCTAGTCCTCCTAGGCAATTTCAGGCTGGCCCTTTTGCACATATAGCTAAAACATATCAAATAAGTGCCTATATTGTGTACAATCCAGTAACATATTGTATCACCCTGCTCTGCACATGCTCAGTTGATCTTTATTTTTAGGCACTGTGCCAGAAATGTGGAGTCCGATCTGCTGACAGCCTAAAAATTTACTGCTGCTCAGGGGCTCTGGGCTTCAGCAAAATGGCCCCCTCTAGCAAGAAGAAATAGGAGCAATGCTGGAGTCAATTTACATCACACAGATTCTGGTAGAATTATTAATGAGGAATGGATCTTCCTTGCTAAAAAACATTTTTCAGTGAACTCTAGACGTAAAGAGTGCCCCCTTGTCCTCTGTGATGACCGTAAAGTGAACAACTCAACACCAAGTTCACTATATGGACCCCTTATGTATTTATACATGCAGATCATATCCCCCCTTAATCTCCTCTTTAAAGAGAGAATAAATTCAGTTCCTGTAATCTCTCCTCATAGCTGAGCTCCTCCATGCCTCTTATCAGTTTGGTTGCCCTTCTCTGCACTTTCTCCAGTTCCCGGATATCCTTTTTGAGAACTGGACACCAAAACTGAACTGCAAATTCCAGATGAGGTCTTACTAATGATTTGTACAGATGATGTCTCTCTTTCTGGAGTCCATGCCTCTGCTATACAAGAAAGGAAACTGCAGCCCTGCATTGCATGCTATTATTAAGCTTATGATCTACCAGAACACCCAGATCCTTCTCCGCTATGGATTCCCCCAGATCCTTCTCCGCTATGGATTCCCCCAGATCCTTCTCCGCTCTGGATTCCCCAGATCCTTCTCTGCTATGGATTCCCCCAGATCCTTCTCCGCTATGGATTCCCACAGTTCTACTCCCCCTAGTATGTATGATGCATTCATATTCTTACCCCCCAACTGAATAACTTTACATTTAACCAAAAAATAAATAATTCTATAAAAGGACAACATAAAAGTACAGCAGATAGAGAGGCAGAGGGTTACAAGGAGCCAAATGTTGGGCATCTGTCAGGACAGGCAACCATACCGGCATGAGGTTCATATGACCACTAAATGGCCCAGCTAGTCCTCGAAGAAGTCCTTATACATTTCAGAACAAACAGGATCATCTCTTATAAAGAAGAAATACCGATCTTCAATGAATTGTTCATCCTCAGCATGAACACAATCCTCAACCATTATGACCTGAATCCTCACGCACCATTAACCCAATCCTCACCCACCATACCCCGAATCCTCACCCACCATGACCCCAATCCTCACCCACCATGAACCCAATTCTCACCCACCATGACCCCAATCCTCCCCACCATTAACCCAATCCTCCCCCACCATGAACCCAATACTCACCCAGAATTAACCCAATCCTCCCTCACCATGAATTGAATCCTCACCTACCATGAACCCAATACTCCCCCACCATAAACCCAATCCTCACCCAACATGACCCAAATCCTCACCCACCATGAACCCAATCCTCACCCACCATGACCCAAATCCTCATCCACCATGACCCGAATCCTCATCCACCATGACCCGAATACTCACCCACCATTAACCCAATCCTCACCCACTCTTAACCCAATCCTCACCCACTATACCCCGAATCCTCATCCACCTCGACCCGAATTCTCACCCACCATGACCCCAATCCTCAACCACCATAAACCCAATTCTCACCCACCATGAACCAAATCCTCCCCACCATTAACCCAATCCTCCCCCACCATGAACCCAATACTCACCCAGCATGAACCCAATCCTCCCTCACCATGAATCGAATCCTCACCCACCATGAACCCAATCCTCACCCACCCTGACCCAATTCCTCACCCGCCATGAACCCAGTTCTCACTCACCTTGACCCGAATCCTCCCCCACCATGAACCTAATCCATCCCCCACCCTAAATCCAACCCCTCCCACCATGAATCAAATCCTCACCCACCATGACCCGAATCCTCAGCCACCATGAACCAAATCCTCACCCACCGTGAATCAAATCCTCACCCACTAAGACCCAAATCCTCACCCACTAAGACCCAAATCCTCACCCACCATGAACCAAATCCTCACCCACCATGAACCAAATCCTCACCCACTAAGACTCAAATAGTCACCCACTGTGATCCGATTCCTCACCCACCATGATCCGATTCCTCACCCAGTAAGACCCAAATCCTCATCCACCATGACCCGAATCCTCAGCTACCATGAACCCAATCCTCACCCAGCATGAATCAAATCCTCACCCACTAAGAGCCGAATTCTCACCCACCATGCCACTAATCCTCAGCCACCATGAAGCAAATTCTCACCCACCATGAACTGAATCATCCCTCACCATGAGCCCAATCCTCAGCCATCATGAACTGAATCCTCCCCCACCATGAACCCAATCCTCAGTCACCATGAACCCAATCCTCAGCCATCATGAACCCAATCCTCACCCACCATAAACCCAATCCTCAGCCATCATGAACTGAATCCTCCCCCACCATGAACCCAATCCTCAGCCATCATGAACCATATCCTCACCCACCATGAACCCAATCCTCAGCCATCATGAACTCAATCCTCAGCCATCATGAACCCAATCATCACCCACCATGAACCCAATCCTCAGCCATCATAAACCCAATCCTCACCCACCATAAACCCAATCCTCACCCACCTTGAACCCAATCCTCAGCCATCATGAACCATATCCTCACCCACCATGAACCCAATCCTCACCCATCATGAACCCAATCCTCAGCCATCATGAACCCAATCCTCACCCACCATGAACCCAATCCTCAGCCATCATAAACCCAATCCTCACCCACCATGAACCCAATCCTCAGCCGTCATGAACCAAGACTGTCTGTACCTTCCAGGTAATAAAAAACACCAATACGATTTTTTCTTATTCAACAAACATTTAATTATTGCATTCACATTGAAAAAGTTGTACACTGCCTTGTGTTCTTGTTCTTTATAGCTATCAGAGGTCATAGTGCTGGGGGTCATGGTGCAGGGGGGGGGGGGGTACTTTTGCAGATTGTGGTGGCTTAGACCAGACATCCACCTCCCCCAGCATTGATCACTCACCCTTTTTTTGCAATACATTGAGAATAGGAATACAGATTTTCAATTGATGACAGGCAGGAATCTATAAAAATATATTTAAATATAAATAGACATTACAAAATATATAATATATACAGAAGACAAATGAGTCCCAATAAATATTTGGCCCTACACCACTCTTACCATTCTGGTTCCCAATATTGGCATTTTTTTAAAATACTAATTGTTTTTTTTTCTGATCAATTAACTAGAAAAGTAAATTTTTTAATGTGACTTTTACATCGAATAATACCATCCCAAAGTCCAGCTTTAGAATTTTCAGTTGCCATCAGAAGAAATGTTCACGTTTTTTTAAACCATAATGAAGCTTTGGATGTTTTTGCTCCTAGATTGTTGTATAACAATTTTTTGGTAGTTTTGGGTGAAGTGTGGAAGGGTTTCCTCTGTCAGGTTTTTATTACTGTCTGGGTCCCCACTATGGAGATTCTCCCTCCCCACTTGTCCTGGTGACCACTATCACTTTGACTTTAATTGATGGGAAATCTAAAGTTTTGAGTTGTCACCAGAAGAGGAAGAGAGGGGAAATCTTCCAATAAGGACAATTGTTCTGGTGACACCTGTCTAAGAGGGAAGTCCCCTCATTTTGTAAGGATTTTTATCTCACTTTCTGTTGTATCTACAGGAAAAGTTTTTCCCCCAATGAGATGCTGATGGATAAATGAAAACCTGACGGAGGTTCAACCATTTCCCTCTCCACCTAAAACATAAAAACAGTTGAATGTTTAATGAGTGTCCTTTTCCTGGCTTTCACACACAGACATGTTCATGTTGACCACACAGAGTTATTGAAGTAGCAGAGGTAGCTGTGAACTGTCTGTGACGCTCTCCAGGTCGTCCACCATCTGGATGACACCTTGGATCTGGTCATCCTGCAGGACCTTTCTGGCATTGGTCACAAACTTCTTCAGCAGGGACTCTCTGCTCAGTGGCTTCCTCCAGTGGCCGTAGAAAGTGTCACATTTACCGACCATCACATCCCCGTTCTTCAGCAGCAAAGCCACTTCACCGTACATCTTGTCAAAGTTGGCTACATTGTCCTGAGGATGCTCCACCACCACCTTGCTCAGAAGATGCTGAAGGTCTTTGCGAAACATGTGATCATCATTGAAGGAAGCAATGGTAACCTCGCCATCAAGGAGAGCTGTGCAGGCGTTGAACTGGAAGGAGTGACGTGCCTGGTGCTCTGACTCTGGATAAGGCCTATTGATGTATTTGGAGATCGGGACTCTGAGAACTATAGATTGGATAGCAGATGGGTCAAAAGAACCATAGTGCTCCTTATATCTATTTCTGACTGAGACTGCAGCATCGGCTACCCAGTGCATCCCCAGATGGGCTGGGAAAGACTTAAAGGCAATGTCTTGCTTGGCTAGAAGGAACTCATAGTGTTTACCAGGCAATTCCAGTGACTTAGGTTGGTAGTCACCATAAAATGCACTAAACCCAGCGCAACCTGGGACATCATCCAATATGAGGGAATTGGCCTCCATTCCTTTACCAGCCAGAATAGCAGCTTCCAGGCCTAACCTCGTAGCATTGCCAATGTGTAAAGGCTTGGCCAGAGTGGCAGCATTGGCCATTGGGGCACCAGCAAGAGAGGCAGCAATTGCCAGGGCATGCATGCATTGTTCCTTATCTAATGAAAGAAGCTTGGCAGAGGCGGCAGCACTTCCCATGGTTCCAACTACGGAAGGTGGATGAAATCTGTAATGAGAAAACATTTCCAGTTATTATGTATTAAATAATACAAGATAGAAAAGCAATAGAATTGAGTAGAGAAGGGCTAAGGTTTTATTTCTTCCTTGGAGTGTATGAAGAAATAGTCTAAGGAAGGACCTTCTATTCTATTCCACCATGACTGTGCCCCCCCCCTCCCCATTTTCAAAGCCAGCTCCATAAAGGCATGGTGTGACCAGTTTGGTGTGGAGGAACTCCAGTGTCTTGCACAGAGCCCTGATCTCATCCCTATTTTTGGAAGACCTTTGGGATCGAGTCTTCTCATCCAACATCAGTACTTGCCCTCAACCCTACTAAACACTTTTGGGATCAGATTTCTTTCCAAACATGTTTAGTAGGTTTGAGGTCATGGAGGAACTTGACTGTCATGCACAGAGCCCTGACCTCAACCCTACTGAACACCTTTGGACCTCTACCCTACTAAACACCCTTTTCTGTTCCAGCATGACTGTGCCCCCCTGTGTACAAAGCCGCCTCCATAAAGACATGATGTGACCAGTTTTGTGTGGAGGAACTCGAGTGTCCCGCACAGAGCCCTGACCTCAATTACCTTTGGGATGAATTGGAATGCCGATTGTGAGCCAGGTCTTCTCATTTGACATCAGTACCCAACCTCACCAATTGGCACAAATTTCCACCAACACCCTCCAAAATTTTGTGGAAAGTCTTACCAGAAAAGTGGAGGAATTTATAGCATCAAAGTGGGGGCAACTCCATAAAGACATGGTTTGACCAGGTTGGTGTGGAGGAAATCGAGTGTCCTGTACAGAGCCCTGACCTCATCCTTACTGATCACCTTGGGGATGAATTGGATTGTGAGCCAGGTCCTCTCATCCAAGATCAGTACCTGACCTCACAAATGTGAAAAGTATGTCACCAGCGTACCAAGGATCTCCAGAATGTAGTGCTGGTGACATCCTTCTCACCTTGAATGTCTTTGGTTTCCAGCTGGTAATTGCTGCAGCACCCATTTACATTTACAGCCACTGTCAGGAATGTGTGCTTTGGGAATAGTATGCTTGACCTCATAAATGTGCAAAAATTCCTACAGACACTCTTCAAAATTTTGTGGAAAAATCTTCCCAGAAGATTGGAGGATGTTATAACCACAAAGGGGGCAACTCCATATTATTTTCCATAGGGGAATAGGGACAACTTCATATTAATGGCCATAGTTTTGGAATGGGATGACCAACAAGCCCATATAGGTGTGATGGGAGGAGGAAATTGAGTGTCCTGTACAGCGTCCTGGCCTCATCCCTACTGATCACCTTTGTGTTGAATTCGAACAGCGATGGTGAGCCAGGTCTTCTCATCCAACATTAGTACCTGACCTCACAAATAGGCACAAATTCCCACAGACACTCTCCAAAATCTTCCTATAAGAGTGAACAATGTTCTAGCTACAAAAAAGGGCAACTCCATATTATTGGTCAAGGTGTTTGGAATTGGATTTCTGACAAGCACATATACTATAGGTGTGATGGAAAGAGGGACAAGAGTGTCCTTCCTGTACACTCCTGACCTCAAACCTGCTGAACACCCTTTTATGTTCCAGCATGACTGTGCCCCCCATGTACAAATCCAGCTCCACAAAGACATGGTGTGACAAATTTGGGTGGAGGAACTCCAGTGTCCTGCACAGAGCCCCAACCTCATCCCTACTAACCACCTTTGGACTTGAACCCTACTAAACACCCTTTTATATTCCAGCATGACTGTGCTTCCTCCCTGTGTACAAATCCAGCTCCACAAAGACATGGTGTGACCAGTTTGGTGTGGAGGAACTCCAATGTTCTGCACAGAGCCCTGACCTCATCCCTACTGATCAGCTTTGGGAGGAATTGGAATGCCAATGATGAGTCAGGTCTTCTCATCTAACATCAGTACCTGACCTCACAAATGGGTACAAATTCCCACAGACACCCTCCAAAATCTTGTAAAAAGCCTTCCTAGAATAGAGGAGGATGGTGGAAAAGGATGTTCATATACAGTAGGTGTGATGGTCATTTCTACAATATAATGTAATTGTGGCATGAAAAAAGACGCCCTTGGTGACTACTCTTGTCTGAAAATAAGTAGGATAGGACCATGCCTGGGTGAAGATGCATTCACATATTAAATTGTAACAGAACAGTGATGGATACTTATATAAAAATGATGAATTTTGTACCAACTCACTTTTTAGGAATGTTATTTGCTTCCTTGGAAAAGCCCATCAGTCTTCCTTGAATCTCAATTCCAACATTGAAAGCCATCAGAAGCTCCTCTCCAGTGACTCTCCTTTCTTGGGAAACCATCTGTGTCAGTGCCAATAGAGCTGGAAGGACGGCACCGGATGGGTGGGTGGCAGGGTGCCACGTGTCATCAAAATCCATGGAGTGAACCTGAAGCAACAAAGACATACTTAGACACCTTCCACCATCTTCTGATCTCCAGGGCTTATTATTAGTGGTCGGGTATACTTACAGCCACTCCATTAGCATATGCGGCCATGGTGGGGGAGAGCTTCAAACCTTTCTGTCCATAAACTGAGCAATAAGCAGAATTTCCATACGTGGAAAAATGCAGATCCTGAAATAGAATCAATATGAAGGCTGAATATTTCCTGTGAGCTTCTCCTCAGACATAACACTGAACACAGGGATAACGTGAATCTGCAAAGTCTATATTCTCAAAAAGACCCAAAATAATCCATAATCTTTGGAAAATGGGGATTTTTTTCAACCTTTGATTCCACCTGGAAATTGGGTAATAAATGTGATGGTGGGGTTCTGGATGTCCCTGAGAATGAGTATCCATACCATCCCTTGGAGGCTGGAGGTCCCCAGAGCAATGTGAAAGTCTATATAGAAGGATGAGTGCCCCAAAACTCAAGATTTAGTTCTGGGAATGTTTGTTATTCATAAGCAAAAGATCAGAAATTATAATCAACGCGTTTCACAAATCCCTTCATTGGGGCCTAGGAGACAACCCATCTAGGGCCGGACTAAGAGGATCATGGGCCTGGTGCTGAGGATTTTGATGGGCCTTTTTATGTAAATAAATAGAATGAAAACACAATTGTTTGTTAAAAAAGATACTGGGGGTACCAGGAGGTTCTCATGCAGTGCAGTGCGGGATGGAATGTTCAGTCTGTCCCTGCTGGGCCTATATTAAGGTAGGGGCCTGGAGCTGCAGCTCCAATAGCTCCTAAGTTACCCGACCCTGAACCCATCATACTGTAAATGGAAGACATAAATACAATGGCCTATAAAAACATTGATACATTGTGTGTAAGTATATAAAATGTATCACACTGTGTATCAATACTCTATGTTTCTTTAGGTCATGGGTGGGGGGTGGGGTGGGCAGTAATATTGGGACATACCTGACAATATTTCAGGATGATGTTGAAGACGTGCGTTGTGCTTCCGATTAATCCAACTCCAATGCTGTCCAGGATCATGCGCTTACTTCTGTGGCGCACTATATTGGAGAGGTGCACGGGGCGGCTCCCGTGGATAAACGATGCAAAGCTGTTGGTGACCGTCTCCTCATCCTGGCTTCCGACAACCACTAAAACAGACCGAAGATAATTATCAGTGACAACTCTTTCTCTGACCTCTCTGATATCAATCTGTCCCTTTATATCACATGGGAAGAACCGGATAAAACCGGAGCAAGGAAACGGGAACAGACATTTGGCGGCTGCCCAAAGTAACCAATCCCTGTTTGTCTCTTGTGAGATGAAGTGTGATTGGTTGCTGTGGACAGTCTGTCTTTTCCACAGGGCCGGGACAAAGGGTAGGCAGGAGGGGCAGTGGCCCTGGGCTCTGGGGTATCATGTGAGGTGGGGGGGGGGGGGCACCATGAGAAGATTATGGAGGATTGGATGTGTGTTGGGAGGGGGAATTTGGTGGGGCAGCAGGGCGTAAGAATTGTTCTAGTAGGAGAAATTTGGGGGGGAGGTTGCTAGGAGTGGTGATTTAGGGGAATTTGTGTTTGGAGGTGAGATGGGGAAGAGGATTTGTTGTAGGAGGGGGGATTTTTGTTAGAAGAGGTGATATGGTGGGGGGGGAGCGGAATTGTGCTAGGAGGGGACCTTTATTTTGGGGTGGGGATTTGTGTTAGTAGGGATGATATGGGGGGGGGGTAGAGGATATGAGGAGGGGTTATGGTTAGAGGGTAAGCATGCAGATTAGTGCTCGATTTTATTTATTTCTTGGGGGGGGGGAATTTTTGTGTTGGGAGGGGGGATTTGTTCTAGGAGTAGAGATTGGGGGCGGGGACTTGTATGGTAGAGGATAGGAGGAGGGGTTATGTTAGTAGGGATGATTGGGGGGGTATTTGTGCCATGAGGTAAAATCTTTTGTTTGGGGGTGGGTGGGATTTGTGTTAGTTGGGATGATTGGAGGGGGGGTGCAGTTTGGCATGTTTGCCCGGGGCTCTAGGTGACCTTGTCCCGGCACTGGTTGCCCGGACTCAGAATATTACCTTTCACGGCTGACTGGTGGAGGTGTCTGGACAGAAGGTGGATCTTCTTGGTGTTCTGGAGGAGTAAAACAGAAAAGTTTGTTCAGATTTCATCGTCTGGCAAATGATTTCAGTTCTGCCATCAATTGATTTTCTTTTTTAATGTCTGGAAAGAGGTCATGCCTGGAAGGAGGTCACATAACCCACACAGGAATTGCAGTCAGGAGAGGGCCATAGGCTGAGCAAAGCTGTGAAAAAAATGTCTCAGGACGAGGACGGCACGGGCCTGCAGAGAAGATTGACCCCAGTGATTACAGAGGACATCCTTCTTTAAAGGTTGGCCTGATCACTCGTTTTGGGTTTGTCTGCCTGGCATTGGAGAAGTGGTCCATACACATTAACCTGATCCTCCAATTCCGATGCGGCTGAGAACTTATACAGTTGAGAACTCATGGGGCTTCCACATATCGATTTGGCCCATCTCTGGAAGTCAGGTTCTTCCTCCAGACACAGTGGTAAAGTGGGCCTTCAGCAGTCACAGCATCTGGTTTAGGGGTTCATCTCTGTTCCTCCTTTATGAACCTTTCATATTCATAATTTTGGCCTGCATCCAGGGGCGTAACTACAGGGGTTGCAATTGCAACCGGGCCCCATACTCCAGGGGGCCTGTGCAGCTCCCCTGTACACCTGGATAGGAGGGGCGGGGGGCACATGTAGAGAAACCACTGTCCTCCTTTTCCCCCTTGTTACTGCAGGAGGAAAATGGAGGATATTGGTTCCTCTGTATGCTGCCCTCACCACTCCTCCTATCCAGTTCCCTTGTGTTCTGCTGTCTCTGGGCCCCACTGTGCTGTGCTGCCCCCCCCCCCCCAATGTGCTCCTTCCCCTCTCCTGCCGGCTGCTGCAGGGGATGTGTCACAATAGAGATCAGGAAGGGGTCGGCAAATATGTAATTTACCAGCCCCTTCCTTTTCTGAATGGACATAGTCAGTCACATTGCAAAAAAAAATAAAATAAAATGATAAAAAATAATACAATACAATTAAAATACCAAAAAATAAAAACTACTGACACCAGTGGGTGAACTTCCAGAGTCACAAAGGTCACACTTGCGACTGGGCCCTGGCATTCCACCACCGTGGGGAGGCCCCAAGATGTGAAAGGGCCCTGCTGTAGGACCGTTTTAAAGGGCCCCACAATGACAGTAAAGGGCCCCAGGGTCAGTGAGAAGGGCCCCAGACTTGAAGTGAAGGGCCCCGGCCAGGGGTCAGGGGGGCTCTTCATGGTTTCTTGCACCAGGGCCCTGAAGGTTCTAGTTACGCCTCTGGCTGCACCCCTTTTGTTTTTATAGTGCTTTCTGTGGGTTACAATCCTATTGGTGCTCACAGCCTTTCATCTATTGGACTTCATACATTATTTCAGTCACTAAGCGCAGATATTATCCTTGTTTTTGATGTTTGTAATCTATAAATATTATGTACACCCAGGAAAGAATCCAGGACTTCCTTATAGCAATCTACTGAGCTGCCAGAACCACCTCTGGAGGGAGTCTATTCCACATTTTACAGCTCTTACTGTGAAGAAACCAGTGGCGGCCCGTCCATTGGGGGCGCAGGGGCGCCCCCCCTCTAATCTACATGCAGGGCGCCGGACGCATGGATTCCACTGGGGTTTTTTTTTTTAAGCACGTGATTAGAGCCAGAGGCTCTAATAGACTTCAAAAAAGGGTGGGCTTGGGGCTCAGAGCACTGCACCCTGAGCCCACCCAGTTGTGTGACAATAGCGAATGAATATTCGCTATTATATCACTGATTCTCCTCCCAGTCAATCAGCAAGCGGGTCCTGAGACCCGTTTCCCGATTGGCCAAAAGGAGAGGCCATGCTATTGGCCAAGGAGGAGGAGGAGGGAGGAGACGCAGGGGAAGCCGCCGCTGCCTGCCCTCCACGTCAGTCCAGGGTGAGTGAGCCGGCGATGGGAGGGGGGGCGGAGGGGGTGGTATGGCATGCGAGCAGGTGTGGTCCAGGGGGGGGGTATGGTGTGGTCCGTCTTCCCCCCTCCCCCCCTTACCCATGGAGCACCAGCCACCACTGGAAGAAACCTTTCCATATTGTTATATATTTATAAAGAATTTGGGTGCCAAGAAGTAAAATATTCTGTCCGCTCAGCATTACAGTGATTCTGATAAATTCTTCCCTTTACAGACAGGAAATGATCTGATCCAGAGGTGTAACTAGAACCTTCAGGGCCCCGGTGCAAGAAACCATGAAGGCCCCCCCCCCTGGACCTCTGGCCGGGGCCCTTTTCTTCAAGCCTGGGGCTCTTCCCACTGATCCTGGGGGCCCTTTACTTCGGTCTCAGGGCCCTTTATTATGGTCCCGCAGCGGGACCCTTTCACAAATCCTGCAGTGGGTCCCCTTCCTGCCATCTTGGGGCCTCCCCATGGTGGTGGAATGCCAGGGCCTGGTTGCAAGTGTGACCTTTGTGATCCTGGTAGTTCCCCCACTGGTGTCAGTAGTTTTTATTGTTTGGTATTTTCATTTTATTATTTTTTTAAATCTTTTTACAATTTTTATTTTTTTTTACAATTTTATTCATTCATAAAAAGAATGAGCCAGTAAATGAGGTATTTACGTACCCCTTCCCGGCTCTCCATCGTGACACGTCCCCTGCAGCAGCCGGCAGGAGAGGGAAGGGGGGAAGCTGGTAGCGCTGCAGGGGGGGGGACCAGAGGAGCACACAGGGGCCCAGAGACAGCAGAGGACAAGTGAACTGGATAGGAGGGGTGAGGGTGGGGTGTGGCAGCATATAGAAGAACCAATCTCCTCCTGCAGCTACAGGAGGAAAATGGAGGACATTCGTTTCTCTAAATGCTGCCCCCGCCTATCCAGGTGTACAGGGGAGCCGCACAGGCCCCCTGGAGCATCGGGCCCGGTTGTAATCCCCCTGTAGTTACGCCCCTGGTCTGATCTACAACAATGGTGCGGATTTGGATCATTGAGCTGTTTGTAATGCTCAATACATCCACTAGAGGGCTCTCTGACCTCAACCTCCTCTTACCGTCCTCCCGCCCGCGCTCAGCATTGCATTACTACAGTTTGTGACTTTATTGTAAGGGAAAGAATTCCGTAGAGAAATTCTTGTAATGTGATCACATTTAGCGGTAATCAATAATCAGAAATTTGTTTATTTTTCCAAAGCTATAAAAATCCTCCAACAATTCTTATCCTTGTTATTATCCCGACTCCAAACCGGATTATTATTTGTATGAAAAAATCAGGGAAACTCAGATTGTCAAACTCATTTCCGGATTGTAGGAAAGAATGAGCGACGCATTTCGGAGATTTCCGGGAGAAATTATAGATTTCACATCTGCCAAAATTTTACTAAAATTGGCTAGAATTTTCCTGGAATTTGGCTAAAATTGCCCTTTAATTTTGCCATGCAGCACTGCAATATAATCACCGTCAAGAAGCCAAAAAAATGTGAAATCTTTCCTTTCCTTTCCTTTGTCTTTTTTAATGCTGATGATTTTGTAAACTTTGTTATTTAATTTTTTTAGGCAATCGAGAAAAAAAAAAAGAAACTATGACTTGAACATAAGAATGTACCAATACAAAATGTGTGATTTTTTTTTTCTTAGCTTTTTTTGTGTAAGTTACTGTTAAAATATATCACATAACAATAAAGTACACTAGAAAAAAAGGAGAAAAAAACCCACAAAAAATGTTGTCTCTTCAAATATTTTAAATTCCTTTTTGTTTTATTTTTTTTATTACTCAGAACGCCTCAAAAACACCCAGGAACCATTAACGCTCACTCCTGCCTTAAAAAAATTCCTTCATTTCATTTTATTTTGTATAAATTCACTACATTTTTGTAAAAAATGTTGGTAAAATTTAATCAATGTGAAATCAGTGAATCTCACTCATTCGTACTTAATAAAGTAATACAAGTTAATGTCGTACTTATTTCCTTTTTCCCGTCCACTTGGAATTATTTTAAAGTTTTGGAATTATTTTGGGACTGCTGGAGGTGAGGATGTTTCTTTATCACCTTATTAAAGTCCAAAAAATAGGTCACTGAGGTTTTTTTTTATGGATTTTTGCATTTTTGGTTGGAATTGGGTATTACTGAATTTTTATGTACAACACAAAACATGCAATTTCATTTCATTTATTAATATTTTCTTCTTATTTTTACATTTTCTGCCAATTTTCTTTTTCTCTCATAATGATCATTTATAATGACTTAAGTGATACAGATAAAATAAATGGATGTGTTTGTATTTGATATAATGATAGAATATAAATTAATTATCATAACAATGATTAAAATAATAATAAAAATACAACAAGTAATAATAAATAATAACAAATAATAATACAATAATACTACCACTACTACTTTGAATAATAGAAATGATAATAATAGTAAACAAAAATAATACTACAAATAATAATAAAAAAATACTAATACTGCCACTACTACTGCTACTACAAATAATAATAATAACAATGATAACAATACTACAAATAATAAAAAAAAAAAGAATACTATCAATACTACTGCTACTACTACTAATAATAACAACAATACTACAAATAATAATAATACTATAAATAATAAAAAAATAATAATACTACCCCTACTGCTACCACTACTAATAATACTAACAATAGCAATAGTACAAATAATAATAAAAACAGTAACACTACCACTACTACTACTACTACTACTACTAAAAATAATAATAATAAAAAGACTACAAATAATAATAAAAACAAGAATACTACCACTACTACAAATAATGATAATACCAATACTACGAAAAGTTATAAAAACAATAAAACTTCGACCATTACTACTACTAATAATACTAAAAATAATAATACTGCAGATAATAACAAAACACTATACTACCACTACAACTGATAATAATAATAACAATACTAAAAATTATAATAAAAACACTAATACTGCCACTATTGCTACTACTACAACTACTGCTAATAATAAGAACAATACTAAAATTAATAATAAAACACTAATACTACCACTGTTGCTACTACTACTACTAATAATAATAATAACAATACTACAAAAAATAATAAAAACACTAATACTACCACTACTGCTTATAATAATAACAATATTAAAATTAATAATAAAAACAAGAATACTACCACTATTGCTACTACTACTAATATTAATAATAATAACAATACTACAAATAATAATAAAAACAAGAATACTACCACTACTACAAATGTTAATACCAATACTAAGAAAAGTTATAAAAACAATAAAACGTCTAACACTACTACTACTATGAATAATAATAATAATATTAATAATAATAATAACAATAACAATACTACAGATTATAAAAAAACCCACTAATACAACCACTACTACTGCTACTACTACAACTAATAATAATAATAATAACAATAACAATACTACAGATAATAAAAAAAACACTAATACAACCACTACTACTGCTACTACTACAACTAATAATAATAATACTAAAAATAATTATAAAAACACTAATACTACCACTATTGCTTATAATAAAAATAATACTACAAATAATAAAAATAATAATACCAATAATAATAATGAGAAGAAGAAAAATCATAGCAACAACAACATAACAAATAATAATAATAATAATAATATTTGGATGCAATCTCCTGCCTTGTTCCCTCAGTGGACATGCTATAATAATTATCTCACCTGAACGGCGGTGGAGAACATGGCGTGTATTGTGTGGTTGGTATCTGGGATGGATTCTCTCTCAGATGATTGTAAGCTTCCTGGGTCAGAGGGATATTTATTTGGCTTTCCTGACATCATCCTCAGGACTCAGGAAGTGGGAGGTTCTCAGGTGACACCCAGGAAATAAAACGTTGAATATTTGTTGGGAATTTTTGGCAGAGAAGAAGGAGATGAGAAGGATGACTCATTGTACAATGAAATCTTTTTATGTCACAGAAATGATGACTTTCTACATCTATCAGTCTATGGGGATGAGGATGGAGATTAAATCTGTCGTTACATTTTATCTTTTTCTGGGTAAACAGGAAAGAAAATTCCTCAGAAGTTTGCAGTGAAAAGGTCGTCACATTTTATTTGGATGAATAAACTTCTTAGATTTCATAAATCTGATCTGTTAATGATTACCTGAAACTAGAAATAGATTTTATTGTGTGTGGGCGGAGCTATGGAGAGATCATCCACATGGAAATTATTGGATTTTCACAACATGATTTAACCCTTCAAACTCCTCCACCTGTTACCCCCACCCTCCCCCTTATAGACCAGAGCGAGGGTCACAGTACTGCCATCATGGGCCCATTAATTAGTGATAACATTGATTAGCAATAGCATTGATTAGTGATAACATTGATTAGCAATAAGATTACCATCATCACTTATGGACCTTGCTTTGTGCACTGGTGTGCAGTCATGTTGGAACAGGGAGGGGCCATCCCCAAACTCCTCCCAAAAAGTTGGGAGCATGAAATTGTCCAAAATGTCTTGGCATGCTGATGCCTTAAGAGTTCCCTTCACTGGAACTAAGGGGCCAATCCCAACCCCTGAAAAACACCCCCACACCATAATCCCCCCTCCACCAAATGATTTGGACCAGTGCACAAAGCAAGGTCCATAAAGACATGGATGAGTGATTTTGGGGTGAAGGAACTTGACTGGCCCGCACAGAGTCCTGACCTCAACCCGATAGAACACCTTTGGAATGAATTAGAGCGGAGATGGGGTTACAGTACTGTGGGGGGTGATGTGTAGGGGGTACGGTACTGTGGGGGGGATGTGTAGGGGGTTCAGTACTGTGGAGGGTGATGTGTAGGGAGTACAGTACTGTGGGGGTGATGTGATGGGGGTACAGTACTGTGGGGGGTGATGTGTAGGGGGTACAGTACTGAGGGTGGTGATGTGTAGGGGGTACAGTACTGTGGGGGGCGATGTGATGGGGCACAGTACTGTGGGGGTGATGTGTAGGGGGTACAGTACTGTGGGGGGTGATGTGTAGGGGTACAGTACTGTGGAGGGTGATGTGATGTGATGGGGGCACAGTACTGTGGGGGGTGATGTGTAGGGGGTACAGTACTGTGGGGGGGGGGTGATGTGTAGGGGGTACAGTACTGTGGGGGGTGATGTGTAGAGGGAACAGTACTGTGGGGGGTGATGTGTAGGAGGAACAGTACTGTGGGGGGGGGGGGTGATGTGTAGGGGGAACAGTACTGTGGGGGGGGGGGGGTGATGTGTAGGGGGAACAGTTCTGTGGGGGGTGATGTGTAGGGGGAACAGTACTGTGGGGGGGTGATGTGTAGGAGGTACAGTACTGTGTGGAGTGATGTGTAGGGGCATTGTACTGTGGGGGGTGATGTGTAGGGGGAACAGTACTGTGGGGGGTGATGCATAGGGGGTACAGTACTGTGGGGGGTGATGTGTAGGGGGTACAGTACTGTGGGGAGTGATGTGATGGGGTACAGTACTGTGGGGGGTGATGTGTAGGAGGAACAGTATTGCGGGGGGGGGGTGATGTGTAGGGGGTACAGTACTGTGGGGGGTGATGTGTAGGGGGAACAGTACTGTGGGGGTGATGTGTAGGGGGAACAGTACTGTGGGGGGTCATGTTTAGTGAGTACAGTAGTGTGGGGGTGATGTGTAGGGGGCACAGTACTGTGGGGGGTGATGTGTAGGGGGAACAGTACTGTGGGGGGTCATGTGTAGTGGGTACAGTACTGTGGGGGGTGATGTGTAGGGGGCACAGTACTGTGGGGGGGTGATGTGTAGGGGGCACAGTACCATGGGGGGTGATGTGTAGGAGGTACAGTACTGTGGGCGGAGATGTGTAGGGGGCACAGTACTGTGGGGGGTGATGTGTAGGGGGTACAGTACTGTGGGGGGTGATGTGTAGGGGGAACAGTTCTGTGGGGGGTGATGTGTAGGGGG
Source organism: Pelophylax lessonae (assembly GCF_965119305.1). NCBI lineage: Eukaryota > Metazoa > Chordata > Amphibia > Anura > Ranidae > Pelophylax > Pelophylax lessonae. The sequence goes on from NC_138778.1 coordinate 135,163,454, forward strand.
CACAGTACTGTGGGGGGTGATGTGTAGGGGGTACAGTACTGTGGGGGGTGATGTGATGGGGCACAGTACTGTGGGGGTGATGTGTAGGGGGTACAGTACTGTGGGGGGTGATGTGTAGGGGGTACATTACTGTGGGGGGTGATGTGTAGGGGGCACAGTACTGTAGGGGTGATATGGAGGGTACACAGTTTTGTTGGGGGGTGATGTGAAATTGGCAGAAGACAGTACTGTGTGTGTGTGTGTGTGGGGGGGGGGTGATGTGATGAGGGTACAGTACTGTGGGGGTGATGTGTAGGGGGTACAGTACTGTGGGTGGTGATGTGTAGGGGGTACAGTACTGTGGGGGGGGGGTGTGATGGGGGCACAGTACTGTGGGGGTGATGTGTAGGGGGTACAGTACTGTGGGGGGTGATGTGTAGGGGTACAGTACTGTGGGGGGGGGGGTTGATGTGATGGGGGTACAGTACTGTGGGGGTGATGTGTATGGGGTACAGTACAGTGGGGGTGATGTGATGGGGGTACAGTACTGTGGGGGGTGATGTGTAGGGGGTACAGTACTGTGGGTGGTGATGTGTAGGGGGTACAGTACTGTGGGGGTGATGTGATGGGGGCACAGTACTGTGGGGGTGATGTGTAGGGGGTACAGTACTGTGGAGGTGATGTGTAGGGGTACAGTACTGTGGAGGGTGATGTGATGTGATGGGGGTACAGTACTGTGGGGGGTGATGTGATGGGGGTACAGTACTGTGGGGGGGGGGGGTCATGTGTAGGGGGTACAGTACTGTGGGGGGTGATGTGTAGGGGGAACAGTTCTATGGGGGGTGATGTGTAGGGGGAACAGTACTGTGGGGGTGATGTGTAGGGGGTACAGTACTGTGGGGAGTGATGTGTAGGGGGCACAGTACTGTGGGGGGTGATGTGTAGGGGGAACAGTACTGTGGGGGGTGATGTGTAGGGGGTACAGTACTGTGGGGGGTAATGTGTAGGGGGTACAGTACTGTGGGGAGTGATGTGTAGGGGGCACAGTACTGTGGGGGGTGATGTGTAGGGGGAACAGTATTGTGGGGGGTGATGTGTAGGGGGTACAGTACTGTGGGGGTGATGTGTAGGGTGAACAGTACTGTGGGGGTGATGTGTAGGGGGTACAGTACTGTAGCGGGTGATGTGTAGGGGGTACAGTACTGTGGGGGGTGATGTGTAGGGGGAACAGTACTGTGGGGGTGATGTGTAGGGGGTACATTACTGTGGGGGGGGGTGATGTGTAGGGGGTACATTACTGTTGGGGGGTGATGTGAAATTGGCAGAAAACAGTACTGTGGGGGGTGATGTGATGTTATGGGTGTACAGTACTGTGGGAGGTGATGTGATGTTATGGGTGTACAGTACTGTGGGGGGTGATGTGATGGGGGCACAGTACTGTGGGGCGTGATGTGGAGGGTTTTGTTGGGGGGTGACATGAAATCGGCAGAAGACAATACTGTGGGGGGGGGAGTGATGTGGGGGGGGGGGGTGATGTGTAGGGGGGGGAACTGAGGACACAGAATGGAAGTATTGGGATATGGAAGGAGAGGATTCGGTTTGGATCTTTGGTGAAAGAACATTTTACTGTTTGGATTTGCATGAATTTGAATTGAATTCATCCGATCTCCATTATTTAAAATGATCATTTTATATTCACACCAAATATCTGTACAACCAATCAGAAAGTTCCCGACAACCGAGAGAAAGATTTTATTATTTTGTGTTTTTATCTCAATGTGTGACTGCAAAACATCAACAAAATGTGGAGGGAATCTCTGGTAAGAGAAGAAGGGGAGGAAGGAGTGGATTGTGCGCTGATTGGGGGTAATATGGAGCTCTTTGGGGGTTTTCCTCCTGTGGGATGAACATTATGGAGGGAATAAAAGTGTCTGAACCCGAGATCAGCCAATCCAAGCAGCTTTTACAATTTCATAGAAGCTGGTCGGTTGCTATGGGAACCCGTAGATACTTTTTATTCATTTCTCCAATGTATCAATTAAATGAAACTCAGCTTTGATATACAGTGGGTACGGAAAGTATTCAGACCCCCTTACATTTTTCACTCTTTGTTATATTGTAGCCATTTGCTAAAATCATTTAGGTTCATTCTTCTTCCTCATGAATGTACACATAGCACCCCATACTGACAGAAAAACACAGAATTGTTGAAATTGTTGCAGATTTATTAAAAAAGAAAAACTGAAATATCACATGGTCCTAAGTATTCAGACCCTTTGCTGTGACACTCATATATTTAACTCAGGTGCTTTCCATTTCTTCTGATCATCCTTGAGATGGTTCTACACCTTCATTTGAGTCCAGCTGTGTTTGATTATACTGATTGGACTTGATTAGGAAAGCCACACACCTGTCTATATAAGACCTTCCAGATCACAATGCATGTCAGAGCAAATGAGAATCATGAGGTCAAAGGAACTGCCTGAAGAGCTCAGAGACAGAATTGTGGCAAGGCACAGATCTGGCCAAGGTTACAAAAAGATTTCTGCTGCACTTAAGGTTCCTAAGAGCACAGTGGCCTCCATAATCCTCAAATGGAAGACGTTTGGGACGACCAGAACCCTTCCTAGAGCTGGCCGTCCGGCCAAACTGAGCTATCGGGGGAGAAGAGCCTTGGTGAGAGAGGTAAAGAAGAACCCAAAGATCACTGTGGCTGAGCTCCAGAGATGCAGTCAGGAGATGGGAGAAAGTTGTAGAAAGTCAACCATCACTGCAGCCCTCCACCAGTCGGGGCTTTATGGCAGAGTGGCCCGACGGAAGCCTCTCCTCAGTGTAAGACACATGAAAGCCCGCATGGAGTTTGCTAAAAAACACCTGAAGGACTCCAAGATGGTGAGAAATAAGATTCTCTGGTCTGATGAGACCAAAATAGAACTTTTTGGCCTTAATTCTAAGCGGTATGTGTGGAGAAAACCAGGCACTGCTCATCACCTGTCCAATACAGTCCCAACAGTGAAGCATGGTGGTGGCAGCATCATGCTGTGGGGGTGTTTTTCAGCTGCAGGGACAGGACGACTGGTTGCAATCGAGGGAAAGATGAATGCGGCCAAGTACAGGGATATCCTGGACATAAACCTTCTCCAGAGTGCTCTGGACCTCAGACTGGGCCGAAGGTTTACCTTCCAACAAGACAATGACCCTAAGCACACAGCTAAAATAACGAAGGAGTGGCTTCACAACAACTCCGTGACTGTTCTTGAATGGCCCAGCCAGAGCCCTGACTTAAACCCAATTGAGCATCTCTGGTGAGACCTAAAAATGGCTGTCCACCAACGTTTACCATCCAACCTGACAGAACTGGAGAGGATCTGCAAGGAGGAATGGCAGAGGATCCCCAAATCCAGGTGTGAAAGACTTGTTGCATCTTTCCCAAAAAGACTCCTGGCTGTATTAGATCAAAAGGGGGCTTTTACTAAATACTGAGCAAAGGGTCTGAATACTTAGGACCATGTGATATTTCAGTTTTTCTTTTTTAATAAATCTGCAACAATGTCAACAATTCTGTGTTTTTCTGTCAGTATGGGGTGCTATGTGTACATTCAGGGGGTGCTATGTGTACATTCATTCATACATGAGGAAGAAGAATGAACCTAAATGATTTTAGCAAATGGCTGCAATATAACAAAGAGTGAAAAATTTAAGGGGGTCTGAATACTTTCCGTACCCACTGTAAATACAACGTAAGAATGATATAAATACAATGTAACAATGACATTTGGGGGTCCTTTTTCAAACATTTTGGTGTTAAAAAAAAAAAGGCGCCGGAAAAGCTGAAGAAAAACGCATCCTCTTAAAATCAATTATTTAGGGGTGGGGAAAAACAATCCGGCATGCAGTATCTTTGGAGCGTGTTTAGGGAGCTACAAAAAAATGCCCCAAAAACGCTCCTCCCCATTGAAATGAATGGGAAGCAACTCAAAAAAGCTTCAAAAAAGCATTTTGGACGCAGTTTTTGAGTCATGTGTCGCACCGCAAACCCCTCAATGGCGTCTCAGCGTTTTTCTGTCTGATTTGGAGTCAGCCCTGTGTGAAAGGCGTCTCATCAATGATGCCAACAAACTCCTGGGGGAGACTTACTAAGACTGGGGAGCGCAGAATCCGGAGCGGCTGTGCAGCCAATCAGCTTCCAGGTTTTATTGGTAAATCTTCATTGAAGGAGCTGAAGCGTGAAGCTGATTGGCTGCACAGCCGCACCGGATTCTGCACTCTCCAGTCCCCCCCCCCCTCCCCCTGGTGTTTATGATTCTACAGAGCAGCCAATCCAGGATCTCCTGAGATACAGAGCAGCCAAACCAGGATCTCCTGAGATACAGAGCAGCCAATTCAGGATCTCCTGGGATACAGAGCAGCCAATCCAGGATCTCCTAAAATACAGAGCAGCCAATCCAGCATCCCCTGAGATACAGAGCAGCCAATCCAGGATCTCCTGGGATACAGAGCAGCCAATCCAGGATCTCCTGATATACAGAGCAGCCAATCCAGGATCTCCTGAGATACAGAACAGCCAATCCAGGATCTCCTGAGATACAGAGCAGCCAACCCAGGATCTCCTGAGATACAGAGCAGCCAATCCAGGATCTCCTAAAATACAGAGCAGCCAATCAAGCATCTCCTGAGATACAGACCAGCCAATCCAGGATCTCCTGAGATACAGACCAGCCAATCCAGGTCTCCTGAGATACAGACCAGCCAATCCAGGATCTCCTGGGATACAGAGCAGCCAATCCAGATCTCCTGAGATACAGACCAGCCAATCCAGGATCTCCTGAGATACAGAGCAGCCAATCCAGGATCTCCTGAGATACAGACCAGCCAACCCAGGATCTCCTGAGATACAGAGCAGCCAATCCAGGATCTCCTGAGATACAGAGCAGCCAATCCAGGATCTCCTGATATACAGAGCAGCCAATCCAGGATCTCCTGATATACAGAGCAACCAATCCAGGATCTCCTGAGATACAGAACAGCCAATCCAGGATCTCCTGAGACACAGAGCAGCCAATCCAGGATCTCCTGAGATACAGAGCAGCCAATCCAGGATCTCCTGAGATACACAGAGCAGCCAATCCAGGATCTCCTGAGACACAGAGCAGCCAATCCAGGATCTCCTGAGATACACAGCAGCCAATCCAGGATCTCCTGAGATACAGAGCAGCCAATCCAGGATCTCCTGAGACACAGAGCAGCCAATCCAGGATCTCCTGAGATACAGAGCAGGACAGGAGTGACACCATGGTGGCCCAGAGTCACTGATAATGGTGGTCTGGCAGGCACAGCGGGGGAGGAGGAGCAGGACATACCCAGTACACCCAAGGTGTGTTGTTGAAGTTTCCAGGGCATACCTCATACCTCCAAATACTAAACTGGATAAAAAAATAGATTTTATTGATGACCCTGATCAAATATCTCCAATACCACAGAGGACTTATCTGCTCATGTGCACCGTCATTCCTCGCACAGCCCGCACCATGGTTGTGTCACTGATTTTCTTACAGTCGTGATCCACGTGCCGTGAAGCCAGTAGTGAGAAAGTCATTTACTGATCTTCCCGAAATACCAATCTACTGGCTGTTTATTAATATTGGGGCATTGAGAATGGCGATTTCCTCGGGAATCAGCGGTGAGATCTGCGTGGAATCGGAGGAGGAAATTTCTCATTTTTCTCTATGCATTTTCTGCTGTCGGGGTGAGAAGGTGACGGTGAGCGGGGGAAGTCCGGCATTTCTCAGGTTCTTGTGACGTCGGTTTTCATTATTATGGGATATGACAATGTAACAATGAAATGACTTCATGGTCACAATCAGAAGGAAGGAGGAAACAGAAAATTCTCACTCTGAGCCGATATCTGTCCTCCACCTCGCCCATCCTTTGTGTGCCAAGTGCTATCCCATCCAGAGGTGATCCTACAGTCACATGGAGGGGTGTAGTACTGGTAACCAGGGGTCTGCATGGAGGGGTGTAGTACTCATCACTAGGGGTCTGCATGGAGGATGTAGTACCGCCGGTCACCAGGGGTCTGCGTGGAGGGCTGTAGTACTCCTCAATTGGAGTCCTGCATGGAGGGTGTAGTACCGGCCACCAGGGGTTTGCATGGAGGGTGTAGTACTTGTCATCAGGGACCTGAATGGATGGTGTAGTTCCGGCCACCAGGGGTCTGCATGGAAATGTAGTACCTGTCATCAGGGATCTGTATGGAGGAGTGTAGTACAGGCCACCAGGAGTCTGCGTGGATAGGTGTAGTACTCATCACCAGGGGTCCTGCATGGAGGGTGTAGTACCGGCCTCCAGGGGTCTGCATGGAGGGGTATAGTACCGGCCACTAGAGGTCTGCATGGAGGGTGTAGTACCAGCCAACAGGGGTCTTCATGGAGGGGTGTAGTACCGGCCACCAGGGATCTGCATGGACGGGTTTAGTACCGGCCACCAGGGATCTGTATGGAGGGGTGTAGTACCGGCCACCAGGGATCTGCATGGAGGGGTTTAGTACTGGTCACCAGGGGTCTGCATGGAGGGTGTAGTACCAGGCACAAGGGGTGTGCATGGGGGGTGTAGTACTGGTCACCGGGGGTCTGCATGCATGAAGGGTGTAGTAACGTCCACCAGGGGTCTTCAAGGAGGGATGAAGTACCAGCCACCAGTAGTTGGAATGGAGGGGTGTAGTAACGGCCACCAGGGGTCTGCATGGAGGGTATAGTACTGGTCACCAGGGGTCTGGATTGAGGGTATAGTATTGGTCACCAGGGGTCTGCATGAAGGGTGTAGTACCGGCCACCAGGGGTGTTCATGGAGGGTGTAGTACTGGTCACCAGGGGTCTGCATGGAGGTGGTAGTACTGGCCACCAGAGGTGTACATGGAGGGTGTAGTCAGTGGCAGCTGGTGCTCAAAATTTTTTTTTGGGGGGGGGGGGGTGCAAAAAAAATGTAATAGGTGTTGATTCGCGGCAAAAAACGCAGTAAAAAATTGCTGGACTTTGACGTCACACAAGTGTGAAAGGGGGCTTCAGTAATCAAGGAATAGTGCCTTGAAAAAGTATTCATAGTTACCCCTTGAAATAATCCACATCACAGTGCTTTGCAACCTAAAATGCTGGATAAAAACGCATGAATAAATACAAAACTATGAAAGGGTCTGGTTGGTATGATATCTCGGTGATCAGGGAGTTTTTTAAACCAATATGCAAAAAGTTTAAGCTGGAGTCTTGATAGAAAATAACCAACCAAATAATCACATCATGCAATCACATTTGCAAAAATCGCAGAACATTGTATGTACCGTACATAGTTTCCTGGATTGATGATTAACATACAATGTTCTGCGATGATCGCATGATGTGATTATTTGGTTGGCAGCCATTTACTATTAATAATAATAAATATGTAGTGCCAGGCCAGCAGCCTGCTTAGCAGTGTACACAATATAAGACAGTGTAGGCCAGGCCAATTACATTGGCCTTCCCCCCCCCCCCCCCCATAGCCAGCAGTAGGTCCGGCGCCCCTAGTGGGCTTCAAATGGTAATTTTTTTTTCTTTTCACAGATTGGGGGGGGGCGGCGCCCCTGCGCCCCCTATAAACCGGCCGCCACTGGGTGTAGTACTGGTCACCGGGAGTCTGCATGCATGGAGGGTGTAGTAACGGCCACCAGGGGTCTTCAAGGAGGGGTGTAGTACCAGCCACCAGGGGAATGTAGGGAAGGTGACTGTAGGGATGGTGACTGTAGGGATGGTGACTGTAGGGATGGTGACTGTAGGGATGATGGCTGATAGGGAAGGTGACTGTAGGGACGGTGACTGTAGGGAAGGTGACTGTAGGGAAGGTGACTGTAGGGACGGTGACTGTAGTGAAGGTGACTGTAGGGAGGGTGACTGTAGGGAAGGTGACTGTAGGGAAGGTGACTGTAGGGACGGTGACTGTAGGGAAGGTGACTGTAGGGATGGTGACTGTAGGGATGATGACTGGTAGGGAAGGTAACTGTAGGGATGGTGACAGTAGGGATGGTGACTGTAGGGAGGGTGACTGTAGGGATGGTGACTGTAGGGATGATGACAGTTGGGATGGTAACTGTAGGGAAGGTGACTGTAGGGATGATGACTGGTAGGGAAGGTGACTGTAGGAAAGGTGACTTTAGGGACGGTGACTGTAGGGAAGGTGACTGTAGGGACGGTGGCTGTAGGGAAGGTGACTGTAGGGACGGTGGCTGTAGGGACGGTGACTGTAGGGAAGGTGACTGTAGGGACGGTGGCTGTAGGAACGGTGACTGTAGGGATGGTGACTGTAGGGACGGTGACTGTAGGGATGATGACTGGTAGGGAAGGTGACTGTAGGGATGGTGTCTGTGGGGATGGTGACTGATGGGGAGCAGAAAAGAACTGTTAAATGACCTGAGTAACAAGGTAATGGAACTTTATAAAGATTGAATAGGATATAAAAATACACCCAACGCTTGAATATGCCGGTCTGTACCGTTCAATCACTTAGCCCCAGTTCACATTTGTGCGATCGCACTGCTCCTAAATTACATGCGATCTCATGTGTGGTGCAAATTTCAGCCATACACTTTGTATGGCTGAATTCGCACCGCACTAAACATGCACCTGACCCTTTTTTTTTATCCGCAGCAGAATCGGATCGCACAGTGGTTCACACGAGTGTGATCCGATTCTGTGCGAACTTGCAGATCGCACTGCGATATGCGATCGCAACTGGGGGTGCCGTTAACTATTAATTGACACCCCCTGCGTATCACATATGGCAGTGTGAACTGCCAGGGGTGCGGATGCGATGCGGGATCACTGTGCTTATTCGCAGCGTTCCCGCATCACACAAATGTGAACCGGGACCTATTGTGAAGTAGAAAATTCAGGGATCTCTTGATACCAAGCCAAGAAAGATTACAGCCACACAGCCACACAGAATTTAGGAGAAATACCGGCTGCTCTGGAAAAAGACGGTGATGTTGTTGCAGGGAGCACAATACGGCAATACTTGAATAAAAATGATCTGCATGGAAAGAAGCCTTCACTGCACCAATGCTACAAAAAAGCACGTTTACAATATGGCCAACATCACCTTGACACGCCTCCCAGCTTCTGGCACACGGTAATATTTATAATCTGCAGTGATGAGACCAAAATACAGCTTTATACTCACAACCATTAGTGCTATTTTGGGGGTGGAAGAATCCCATCCCCACTGTGAAGCATGGTGGTGGCTCACTGATGTTTTGGGGGGGGGGATGTGAGCTCTAAAGGTATGGGGGGGGGGATCTTGTCAAAATTGGTGGGAAGATGAATGCAGATCAATTATCAGAAAATACTGGCAGACAATTTGCATCATTTTGCAGGAAAGCTGTGCATTGGGATGCTCTTAAACTTTCCAGCAGTACAATGACCCCCTAGCACAAGGCCCCCTGGAGCTTACTCATGGGGATGAGTCTATACCGACACATACAATGATAGAGCACCTTCCATGATTGTAAGGAGATCTATTGAAGAGTCTGAGGAGGGACATGTCTAGGATATGAGATCCATCCATATGGGTGACAATTAGTCAATGTGTCTGTAAAAAGAAATCATGATAATAGTCGCATTTCTGGAACAATCCCTGAAAATTCCCCAGGAATTGTTGTCCGTGTGATAATTATAGATTTTAGTTTAATTGCCGGTACCACGCCCTCCGAGACCAACTTCAGTCTGCTCATCACCTCCCCGTCACTGGGTGTGGAAGAAAAACTTGACTCCTTCACCTACAACATGATATATATAAATAATAGAAGTCATATATAGAGTCCTATGATTTGGTTCTTATCATACCAGAAGACATCAATGGAGCTCTGATTCCAGGAGATGATGTCATCAAATCTGATCACGTTTTCACTCAACAGATCCGCCATGTTACTGTATTCTAATACACAGTCCTCCATAGTCCTCCATATACACAGTTCTCCACAGTCCTCCATATACACTAACCTCCATACTCCTCCATTTACACGATCCTCCATAGTCCTCCATGTACACAGTCCTCTATAATCCCCCATATACACAATCTTCCATAGTCCTCCATATACACAATCCCCCATAGACCTCCATATACACAGTCCTCTATAAACCCCCCCCCCCATACACAATCCTCCATAGTCCTCTATATACACAATCCTCCATAGCCCTCCATATGCACAGTCCTCCATATACACAGTCTTCCACAGTCCTCCATATACACAATCCTCCATAGTCCTTTATATAAACAGCCCTCCATAGTCCTCTATATAAACAATCCTCCATAGTCCTACTGAACCCCACAACTCACAAATTGGGTCTACTGAACTCCACAAATCTACCATGGGGCCTACTGAACCCCACAACTCAACTGTCCGGTCTACTGAACAACACAACTTAACCGTTGGGTCTACTGAACCCCACAATACCACTATGGGATCTACTGAACCCCATAACACAACCATTGAGTCTACTGAACCCCAAAACTCAACGATGGGTCTACTGGACCCCAAAAGTTACCCATGGGTCTATTGAACCTCACAACTCAACTGTTGGGTCTACTAAATCCCGCAATACTACTATGTGATCTACTGAACCCCATAACACAACCATTGAGTCTACTGAACCCCACAACTCAGCTGTTAGGTCTAATGAACCACACATCTCAACCGTTGGGTCTATTGAACCCCACAATACTACTATGGGATCTACTGAACCCAAAACACAACCTTTGTGTTTACTGAACCCCACAGCTCAACTATGGGTCTACTGAACTCCACCACTCAACCACTGTGTCCACTGAACCTCACAACCCAACCACTGGGTCTACTGAACCCCACAATTCAACCATGAGGTCTACTAAACCCCACAACTCAACTGTTGGGTTGACTGAACCCCACAACACAACCAGGGGGTCTATTGAACCTCACAACACAACCATTGAGTCTACTGAGCCCCACAACTCAGCTGTTAGGTCTAATGAACCACACATCTCAACCGTTGGTTTTTCTGAACCCCACAATACTACTATGGGATCTACTGAACCCCAAAACACAACCATTGTGTTTACTGAACCCCACAGCTCAACTATGGGTCTACTGAACTCCACAACTCAACTACTGTGTCCACTGAACCTCACAACTCAACCACTGGGTCTACTGAACCCCACAACTCAAACATGATGTCTACTAAACCCCATAACTAAACTGTTGGGTTGACTGAACCCCACAACATAACCATGGGGGTCTATTAAACCTCACAATACAATCAGTGAGTCTACTTAATGCCACAACTGAACCATCGAGTCTATTGAACCCCACAACTAAACTATAGGGGCTTCTGAGTCAATAAAACACAACTATGGGTTGTACTGAACCACACAACTTCACAACTCAACCATTGGGTCTACTAAACTCCACAAATGAACCATCAGGTCTACTGCACCCCACAACACAACCAACGGGTCTACTGAACAACACAACTCAATCACGGAGTCTACTAACCCATAAAACACAACCATGGGGTCTACTGAACCCCACAACTTCAAAACACAACCATTGGGTCTACTAAACCTCACAACTCAACCATTGATGGGGGGTAATGGATCATCACATAGAAATCAAACCTGCCCTGTGGATGACCTGTTTATTGGTGACCACATTTAGATGTCTATGGGGATTGTACATTTACCATTGTAGGGGGTAATAAAGATTAATATTTTGTGATATGACGGGAGCTTTAGTTGGGGTTTTTTTTTTTCTGTATTTGAAGTGGACCTTTTCCTCCACATTCAGCCAAGAAGTCTGCGTGTCGTCACCTGTAATTGCGGCAATAAACCAGCCGTGAATATACAAATAAAGATATTCATAGGACATAATCTCTCAGTACTCAACAAACATAAAGATTGAAGTGTCATATTCTCCGAGTGTTCAATACAAATAAAGATAAAACTCAGAAATAAAAATAGACATAAAGTAAAAGTACACAGAATGGATTTCCCCCACCCAACCCCTGCCGGAGATTCTGTCACAAGTCACAGGTTCAGGTTTCTATTCAGAATAAATGAAACTTCCTGACCTCCTTACATTGTGATGATGACGGGGGAATGATAAGATGATGATGAGGATACAATGTCAAGTTTTTTACCTGGGGTGGGGCAGGGGGTGCGGAATATTTAGTTACTTTAGAACTATCAGCGCTTCGGGGAAAATAAAAGAATTCAGGGAAATACCCAGACCTCATCATGTATCACAAGATATGGACTCCTCACGTACACAGAAGTGATGGCCTTATGTAGAGCAAAAAGCAAATCTGGTACAGCAAACGGTGAGCCCCCTACTTCAATCCAGAGGAACGAAGCCTAATAAAGGAGAAAATGGGCAAATCAAGGATGTTTTAGTAGATTATTGCAATCTAATCAACGCGTTCCAAGGATTCAGTGTCTCCCCTTCATCGGGGGATGATGTGTAATGATGAATTGGAGGGATCTCGGTGGAGAAGTACGAGGCGCCATTGTTAGGTGTTGCCATTGGTGGACTGGGACCGGCTCACAACGTTTACACAGCCAATACCGGCAGAGAAAACAGATCTATCGATAAAGAGAAATAATTTTCCACCACGGTCCTGAATGCCCACCGTCTGCATCTCAGGGCCCGCACCCACACCGATGGCGTATCCCAGTATGTCCCAACACCACAGTCATGTCCATTCAGCCACTGCATTCCAATTGACTTGAATGGTATTGCATGGATCCCACATGGATTGTACATCCCTATGTGGGTAAACACGGCCCCCTCATGGGTGGACACTGTTGTTTGCCCTGTGCGAACGAGGTCTATCTAGGATCACACCCCATAGATAGACTATAACTCTGACCCATCACTCACCATAGATAGACTATAACTCTGACCAATCACAGACCATAGATAGACTATAACTCTGACCAATCACACCCCATAGATAGATTATAACTCTGACCAATCACACACCATAGATAGACTATAACTCTGACCAATCACACACCATAGATTGGCTATAACTCTGACCAATCACACCCCATAGATTGGCTATAACTCTGACCAATCACACCCCATAGATAGACTATAACTCTGACCAATCATACCCCATAGATATACTATAACTCTGACCAATCACACACCATAGATAGACTATAACTCTGACCAATCACACCCCATAGATAGACTATAACTCTGACCAATCACACCCCATAGATAGGCAATAACTCTGACCAATCACACCCCTTAGATAGACTATAACTCTGACCAATCACACACCATAGATAGACTATAACTCTGACCCATCACACTCCATAGATAGACTATAACTCTGACCAATCACACCCCATAGATAGGCAATAACTCTGACCAATCACACCCCATAGATAGGCTATAGCTCTGACCAATCACACCCCTTAGATAGACTATAACTCTGACCAATCACAGACCATAGATAGACTATAACTCTGACCAATCACCAGAGATGTATAGTAACTAAGTAGAACTACTTCACTACTGTACTTAAGTACCGAAAGGCGGTATCTGTACTTTCCTAGAGTAGAATTTTTTTCTCCTACTCCCACTTTTACTTCACTACATTTTTTCGATGATTTCAGTACTTCTACTCCAATATTTTTTTTTTTTGTGCTGCATAGTTACTCGTTACTATTATAAAAATTACCACTGCCAGAACAGTAGATGGCAGGTTTCATGAAGCTCAAAACATGTGTATTATCAGCGCATACGAAAATAAATGCTACTGTATGCATAAATAAAAGCTTCATTTGAAATAATAAAAAACAATATGATGTTCAAACTTTTGAATTCTTTCTTTAATAACTACATTACACAGTACTTGTACTTTTACTTTCAGTACTTGAGTAGCATTTTTTTTCAAAACTACTGGTACTTTTACTTTCAGTACTTGAGTAGCAAAATTTTTAAAAAAACTACTTGCAATACTTAAGTACAAAAAATGTTGAATACTTTAGTACTTCTACTCAAGTCACCTTTTGATCAAGCACTTGTACTTTTACTCAAGTATGGGTTTTGAGTACTTTATACAACTCTGCCAATCACAGACCGTAGATAGACTATAACTCTGACCAATCACACCCCATAGATAGACTATAACTCTGACCAATCACACCCCATAGATAGGCAATAACTCTGACCAATCACACCCCTTAGATAGACTATAACTCTGACCAATCACACCCCATAGATAGGCTATAGCTCTGACCAATCACACCCCATAAATAGACTATAACTCTGACCAATCACAGACCGTAGATAGACTATAACTCTGACCAATCACACCCCATAGATATACTATAACTCTGACCAATCCCACACCATAGATAGACTATAACTCTGATCAATCACACACCATAGATTGGCTATAACTCTGACCAATCACACCCCATAGATTGGCTATAACTCTGACCAATCACACCCCATAGATAGACTATAACTCTGACCAATCATACCCCATAGATATACTATAACTCTGACCAATCACACCCCTTAGATAGACTATAACTCTGTCCAATCACACACCATAGATAGACTATAACTCTGACCCATCACACTCCATAGATAGACTATAACTCTGACCAATCACACCCCATAGATAGGCTATAGCTCTGACTAATCACACCCCATAAATAGACTATAACTCTGACCAATCACAGACCGTAGATAGACTATAACTCTGACCAATCACACCCCATAGATATACTATAACTCTGACCAATCACACACCATAGATAGACTATAACTCTGACCAATCACACCCCATAGATAGACTATAACTCTGACCAATCACACCCCATAGATTGGCTATAACTCTGACCAATCACACACCATAGATAGACTATAACTCTGACCCATCACACTCCATAGATATACTATAACTCTGACCAATCACACACCATAAATAGACTATAACTCTGACCCATCACACTCCATAGATAGACTATAACTCTGACCAATCACACCCCATAGATAGGCTATAGCTCTGACTAATCACACCCCATAAATAGACTATAACTCTGACCAATCACAGACCGTAGATAGACTATAACTCTGACCAATCACACCCCATAGATATACTATAACTCTGACCAATCACACACCATAGATAGACTATAACTCTGACCAATCACACCCCATAGATAGACTATAACTCTGACCAATCACACCCCATAGATTGGCTATAACTCTGACCAATCACACACCATAGATAGACTATAACTCTGACCCATCACACTCCATAGATATACTATAACTCTGACCAATCACACACCATAGATAGACTATAACTCTGACCAATCACACCCCATATATAGACTATAACTCTGACCAATCACACCCCATAGATAGGCAATAACTCTGACCAATCACACCCCTTAGATAGACTATAACTCTGACCAATCACACACCATAGATAGACTATAACTCTGACCAATCACACCCCATAGATAGGCTATAGCTCTGACCAATCACACCCCATAAATAGACTATAACTCTGACCAATCACACCCCATAGATAGACTATAACTCTGACCAATCACACCCCATAGATAGGCTATAACTCTGACCAATCACACCCAATAGATAGGCTATAACTCTGACCAATCACACCCCATAGATAGACTATAACTCTGACCAATCACACACCATAGACGGATTAAAGTTCTGACCAATCACACGGCATATTCGTCACTCATACTTCCTAAATAGGTACAGTATGAATTGATTTCCCCAAAAGTGACTTAGCTGGGAATCTACTGATTGTGCCTCAACTAAAATTAGCCTGCGATTTCGTCATGGCAGGCACTTTTCATGGCAGACACTTTGTCATGGAGGGTTCTGTTCATGGTGGGTACTTTGTCATGGTAGGCACTTTGTCATGGCGGGCACTTTTCCATGGTGGGCACTTTGTCATGGTGGACGCATTGTCATGGTGGGCACTTTGTCATGGTGGGCACTTTGCCATGGTAGGCAATTTTGTCATGGCAAGTACTTCCTATGGTGGACACTTTGTCATGGTGGGCACATTGTCATGGCGGGTACTTTTCATGGTGGACACTTTGTCATGGTGGGCACATTGTCATGGCGGGTACTTTTCATGGTGGACACTTTGTCATGGTGAGCACATTCTCATGGTGGGCAATTGTCACAGTGGGCACTTTGGCATGGTAGGCACTTTGTCATAGCAGGCACTTTGTCATGGAGGGCACTTTGTCATGGCAGGCATTTTGGCATGGCGGGAACGTTGGCATGGCATGCACTTTGACATGGTGGGCACTTTGGCATGGTGGGCACTTTGGCATGGTGGACACTTAGACAAACTTTACATAAATGAATAAACATCACATGGCTGTTTTACTGACAAATGTAATAATTAATTCAGGGCTTACCTTGTGATCAATGGCTTTGATTATTGACTTAAAGGGATTTATTTACTAAAGCAGAAGAAGCTGCTCACTTCCCATCCCCCAACACCCCTGTGCTGCAGTTCCCTATAATGCATGGTAGCACGCTGTGTTCAGTTGCGGTTTTAGATGTACCGGGTGCATTGGCCATCCATATAAAATTAATAGGCTGCCTTAGTGCAAAGCAACATTCCCACACTGGGAGAATATGACCCCCAGATCTGCCTGCAGAGGTCCAGGATCTGCTATTGTTTTACCGCCAAGAAACAGCCGTCTATCTGCAGGAAGAACGCTTTATAGAGCCGCACTGAGCACAAAATTCTGATTATTATTAGTTCAACTCTTGTGTGTCCTCTCTTCCCTCACATTGGGAATACACAAAGGGTGGGGGTAGGGCACTTTGGAACAGGACGGGTGGTGGAGGACCTTGTCCCAGAGCTGAGCTATGAAGAGGCAGAATTCCAGGTGAAGGAAGAAGGAAGAAGCTGAGAATGAAATCAGACAAAGTCCCTCGTCTCGTTATTTCCTCCTCAGGTCAGGCAGAAGGTTGGTCCTTTGTGTACGGCCATTACTCATAGAACCACTTCACAGGTGTCCAAGCAATGACTCATAGATACTGACTGGCCCATCCCCAACGGCGGCCTCTCCATCATGTTGTCTGCCATTCCTGCAATCCACATGAACATCACAGAAATGTGTTTTTGTTATAATGATGGCAGAGAGATGGGGGGTTTTGGCAAAATTGGTTTTCCTTGAAATGACCAATTTTAACGTCAACTAAATGTGGCAAAAACGCCATCTCCGTATCTCTCTCATAAGATGCACTGGCGACAGTACAATGGCCTCTTTTTTTAGAAAGCTTGGAGACCCCTGGATTAGAGAAAAGGAGCTTCTGTAACCCTCAGGAGTCATTTAATGTCCATCGTATACCTAGAAATCCCCAAAAAATTACCCTCATTTCACCTTCCTGATTGACTCCACCCAAAGTCCCCCATTTTGCTCATTCCTATAAAGAAGCATTGAACTGGGGTTTCAGAAAATTGGCTATATTCGTTCTGGGTGTTCATTCACTTTTTCAGGAGAATACTTATGCGATCTGTTTGGTTTGGACAGAGGTGGATCTGTCAGAATCTTCGAATCATAACGAATAGAATGAAATTAGTTCTGATTTATTAATTACATCATGATTTCGAGATTCTGATGGATCCATCTCCATCCAACCCAAATATAATAAGTAGAATCATATTTCACTTTTCTTCCTTCCTGTATTTATTGTAATAGTTTTCCATTTCATATGTACGCCATTTTTTTTAATAAAAATGAAAAAAAATAATTCAAAACAAAAAATTAAATGGATCCGAATCAATTCAGATCATTCGCTTTGTATTATTATATTTCAGACGCTTCAGACAAAAGAATGAATTTGTTGTTTCATTATAATTTATTTTGGATTAGTTGAAATTCATTACTATTGTGATTTGGAAATTTGGATACATCCAAGTCTCTGAATAACGAAAATTTTGCCTGAATTTCGATTTGTAACAAAACAAATCTCACATGTCTATTCAGGACCTTCAAAGTCCCTCTTGGTTCAAGTCTTGAATGTGAACATTTGGTGGTAGAGGACCATGGCTTGGCTGGATTAGTGTCTGTAACGGATCTTTGTACCCCAGCTGGGCACATCCGCCGAAACTGTGTCTCCTGTCCTCCAAACGCACCCACAGCCTGCGTAGAAGCCATACCCAGCCCGTAACCCCTCAATCACGAGACAATCCACACAGGTGTTGAGGGTTAACCATGCAGAGCTTAAACTGTTTATTACATTCCAAGACATACAGTTTTACATACAGTTAGGGAAACTCCCCTTAGCCTTGCCACAGAAGGGGGGAAGGGAACATAGACCAACCAATGAGAACTGAACATTTGTACATTTGAAACAGGCAGTCTTAATACACACCCCCTGCGGAGAGATGTCTCCAACTCAGACCATTGTCTGCCATGAATCCACACACTTAGACACAGAAACAGGAGGGGGGGGGGGTGGGGGGAGAAGGGCTGTAGCATTACATTCCAAACCCTTGGTTCTTAAATGTATACACATGCAATAAACATAATGCATAAAGGACAATATGCAGTGGCTGTGTTTGCCACACTGCTCCCCCAGAACCAAGCCGGCATACACAGTCTGATGCTAACAGATCGGCTTGGGGATGTCCGGGGAGTACTCACAGATCATTTGTCAATGTCTGTTTGCCTGGATAATTCATCGGCGTTGCCGTTTTGCTTCCCAGGGCAGTAGTGGATGATAAAGTCAAAAGGCTGCAGCGCCAAACTCCAGTATCTTCTGGCCCATAGTCTGTCGGTAGGAGGCTTGCGCACAGTCCCCTCCAAAACACACAGTGACAGTGGGTTCTGTCACATTTCTCCCCTTTTAAAAACAGACTAACGAGGTTCCTGACCCTCAACTGGTCTGGACTTGCGTTAGTCACAAACTTCCACCCCAGGCAACCAGGAAAAGTAAAAGTACGACTCTGGCGCTGGGGAGCAAAATTGCACATAGGGTCTCCCATGAATAAAAACAGCTGCTGCAGAGTGGCAACAGCTGTCTGCACTCCTCTGATCCAGGGCAGGGTTGCAGATATTGGGGGGAGCTGAATAATCCTCTGCCCTGATGCCAGCGCTTCCGCTGGTAGGAAAAGTAGGCTGGTAGGGCTATGCATTTGGGGAGAAAAAGGTACTTGCTTTTCTCCTGGTGTAGTTACCAGCCGCTGAGAAGGTATCTTGCAGGGACTGTCTCCCAGATTCTTCATCTCTGGTTCTGATGCTGGGCAGAGACCATCAGCGCTCTCTCCTGTAGCCAGCAATTCTGCTGGGGGATAACCACTGGGGTAGTGTCCAAGTGCTGGGGAAACGGCTCACTGAGGTCATCCCTCGGACTCCCTGGATCTAACTCTGAGGGTGGGCAGAGGCCAGCGGCAGTGGCGGCCCGTGCATAGGGGGCGCCAGGGCACCGCCCCCTACCCCTAAAGAAATGGAAAAAAAAGAAGAAGAAAAAAAAAAACGAACAAATAAAGTTTTGAAAAAAAAAAAATTACAAAACGAACAAATAAAGTTTTGGAAAAAAAAAATTGTGTTCGCCGCTACCCCGGCCTATGTGGTGGCTATGGGGGGGTGGGGTTTACGACCCAGAAGGGCGCCGATTGGCTGCCTTCTGGGGGCGTAACCTGAGCGCAAGTCATTGCGATTGGGCACCCCCACTTTCCTGATATCCTGGCTGTGATTGGTCCAGTCTACAGCCTGGACCAATCATCATCCAGGACATCCCATGGCCCCATGCTGACCCCGCTGACATTGCGTGGACCGGCATTGCAGAGAGCGGAGCGGAGAGGAGACCGGAGAAGAGGAGAGGGAGAAGCCGAGCCTCCAGGTAAGTGCACTGCTCTGTCGGGCACGCACGCATAGCTCTGCATTAGGGGACATATACTGGTGGTCACTGCATTGAAGGCACGCACGCATAGCTCTGCATTGGGGGACATATACTGGTGGTCACTGCATTGGAGGCACGCACGCATAGCTCTGTATTGGGGGACATATACTGGTGGTCACTGCATTGGAGGCACGCACGCATAGCTCTGCATTAGGGGACATATACTGGTGGTCACTGCATTGAAGGCACGCACGCATAGCTCTGCCTTGGGGGACATATACTGGTGGTCACTGCATTGGAGGCACGCACGCATAGTTCTGCATTGGGGGACATATACTGGTGGTCACTGCATTGAAGGCACGCACGCATAGCTTTGCATTGGGGGACATATACTGGTGGTCACTGCATTGAAGGCACGCACGCATAGCTCTGCATTGGGGGACATATACTGATGGTCACTGCACTGGAGGCACGCACGCATAGCTCTGCATTAGGGGACATATACTGGTGGTCACTGCACTGGAGGCACGCACGCATAGCTCTGCATTGGGGGATGTATACTTGTGGTCACTGCATTGGAGGCACGCACGCATAGCTCTGCATTAGGGGACATATACTGGTGGTCACTGCATTGGAGGCACGCACGCATAGCTCTGCATTGGGGGACATATACTTGTGGTCACTGCATTGGAGGCACGCACGCATAGCTCTGCATTGGGGGACATATACTTGTGGTCACTGCATTGGAGGCACGCACGCATAGCTCTGCATTGGGGGACATATACTTGTGGTCACTGCATTGGAGGCATGCACGCATAGCTCTGCATTGGGGGACATATACTTGTGGTCACTGCATTGGAGGCACGCAAGCATAGCTCTGCATTGGGGGACATATACTTGTGGTCACTGCATTGGAGGCACGCACGCATAGCTCTGCATTGGGGGACATATACTTGTGGTCACTGCATTGGAGGCACGCACGCATAGCTCTGCATTGGGGGATGTATACTTGTGGTCACTGGCTGCACTGGAGGCACGCACGCATAGCTCTGCATTGGGGGACGTATACTGATGGTCACTGGCTGCACTGGAGGCACGCACGCATAGCTCTGCATTGGGGGGACGTATACTGGTGGTCACTGGCTGCACTGGAGGCACGCACGCATAGCTCTGCATTGGGGGACGTATACTGGTGGTCACTGGCTGCACTGGAGGCACGCACGCATAGCTCTGCATTGGGGGACGTATACTGGTGGTCACTGGCTGCACTGGAGCCACGCACGCATAGCTCTGCATTGGGACATGTATACTGGTCACTGCATTGGGGACATGTATGCTGGTCACTACATTGAAAGGGGGCATTTATACTGGTCACTATATTGAAGGGGGCATGTACTGTGGGGTTTGTGCTAGGGGCCTGTACTGTGAGGTTTGTGCTTGAGTTGTCTGTGCGGGGTTTGTGCCTGAGGGGTTTGTGCTGGGGGGGGGGGGGGTCTGTACTGTGAGGTTTGTGCTGGGGGGTCTGTACTGTGAGGTTTTGACTGGGGGGTCTGTACTGTGGGGTTTGTGCCACTCTCAGTCCATGTATCCCATAATAGGATGTCTCTCACAGTATATCCCATAATAGGGCCCCTGCTCCCTATTATGGGATATACTAGTACTGATGGACCCCTTAATATGTGATATATTGGGAGAATTGGTTCACGCAAGCAAAATACAGGGGACAAAATGGGTGGAGTCTATAAGGGGTGGGGCTTCTGAGAAATGGGAGGGGTCAAAATGGAAGGGCGGGGTCTTGCGCCCCCCCCCCATCTTAAAACTTCACCAGCCGCCACTGGCCAGCGGCACTCTGCCCCGTAGCCAGCGCTTCTGCTGGGGGGATGAACATTGGGGTAGTGTGCAATTGTTGGGGAGGGAGAATTGCTTCCTCTACTCCCGGTGGGGATATCTGCTGTTGGGAAAACAGCTCACGCAGATACTCTCTCAGACTCTCCGGATCCAACTCTTTTTCTGATGCTGGGCAGATGCCAGGGGCACTCTGCCCTGTAGCCAGCGCATCTGCTGGGGCGATAAACACTGGAGTAGTGTCTAAGTGCTGGGGAAACGGCTCACTGAGGTCATCCCTCGGACTCCCTGGATCTACCTCTGAGGGTGGGAAGAGGCCAGCGGCACTCTGCCCCGTAGCCAGCGCTTCTGCTGGGGGATGAACATTGGGGTAGTGTCCAATTGTTGGGGAGGGAGAATTGCTTCCTCTACTCCCGGTGGGGATATCTGCTGTTGGGAAAACAGCTCACGCAGATCCTCTCTCAGACTCTCCGGATCCAACTCTTTTTCTGATGCTGGGCAGATGCCAGGGGCACTCCGCCCTGTAGCCAGCGCTTCTGCTGGGGCACCAGATGAGATACTCTGGACTTGCTGCTGATCACCATTTCCCAGCCTTCCAGCGCCGGTCTCAACTCCCCCTTCTGAGACCTTCATGCTATTAGCTTGTCTCGCTGCCTGGGGGACCTCCGGTGAGTTTTGGCATTCTAGCGCTCGCAATGCCCTCTGTATCATCGCTGCTTCTTCCATTGCAGTTAGTACAGGAAAACGCAGGGTCACCCCTGGCCCCATTTGCTTCTCATCTTTGTGACTGTCTGCTATTTCTCTCGGACAGTCCCAGGCAACGGAAGCCATGCCAGGCTGCTGATCACCGTCAAACAGCCGCTTGTAGGCAATCTCGAGCTCCCATTCCTGTTCAACCAGGAACTCCAATTCTTCCAGGTCACACGCCTCGTCGGGGAGGTCCAGCACCTCATCTCGGAAATCCAGAATGTGTTCCAGCTGCCACTCCTCATCGCTCCCAAAGTCTGGGTCTCCGTACATTCTTTGATGGAGCAGCCCCATGCTGCCATAGCCTTCTGTCGGGCTGCCATCTGCTGTACCTGGCCACAGTTGAACCGCGAACCACCGGAGGGCTCTGTAGCTGGCGTCCAGCCTCATTTCCTCCTGGACCAATCTTCCGAGCTCCGTCTTCCCTTCATCTTGCGGTCGTTCCCTCAGGAACACCTCTCGCGCACAGTACTGCGTCCGGTACATCTCTGTGGAGGAGGGAAGGATCTTCCCCTGATGGTGCCGCTCGTGTCTTAGCGCCTCATGCCAGAGTTGCCAGCGGATCACATCCTCCCAGCCGAGCCTGGTGTGCTCTGTCGCCGGTCCCCGATGGTGCTTCCGCATGCCTTGCAGCCTCCTCCCGAACTCCGCTCTCATGCTGGCTGGTCCCCGTATCACTCCTCGGCAGCTGCCCAGTTCTTGAATCCTGGTGGTGGTTTGGATGTCCTGGACTGCAGGAGACATCCCACCGCTGCCAACCAATGTAACAGATCTTTGTACCCCAGCTGGGCACATCCGCCGAAACTGTGTCTCCTGTCCTCCAAACGCACCCACAGCCTGCGGAGAAGCCATACCCAGCCCGTAACCCCTCAATCACGAGACAATCCACACAGGTGTTGAGGGTTAACTATGCAGAGCTTAAACTGTTTATTACATTCCAAGACATACAGTTTTACATACAGTTAGGGAAACTCCCCTTAGCCTTGCCACAGAAGGGGGGAAGGGAACATAGACCAACCAATGAGAACTGAACATTTGTACATTTGAAACAGGCAGTCTTAATACACACCCCCTGCGGAGAGATGTCTCCAACTCAGACCATTGTCTGTCATGAATCCACACACTTAGACACAGAAACAGGAGGGGGGGGGGGGATGGGGGGAGAAGGGCTGTAGCATTACATTCCAAACCCTTGGTTCTTAAATGTATACACATGCAATAAACATAATGCATACATGAAGGACAACATGCAGTGGCTGTGTTTGCCACAGTGTCCATAGACTGTGATTTTATAGTAAATATGAGGAGGATATAAAGTACCTCTGGCTGAGTGGGGAATGACGGTACATGTCCTGGGAATCCACGAGCGGCACTCGTAGGTAAAAACTCATCCCAGTGCTCCTCATTCACTTTTACTTGTCTGGTAAATACGGGTCTTATCGGTCCATTGTCCGTATAACAGAAGAATGTTTGGGGTATAAACCTAATATGAGGACATCTCCAGCAGTCAGATAATTAGCCAACATCCACTATGTGTGCACGAGAAACAGAAGAATTTCCTCGTATTAGTAAGAGAAAATAACGGAAATGTGCCAACAGTATACTTTCCCAACACAACAAAACAAGTGACTCTACATGGAAATGAAACTGAAATAATGTCAGAACTGCTGCTGTCATGTCATGCTGCATGTGATACTTCCTATTATATAATTACTTAATGAATGTGACAGGGATGCCTTTGGGGAAGAATATTCTACATTTCAAGAAAAACAAGTCATTCCAGGTAATGAGTCTTACATCGGCACATTAAACGGCTCTATAACTCTGCAACACCAGGTGATGGAGAAGCCATCTAATACAGGGAAACTATGAGACATCAAAAACCACACAGATATGTATTTGACCTGGAGGTTTCTCTCTACAGAAAAAAAATGATGGGTTGTCAGTTCAAATCCCAACCATGGCACTACCTGCCTGGAGCTTGCGTGTGCCTGCGTGGGTTTCCAAAGACATGCTGGGAGGTTTATTGGCTTCTCTTTAGATTGGCCCTAGTATGTGTATGTATGAATTTGAGTTAGGGACCTTAGATTGTAAGCTCCCTGGAGGCAGGGACTGCTGTAACTGTACAATATATACTGTACGTAAAGCACTGCGTAAATTGATGGTGCTATATAAGTACCTGTAAAAAATAATAATAGAGACCAGAGGCTGATGTAAGATTACACACTCATTTATGACCAGAAGAAGACTTGGACAATGTGAGATCACACACTCATTTATGACCAGAAGAAGGTATGGACAAGGAAGGATCACACACTTATTTACGACCAGAAGAAGACTTGGACAATGTAAGATCACACACTCATTAATGACCAGAAGAAGACTCGTACAATGTAAGATCACACCCTCATTAATAACCAGAAGAAGACTTGGACAATGTAAGATCACACACTCATTAATGACCAGAAGAAGACTCGTACAATGTAAGACCATACACTCATTAATAACCAGAAGAAGACTTGTACAATGTAAGATCACACGCTCATTAATGACCAGAAGAAGACATGTACAATGTAAGATCACACACTCATTAATAGCCAGAAGAAGACTTGTACAATGTAAGATCACACACTCATTAATAACCAGAAAAAGACTGGGACAATGTAAGATCACACACTCGTTAATGACCAGAAGAAGACTTGTACAATGAAAGATCACACACTCATTAATAACCAGAGGACATGGACAATGCAAGGTCATACACTCAATAATGACCAGAAGAAGACATGCCCAATGAAAAATCACACACTCATTAATAACCAGAAGAAGACATGGACAATGGAAGGCCATACACTCATTTATGACCAGAAGAAGATATGGAGAATGTAAGATTAAACACTTATTTATGTGCAGAAGAAGACATTGACAATGGAAGATCACGCACTCATTAATATCAGAAGAAGACATGGACAATGGAAGATCCCACACTCATTAATGACCAGAAGAAGAAAAAAAAGTACTGTGATTGATTGGCCATCATCCCAAAATAGATTGTGAAAAAACCAAGTGAAGAAAAAGCAGGACTATAAGAGGCCAAAAATGAAAGGGATAGTTACAATTAAAGCACACATTTAAATGAAAACAACATCTTTATTAATACAAGATAATAAAACCTTACATACACAACATAAAAACAATGGTACAGAAAGACTCCATATAGGAGTACCAATACATAGGTGCCATGTCAATGTCCATGGTTTGGTATAGGCGCAGTCTGACGGTCCCCGGCAAGCCGACGCATTTCGCACTTAAGGTTTCCTCAGGGCCCAAGAGACCAGAAAGACCGACATACTACAAAAGTGTATACTAAAACATATTATAATTTGTACAGACATTACATTTAACAAGTATTACACATAAGGCAATCGTATCATGTATTGTACCTTTAATTAGTGCCACAAGGTCAAAGGCAGGTAGAAATGGATATCCCTGGGCAGGCGTCGGGACCACTATACGGTAAAGGCAGTAGTATCATAGAAAGGTATATCCTCGATTTAGAAACTGCAAGGGGCCTAAACAACCTCCGTAGTGCTGGAAAATATAAGTGCTAGCAAAGCACCTGCCCAATCACCATAATATCCTCCTAGGGTCATAACGTCTATAGTCCACATGAAGGTATTATACTGCGGGAGTGTGAGGGCTGTTGAAGATCTAAGTAGAGAAAACATAATGAGAGAATAGTATAGGGAAAGAAGAGGGCATTATAGGATCACTATGGTATAAAACGAAATTATCAAACACATCCTTATTATAAAGTACCTACCGTATCTGGGTGTATCCCTCCAAAGCTCATATGGTCTAAACGGGGCAGATATTAGATCCCAATTCCCCAGATTCCCAGGACCCAGGTAGTAGAGGCAAAACAATGTACCATTTTTTTTTATGTTGTATATGTAAGGTTTTATTATCTTGTATCAATAAAGATGTCTTTTTTATTTAAATGTGTGCTTTAATTGTAACTATCCCTTCCCTTTTTGGCCTCTTATAGTCCCTCTTTTTCTTCACTTGCTTTTTTGACCAGAAGAAGATTAGGACAATGTAAGATCACACACTCATTAATGACCAGAAGGAGACATTGCCAATAGGATCACACACTCAATAATGACCAGAAGAAGACATGGACAATGTAAGATCACACACTCATTAATGACTAGAAGGAGACCTGGACAATGTAAGATCACACACTCATTAATGACCAGAAGGAGAAATTGCCAATGTAGGATCACACACTCATTAATGACCAGAAAGAGACTTGGACAATGTAAGATCACACACTCATTAATGACCAGAAGTAGAAATGGCCAATGTAAGATCACACACTCATTAATGACCTGAAGAAGACTGGGGCAATGTAAGATCACACACTAATTAATGACTAGAAGAAGACTTGGATAATAGAAGATCACACACTCATTAATGACCAGAAGAAGACTTGGACAATGTAAGATCACACACTCATTAATGACCAGAAGAAGATATGGCCAATGTAAGATCACACACTCATGAATGACCAGAAAGAGACATAGCCAATAGGATCACACACTCAATAATGACCAGAAGAAGACATGGACAATGTAAGATCACACACTCATTAATGATCAGAAGAAGACTTGGACATGTAATAGCACACACTCATTAATGACCAGAAGAAGACTTTGGACAATGTAAGATCACAGACTCGTTAATAACTAGAAGGAGACCTGGCCAATGTAAGATCACACACTCATTAATTACCAGAAGGAGAAATGGCCAATGTAGGTCACACACTCAATAATGATCAGAAGAAGAGTTGGACAATGTAGGATCACACACTCATTAATGACCAGAAGAAGACATGGACAATAGAAGATCACACTTATTAATGTCCAGAAGAAGAGATGGCCAACGTAAGATCACACACTCATGAATGACCAGAAGTAGTCATTGCCAATAGGATCACACACTCAATAATGACCAGAAGAAGACTTGGACAATGTAAGATCACACACTCATTAATGACCAGAAGAAGACTTGGACAATGTAGGATCACACACATTATTAACCAGAATAACACATGGCCAATATAGGATCACACACTCATTTCATGTGTGTGTAAAGGCAGGCGTCCCAATACTTTTGACAATATAGTGTATATGTAAAGCGCTGCATGAATTGATAGCACTTTATAAGTACCTGTAATACATACAAATAGAGACCAGAGGAGAACTTGGCCAATGTAGGATCACACACTCATTAATGACCAAAAGAAGACATGACCATTGGCAGATCACACACTCATTAAAGACCAGAAGACAT
Organism: Pelophylax lessonae; assembly: GCF_965119305.1. NCBI lineage: Eukaryota > Metazoa > Chordata > Amphibia > Anura > Ranidae > Pelophylax > Pelophylax lessonae. Next base: position 135,191,313 of record NC_138778.1, read on the forward strand.
GGCCAACATAAGATCACACACTCATTAATGACCAGAAGAAAATATGGCCAACGTAAGATCACACACTTATTAATGACCAGAAGACATGGCCCACATTAGATCACACACTCATTAATGACCAGAAGAAGATATGGCCAACGTAAGATCACACACTCTTGAATGACCAGGAGACATTGCCAATAGGAGCACACACTCAATAATGAACAGAAGAAGACTTGAACAATGTAAGATCACACACTCATTAATGACTAGAAGGAGACCTGGACAATGTAAGATCACACACTCATTAATTACCAGAAGGAGAAATGGCAGATGTAGGATCACACACTCATTAATGACCAGAAGAAGACTTGGACAATGTAAGATCACACACTCATTAATGACCAGAAGGAGAAATGGCCAATGTAAGATCACACACTCATTAATGACCAGAAGGAGAAATGGACAATGTAAGATCACACACTCATTAATGACCAGAAGGAGAAATGGCCAATGTAAGATCACACACTCATTAATGACCAGAAGGAGACTTGGACAATAGAAGATCACACTTATTAACGGCCAGAAGAAGAGATGGCCAACGTAAGATCACACACTCATGAATGTCCAGAAGGAGACATTGCCAATAGGCTCACACACTCATTAATGACCAGAAGAAGACATGGACAATGTAAGATCACACACTCATTAATGATCAGAAGAAGACTTGGACAATGTAATAGCACACACTTATTAATGACCAGAAGAAGACTTGGACAATGTAAGATCACACACTCATTAATGACTAGAAGGACACCTGGACAATGTAAGATCACACACTCATTAATTACCAGAGGGAGAAATGGCCAATGTAGGATCACACACTCATTAATGATCAGAAGAAGACTTGGACAATGTAATAGCACACACTCATTAATGACCAGAAGGAGAAATGGCCAATGTAAGATCACACACTTATTAATGACCAGAAGGAGAAATGGCCAATGTAAGATCACACACTCATTAATGACCAGAAGGAAAAATGGCCAATGTAAGATCACACACTCATTAATGACCTGAAGAAGACTGGGGCAATGTAAGATCACACACTCATGAATGACTAGAAGAAGACTTGGATAATAGAAGATCACACACTCATTAATGACCAGAAGAAGACTTGGACAATGTAGGATCACAGACACATTAATGACCAGAAGAAGACTTGGACAATGTAGGATCACACACATTATTAACCAGAATAACACATGGCCAATGTAGGATCACACACTCATTTCATGTGCGTGTAAAGGCAGGTGTCCCAATACTTTTGACAATATAGTGTATATGTAAAGCACTGCATGAATTGAGCACTTTATAAGTACCTGTAATAAATACAAATAGAGACCAGAGGAGAATTTGGCCAATGTAGGATCACACACTCATTAATGACCAAAAGAAGACATGACCATTGGCAGATCACACACTCAATAAAGACCAGAAGACATGGGCAACATAAGATCACACACTCATTATTGACCAGAAGAAGATATGGCCAATGTAAGATCACACACACATTATTAACCAGAATAACACATGGCCAATGTAGGATCACACACTCATTTCATGTGCGTGTAAAGGCAGGTGTCCCAATACTTTTGACAATATAGTGTATATGTAAAGCGCTGCATGAATTGAGCACTTTATAAGTACCTGTAATAAATACAAATAGAGACCAGAGGAGAATTTGGCCAATGTAGGATCACACACTCATTAATGACCAGAAGAAAATGTGGCCAATGTAAGACCACACACTTATTAATGACCAGAAGACATGGCCAACATTAGATCACACACTCATTATTGACCAGAAGAAGATATGGCCAATGTAAGATCACACACTCATTATTGACCAGAAGAAGATATGGCAAATGTAAGATCACACACTCATTAATGACCAGAAGATGACTTGGACAATGTAGGATCACGCACTCATTAATGATCAGAAGAAGACTTGGACAATGTAGGATCACGCACTCATTAATGACCAGAAAGAGACATAGCCAATAGGATCACACACTCAATAATGACCAGAAGAAGACATGGACAATGTAAGATCACACACTCATTAATGATCAGAAGAAGACTTGGACATGTAATAGCACACACTCATTAATGACCAGAAGAAGACTTTGGACAATGTAAGATCACAGACTCGTTAATAACTAGAAGGAGACCTGGCCAATGTAAGATCACACACTCATTAATTACCAGAAGGAGAAATGGCCAATGTAGGTCACACACTCAATAATGATCAGAAGAAGAGTTGGACAATGTAGGATCACACACTCATTAATGACCAGAAGAAGACATGGACAATAGAAGATCACACTTATTAATGTCCAGAAGAAGAGATGGCCAACGTAAGATCACACACTCATGAATGACCAGAAGTAGTCATTGCCAATAGGATCACACACTCAATAATGACCAGAAGAAGACTTGGACAATGTAAGATCCCACACTCATTAATGACCAGAAGAAGACTTGGACAATGTAGGATCACACACATTATTAACCAGAATAACACATGGCCAATATAGGATCACACACTCATTTCATGTGTGTGTAAAGGCAGGCGTCCCAATACTTTTGACAATATAGTGTATATGTAAAGCGCTGCATGAATTGATAGCACTTTATAAGTACCTGTAATACATACAAATAGAGACCAGAGGAGAACTTGGCCAATGTAGGATCACACACTCATTAATGACCAAAAGAAGACATGACCATTGGCAGATCACACACTCATTAAAGACCAGAAGACATGGCCAACATAAGATCACACACTCATTAATGACCAGAAGAAAATATGGCCAACGTAAGATCACACACTTATTAATGACCAGAAGACATGGCCCACATTAGATCACACACTCATTAATGACCAGAAGAAGATATGGCCAACGTAAGATCACACACTCTTGAATGACCAGGAGACATTGCCAATAGGAGCACACACTCAATAATGACCAGAAGAAGACTTGAACAATGTAAGATCACACACTCATTAATGACAAGAAGGAGACCTGGACAATGTAAGATCACACACTCATTAATTACCAGAAGGAGAAATGGCAGATGTAGGATCACACACTCATTAATGACCAGAAGAAGACTTGGACAATGTAAGATCACGCACTCATTAATGACCAGAAGAAGACTTGGACAATGTAGGATCACGCACTCATTAATGATCAGAAGAAGACTTGGACAATGTAGGATCACGCACTCATTAATGACCAGAAGAAGACATGGACAATAGAAGATCACACTTATTAATGCCCAGAAGAAGAGATGGCCAACGTAAGATCACACACTCATGAATGACCAGAAGTAGTCATTGCCAATAGGATCACACACTCAATAATGACCAGAAGAAGACTTGGACAATGTAAGATCACACACTCATTAATGAAAGCCATTGGTGAAAGAAAGCCATAAGAAGTAAAGTTTGCAGCTTGTGAGAAGCCATGTGGGGGACACAGCAAACATGGGGAAGAAGGTGCTCTGCTCAGATGAGACCAAAATCCAACTTTTTGGCCTAAAAGCAAAATGCTATGTGTGCTGGAAAACTATCAATGCACATCACCCTGAACACACCATCCCCACCGTGAAACATGGTGGTGGCAGCATCATGTTGTGGGGATGCTTATCTTCAGCAGGGACAGGGAAGCTGGTCAGAGTTGATGGGAAGATGGATGGAGCCAAATACAGGACAACAACCCAAAACATCCAGCCAGAGCTACAATGGAATGGTTTACATCAAAGCATATTCATGTGTTAGAATGTGATAAAGTGCAAGGGTTGTTGGTGTCGGCGCTACCACAATTTTTAAATGTGAAGGTAAAAAAAGTGTTTACTGTGCGTTTTAGTGAGCATAAAACTGTAAAAATTCCATCCATAAAATCATAAAAGGTGCATTAGTGCGTTTGATAAAAGCATGTAGTGTCACCACATAAAGATATACAAAGTGCTTAGTGCTTTTTATATACAAAACGCTTGTTGAAAACGTGCCAGTGCACCAGGTGCTCAGTTATATTCATATGCAGTTATATGGGAGGTAATGCACCCGTGGTGCCCCACTAGGTACAAACGCTTACCGTACACTTGTTACAGGTAACTTGGTCCCCACTTAGATGCCTCAGGTACTGCAATAAAAAGTAGCCTCCATTGCGTAGTATGTAGTATGAAAAATGAAACAAGTGCTATAGTCACTCACAGTTGGGGAGTTCACTTTCAGCGTGCAGGGTCTGCCAGGCTATGCCGCTTCCGCGTTCCACCGGTCAGGAACCACCGCTACCGGAAGTGACGTATTGATGCAATAAGCCACACCCTACGTGTTTCGTCACTACCACGTCATCTGGAGCGATGCTCCAGATGACGTGGTAGTGACAAAACGCGTAGGGCTGAAAGTGAACTCCCCAACTGTGAGTAACTATAGCACTTGTTTCATTTTTTTTTTTTTAAATTGATTTAATGAAACCCTATTTTCCATCTGTCCAACGGATCGGATTGGATGGGATCGGATGAGAGAGGACAGACGTGTAGATATATATATATATATATATATATATATATATATATATATATATATATATATATATATCTATATATACATGTGTGTGTGTGTGTGTATATATATATATATATATATATATATATATACACACGTATATATACATACAAATACATATATATATATATATATATACATACACACACACACACCTGTATGTATGCATATATATATATATATATATATATATATACATACATATATTTATATATATATATATATATACACACCAAATTTTAACCGCCTCCCTCCAGGGGGGATAATCGGATTGGTCGGGGGCGGGCCTGTCCGGTCCCTCTATAAATATTCATGAGGTCGGCATGTATCGTAGCAGAGTGCAGCGCTGGGAGTGCGGTATGTGATCGGTGAGATCCCGGGGCTGTCAGTGTGGATTTACTGCAGGTGTGTGGGAAGTTTGGTGGACTCCGGTGATTTGCTGGAACTTATGGCGGGGAGGTGATCGGAGGAGCCGGGACAGATCGGAGAGACTGCTCGCTATGATGTACCTTCTGCTGTCGGATGATGCCTGTGTCATGTCGGATAATGCCTTCGAGGCATCATCCGACAGGCCTCTTCCTCCGGAGCCGCGCTCTTCTGAGGAGGAAGTGAAGTGGGCGGGGATCCGCTCCTGTCTAACACGCCCACCCAGCGCCGCCTGCCCGACGTCTCTCTGCGTTCGGCTGTTCGTGCGGCACATGCGCAGTAGCGCATTTCCACGGACACAGGGACGGACGCAGGGACACTTCCATTTTATTAATATAGATATAACAAAGTTATATAACGTTGTCTTTTATTTCTGATGAAGTGGAATTCTCAGTTACTCTGATGTCCAATAGAAATATATTATTGATGAATACAGGAAGACAAAACATAATAAAATATGACAAATAAATACAAAGTTATGTTTTATCTCCTGGAATTCTCGGCCACTCTGATGTCACCATCCGGTGATCTCTGTACAGTCATACAGACAGAATGAAACCAGGAAATTCTTTTCTTCTAAACTGATATCTCTTATTACAGAACACATTCAGAGGAACACTTCAGACTTCTCTCTGAGACACCCAGGAAGTGAAAATTAAGAAAGAAAACTTCCCTTTTGAGGGAATTGTTCCTAAAAATAGCAACAAGGTGGAGCTTTACTCTGAGATTCTGTATATAAGTCAGCACTCAACCCAGACAGTTATATCTCATCCATTCATCTCCATACAACTCAACAATGAAGGCTGACTCCAACCAGGTGAAGGCTGACTCCAAACAGATGAAGACTGAATCCAACCAGATGAAGACTGAATCCTACCAGATGAAGACTGAATCCAACCAAGTGAAGGCTGACTCAAACCAGATGAAGGCTGACTCCAACCAGATGAAGACTTTCTATGATGAGAATGGTTACCTGACCTCCGTAGACGTCCTAAAGGAGGAACAGCTGCTGCACGCCCGCCAAGAGTATGCAAAGCTGGAGGAGAAGTTTGGTGAGTGCGGACATTGCTTGGTGTTGTGTTGAAGGTTGTGAACAATTTTTCCTCAGATGATAATATTATGATTAGTTTAAATCCTTCCTCCATCCTCCCCTTCAGTCTTGCACATTTGTGTCGACTTCTCTCCTGATCGGAAATGGCTTACTCTGTTTCTACTGCACACTGTGAGCTTCTCACAATGTGCATTAGAACCTGCAGCAAGACAGATAGAGCCCGCCTCATTTCCTGGGATCCAGCACCATCTAGCTCTTTCCTCCCAGCCTGGCTGTCCCTAGACCTGCCCCTGCCCCTTTGATTTATTTCAGTTCTTTCAATTATGGAGACTCAGCATCACTTGTAGGCAGGCCCGCAGTGGAACAAAAAATAGGCCTTGGCATTTTAAACTGAGCAGCCCATGACAAGTTATCTAGCTCCTTCCCTACTCTCCATCCTGATTGATCCCCCGGGAGGGGGGAACCCAGGAGAGCTGCGGGGGGCAATGGAGGCATGGAAAGGCCGTATAAGGGCCAGAGAGTATAGGGAGGAAGTTGGAGAACACAGGGGGGAACCGGAGAACACAGGGTGGGGTGGAAAGCACTGGTGAAGTGAGAGCACAGGGGGGCCAGAGAGCACTGGGGGGGGGGGGGCAGAGAGCACATGGAGGAATTCGGAGAACACAGGGGGGAACCGGAGAACACACAATGGGGTAGAGAACACTGGGTGGGCCAGAGGGCACAGGGTGGCATAAATCACAGGGTGGGGTGGAGAGCACTGGTGAAGTGAGAGCACTGGGGGGCCAGAGAGCACTGGGGGGGGGGGAGGCAGAGAGCACAGGGAGGAAGTTGGAGAACACAGGGGGGAACCGGAGAACACAGGGTGGGGTGGAGAGCACTGGGGGGGGCTAGAGAGCACAAGGGGGCATAAAACACAGGGTGGGGTGGAGAGCACTGGTGAAGTGAGAGCACAGGGGGGCCAGAGAGCACTGGGGGGGGCAGAGAGCACAGGGAGGAAGTTGGAGAACACAGGGGGGAACCAGAGAACACAGGGTGGGGTGGAGAGCACCGGGGGGGGGGGGGCAGAGAGCACAGGGAGGCATAAAACACAGGGTGGGGTGGAGAGCACTGGTGAAGTGAGAGCACAGGGGGCCAGAGAGCACGGGGGGGGGGAGCAGAGAGCACAGGGTGGGGTGGAGAGCACTGGTGAAGTGAGAGCACAGGGGGTGCAGGCAGGGAGCACTGGGGGGGGGCAGAGAGCACAGGGGGTGCAGAGAGCACAGGGTGATGTCGGAGAGCACTGCTGGGCCTGGAAAGCACAGGGGGGCCGGACTCCCATTCTCTCTGATCCAGCTCCGTGGTGTCTGCGGCAGGTGTCTCCTCTAGCTCCTCCCTTCTTCATGTTTCTGCCCCCGGTGCTGACGGCTGAACTAGCAGCCCAGCTGCCTGGACCCCACAAAGAAAAGCGGCTCCAGCAGACCAGGCAAGTGCCCAGTGTGCTCTATGGCCAGTCCGGGCCTGCCTTTAGATGTTACTCCTCCAGACTGACACCCGCCAATCAGGGCATTTTAATATTTGCATAACTCCTCCCAAGAGCCAGCCCACTGCTTGCATCAGGACTGAGGACTTTTAAAAGGAGTACTGAGGAAGGGCTGTGATGTTTTCAGGAAGCAATGTACAGACTCCTGCCAGCCCCTCCCATCAGCCATGATCTGCCTGCACTGCATAGAATAGCACAGAGAGACAGTGATGACATCACTTCAAAGTTTTGTTTTAGAAAAATGTAATTTGCATGTTAATGAGGGAGGAGGGAGGAACATAAAAGGGCAATAAACTTCAGCTTTAATATTACATTATGCAATCACATGGGGTTTAAAGTAGAACTGCTATTTCAGCATACCGGGCAAGCAGTGGTTTCACACTAATGCCCCTCCCCACCCCCACCCTACTACCCCCTGGTATATACTTATCTTCCTTTAGTTTGAAAATGCAAAGTCCTCTGCAGGTAACAGAGTCTTGGTTTCCATGCTTCACTATAGACTTTCTGTGTAACAAAGCTGATTGGCCACATGCCGGGTCACACAGCGTGTAGGCAGACTGCTTCTTCCATACACGTCCAGGGCCAGGCAACAGAGTGTCCTCCCTACAGACAGAGCTTCGGGCACTTTGATTGGTTCCTCCACCAAGCTCACACAACAACCATGAGCAGGAGCGCCATCCATCCCAATCTCTCTCTCTTATCCTCCTGGTCACAGGTCCTTAACCCTTTGGTGCCCCCTTGGTGCCCATACATGGGCCTGTATTTCCAGGTCAGATCTCCCAGAGTCAATCCAGACACTCAGGGCCCATAATACACAGGGGCTAGAGTCATCTGATGCATGTTACCTGAGGAGGACATCTCTCACCATCGAGGGGACTATGTTCCTCCAACCACCACAAGCTCTGTGGCTGACCAGGTGGATGGGGATGTGCTCTGTGGAGGGGGCAGTAAAGAGACCCTGTTGTTATGCCGGCACGGACACAGCCCCAGTTCAGGTGCCCGTCCCTAACAGACAGAGATACTCTATGACTGAGCCAGGTGGAGGTCCCAGGCAGGAACTCACTGTCTAAGCTGTCTGTATAAATAAAGTTACCAGTGTTTGAGTTTTCTTCTAAGTGCAGCCATTTATTTCCTTTTGATTTTGTGCAAACCGACATTTATCTTTGTTTATTCAGGGAAGGAATACACTCAGTACAGTCTGCACAATGTCCACATGGAGTATGAATGGGTGATGAACTTAGCCACACACCCGAAGCTGCTGGAGGCCATCACCGCTGTGCTGGGCCCCAACGTTATCCTCCTGGACTCCAGATTCATCTGCAAGTATCCCGCCAGTGATGTCCCACACAAAGAGAATACGTCGCCATATGTGGCCTGGCATCAAGACATAAAGTAAGTAGAGAAGGATGTTTCAATGATTGATGTGTCAATACATAATGACTGATGAATGAGCAATAAATAAAGATCAATGAATGATCAATACATAATGATTGATAAATGAGCAATAAATAAATAAAGATGAATGAATGATCAATGCAAAATGATTGATGAATGAGCAATACGTAAAGATAAATAAATGATCAATATAAGTAGATTGATGAATGATCAATACATAATATTTTCTGAATGATCAATATATAAAGATCAATGAATATATAATATATGAAGTTCAATGAATAAACAAGACATAATGGGGGTGATTTACTAAAACTAGAGAGTGCAGAATCTGGCACAGCTCTGCATGGCGGCCAATCAGCTTCTTCAGTGAAGCTTTGACAATAAAACCTGGAAGCTGATTGGCTGCCATGCACAGCTGCACTGGATTTTACACACTTCAGTTTTAGTAAATCTCCCCCAAAGATTGATGACTGATCATTACAACAATGGTGTTCTTCACAGATACTGGGGATTCGAGGGAGGTCCTGTGGCTTCAGTGTGGTTGGCATTCGATGACGTGGACACAGAAAATGGAGTTCTGCAAATTATTCCAGGTAATCCCACCTATAAATCCTGAGATTGTCCACAATGTTATATCGTATACACATTCCCACACACTATGACATCATCATTATTAGTAATATTAAAAATGTGTTCTTATCAATATTGCTGTTATTACTATTAGTATTATTACTATTTAACATTATTATTATTATTATTGCTATTTATTGTTATTATTATTATTATTACTATTTATTGTTGTTATTATTATTATTATTACTATTTATTGATATTATTATTATTACTATTTATTGTTGTTATTATTATTATTATTATGAGTTTATTAGTATGAGGATAATAGCGCCTGTTCCTCTTCCAGGAAGCCACCAGCAGGGGATTCTGGAGCACAGAGTGGCGGAGGTTCCCGGGAATATGCTGACAGCCAATCAGGAGATTCCAAAGCACCTGGTGAACGTGGAGGATCTGGTGGAGTGTCCGCTGAAAGCCGGACAAATGTCGGTAAGTGAAATCCTCCTCCAAATCCACCCGGGGTAATCTGATCCTATCACATGAAAGATCCAGAATATATGGAAGATATCAATCCGACCCAGAGCCAAGTTTTCACTGCCCTCTTATTTCTATTGGCAGGTTCATGACGGACTGACTGTTCACGCCAGCGAGCCAAACATGTCCGACAGAAGGCGCTGCGGATTTGTCATCCGCTATGTTCCCACTACGGCTTACCCTGTAAAGGTCAGTGACACAAAGATCTACAGAGGTCTTCCCCTATGTGTGACATCACAAGTCATAGATCTATAGAGGTCTTCCCCTATGTCTGACATCACAAGTCATACATCTATAGAGGTCTTCCTCTATGTGTGACATAGAGGACATTTTTCTGGCATCAGTGGGTGTAAACATCTCCACATTTGGTATTGGGGGAGGAGCAGTGCCCCATCATTGGCATCACTGGGAGAAATGGTGCCTTATTGTTGGTGTCAGTTGGCAGAATCAAGCCTTGTCCTGGTGGGAGGAACAGTGCCCCAAGGGCCGGATAAAGGCAAGCAAAGGGCCGCATCCAGCCCCAGAGCCACTCTTTGGGGACCACTGCCCTAATACAATACACCTATGGAGCCCCAATCCCTGCACAGACCTCTGCAGACACAACGGGTGGCAGTGTCGGGACAAGATCATCCAGTGCCCAGGGCAAAGATGGCAAATTACACCCTCCCCCCCTCTATATATGCAAGCTTATGAGGAGGAGGAGGGAGAGAGAGAACACAGCCTGCACCTCCTCCCGGCTCTCTCTCTGCTGCTTCCAGCACTGGGCTGACAGAGGTAGTAATGCCACTGTCACTAGTCCTGTTAGCCTTATTGTAGAAGTAACTTGTGGCGCCTCCATTCCTACAATACAGGCTACGCCCAGGGCAGCCACACCTTCTGCCCACCCCTTGTCCCGGGCCTGATGGGTGGATTCAGTGAGATGTCTGATTTCCTGTACATTGAGTGGGATGTACTAATAATGGTGTCACCTTCTATTCCAGGATCCCGAGCGACCCCGAACTTTCCCTGCCACGGTCCTGGTGGCTGGAACCAATGAACACAATTATTTCCACGATCACGCCCCCAACTTCTTCACCAAGATGCTGTAAAGCTTCCCTCTCTAGGACCCCAGTGGGGCTCACAATGCTGAATATTTAATGTCCCTGGATTTCGTCTTCGGGTATCCCGGAGGCAACTTCAGGAAAATCGCACTTCCGTCTTTTATGTTATTTATTGTTTATTGAGCAAGTTGTATTTATTTGTAGCTGGTGAATATAGTGAGGATGCTTTCACTTCAACCGGCCAATCATATGCTGAGAAATGCTGGATTGTCCATTCCCCGGCACATGATTGGGTCTTCAAAGTGAAGATGGCTTCACTCCATTCCCGGAGCTGAGCGATCTCTTCTCCTTCATATTGATTATAAAATGTAATTTTGTATCTGATCCTTCGATTGTAAAATAAAATCTTCATTATAAACATGGACTGTTTGTTCTATCTGTCAGGGACAGGCATTGTTCTGTATGGGGAGGCCGATAAAGTTTTATATGACTAATTCATGGACTGTTCTATCCAGGACTTTTATCCTTGGGGAATAGGTGCAGGTACTCCCTCTTTTCGACTCACTCCTTGGCTCCACCCCCTACCCACCTCCGAGCACCATTCCTTGGTTCACCCCCTACCCACCTCCGAGCACCATTCCTTGGTTCACCCCCTACCCACCTCCGGGCACCATTCCTTGGTTCACCCCCTACCCACTTCTTAGCACCGTTCCTTGGTTCCACCCCCTACCCACCTCCGAGCACCATTCCTTGGTTCACCCCCTACCCACCTCTTAGCACTGTTCCTTTGTTCCACCCCCTACCCACCTCCAAGAATTGTTCCTTGGCCCCACCCCCTACCCACCTCTTAGCACCGTTCCTTGGTTCCACCCCCTACCCACCTCCGAGCACCATTCCTTGGTTCACCCTCTACCCACCTCTTAGCACCGTTCCTTGGTTCCACCCCCTACCCACCTCTAAGCACCATTCCTTGGTTCACCCCCTACCCACCTCTAAGCACCATTCCTTGGTTCACCCCCTACCCACCTCTTAGCATCTTTCCTTGGTTCCACCCCCTACCCACCTCCGGGCACTATTCCTTGGTTCCACTCACTACCTACCTTTGAGCACTGTTCCTTGGTTTCACCCTCTACCCACCTCTAAGCACCATTCCTTGGTTTCACCACCTACCCACCTCCAAGCATCATTCCTTGGTTCCACCCCCTACCCACCTCCAAGCACCGTTGCTTGGTTCCACCCCCTACCTACCTCTGAGCACCGTTCCTTGTTTCCACCCCCTACCCACCTTCTGAGCACCGTTCCTTGGTTTCACCGCCTACCCACCGCCGAGCACTGTTCCTTGGTTTCACCCCCCTACACACCTCTAAGCACCATTCCTTGGTTCCACCCCCTGCTCATCTCCAAGCACCATTCCTTGGTTCACCCCCTACACACCTCTAAGCACAATTCCTTGGTTTTACCCCCCTACTCACCTCCAAGCATCGTGCGCTGGTTTCACCCCCTATCCACCTCTTAGCACCGTTCCATGGTTCCACGCGCTACCTACCTCTGAGCACCATTTCTTGTTCCACCCACTACCCACCTCTGAGCACTGTTCCTTGGTTTCACCCCCTATCTACCTCTGAGCACCATTCCTTGGTTCCACTCCCTACCCACCTCTGAGCATTGTTTCTTAGTTTCACCCCCTATCTACCTCTTAGCACCCCTAACTTTGGGAGACGTCTCCTCACTTTGGGAGAAGTCCTTTCACTTTAAAAGATTTCCCCTCACTTTGGGAGATGTCCCCTCAGTATGGGAGATGTCTCCTCACTTTGGAAAAAAGTCCTTTCACTTTAGAAGATGTCCCCTCACTTTGGGAGATGTCCCCTCACTTTGAAAGATGTCCCCTAACTTTGGGAAAAGTCCTTTCACTTTAGAAGATTTCCCCTCACTTTGGGAGATGTCCCCTCACTATGGGAGATGTCTCCTCACTTTGGAAAAAAGTCGTTTCACTTTAGAAGATGTCCCCTCACTTTGGGAGATGTCCCCTCACTTTGAAAGATGTCCCCTAACTTTGGGAGATGTCTTTTTTGTTACTTACAAATTTTGATACCGAACACATACCTTCTATCTGTTCTCTTACCCTAGACGCCTCCCATTGTTGGCTGATCTTCTAGGATTCTCGAGGGAGCCCTCGGGATAGGTGCGGCTTCTTCTCGCTGCTACAGTCACTTTCACCCTACATTTAACCATTATCCAACCTCTTGAATCTGATATGGAGGTATGATTTTCCTATAGCAGAACATATGGTCAGGAGAGTGGGTGACTAGCAGTCCTTTGAATTACGAACTACAGGTTGCCACCTGTTCGTTTTTATTCTTTGTGGCCTTCTTTTCTTCACGTCTCATATAGGATGTCTCTATATGGTATGTATGAACATCTATATAACTCAACTTTGTGAACAGTATACCTCATTTTTGGTGTAACAGACACTTTGCACATGGATAATATGTAAATGCATAAGTGATTACAACAACATTATTACTCTTCATTGATTGCAATGTTTTTTACACCCCTAGTCTGAGACTTTCCTTTTTGGACCACTGAGAAAGGCGATCGACCGAAACGCCTCTGGTCTCTTTCAGGACATCTCAGCCATCTCTAGTTTCTGTGACGTATATCCTTGGCCACATGCTTTTAATGTTTTTTGTATATCATTATGTTATGTTTTTTGTATGATTCAGAATTTTGTACATTTATGTAATAAACATTGATACTCATATTACTCAAGTCCTGGTCATTGCCATTTAAAGTCCCACCCTTTAGGGGATTTTGTCTTTTTGGTCTCACATCAGGGATGTTGGCAATTCCCAGGAAAACCACTGAATCTGAACATCTTTTTCTATAGCAACCAGGGTGGCAAATACCCATTTCCCTGACATTTTTCGAATTCAGTGGTTTTACTTGATATATTATACTTGGCTTTAACAGCCTATCTAACATTTAAGATTATTATTCTTCGTTTTGAGTTTAAAGAAATTATTTTTTTGATAGGATTTTTCCTATCATGTGCTTGCCCGCTCGCGGTGTTCTGGTCTTTGGACGCCCCCCCCCTTATATTGGGTGACGTCCACGGTCCGGGGCCCGTTAGGGCGGACAAGAGACTACATCCTTGGCCTGGTTTTATCCCCTATTCTCTTGACGTTGAACTTCGGCTATAGCTAGTGTGGGATTTATTTCACACACCTACTGACCCTAGATACCTTGACCTTCACATTTCCTTTCTCCTTCTTTTTCCTCCCCTTTTTCCCTCTTCTCCCCTGGAATTGGTCAATATTTACGGGCTGGGACCCTACTTAATGGATTGGGGGATTTTTCCTCTCTGATTTTGTGATGTCAATTCTGTGTTGTTAATCTTGTTTTATGACCCCTAATTTGCTTTTAGGTGTCGTAGTAGTTTCCAAGATACATCTGAACAGTTTAGTTAACTAGAAATTTTCTGCCCACATTTCTACATTCATCCTTAGAAAAACCACCATGTTTAGGGGTACAGGCTTTGATAGTATTCTGCTCTCGTATAGAGAACATGGAAAGAAGGAAGCGCAGGACACCAAAATCGAATCCCTGGCATTCCAGTTAAAAAAGGCCATAGAAAAGAAAACGAATCTTCATCTTCACATAGACAATTTTGAAACATACAATAAAGAAAATCTGAACCCTCTAGGTTTGAGGATTCAAATTTTCCCTACCCTTGATGACTTAGACGAGAGTTTTAAAATTAAATGGGAGGCAAATCTCCAACTTTGCTCCAGAAACATGATGTGTATATTAATCGAAGAGTACCAAAAACGAATTAAAGAATTAGATCGCACTATCGAAAAGCTATACGAACAACTTGGGCCACAATTAGACACTCCTAAATTTAAAAATTTAGAAAACAACTTTAAAAACCAACTTGATAAAAATATCAAGTTCAATATCAGTAAAAAAGAACAAAAACGATGTAGAGATCGCATAGCATCTCGTGACAAAAAAGCCTATAAGTGGAACCAACACCACACACAATCTCGATTCTCTCGGCGTGATTTGACGAGAGCTGATTCCACTTTCGGATCAAACTCTTCTATTAACTCATCACTGTCATCCTCCTCACAACCAATGCAAAGTAGGGGTAGACAAACCAAAACCAAACGCTCAATCCCCCAAGAGGAGAATGCAAATTCGAGCAAGCGCCCCCCTACTCCATCTGGGTCCTCATCTAATTTCTCGTTAGACACACGACGCATGACAAACACAAATTTACCAGTGAAAAATACTCTTGAAATTAAACACATGGTGATCTCTGACACCACTCACGCAATGGCAGCAGAGAGTGCAATAAATGAGGAACCCTCATGAAATGCACCCACTCCCGCCATTCAGCAACATTTAGTACCAGACAATAGTAGTGATATCACTAATCTTTCCGATTACCCACTCTCCATAGCACAAATTTCATTGTTACGGAAGGGCTTAACGTTTTGCCCGGCAACAGATATAGATAAGTTCGGGTTCAAAAAGGACTTGAACTTATTTGTTCGGAAAATATTATTACAAAGTCAATACGCGCAAAAACATAATCCAAAACTGCTACAACCCAAATCAAAAAAATTGGAAAATGCAGCTCTGGACACCCTGATCTCTCTACTCGAGGAACAGGATGGTCTGGATCTGATCGATAGAATTGATTTGGACTCATTACTGGGCAAACAATCTCAGTCAAATCCTCCCTCACGCTTCCAAAAAAAGTCGGATAAGCTTCCAGCATTAAACTCGAATACTAATCTAGCAGCCTTTGTGATGTTGGTATCCAGCAAAGTCGAAAAAATCAAATTACCTTCCCAAAAAAAGATCCCTAATTTGAGCAAACAGGAAAGTTTAGCACTGACCACACTCACCAAGCAATTTCAATTGACCATAAAGCCCTCCGACAAGGGGGGCAATATTGTGGTCATGAACAATCAACAATATGCCAGGATGTGTTGGAATATTTTAGATAACCACAGTTGGTATAAAAAAATCTCCAGAACAACCATCGATAAATTCTTTACCGAATTTTATACCCTGGTTGACGTTGCTTTCTTGACAGGCTGTATAGATAAAACTACTTGGGACTATCTCCGTATCAAATATCCAAAAATTCCAACGTTCTATAGCCTACCTAAGATCCACAAGAATAAAATCGACCCACCTGGCAGACCAATTGTCTCCGACAGAGGAAGCATCGCAGAAAATTTGAGCAGATATGTGGACAGCAAATTATATCCCTTTGTGCAAATCCTTCCGTCATTTGTGAAGGATACGATACATTTACTGCAATTATTGGAGGACTTGTCGATTCCTTCCGATGCCCTGCTGGTGCCCACTGATGTTGAAGCACTCTACAGCTCCATCCCCCACCAGCAGGGCATCCGGACGATCGAACAAGTCCTAACCCAATCAAACCTGGACCCACCATCTACACGTGATTTTATTTTAAAATCCCTTGAATACATTCTATCACGGAATGTCTTTTTATTCGATGGTTCCCATTTCCTCCAGGTACAGGGCGTGGTGATGGGGACATGTTGTGCCCCATCGTGCGCCAACTTGTACCTGGGGGAATGGGAACGTTCTTTCCTGTCGGAAGAATCTCACCTCAGATATACACAACACATACTGGCATGGTACCGCTACATTGATGATGTACTAATCATCTGGACAGGTACCAGTGACTTGCTCTCTGAGTGTGTGAACTGCATGAACAATAACCAGTATAATTTATCCTTTACTTTAAATTTTAGCGCCAACTCCATCGACTTCCTTGATATCACGATCACGAAGGACCAACACGGACAGATTAAAACATCTCTGTTTAGGAAACCAACAGCAGCCAACACCATTTTATATGCCACTAGTTCCAATCTGACCCCTCTTGTGCGTTCTATTCCCTACAGACAGTACCTGCGTCTCCGCAGAAACTGCTCGGAGGAAGATACGTTCAAAATGGAGGCTGATAAACTAAGAGCCAGGTTAACTCTAAGAGGATATTCACAAACTTGCCTTAAAAAGGCCTATCGAAAGGCCAAACTATGCAAACGACAGGAATTGCCTTTCAAAAATAAAAAGTAAATAACCTCTATACACAATATAGATAAAATACAACACCAACCACACATCATTACAAAATAAACAAAACAACATGACCGGGTTCACAGAATAGTGAGTAAGTACTGGCATCTGTTAACCTGCGACCCCAATTTAAATCCATTTGTAACTGAAAAACCAGCAATAACGTACCGTAAAACAAGATCTTTGAAAGATAGACTGGTAAAGAGTGAATTCACCGTGGGAATTCAGATGCGACCCTTGTAAACGTTTAGGGACATTTAAATGTGGCGGCTGCAACATCTGCCGACACATGTATACAAACACTAATGTCCTTTTACCCAACGGTCTACCATACAAACCGTCGCACTTTGCAAATTGCAAGACCGTGGGAGTGGTCTATCTCATCCTCTGCGGCTGTGGGTGCTTTTACGTCGGAAAGACTAAAAATGAGTTCCACAAGCATGCACAAAGACACATCTCCTGTATGCGCCAATGCAACCCCGATCTCCCACTAGGGAGACATGTATTGGGCACACACAAAGGCATCTTCCCACAAGTCTTTTTTATCATCTTGGACAGAGTGCACCCCAGCAGCAGAGGAGGAGATTGGGACAAAACCCTCCTACAACGAGAATCCAGATGGATACACAACCAGAAGGCCACCATTCCCCCAGGTTTAAATGATAACATCAGCTTTAAGCCCTTCCTTGAAGGTTTCTCCTCAGGAAGTTGGGAACCATAGTATTCCTAGTCAGCTGCTGTCCTCCATGTTTATATAACATTCTGTACCTATCTTTCCCAATTCCTTGTTCATTCCCCCCCCTCTCCCCCTTTCTCCCCCCCCCCCCTTCCTTCTTTCCTCATCTCCGTTTTTCTCCACCCCCCTCTTTTTCTTGGGTCAGGGAAATCCTTGACCAACTACCCATCAAAATTCCTTACCAACCTGAAATGTAATAATTTTTTGCATAATAGCCCTATTACATATTTCTATCCATTTTGTATGTTTTATTCTCTCTTCTGGCTCATTTGTCATTTTGTCATTTGTAATTTTCTGGATATTATTTTGTTCTACCCCAGTGATGTTACTTTGCGAAATGGCATAGGGTGCTCCTAAGCTTAAGACGACGAGAATGTATCATCTTATGGCACCTTAGGAAAATCCTTCTAACTTCAACAATGAATGCTCATAGCCCCCCCCCCTTCCCCATTTCCCTCCCCTCTTTCTCTTCCCCCCTGCTTTTCCCCCCTCCCCCCCCCTTTTTCTTTTTTCTATAGCCAATTTGCCTACAACACTGTGACATCTATTCACATACATATAGGTAACTCATCATATGCAATAACCATATATACTTCATCTTCGAGCTACATAGTAGGGATACTTTTTCCCAAACCACATGTTTGTGATTGTCAATATAAAAATAGTATTATTATGTCTTTGACACTCTACATATGTAATTGATGTTCTGCCTATAGTATAAATTGTATGTTGGAATTCCAATCTATATTGGTTGTCACATCCTCTGTTCTTGTTTTGAATTGATTCCCATGTTTGTTACAATTTTTGTAAGCAAAATGTCTGTTCCTCCTATAAGAGTACTTCTCCAGCGAGATTATTTTTGTTTTGCTTTGCTGCCCCTCCTCGCTGACTCCCCACAGCGCACAAAGGGGCGTGTCTGCCCCTCCATTGGCCGATGAACACCGTCACTTGCCGGGGTCACGCGGCCTTATGACGTGCTTTGGCGTGCCCGGAATGCACGCCGCGACCAGCGCGCAGGCGCGGGCGGCGCCGTGCTCTCCGCACACGGGGGATCCTGATTGGCCCTCATATTGGCCATGGGCGAAAGCCATTCGGGGCCTCTGCGCATGCGCCCGCATTATTTAAAAGGCGGACACTCTCCATTCAGAGTGCGTGCCGCCATTACACATCTCCCTCGGGGAAACTAGGTAAGTAGATCGGTGAATGCTACTCTTGCTCTACACTATCTTGGTGATATGGTTAATCTTTTACCACTCCTTTTTCATCTGATTTCCTAATCGCATTGCTTCAGCCACACTTTTCTGGTCCCTTTATTTACCAAGCATGTCTGAACTTGGTTTTATTTTCAACCATCTCTACCTTCTCTTTTCCATATACAACTGTGGCTCCTGTCTAGGGCATGAGACCTATAACTTTCATGCAATTTTTATTATTTATACTAATTCCCTACCGGGGCGGGGCTGAAATGGGGGGCTCTCTTCTTCTCTCCCCCCATTTCATCAGATTCTCCCTACATATCTGTGAACAGGGATGAGAATTCCTTACCTTTCAAACTTAATCTACAGTGTTATGTTATGGGAACTATCAATTTCTGTACACCATTTTCTTCTTACGCACTACTTATGGGTGATTCTGTCAACACTTCTGCTATCTATGCAAATCTCATGGCTTCATTTACATTTCATCCACTGAATACTGGGTCTTCATTCTTTCCCCACATTCAGGGAAAACATGTACAGGGACCCTCCATTTCTTAATATCTGAATACTACTTATCCTCATTGGGATAGACAGATGGAGATTCCTCTGATTGTACGTATATTCATGGCCATTCATGTTTTACGATAATGACATTTATTCTCCTTTTTGTTACTTACAAATTTTGATACCGAACACATACCTTCTATCTGTTCTCTTACCCTAGACGCCTCCCATTGTTGGCTGATCTTCTAGGATCCTCGAGGGAGCCCTCGGGATAGGTGCGGCTTCTTCTCGCTGCTACAGTCACTTTCACCCTGCCCTTTAACCATTATCCAACCTCTTGAATCTGATATGGAGGTATGATTTTCCTATAGCAGAACATATGGTCAGGAGAGTGGGTGACTAGCAGTCCTTTGAAATTACGAACTACAGGTTGCCACCTGTTCGTTTTTTTATTCTTTGTGGCCTTCTTTTCTTCACGTCTCATCTAGGATGTCCCTATATGGTATGTATGAACATCTATATAACTCAACTTTGTGAACAGTGTACCTCATTTTTGGTGTAACAGACACTTTGCACATGGATAATATGTAAATGCATAAGTGATTACAACAACATTATTACTCTTCATTGATTGCAATGTTTTTTACACCCCTAGTCTGAGACTTTCCTTTTTGGACCACTGAGAAAGGTGATCGACCGAAACGCCTCTGGTCTCTTTCAGGATATCTCGGCCATCTCTAGTTTATGTGACGTATATCCTTGGCCACATGCTTTTAATGTTTTTTTGTATATCATTATGTTATGTTTTTTGTATGGTTCTGAATTTTGTACATTTATGTAATAAACATTGATACTCATATTACTCAAGTCCTGGTCATTGCCATTTAAAGTCCCACCCTTTAGGGGATTTTGTCTTTTTGGTTTCACTTTAGAAGATGTCCCCTCACTTTGAAAAATGTCCCCTAACTTTTGGAGATGTCCCCTAACTTTGGGAGAAGTTCTTTCACTTTAGAAGATTTCCCCTCACTTTGGGAGATGTTCTCTCACTTTTGGAGATGCCCCCTCACTTTGGGAATAGTCCTTTCACTTTAGAAGATGACCCCTCACTTTGGGAAATGCCTTTTCACATTGGAAGATGTCGCTTCACTTTAGGAGATGTCTCCTCACTTTGGAAGATGTCTCTTCACTTTGGGAGATGCCTTTTCACATTGGAAGATGTCGCTTCACTTTAGGAGATGTCCCCTCACTTTGGGGGATATCTCTTCACTTTCAGGACAGGAAGGGAAGCTACATCTTTCAATGGATTTCTGGCTTTATCAATAAAAAATACTTTTCTTTTTTATGTACTTGAAGTAAAATTTCCGTCTTCTTCCCCACAAATATCTAATTACTGTCCCATTTCCACCCTAAACACCCAGAGTGAGGCCTCAGAAAACAGACATGAGAGGGTTCTATACTGTATATATGATATCACACTTTATTTCTGAATAATAATAAATAACGTCTCCACACTGAACAGGTGACAATCTTATCACAATACTGACACTCCGTAACACTTTCGGCTCCAGATTTCCTGCTTTAGGTTAAAGAAGCTTCAGAAGAGCTTTAACCATTTCCCCGATGCCATCATAGATCTGGTGCAGCGGACTGTTGCTCATGAAGGCGCAATTGGTGACCAGTTTATTTTTGGTGTCCACATGGACCTCATTCACCTGCTTGTTTACGTGTTTACAGCCAAGTTCTTTAATAGCTCCAGCGGTCCCGGCGTGTGGCCATCTACATATAGATAGAGAATGATGAGTGATCATAGAGAACGATGAAGGATCATAGAGATAAAGAATGATGAAGGATCATAGAGATAGAGATAGAGAATGATGAAGGATCATAGAGATAGAGAACGATGAGTGATCATAGAGATAGAGAACAAGGAAGGATCATAGAGATAGAGAACAACGAAGGATCATAGAGATAGAGAACGATGAGTGATCATAGAGATAGAAAATGATGAAGGATCATAGAGATAGAGAATGATGAAAGATCATAGAGATAGAGAACGATGAAGGATCATAGAGATAGAGAACGATGAGGGATCAGAGAGATAGAGAATTATGAGTGATCATAGAGATAGAGAACGATGAGGGATTAGAGAGATAGAGAACGATGAAGGATCATAGAGACAGAGAATGATGAAGGATCATAGAGATAGAGAACAATGAGCAATCAAAGAGATAGAGAATGATGAAGGATCATAGAGATAGAGAACTATCAGTGATCGTAGAGATAGAGAACGATGAAGGATCATAGAGATAGAGAACGATGAAGGATCATAGAGGTAGAGAACGATGAAGGATCATAGAGATAGAGAAGAATGAGCGATCATAGAGATAGAGAATGATAAAGGTTCATAGAGATAGAGAATGATGAAGGATCATAGAGATAGAGAACGATGAAGGATCATAGAGATAGAGAACGATGAAGGATCATAGAGATAGAGAATGATGAAGGATCATAGAGATAGAGAATGATGAGTGATCATAGAGATAGAGAATGATGAAGGATCATAGAGATAGAAAATGATGAGTGATCATAGAGATAGAGAACGATGAAGGATCATAGAGAAAGAGAACAATGAGAGATCATAGAGATAGAGAACAATGAAGGATCATAGAGATAGAGAACGATGAAGGATCATAGAGATAGAGAATGATTAAGGATCATAGAGATAGAGAATGATGAAGGATCATAGAAATAGAGAACGATGAGTTATCATAGAGATAGAGAATGATGAAGGATCATAGAGATAGAGAACGATGAAGGATCATAGAGATAGAGAACGATGAAGAATCATAGAGATAGAGAACGAAGGTTGACGTACTTCTCACACTCTGTGTCACAGCCCACGGTGACCTCACATCCCGGGATGAGTTTTGCAGCCAGCACCGGGGAGATGCAGCACAGACCGATCGGCTTTTTGCCGGCATGGAAAGCTTTAATCGTCTCCTCGATGGGTTTCAGAACGGAGCAGTCCTTCCCCTGCACAGCCCATGTAGACAAATTTTTAGCGACACCAAAACCACCTGAAGGACAAAAAATAGGCACCAATCAGCCTTCTGATCACATTATACTTTTATTATAATAAAACCAAAGATTTCATCCTTTGTAGATTTGGGAGTAGAGAAGGGTTTGTTTTTCTACTGTAAGTGTCCTCAT
This sequence comes from Pelophylax lessonae, assembly GCF_965119305.1. Taxonomy (NCBI): domain Eukaryota; kingdom Metazoa; phylum Chordata; class Amphibia; order Anura; family Ranidae; genus Pelophylax; species Pelophylax lessonae. Next base: position 135,214,244 of record NC_138778.1, read on the forward strand.
GGGAAGATCCCCCTCACTTCCTGTTCTGGTGAGGTGACAACTGTAATATATTGGATTTCCCCTCACTTCCTGTTCTGGTGACAACTGTAATATATTGCATTTCCCCTCACTTCCTGTTCTGGTGACAACTGTAATATATTGGAATTTCCCATCACTTCCTGTTCTGGTGACAACTGTAATATATTGCATTTCCCCTCACTTCCTGTTCTGGTGACAACTGTAATATATTGCATTTCCCCTCACTTCCTGTTCTGGTGACAACTGTAATATATTGGAATTTCCCATCACTCCCTGGTCTGGTGACAACTGTAATATATTGGATTTCCCCTCATGGTCTCTGCCAATGATAATCATGTAATGTGGCAATTTCTGGATGTAATAATTGGCCACCATACCGGGTATGATCAGTGCGCCAAATTCGCTGACTTTCAGATCTTTCAGGTCGGAGATGTTCCCTCGGGCGATGCGGGCGCTCTCTGTGAGTACATTGCGCTTCTCCTCTGTGGGTTGTCCCTTCACATGGTCCACCACATGCATCTGATCGATATTCGGGGCGAAGATCACATACTGCGGGTGAGAACACCACCGACTGTTAGTACATAGAGACCGGAAGAACATTCCAATAACAGGCAATGACTCCCAAATACACTGAAGAGGAACGGAATCATCATCATCCTCATCATTATCATCCTCATTATCATCGTAATCCTCATCATTATCATCAATATCATCTTCATCATCCTCATCATTATCATCCTCATTATCATCATAATCCCCATCATTATCATCATCATCCTTCTCCTCCTCATCTTCATAATTCTCACCATCATCATTATCATCCTCATCATTATCATTCTCATTATTATCCTAATCCCCATCATTACCATCATCATCCTTCTCCTCCTCATCTTCATCATTATCATCCTCATCATTATCATCCTCATTATCATCATAATCCCCATCATTATCATCATCATCCTTCTCCTCCTCATCTTCATCATCCTCACCATCATCATTATCATCCTCATCATTATCATCCTCGTTATCATCATAATCCCCATCATCATCCTCATCATCATCCTCATCATTATCATTCTCATTATCCTCATAATCCCCATCATTATCATCATTATCATCATCCTTCACCTCCTCATCTTCATCATCCTCACCATCATCATTATCATCCTCATCATCATCATTATTATCATCCTCATCATCATCACTATCATCAAAATTCTCATCATTATCATCCTTCTTATCATCATCCGCATCCTCACCATCATCAACATCTTCATCCTCACCATCATCCTTATAATCCTCATTCTCATCCTCCTCACACACAATGTATAGGGGGATGTATCCCGGACACTGCCCTCCTCTATTTATCCCCTCATTCTATTCTCTATCCCATTCAATGTGTTATTTATATCAGGTCAGTAAGTAGAAGAAATGCCCCATTGATCCTGCCAGAGATCCGATCACTTCCTGTGCTGACTCCTATCAGTTACATTGTTTCCAGCTCTCTCTCCAGAACAAAATGAAAAGATGGAAATAAAGGAAAGAAAGCCTAAAGCAGAAAAGTAATGCAGCTGTCACATTGGTGAATTGGTGATATAATAAATGTTTGGTTTGGGGTGGATTTGGCTGGAAGGTGATTGGATCGGTATTCTCGCTCTCGGTGATACTTTCTTTTATTTGTTACATTTTCAGGAGACCTTGCAGGGTGTCGGCCATCTTCTTCTCTGCCCGGCAGCACATTATACACAAACCAATCATATGAGAGGCAGGACAGGTGGGAACGGAATGTAACAAAACAAGTGTAACTTTATTTACAAACAATGGCTGCAGAGGACAAATATTGGGATTTCACTTTCACTTTGTAATGATGTCATAAGGTGTGGAGTGTGACATCAGAGGACTTCCTATGAGGACCGCCTCAAAAAATGAAACAGAATCAGCTGGTCCACTATGTCCTCTATAGGCGCTCCATGGGGTATGCTATGGGGACTTCCTTGAAACAGATTGTCCAATTCCTTCATGATCTGATTGGCTCTCCGGGGCCCCTAATCCCCAAACTATGCCTGTATGGGGTGCTTGGAGGTCTACCCCCCTATTGGATATCATTCCTTATATCTGGGGCCCCATAGATCTCTGAGCTGAACGCTTCCCTCCCTTACAATGTGTCTGTATCCATTATTTTATATATTATTACATATTGTGTCTAATGTTATATATATTATTATATTTTATATCCATTATTGCATATTGTATATAATATTATATCTACTATTATATTTTATATCCATTATTACATATTATATCTAATATTATACATTGTATTCATTATCATATCCATTATTATGTATTATGTACTGTATTATTACATATTGTATTTATTATTTTATATTATATCCATTATAACATATTATATCTAATATTATACATTGTATTCATTATCATATCCATTATTATGTATTATGTACTGTATTATTACATATTGTATTTATTATTATATATTATATCCATTATTACATATTATATCTAATATTATACATTGTATTCATTATCATATCCATTATTATATATTATATACTGTATTATTACATATGGTATTTAATAATATATATTTTATTCATTATTATATCCATTATTATATGTTGTATCTAATATGATATATTCTATTCCTTATCATATCCATTATTATATATATTATTGCATATTGTATCTAATATTATATATTGAATCCATTATTATTTATTATATCCTTTATTGCATATTACTGTATATCTAATATTATATTCCCAATATCCGTTATTATATAATTATATCAATTTTTATATCCGTTATTATATATATTACTACATATTGTATCTAATATATTATTTATATATTATTATATATTATATATTATATCCATAGGGCTTTCCTCAGTCACACTAGACGGTCAGTGGGAGGGGGTTGGAGATCCAACTGAAACCTCCCATAGTAAGTAGCTGTACCCCCCCTTCTCTGTGCCTTGTAGTTGTTAATTCTTTACAGTAAGAGCTGTAAAATGTGGAATAGATTCCCTCCTGAGGTGGTTCTGGCCAGCTCACTAGATTGCTAATATAGGAGTGTGTATATAGGAGGGTGTACAGTATATGGGAGTGTGTAAATAGCGTTTTTTTTTTTCTCTGTGGGTTGAACTGGATGGACTTGTAAATTTTTTTTTACCAGATTATCCGTAATTATGTAACAAAGTCAGAGAAAGTTTGTTTCCTGTCTTCATTTTTATAGTGCTGGGATGATTCATTCCCCCGGGAGACACCGTGCCCAACTGTGATCAGCACTCCGCACTCACATCTTTCATATATATCTCTATACATTATATTATATTATGTTATATTATATTATATGATATTATATGATATTATATTATATTATGTTATGTTATATTATATTATATTATATTTATGTCTCTGCTTTCCTTTATCTTTGGACTTCTTCTGTAACTATAGGGGGAGAGTTATTGTAGTTTTCTTCCTCTATGAGATCTCTAATTGTAAATTCCATTCCCATCCATTGTATCCAGCGGGCAATCCTTCCTATGAGGTGAGAATAATACATCAGGCTGATCGCCTTTCATTGTCACTTGTCTTTCTTGCTGGGACTTTACACCCAAAGGACTCTGATGGAGGATAATGTGCGGGAATGGGAAGATTTTACTGTCATCTTATTAACAGAGCAGCTGATACATTGTTCATAGAAAGCTATTCATGCATTCTCTCTCTCTCTCTCTCTCTCTCTCTCTCTATATATATATATATATTTATACAGTATATAGTGTGCAGGAAATACATTCATTCATTCATTCCATCCAACCAAACTGGCCAGATCCACTAATACCACATATGAGAATTTCCTTCACTTACCTGGATTCCGGCCCGGCTCAGGTGAACCAACACAGCGGAGGATTCATGGATTTCACTTCCATCGTACACCCCACATCCAGAGAGGATCACTGCCACCTTCTTAGACATGATGAAAAGGAGGACGGTATATAGAGCAAGACAAAGGTCACCCTACAAGAGCTGACTGTGCGGAGAGACAGGCGAGACTGTGTGGAGAGACAGGCGAGACTCTGCAGGCAGACAGGTGAGACTGTGCAGGCAGACAGGTGAGACTCTGTATGCAGACAGGTGAGACTCTGTAGGCAGACAGGTGAGACACGCCTTTATATACATGGCACTGAGGTGTGTCTGGGAGATACACCTGCCCAGCAGGAAACGCACTCCGCACTTCCTCCGTATTTGTGGGATTTTCCCATCTGCAAAGTCATCATAAGGAAGAAAATAGCTCACAGTAACCATTTCCCTACCGGATGTAATTAATAATTAATAGTAGCTGGCCTGACTCATCTGGACTTTTTCTGTTAAAAATAAAAAATGAAATGGCACTGTGACAGTACTCACCATCTCTGGGAGTGAGAGACAGATACTTAAGGGATACTGAGAATATGGTTTGGACAACTTAAAATGGGACTGTCATTTTTATCAACAATATCTCTCAAGAAATATGAAAATGTAATCCCACTTTACACTGTGAGACCTATAGCCTGTTACCATGAAGTCTGACTCCTAAATAATCATAGCAATACGTAGATGTGTATTCCATGTACTTCAATGAAGGAGACGGACAGACTGTCATTGGCAGTCTTGTCCTATTGTCTGTTTCGAGGTGGGATGTGGATTGTGTTAAGTCTGCTGACGGAAGATCACAAGTACAGTGTGGGTTGGCGTTTCCATTTCAGGCGCCTTCTATAAAACGTATAAACTGATAACTTATCAAGAAGCTGCCACCAATTTTTTGGTGTGTGCCAAAAAAATACACACACTGAACAAAATTATAAACGCAACACTTTTGTTTTAGCCCCCATTTTTCATGAGCTGAACTCAAAAATCTCAGACTTTTTCTATGTACACAAAAGGCCGATCTCTCTCAATTAGTGTTCACAAATCTGCCTAAATCTGTGTTAGTGATCACTTCTCCTTTGCCGAGATAATCCATCCACCTCACAGGTGTGGTATATCAAGATGCTGATTGGACAGCATGATTATTGCACAGGTGTGCCTTAGGCTGGCCACAATAAAAGGCCACTCTAAAATGTGCAGTTTTATCACACAGCACAATGCCACAGATGTCGCGGGTTTTGAGGGAGCGTGCAATTGGCTGACTGCAGGAATGTCCACCAGAGCTGTTGCCCCGTGAATTGAATGTTCATTTCTCTGCCATAAGCCGTCTCCAAAGGAGTTTCAGAGAATTTGGCAATTTATCCAACCGGCCTCACAACCGCAGACCACGTGTAACCACACCAGCCCAGGACCTCCACATCCAGCATCTTTGGTATCAGTGGGAAGAATAGTGCCCCATCATTGGTGTCAGTGGGAGGAATAGCGTCCTATCATTGGTGTCAGTGGGAAGAATAGTGTCCCATCATTGGTGCCAGTGGGAGGAATAGTGTTCCATCATTGGTGTCAGTGGGGGGAATAGTGTTCCATCATTGGTGTCAGTTGGAGGAATAGTGTCCCATCATTGGTGTCAGTGGGGGGAATAGTGTCCCATCATTGGTGTCAGTGGGAGGAATAGTGCCCCATCATTGGTGTCAGTGGGGGGGGGGAATAGTGCCCCATCATTGGTGTCAGTGGGAGGAATAGTGCCCCATCATTGGTGTGGGTGGGAGGAATAGTGTCCCATCATTATTGTCAGTGGGAGGAACAGTTTCCCATCATTCAGCTTCGGGTGTGGCTGCAGGGAGGATCTCTTGCTGAGTGTCTGGAGCTGCTGCAGGTGATCTGTGTGAGAGGGGAGTGTGGTGAAATCTCTCCCAGCTCTCCTGGCTCCCTTCTGGGGAGGCCATGGAGGCCAGCGGTGCCTCTCCTGCTGGAAGCTCTCAGCCATCTCCTGGGCGGATGGACGGCATGCCTACTCCTGTGCAGCCCGTGGTTGGTGATCTCTCTGCCCCTGGTGAGGATGAAGATGCTGGATCCATTCGGGAGCGAGTGGTGGCCGGGATCAAAGTCCTCAATAAGGAGAGAGACAAGCTCTACAAGCTTACAGCGGATTTGAAATTCCTGAGAAAGCAGCGTGAAGGCTTGTTCAGCCGGAACCGTGGATCCATGGATTCAGAGGTCCAGTTGGCTAAGGTCCGTGTGGAACATCAAGAAACCATCATGGCTATGATGGAAGGGAGAGCTGGTCCTTTTAGGGAGAAGTTTAGCAACGACCGAAGGTTTGCAAAGATGGAGGTGGAGAAGGAGACCCCCAGTTCTGACCCACTCCCCCCTCAAGGTGAGGTAAGCAGCCCATTGCCGTCTCAGAGCTCAGGAGGCATGTTGAAAGTTATCCAGGTAATGGAGTCTCCAATGCAATGTGATCAGCTGGTGTTTGGTGGTGTGGAGGACTTACCTGACAGTGTGCCTGATAAAGTAAAGGCTATAAATCCCCAGGTAAAAGATAAAACAGTTTTTGTGCCTTTTAGCACCTTGCCTAATGATGGGTTTCCTAATGACAATCAGTGTGATACCCCTTTGCTCAGCAATGTTGTGCCTGCTGCTGATGTCTCTAAACAGGAAAAGTTTTGTTTAAAAAAGGACATTTCTGCTGAAGAACCACAAAACCCAGAAGAGCCGATTAACCCCCCTTCTGCTGAGCTCAAAACTGTTTCAGTCACAGTTGAACAGGACTCTACAGCGCAGCAGCAGGAAGCACCTGGTACTGCATTAGAAACAGTGACTACAGCTAATAACATTGCAGTTTTGGTGGATCCCACCATTGTATGTTTAACTGATAAGCTGCTGGTTTAGCCCAAGCTGGTAATAATAGTAATAATAGTAATATACCAGATAATGTGACATCAGTGTGGGGTCTTGGCCCTAATAAACCTACATTTGCACAGGTGGTAAGCTGTGCTCCTGGCAATATCATCAAGCCAGGACTACAATCAAGGTGGAGCTCCGCTTCCAATCTGGGTTTTTCCTGGCAGGCTGCCACTATGAGCACCATTGGACCTGGTCTTGGGTCTTTGGCTTCTGCTGGGGGTCCAAGGTGGAGCGTAGTCCTCCTTAAATGGGAAGGTGGTGCAGTCCCTCTAGCACGGCGTATGGTGGTAGACCTGATTTTAGATATGGGTCTTGGGGCTAATGGTCGATATGCCTTGATACATGTGGCTGGAAGCCAGGAATACACAGTTAGTTTCACCAGACCAGAGGGTCTTGACTTGTTCTGAGAACGAAATATGGCTCGGTGCAGGTCAAGACCCGAATGGGAAGGTCTGGTGCCAGTGGCAGTTTCTCAAAGATCAACAGTAAAGAAAATTACTATTATCCTCACAAATGAGAGTGTTCCTGCTCGGGACTTAGAGGTCTGGTTGAAACATTATGGGGAAGTTTTGACCAGGCCAGATAAAATTCATGATGAGCGTGACATCTGGACCGGGGGTTGGTCGGTAACGGTCAGGATGGCCAGGGATGGGAATGTTGTCCGTCACCTGCCCTCCTCTGCCTTTTATCCCGGTCAGCCAAAACTGTGTCACCGCTGTGGAGAAAAGGGTCATTTTAGCTCCTCCTGTTCAGCATTGATCTGTTCAGTGTGTCGGGGACAGGGTCATGTGGCCAGGGACTGCACCCAGGCGATAAGGTGCAACCTGTGCCTGCGCCTTGGCCATCCCTACAGCCGATGTCCTGAAGCCTGGCATAATATGGATAGAGAGGTAATAGATGATCTGTTAAGGCTGGACAGGTTGGAGGATGAGGCCCCTGGTCTATCCTCTGCGGTGACTGACTCCCCTGGTCTTGTTTAGGATCCCTCCCTAGTCCCTGTGCCCACCCCTCCTGTATCTGTAAGTATTCCTTCTGTGTCTGTCTCTGTGTCCCCCCAGCCTACTGTACCGGCTCCTCTTGTGTCAGAATCTGCCAAGTCTGTGTCCCCCGAGTCAGTTATTCCCGATCAGTCTTCCCTTCCTAAGTGTGACCTTAAAGAAGCCCCCCACCCACCAGGAGTGGTAGAGGGTACCAAAAAGGGTGCTGCTGCGGCTTCCTCTGTAAAGAAGTCTTCTGTGAAGACTACAAAGAAGAAGAAAACAAGAGATGAAAGCATCTCTGAATCTGACCTGCAGTACCTGGAGGAGAGAAGGAAGGTTGTAAGGCGGAAGAGACAGACGGGGAGGATGGAACAGGGACAGGATGTCCCAGTGACTGTCTCCAACCGGTATAGGGCTTCTGCTTGGGATATTTCCTCATCTGGGGATTCTTCTGAGCAGAATTCAGAAATTGAAATGGAGTTGGAGGAGGCTTCAAGAAAGAGAGAGGCTTCTGGTGATGAGCAGCAGAGGGGAGCTAAGAAGCAATCCACCCAATAACCCAAATGGCGGTTCCCCCTCCGTTAAAAGTGGTGACATTAAATGTCGCCAGTATTAAGTCAGTAAGAGCTCGTTCTATGGCCTTCTTTTTGTTCAGCCAATTAGATGCTGAAATTTTATTTTTGCAGGAGACTAGGCTCACTTCCTTGGCAGATATTCATATGGCCAAGAGAGAGTGGAGGTATGGTCCATCTTACTGGTCTCTTGCGGCCGAGCCTTACGGCGGGGTGGCGGTGTTGTTTAAAACCGGCATGGTAACTGTCCGGCGGGTTATTGAGGTGGAGATTGGGAGATGTATGGTCTTAGACGTTCTTGTGGGAGGGCAGGACCTGTGCCTAATTAATATTTATGGGCCGCACACAAAGTGGGACAGGAAATGCCTTTTTACAAGGATCAAGCCATTTCTTTTTACATCCCGGCAAGTGGTTTTGGAGGTGACTTTAATACTGTGACTAGGATAGATAGGTTTTTTTTGAAGGAGGCCTCTGCTTTCTCACCCCCAGTGGTGCAGGCAGTGGAGTTCTCTGATCACTGTATGCTATCTGTGGTCTTGAATGCTTCAGACTTCCCTCAGAGGGGCAAAGGCATCTGGAGATTAAATTCGACTCTCCTTGAGGAAGAACATGTTAGACAATCCTTTGAGGAATTCTTTCAGGCACAGGTGACCATCCTGGACTTTTGTAGCAGCAAGGCTGAGTGGTGGGAGCTGACCAAAAAGAGGATTGCTGGATTCTTCAGGGGCCTAGCCAATAAAAAACAGTTTAATAGATACATGACCTACCAACGTTTGCGGAGGAAGCTGGATATTCTTGTCTGGAGAGGAGGAGATCCTGGGGCAATCTCTGAAGTGAAAATCCTCCTCAGGAAGTGTCAATATGACCGGCATACCTCTTTGGTTCTGGAACGGGACTATGGGAAATACCACTCGCCTGACCCTTACCAGAACTGCAAACAGGGTGTAGCTGTTAAGATGGTCGTTGGCCTTAAGGATAGTACAGGTTCCTTGACAAAGTCCAGGTCAGGGATCCTGGAGGTCGTGAGGTCTTTTTATGCTGAACTTCTTGGGAGGAAAGAGCTTGACCGAGACAAGATGGAAAGCTTTTTGGACTCTACTCCAGGTCTAAATGGTGGAGATGTCCCTTTGATGAATTTGACAGAAGAGATCACAGTTGAAGAGGTGACGAGGGCAATTGAACAGCTTGCCATCAAGAAGTCACCTGGACCGGATGGTCTGACGGCTGAGTTTTACAAAGCCTTTAAGTCTATTCTGGCCCCACATTTGGTAGAGATTTTTAACAGTTGTCTTGCTGAGGGGGTGCTTCCCACTTCCATGAGACACTCAGCTGTGATTCTTCTTTCAAAAGGTAAAGATCCTTCGATGATTGAGAATTGGCGCCCCATCAGCCTTCTCAATGTCGATAGAAAGGTGCTGGCGAAGATACTTTTCTGGCGCCTATCGGCAGTAGCAGAGTCTTTGCTTTCTCGCCATCAGCACTGTTCGAACCAGGGTAGGAGCACCTTCACAGCGGTTTTAGCTGTCCGGGAGGCCTTGGAGCAGTGCAGGGCTGCAGGCTGGGGAAAGTATCTACTGGCATTGGATCAGGCAAAGGCTTTCGATCGTGTCAACTATGAGTACCTGTGGTTGCTCTTTAGTAAGTACGGTCTGCCGGGTGGTTTTGTCGATTGGTTAAAAGTCTTGTATAAGGGGGCAGAAAGCTTCCCTCTTGTTAATGGTTGGGTTGGACAGTCCTTTGAGGTTGGCTCTGCGGTGCGCCAGGGTTGTCCCCTGAGTCCCATGCCCTATGTGTTTGCAATCGACCCCTTCATCAGGAGGCTAGAGAGCAGCATGTTGTGTGGGGTACCAGTGGGAATCCCGGGTGAGCCGCCTTTGAGGGTTGTTGCCTATGCGGATGATGTGTCAGTGATTGTCACTGGGACAGATGAAGCGGAGGAGGTGGTCTCTTTGACATCACGGTACTCCGAAGCATCAGGCTCCAAGATCAATCAGGAAAAGAGTGACGTTTTTTGGATGGGAAAGGAAGGTGAGGGGTTTGATCTCCCGGACACCTTTCCAGTGCCCCAGGAAAAAATTAAGATATTAGGCATTGAATTTGGACCTGGCGATTATGGCCTCAAAAACTGGGAAGGCAGGCTGGAAGTTGCCAATACTAAGGTGGTCAGCTGGAAGAGATGGAAGTTATCTCAGAGGGAAAGGGTTGATCTTATTAAGACTTACCTGATACCGATCTTCTTGTATGTCAGCCCTGTCTGCATCTTGCCAGTGTCTCTCTATGCTAGGATCTATAGTGTGTTCTTCCAGATGCTGTGGGGGAACAGACTGAACCCCATCAAGAGGAATGTCACCTATCTATACAGGAGGGAGGGTGGCTTAGGTATGGTCAACCCCGTTCTTTTCTTTTCACTGCTATTTCTCAAGTTTAACATTGGTAGTATGCTTGCAGTGGAACCTCCTGGATGGGCAGGCATGTTTAGATCTTGGTTTAGGCCTTTTCTGCGACTTTGGGAAGAAGGTGGCCAAGTGAAGAATCTCAGGGGTCCTCGTGGTCAGCTTCCAGCCTATGTCGCTCCGTGTCTGAAGTTGCTTCGGCAGTGGCGACTGTCAGCTGAAGATCTCAGATCCGCTCCGAGGAAAGCCCTTATGAGCCGAGTCTTGAGCGAAGTCTTTCATGACCCACTGACCTTAAGGGATTGCCCAGGCCCAATTTTGAGGGAAGGGTTAAGATTGATTAATTTGGCTAGAGTCCCCCTTAAATTCAGGGATCTGGCCTGGTTGTACTTCCACGGGAGGCTCTATGTTCGGGGCAATTTGAAATTCCGCAGTGGGATGGATCGTGGTTGTCCTCGGGAGGAATGTACAGGTGAGAAGGAGACTATGGACCATTTTCTGCTTTGTTGCCCTTTTAACATAGAGGTATACAAACAGGTGGGGCGCGCCCTCGGTGTTCCTTTCCTCTCCAGGCTGGGTTATGCTGAGTGGGTGTACGGAGCATTCAATACTGGTGGGGGCTTTTGTTTTGATACACTTTTTTTAGTTAGTTTAGTAGTCCGTTATTACACATGGAACGCACGGTGTCAGGTCACCCTTCGGCGTAAAATCCTTCCTGTTCAGGTGGTGGTGTGTGACATTCTGCATGAGGTGGGGAAGATTCGGGTGCTTGAGAGAGACAAGTGGGGTCAGAGGGCTTGGTTGAAGGCGTGGAGGGGTTTCAAGCCTCCCTGACTGCCAGGAGTCTCTTTCCCGGGTGTGGCTTTCTGTCTCATATCACCCTAGATTTTTTCTTAATGCTCAGTTTTTGATAAAGGACTGCATACATAGGTGATCGGTTGTGCCTCTTAGGCCCTATCTGCTGCTTTATGTAAATAGTTTTCTAAAAATGTTGGAATAGTTCTGTTTTTTACTTTTGTATAAAATTTGTTGCTTGATTCTTTTCAATAAAAGATCAATAGTGCCCCATCATTGGTGTCAGTGGGAGAAATAGTGTCCCATCATTGGTGTCAGTGGGAGGAATAGTGTCCCATCTTTGATGTCAGTGGGAGGAATAGTGTCCCATCATTGGTGCCAGTAGGAGGAATAGTGTTCCATCATTGGTGTCAGTGGGAGGAATAGTGTTCCATCATTGGTGTCCGTGGGGGGAATAGTGTTCCATCATTGGTGTCAGTGGGAGGAATAGTGCCCCATGTTTGGTGTCAGTGGGAGGAACAGTTTCCCATCATTCAGCTTCGGGTGTGGCTGCTGGAAGGTTCTCTTGCTAAGTGTCTGGAGCTGCTGCAAGTGTTCTGTGTGAGAGGGGAGTGAGGTGAAATCTCTCCCAGCTCTCTTGGCTCCCTTCTGGGGAGGCCATGGAGGCCAGCGGGGCCTCTCCTGCTGTAAGCTCTCAGCTATCCCCTGGGTGGATGGATGGCATGCCTGCTCCTGAGCAGCCCTGTGGTTGGTGATCTCTCTGCCCCTGGTGAGGATGAAGATGCTGGATCCATTCGGGAGCGAGTGGTGGCCGGGATCAAAGTCCTCAATAAGGAGAGAGACAAGCTCTACAAGCTTAGAGTGGATTTAAAGTGCATGAGAAAGCAGTGTGAAGGCTTGTTCAGCAGGAACCGTGGATCCATGGATTCAGAGGTCCAATTGGCTAAGGTCTGTGTGGAACATCAGGAAACCATCGTGGCCATGATGGAAGGGAGAAATGGTCCTTTCAGGGAGAAGTTTAGCAACGACCGAAGGTTTGCAAAGATGGAGGTGGAGGAGGAGACCCCCAGTTCTGACCCCCTTCCCCCTCAAGGTGAGGTAAGCAGCCCATTTCCATCTCAGGGCTCAGAAGGCATGTTGAAAGTTATCCAGGTAATGGAGTCTCCAATGCAAGGTGATCAGCTGGTGTTTGGTGGTGTGGAGGACTTACCTGACAGTGTGCCTGATAAAGTAAAGGCTATAAATCCCCAGGTAAAAGATAAAACTGTTTTTGTGCCTTGTAGCACCTTGCCTAATGATGGGTTTCCTAATGACAATCAGTGTGATACCCCTATGCTCAGCAATGTTTTGCCTGCTGCTGATGTCTCTAATCAGGAAAAGTTAAGTTTAAAAAATGACATTTCCGCTGAAGAACTACATATTCCAGAAGAGCCGATTAACCCCCCTTCTGCTGAGCTCAAAACTGTTTCAGTCACAGTTGAACAGGACTCTACAGCGCAGCAGCAGGAAGCACCTGGTACTGCATTAGAAACAGTGACTACACCTAATAACAATACAGGTGTGGTGGATCCCACCATTGTATGTTTAACTGATAATGCTGCTGGTTTAGGCCAAGCTGGTAATAATAGTAATAATAGTAATATACCAGATAATGTGACATCAGTGTGGGGTCTTGGCCCTAATAAACCTACATTTGCACAGGTGGTAAGCTGTGCTCCTGGCAATATAATCAAGCCAGGGATACAATCAACGAGGAGCTGCGCTTCCAAATAAGGGGTTTTCCTCGCAGGCTGCCACTATGAGCACCATTGGATCTGGTCTTGGGTCTTTGGCTTCTGCTGGGGGTCCAAGGTGGAACGTAGTCCTCCTTAAATGGGAAGGTGGTGCAGTCCCTCTAGCACGGCGTATGGTGGTAGACCTGATTTTAGATATGGGTTTTGGGGCTAATTACCTATATGCCTTGATACATGTGGCTGGAAGCCGGGAATACACAGTTAGTTTCACCAGACCAGAGGGTCTTGACTTGTTCTGGGAACGATATATGGCTCGGTGCAGGTCAAGACCCGAATGGGAAGGTCTGGTGCCAGTGGCAGTTTCTCAAAGGTCAACAGTAAAGAAAATTACTATTATCCTCACAAATGAGAGTGTTCCTGCTCTGGACTTAGAGGTCTTGTTGAAAAATTATGGGGAAGTTTTGACCACGCCAGATAAAATTCATGATGAGTGTGGCATCTGGACTGGGGGTTGGTCGGTAACGGTCAGGTTTGCCAGGGATGGGAATGTTGTCCGTCACCTGCCGTCCTCTGCCTTTATAGGGACGGATAGGATGACTATTTTTTATCCTGGTCAGCCAAAACTGTGTCACCGCTGTGGAGAAAAGGGGCATTTTAGCTCCTCTTGTTTAGCATTGATCTGTTCAGTGTGTCGGGGACAGGGTCATGTGGCCAGGGACTGCACCCAGGCGATAAGGCGCAACTTGTGCCTGCGCCTTTGCCACCCCTACAGCCGATGTCCTGAAGCCTGGCATAATATGGATAGAGAGGTGATAGATGATCTGTTAAGGCTGGACAGGTTGGAGGATGAGGCCCCTGGTGTACCACCCTCCACTGTGGGGACTAACTCCCCTGGTCTTGTTCAGGATCCCTCCCTAGTCCCTGTGCCCACCCCTCCTGTATCTGTAAGTATTCCTTCTGTGTCTGTCTCTGTGTCCCCCCAGCCTACTGTACCGGCTCCTCTTGTGTCAGAATCTGCCAAGTCTGTGCCCCCCGAGTCAGTTATTCCCGATCAGTCTTCCCTTCCTAAGTGTGACCTTAAAGATGCCCCCCACCAGGAGTGGTAGAGGGTACCAAAAAGGGTGCTGCTGCGGCTTCCTCTGTAAAGAAGTCTTCTGTGAAGACTTCATAGAAGAAGAAAACAAGAGATGAAAGCATCTCTGAATCTGACCTGCAGTACCTGGAGGAGAGAAGGAAGGTTGTGAGGCGGAACAGACAGACGGTGAGGATGGAACAGGGACAGGAAGCCCCAGTCTCCAATCGGTATAGGGCTTCTGCTTGGGATATCTCCTCATCTGGGGATTCTTCTGAGCAGAATTTAGAAATTGAAATGGAGTTGGAGCTGGAGGAGGCTTCAAGAAAGAGAGAGGCTTCTGGTGATGAGCAGCAGAGGGGTTCTTGTAGTTCCTCTGCTGAAATGTCATTTTTTAAATGCAATTTTTCCTGAGAGGAAATATCAGCAACCAAAGTATTACTGGATATAATATTACCAGCCTGGGTGTCATTGGGCAAACCATCAGCATTAGTCAAGGTGCCAAATGGCAAAAAAATAGTTTTATCAATCACTTGGGGCTTGCTAGGCTTTACCTTATCAGGCACATTATCAGGTAAGTTCTCCTCACCAAACAGATTAATTACGGCTGCTCAGCCTGTATACGGCTGGGATCACACTTATGTGAATTGGATGCGAGTTTCCCCGCATCCAATTTGCATGACAGCAAAGTGTGACCGGCCCTCAATGGAACCGGTTCACACAGCCCCAGGGCAGCCGCGGTCCGCACTGGAAAAGGGTCCTGTGCGTCTTTGGCTCAGTTTCAGGTCTGAATTCAGGCAAAAGATCGGACCTGATTTGTACCAAACCCCCTGCTGTGAGCCGCAGCCACAGCTAGTGTGAATCTGGCCTGAAGCAATGACAGGCTGATACTGGTTGCAGTTACCCACATGTGTTTGGATATTGTTGCACATAGAGCAATTACCAGCAATTAGTGACAGATTATTTCTGGACGCCCTAATTGCAGGTCATCACTCCATGTGTGATTCCATCCAAATACCGGTGGACAGCTGCGGCTGCTATCAGCCTGTCATTTCTTTGTACAAGCTGAACAGCCACAATTTCCCACATCCACCTGTGAATCCAGCCACAAAAATACAGCGGATCTTTGCCGCAGCTGGCACATATTTACCATGTGAATGAAACCTAAAAATTGATAAAAATAAATGATGATGCTGGAGGTAGAGAGGTGACAAGGGAAACTACAACCTGAACCAGGGGCTGATCTATGGAACCAAAATGTGTGTCACCTGTCTGAAGTGCAACATGGACAGTATGTGTAAATCGCAACACTAGCTGTACAAAACAACTATAATTAAACCGTAACCATAAATGTATTTCAGAGGTGGATTCAGATGCTTGACTGAGGGGGAATCAATCCTTCACTGGGAATGAAAGGACAGATTTTGGGGTTCTCTCTCTATGATGACTCATTCTGTCTTCCATCTCTTTCTTCCCAGGGATGACTATGAAGTTAGCTGTCCGGAATTGGATGAACTGGTTTCAATGGCCCTGGAGGTTTCTGGCGTGTATGGCACAGTGTTGCCAACCCCCCGGACTAAAATTTACTGGCAGAATGCCAAAATTTATGGACGGCACCAATTTTTTACTGGCACTGCAAAAATGTACATAAACAGGCCGTTTTCAGTGCTAAACCGTGCAAATATGAATAATTAAACTATAAACATGTAGATAGTGCTATTAGCAATGTGTTTAAGTTAAACAAAAGTCATAAACCATATTTCTCCATTTACATGTCCTTCTCTGCCCCCTGCCTTTAGCCCCCCACAGCACTGTCGTCCTCCGCCCCCTGCCTTTAGCCCCCATAGCACAATGTCCTTCTCTGCCCCCTGCCTTTAGCCCCCATAGCACAGTATCCTTCTCTGCCCCCAAAATAATAACTCCCCCAAGATGATGAGACCCCAGAATGATGGGACCCCCAGCATGATAACTCCCCCAAGATCATGAGACCCCAGAATGATCAAACCCCCATTATAATTACTCCCCCATCATCATAACTCCCCCAAAATGATAAAACCCCAGAATGATTACTCCCCCACTATGATGACTCCCCCAGGATGATGGGACCCCCAGGATGATATAATCCCCATATTGATGGGACCTCCAGGATGATATGACCCCCATAACAATTAGACCCCCAAAATAATAAGAACCCCAGGATGATTTGATCCCCAAACTGATGACTCCCCCATTACGATGACACCCCCGGATGATATGACCCCCATAATGATAACTCCACCCTAATAATGACTCCCCCATATTAATCACTCCCCCATAATGATGAAACCTCCAGAATGCTTAAACCCCCATTAACATAGCAGTGTGCGTCTCTCCCCCCCGCTATGTAGTAGATGGGAGGGGGTTGCTCCTACCTTGCATGTTCTGCACTCTCATGTCGCTGATTTGCCAGATGAGCTCCTCTCTCTGGAACCAATCATCCCACTCGTGTCCCGCCATTGGAGGAGGGGGGACCGACCAGGAGGGGCGGCGGAGGGTTCTCCCAGAGGACGGCGGAGAGCCCCGTCCTCTTCTTCTTCTCTAGCCGCAGCCAGCAAGACAGTGTCACTCACTGTCTTTTAAAAATGGCGCCAACCGTCGCCAGTTCTTTACTGCGCATGCGCCCATCCAGCCGGAAATAGGCGAGCTTTTCCGAGCCAGACAGGCTTCGGAACGGCGCATGCGCAGTAGCGTGTCGGCCCGTACTGACATCTTTATTACGGGCGCCGCTGCCCGTAACGGGCATTTACGGGCAGCCTGAAAATGGGCTAAACTTCACGGGCTGCCCGTAAATCTACGGGCGGTTGGCAACACTGGTATGGCAGTAGGATGACAGGAGGTGGTTTCGGAGGATGCACAGTGACCTTGTTAGAGACTTCAGCTGCTGAGCAAGCCAAGCAGAGAATTCAGGTAAGAGGTCACACCAAGAGATGATCATTTCTGTCATCCCCCTATACAGGGTACCAACCTGTCATGGCAGCATGCTGCAGTCACCTGTGTACACATCATACAGCATCCATCCTTATCAATGATGTGAGAAGGCCAAGATCTCTGCTCCTCTTCAGCCTTTTGCACTAATGTCAGTGTTAAAGTAAGGCTGTAATAAACGCTCAGTGTTGCACTCTCCGGTAAATTAGCATGTGACGCTGAGTAATACAATTGTTACTAATCCTGCATGTAATTAAAGCACATCCAAATATGATATTTAGTTTGTGATCAAGCAAGGAAAGATTACAGCCTCTGTCAGGTTTTTATTATGGTGTCCCTGCTAGGGAGATTCACCCCCTCTATTTGTTCAGCTGACCAGCACTGAAAGTAATGGAAATCCAAAGTGTTCCAGTTATCATTGGAACTGGGGGGGGGGGGGTCTTCCAGTGGGGATCCCTATACTGGTGGCAGCTATGAAACCATACTGCTACTAAATCACCTGCAGGGTATCGGAATTTGCGGCATTATCCTGTCCCAGTTCCTATTTAGTGGTCTATAGGGATGGAAAGTAGTAAAGTAGTTCTTTGTCCCTCTCCATCATTCCAAAGTTGTCTCTGACTTCCATTTGAATGAGGATAATGTGTTGCCTTCCTTGTGTCCCAAGCTGACTCATCCCAGGGAATTTGCTTTGCATACCTTGGATGTGGTTTGTGCGATTCGGGTGTATCTGGCAGCTACTGAGTCTTTTCGGAGATCAGACTCGCTTTCTGTGGTTAGGGAAGGACCAAGAACAGGGCTGGCCGCTTCTTTGGCTACCATCTCTAGATGGAACAGACAGATGGTGACTCAGGCCTATTCCATTAAAGGTCAGGTTACACCTTTCCCTGTCATGGCCCATTCTTCTCTGGCACTGAGTGCTTCTTGGGCCTTCCCTCATCAGGCTTCAATGTCGCAAGGTGGCCATTTGGTCGCCCATGCATACCTTTACAAAATTCTATAAAGGTAGATACTTTGGTATCTGCGGATGCTTCTTTTGGCCGCAAAGTTTTGCAGGCTGCTGTTTAACTGGTTGCCGACTGCGCACAGTATATTTACTGCGGCAGTCAGCCCCGGCCAGGCAGAGTGACGTAGATCTACGTCGCTCGCCTGTCACTGGGATTTGAGCCAATAGCGGGCGAGCGCGCGCCCGCTGAGGCTCGTTCAGGGAGGAGTGCGGGCGTGTGACCGGCGGACCCGATGTCCGCCGGTCACACTACGATCTTCGGTAGAGCGGGAGAAAGGCAGAGCGGCTTATGTAAACAAGCCGCCTTTCATTCTCCCCTGTGTAAAAATGGAGATCAGACGGTTCTACTATGTAGAACCGTTGATCTCTGTTTTTACACTAGTAGCCATGTCCCACTACAGTTAGAATCACGCCCCTAGGACACACTTAACCCCTCCCTGTCCAATACAGTTAACCCCTTCCCTGCCAGTGTCATTTTTACAGTAACAGTGCATATGTATAGCACTGATTACTGCAGTAATGTCACTGGTACCCCCAAAAGTTTCAAAAATGTCAGTCAAGGGTCCGATCTGTCCGCCGTAATGTCGCAGTACCGCAAAAAAAATCGCAGATCGCCGCCATTACTCGTTAAAAAAAAAACACCAAAAATGACAAAAATCTTTCCCTTTGTTAGTAAACGCGATAACTTTTGCGCAAACCAATCAAAATACGCTTTTTGCGATTTTTTTTACCAAACATATGTAGCATAAAACAATTTGGCCGAAAATGTTAAAAAATTTTGATTTTTACATTTTTTTGGGGGGGAATTTCATATAAAAAAAAGTGAAAAATATTGTTATTTTTGCAAAATTTACGCTCTTTTTTTGTATATAGCGCATGAACAAAAAATTGCACAGGTGATAAAATACCACTAAAAGAAAGCTCTGTTTGTGGGAAAAAAAGGACGTGAAATTCGTTTAGGTACAGCGTCGCACAACCGTGCAATTGTCCGTTAAAGTCACGCAGTAAAAAATCGCAAAAAACCCCCTGGTCAGGAAGGGAGTAAAATCTTCCGGGGCTTAAGTGGATAAGAGGGGCTGTTCCCTTTTGAGGGGCGTTTTTTTTTTTTTTCTATAAAACCTTTATTTTTCAGACGGGGGTCTTGTGACCTGGTCAAGGCCCCTGTGTCCTGGTTAAGGGCTCTTATGTTTAGCCTTGGGTTATTTTCCCCACCCCTCATTTTCTTTTTGACGTTGCTTTTGACGTCCCACTAGTTATGATTTATGGAGCGCTGTGTCTCTCGATGAACGAAAGAGAAGATAGGATTTTTTTTACTTACCGTAAAATCAATTTCTCTGAGTCCGACGAACACAGCACCCACCCCAAGGGCTGATCTACCATCCTGCTATGGAGTTCTGATATTGCTTGCTACTAAAACTGATTACCTAGGGCAGAGAGGAGGGTTATATACCAGCTGGGCGTGGCCCATGGGCGTAGCCAGGTGTGTTTTATTCTGCCTAGTTCTACTGCTGGAGGTGGCAATATAACCCAGTAGTTATAATTTATGGAGTGCTGTGTCCGTCGAAGAAAAAATCTCATTATTGCTTCACTATATGACGCTTCGCTTTCTTTACTGGGTTCACACACACAGGAAAAGTGGGAGAAATTGCATGCGATTCCTTGCATTGTGATTTGCACCCATTCATTTTGTTTGGATGCAAATTGCACTGCAAAGTATCAGTACTCGGTATCAGCAAGTACTTGACCAAAAGTACTCGTACTTACAGACAGAAAAAAAATTGTATCATATTTTATATTATATTGTAATATATATATATATATATATATATATATACACAGGGCTTTTTTTCAGCGGGAACGTGGGGGAACGCAGTTCCGGCACCTTCAGTACTGAATGGTACTATATTTAATGGCAAGGGGTGCTGGGGCGTGCTGGAGGGTCTATTGATACTGGCTGCTGGGGGATCTATTGTTACTGGAGGGGATATATTTATGCATGGTTGTTTATTGTTTCTTGAGAGGTCAATTGTTACTGGTTTGCTGGAGGGGGCTTATGATGCTGGGGAGTCAATTGTTGCTGGATATGACCTGCTGTTGAGGAAGAGGTCTATTGATGCTGGTTGCTTTAAGATCTGTGGTTGCTGGGGAGGGTCTATTGCTGGTGGCTGCAAGGGATCTATTTTACTGCTTTTCTTGCTATCATTACCAAATTCCATACAAATTACTTAGCACCACAAAATGATACCTGGCTCTGTATTCTCTAAAGGGGGCAGCACTGAGAGGTAGGGGAGA
This sequence comes from Pelophylax lessonae, assembly GCF_965119305.1. Classification (NCBI taxonomy): domain Eukaryota; kingdom Metazoa; phylum Chordata; class Amphibia; order Anura; family Ranidae; genus Pelophylax; species Pelophylax lessonae. The sequence continues at coordinate 135,234,905 of NC_138778.1, forward strand.
GGGGGTGGTTGAATCAAGAAATGGTGTTCGGAGGTGGGTAGGGGCAGAAACAAGAATTGACCCAGAAAGGAGGAGTTCCTGCACCTATTCTCTGAGAAAAAAAGCCCTGTATATATATATGGCGATAGTGTGGCCATGTCGATCCCAATGACGAGAGGGAGTTCTTTTCTCCCAGGTCATCATCTACATACCTCAGAGCTGATAATAAAGGTAATTCTGTAGAACACTGAATGTCAGTAGGAAGTCATGTCGCGCACTCTGAGGATCCCTTCTTCCACCTATAGCAACCATAAGAGTTTTCAGCCATGTGAAATTACAAGGACTAAGAGATATATCCCTGAAGAATGTAAGAAAAAATAAAAATGAAACCCCTGAAGACTCTATAGAAGTGGAGAGGAGGGAGGGTTGGGGTTTACTGCAGTTTTCTTCGACCAGCAGAACAAAAATAAACAAATTGTACAAATTGATGCGTTTTATGAAAAAATGACTTTATTATCACAAAAGTTAAACCAGCTTTGAAGATAACAGTAGAAAACAAAGCAGAACGTGTTGCTGTTCGGACAGCTGTCTATACATTCTATATTCCCATCTCCCAGATGCTGCTTCCATTCATTCACAGGGATAATAGAATTCCTATGAGAAATACTTGTCTTATTGAGTAACAATTTTAAAGGACTTCATTGTAAATGTATTGCCTTAGTTGTAGTTGATGAGAGAGTAGGACATATGGTGTGCCATCATAGTTCAATCCCAGCCCTGGCCAATACATACCATTTTCTTCTGATGGGAAAGAAGACTTGGAACCGTTGTCAGGACTTTATTGCCGTCTAGGTCATTGTTGGGGAGATTCACCCTCATTTCCTGTCAGGCCATCTCCAATGGGGAATCAGCCAAAAAAAAGCATTTAATAATGTAGGGGAAGGGTTAGAAGTTTTTGACAATGGTTTTTATTGCTGTCTTTGTCTTCCCTTTTTGGACATCACAGGCCCCGAATTAGTAGCAAATGGGGATTCATCAAAGCAAGGAATGATCCTCACCCTAGCAGACCATGAGCTCCAAACCAAAGGTCCTACCCAGCCCTCATCTAAAACTAAGCCATCTGGGCAGTGCTTTCTTATCTGTTGCTGATGCCTCCCTAAGGGATTGTTTGGACTTACAGCCCCGGGGGTTAGTAAAAGCAGGTGGTTGAGCCAGTTTTATCATCCCTCAACCACCCACCTGAACAAGTAGCTACAACCCCCGAGGACTGCACACTTGCTATGATTGCAGCAAAATATAAACAGTATGTCACATACGGCATGCAGTACCTCAGCAGCACACAACCCATTCAAGTGAATTGAGCAGCGCCCACAACTGCATGCAGGGCACATGTTCCTGGTGGGTTGGCATTTTCAGGGTTAAAACAGGAAGTGGCTGTGCTATAGTTTTTTCACCACCAACGATCGCTTTTCAGAGGGGCAGCAAGGGCTGCAGAATGAGTCCCAAAAGTAATTTGTACCTTAATGAGACTCTGTTGCCAGACTTTTCGTTTTAATAGCCAGCTTCCCATAAGGTTATGCATGTTCTTTGCTGATAAAAAGCCCCCTAGTGTAGACATCTAGAAGCACAAGACTGCTGATGGGTGCCACCATCTAGAATGTGATGCCAGCAGTCTTAGAGTTGTCACATTGTAATTTTCTCCTTAGTCACCCCCCAGCACTTACATAAAAGCTTATGTAGGTAGGTGAGGGATGGAGGTGCTGGGCCAGCACAGACAATAATTAGACACCCCCAGAAAAGGAGAGGGCTATAAAATGGCAGAAGTCAAGGGAAAATATTACAAGTAAGCCTTTAATTAGGTCATTTGTCAGTGCTTTTCCCTTCATTTTAAGGTTGGTGACAGGGTCTCCTTAGCTCAGAATTGGGTTGCTTCCAACTCTTCATGTATTTCCTTGTAAAGGGGTCATCATAGTGTGGATACAGGGATGGGATTTGTTGGAGAAGTTGCATGCTGCACCTTTTTTGTTGATCACATGGTAGGAAATTGTGATTGGTTAGTATGAAGCAGCTTAGCATACAAGGGTTATGTAAAATGTGTAAATGTGGGTATGAGATGGGTCACTGTCTTTTATTTCTTTTCTCAGGAGAAATTCCAAGGAACACCGACCTTCTATATCACCAAGCCATCTGCCGGATGCGGCGTCTTGTAACCTTACGGGAGTGTAGTGAAAATACCTTTCTACTTTAATAAAGCAATTTTTATTTTTATCTGCATTCTCTTATTAATGTATCATTCTTGGCCAAGTGGAGGGCTTTAGTTCTCTCTCTTTAATGGAGTATTAAACCCAAAAAGAAAAATTATACATTGCAACTTATCAGTTTTTAGATGTGGTGGCTGCATTTGTTTCTTTTTTTTGGGGGCGTTTATTTTATTTTCACCTGGCCAGTAAGTCTGTTATTTATCAACTTCTTTTAGGGCTCGTTCACTCCATGCATGCATGAAAACTGATGGGAAAACCGTGCAGATTTCACTTGTGATCTGGCCAGTAAGTCTGGTATTTTTCAACTTTTTTTAGGGCTCGTTCACTCCATGCATGCATGATTTCACTTGCAGAGACATCAGTTTTAATGTGCGTTTCAGTCATGTTTTATGCACGTTGACATCAGTTTTCATGCTAGGCAGTTATGTGCCGTGTTCACACCACTGTTGATGTCATGTCAGTTTTTTCTCCTGTACAGGAAACTACATACACGTTGCAGATTCCTGCGCAGAAAAATCTGCACATTGTGGTGTGAACAGGGCACATAGCGAACCATTGTTTTCTTTGAGCGCGTGCAGAACGTATGTAGAAAAACTGACATCTCTGCACCATGGTATGAACTAGAGATCGAACGATTATCGGCAAAGCCGACAAATAGAGGGCCGATCTGCACATTCCCCGATATATCGGAATCGGCCCCTGAGGTTACCGATATTTCAGGAAAGTGCTGTACCAGAGTGATACCTGCAGCGAGAGGCCAGTACCAGTGTCCATAGCCAACGGTCGGCTGTCTTGTAATGACAACTGATACGGCTGAGAAGCCGCTCAGCTGTCATTACAAGGAGCTGGATGGGACATCCCCCTCCCGCCGCCTTCCATGGCTCGCCCGGGTCTCCCGTCCCACCGGGAGACTCGGGCAACCAGCCTGCGCGGCCGCCGAAGACTCGATCAAAGTCGCATTCCGCTCTGATTGGGTCTTCATGCAAAAACCTGGAAGTAATGTCATGAGTGACATCACTTCCGGGTACTGTCTGGTGCCAGATTAAAAAAAATGACAGCATTCAAAACAGCCAAACTTGGCGTTTTGAATGCTTTTAAGTGCAGAGGAGGGGTTTGGGGTCTTTTAGACCCCCAGATCCCTCCACAAGAATACCTGTGAAATAAAAAAAAAATAATAATTTTTTTTAAATGTACAAAAATATCGGCCAATACGCAATGACCAAAATATCGATATCGGCCGATCCCTGAACATGGCCATAAACAGACCAAGCTGCCCAGTAAAAGTGTCAGAGGGTTAAGTAAAACCTTTATTCTAAAGGAAAGAAATAGTTTGCTGTAACTGCATATAAAAGGGCTAATTTCTTAAAGGCAAATCCACTGTGCACTGCAAGTGCAGTTAGAAGTGCAGTCGCTGTAGATCTGAGGGGGACATGCAAGAAAAATAAAAAACTGCCTTTTAGCTTGCACATGATTGGATGATATAAATCAGCAGAACTTCCCCTTATTTCAGATCTAGCGGGTGCAGTTGTAGTGCACAGTGGATTTGCCTTTAGTAAATAAAGCCCAAAGTGTTAGATGGAGTTCAACTTCAGTTTGTCTTCTTTAGTACTTCATACAGAGTGCAGACAACCTAAAGCCCCGTACACACGATCAGAACATTGTACAAAAGTAACGATTTAGAAGCTATCATACGCTAATCTGATCGTTTGTACACAGCTTTAGTCTGAAATTTTCCGAAGGGACAAACCTGAAAATTTTCCTCGTATGATACCAGATCGTACAGTTTTCGTACGAAATTACAATACAAATACAATATATTAAATCATTTCCGGATTTTTATTTTGTCGTATGAAAATTTTCGTACTTTACTAATCTCTTCGTTTTCAATATGAGACTAGCATGCAAAAAGAAAAAACGTCCGATCATTTATCCAATAATCTCATCGTGTGTACTGGATTTAAGATGGGAGGTGAGTTTCTGGTCAGATCACCAGGTGGAATAAAAGGAAAATAATCCTGAAAAATTAAAAGTAATGCAGCCGCCACATGTAATGATTGGTAAGATGCAATATAAAACATTTTGGGTTTGACGCTGAAAATCAAGAGGACATTTTTACATGTACAGATTTTATTAAGTGATACAGTATAATATGTTTGATGGGAGTAAACAGAGATCAGAGTGACCAGTCTGCAGGTATCTGATTGTTATGTCTGTAGTAATCTAATGAAACGTGTTTCCTACAACATCACTTATTAAAGCATTTTCATTGGGGCTATTTACCCCCCTATTGTAACATCACATACTACTACACAGGTCCTTTCTGTACTACTAGGCACGTCAAGGTGGCTGCTTTTAGTTGGTTAGGATCCCTTTACTTTTAACAGTCTGACTGTACAGAAAATCTCATTTACACTTACCAAAATCTAATGAGGACACCAAAACTATTCGTTCAACGTGCATATCTAGTCAGTCAGGACCCTCCTTTGCTGCTAGATCTATAGAAGATTGCACAATCTAATTTTAATGTGCAGTTTTTTTGGTAGTACTGAATTTCTATCTCTATACCCAGGCATTCTATGCTCAGCATGGGCACAGCAGGTAAGTAGTCACATGCCAGTTACTAGGATAGTTTTGGGTTATAGCAGGAGACCAGAGTACCTAATGATCTATGAGGAAGAAGACATATAGTTAATGGGTAGAAAGATGATCTGTACACCAGTAGTTGCTCAAAAATCTTCATCTTTATTCAAAAAACACAGAACACAACTGCTGATAAGACCTGTTGATGCATTTCAGCCTATAAGGCCTTAGTCATAATTTATGACTAAGGCCTTATAGGCTGAAATGTGTCAACTGATCTTATCAGCAGTTGTGTTGTGTGATTTTTGAATAAAAATTAAGATTTTTAAGAGCAACTACCGGTGTGCGATCATCTTTCTATATATGCACTCTATATATGGGAGCTCTTTCATCGGTGAGTTGTATGGGTAGTAGCACTGTGGCTTCTCTTTGCATACAGGTAATGGGGTCCCCACAGCTCTAACAGTCAGGCATATGTGGAAGAATTAATACATATCAGGTTGTGTGTGCACACAAATTCTATTATAAGAACATCATAGCTGTCAGTGGGGAGGGTTTGCACAGATACAACATGACTTCCAGTGACCCCTGATAATCCTTTAGGGCAGGATGGGCGCAGACACCTACTTATTGTGGTAGTCTGGGGATTTCAGCCTATTAATATGTATTAGTAGCTATTCCCTCTTAAAGCTGGGACAAAGATGTTAAATCTGAAGTTCAACCTGTTTATAATTTACCTCCACCACCATACCAATCACATTTTCAGATACAGTTTTCCAATTTTTATTACATACCAGATCTCTGGGCTTCTCCATGCAATGGAAGCAGATCATGGCTAATAGGTTTGGCAGGGTGCAGTACATAGCTTCCGAAAAACATCACTACCTACTGTGCGTGTACTTATCTCACAAGTCTTTTGGCTGGCTCCTGGGGGAAGTTGTTCCAATATCAAAATGCACTGATAAATGGGTTTCAGTCTGGAGGAATCGGTAATAATCCTAGGCTGGCTGCATTTGGATGCTGAGCCTCAATAAATGGAAGAACTGAAATCCAAAGAATGAAAGGGGCAGCCAGGCTGAAGAGGAAAGGGACAGATGAGGCTGGATATCCTGCAGCCAAGAAATGAGGGGGGCTATATGTGACATAATGCAACTACTAATGCACACTGAAGCTCACAGTGTGCAGTGAAATTTGTGTAAGCTATATCAGTAAAAAAGAGGCGCCTGTCCAACTGCAAGATTGAAGGGAAGGCTGGAGTTCAGCTTTAATAGGTTATATTTATTGGTATAGCTCTATTTGCAAGAGTTTTTGTTTGAGTTCATTAAGGATCCCCGGTGAGGTTTCTAGACATTTTGGATGCTCTCAGTTGAATAACTCCCTTTTCCTTCCAAAAGGTTTCCACTTTGTAATACTGTCCTCCCATTACTGCTTCAGGCAACCCCATACACTTATCCCATTACTGACCCCCATTACCCATAGTGGGCCAGTACAAAGGTCCCTTCTACAGCATCCAGTACCCCTGACATTACAGTTTTATCCATCCCCATACACCTAGCTCATTACCGACCCCAGAACAGTACTAAGTTCCTCTACACCATCCAGTACATCTGACATTACAGCCTCATCCATTCCCATACACCTATCCCATTACCCATAGTGGGCCAGTGCTAAGGTCCTCTTCACCAGCCAGTACACCTGACAATACAGCCTCATCCATCCCCATACACCTAGCCCATTACCCATAGTGGGTCAGTACTAAGGTCCTCTACATCATCCAGTACACCTGACATTACAGCCTCATCCATCCCAATACATCTATCCCATTACCCATAGTGGGCCAGTGCTCAGGTCCTCTACACAATCCAGTACCCCTGACATTACAGCCTCATCTATCCCCATACACCTATCCCATTACCCATAGTGGGCCAGTACTAAGGTCCTCTACACCACCCAGTACACCTGACAATACAGCCTCATCCATCCCAATACATCTATCCCATTACCCATAGTGGGTTAGTACTAAGTTCCTCTACACCATCCAGTACACCTGACATTACAGCCTCATCCATCCCAATACATCTATCCCATTACCCATAGTGAGCCAGTACTAAGTTCCTCTAAACCATCCAGTACCCCTGACATTACAGCCTCATCCATCCCCATACACCTAGCCCATTACCCATAGTGGGCCAGTACAAAGGTTCATCACCAACATCCATTACACGTCACACAGACATGGAATCCCTTTCTGCTGCATATTTTGTAATAAAAAAAGTTATATACAAATCATAAAAAAGATAATTAAATAAAGTTTGGTTAACGCATACCATGGAGCGCAGGATGCTGGGACGACATTTTACAATGGATTCCTCCCCGTCATTTTAGCATTGTGTTATGAAGCAGAGTTCAGGCAAATTAAATTGTCACCCCTTTGGTACCTTGGCTAGCACCTGCGTCAGAATACACCTGTCATCTCTCCATCCTCTACATTGTCCTGGCTTAGTTTTGACTTCTAAGGAAAATGTTCAGAATCTCCCAAACAGGATTACACATAGAAGCACGAAAGCAACTCCCATGACGTAAAGAGGGAGTCATAGCGACGCGCCATTTATAAATGGCACCCAAGCGCGGCATATTGTCCGGTGAAACCAGCATGGCGTATCTTTTAGGCTTCATAGAACTGGCGCTCCACCTGTCTGCTGAGGGATCCTCCTGACATCATTGTTCGTGTGACGTACTCTTTGGTGACCTGTTGTGTGACTGTGCCAGAGCTTTCCATGCGGTGGGTGGCAACAGACATGCCATCTGCAGGTGGAAACGGGAAGAGTAAATATCATTGGCCAAACCTGATATGCAGGTCAACAACACAGAGGTACATGTGATTTACTAAGGTCATGATATAAAGTTGTTAAAGGTGATATAAAAAAGAGCCGCTTTACCTCTACAATGACATTGATTTCTGTCCATTCTTTTCTGAAATTCATACAGCCCTGCCACTGTGCTTTAGCAATACCGCTAGATCACCTCCCTGCCCCCAACCTGTGACTGGCAAGTGAAGGAGCAGCAACAGACTGATTAGGTAAACTTTCTGCTCTCACCTCTTGTTTGCATGTCCCTTGATGTTGGAGATATTACAAATAGGGATGATCGAACTTTTCAAAAGTTCGGTTCGACCAGAACACCCGAACTTCCCGAAAATTCGGCCCGGATTTCAGAACCCCATTGAAATCAATGGGACCCTAAAGCCCTAAAACCCAATAAATGCCCCTAAAAATGGCCTAGGGTTCTGGGTCATGCCCCAGGGACTATTAATCACACAAAAAAAAGTTCTTAAAAATTGTCATTTTTGATAGAGAGCCAATTATTGAAAAAATTATTCAAAAAAAAAAAAAAAGAGATTTCTTTGGATTTAGTGTCTAAGTTTCAGCTCTGTAGCATGTCCAGAACCAGGAAAAAAAAGATCGTTTGTATTAGAATTGCAATAGGACAGGATAGTGGCTCCGCTATTTTCACACCTTGCTGGTTTTGCAGCAGGCGTTTTTTTGGGCATTTTTTGGGGGTTATTGGAGGCAGGCAAAACATCTGAACTTCTGTATAGGGGTATATATACACACACATGTATGTATATATACACATACACATATATAGGTGTGAAAGTAGCAGAAACCTATGCTTGCGCTAATGAAATAATTAACACCCATATAGCTTCTCTGCTATAACACCTATGTGTGTGTATGTGTATAAATACATATAAGTGTGTGTGTATATATACCCCTATACAGAATTTCAGATGTTTTGCCTGCCTCCAAAGACCCCCAAAAAATGCCCAAAAAAAAAAACGCCTGCTGCAAAAACACACCTGGGCGTTTTTGTAGCTGGCGTTTTTTTGGGCATTTTTTGGGCATCTTTGGAGGCAGACATAACATCTGTACTTCTGTGTAGGGGTATATATACACACACACATGTATGTATATATACACACACACACATATATAGGTGTGAAAGTAGCAGAAAACTATGCTTGCGCTAATGAAATAATTAACACCCATATGGCTTCTCTGCTATAACACCTATATATGTGTTTGTGTATAAATACATATAAGTGTGTGCGTATATATACCCCTATACAGAATTTCAGATGTTTTGCCTGCCTCCAAAGACCCCCAAAAAATGCCCAAAAAAACGTCTGTGCCAAAAAAAAAAACGCCCACACATATATAGGTGTGAAAGTAGCAGAAAACTATGCTTGCGCTAATGAAATAATTAACACCCATATGGCTTCTCTGCTATAACACCTATATGTGTGTATGTGTATATATACATACATGTGTGTGTGTGTATATACCCCTACACAGAAGTTCTGATGTTATGCCTGCCTCCAAAGATGCACAAAAAATGCCCAAAAAAACGCCAGCTACAAAAACGCCCAGGTGTGTTTTTGCAGCAGGCGTTTTTTTTGGGCATTTTTTGGGGGTCTTTGGAGACAGGCAAAACATCAGAAATTCTGTATAGGGGGTATATATACACACACACTTATATGTATTTATACGCATACACACATATAGGTGTTATAGCAGAGAAGCCATATGGGTGTTAATTATTTCATTAGCGCAAGCATAGTGTTCTGCTACTTTCACACCTATATATATATATATGTATATGTGTATGTGTATATATACATACGTGTGTGTGTGTGTATATATATCCCTACACAGAAGTTCAGATGTCATGCCTGACTCCAAACATGTCCTCAAAAAAGCCCTACAAACGCCTGCAACAAAAAGCAGGGTGACAGGGGCGAAGCCACTATCCGGTTCTATAAGTGTTCTAAGAGAAACAATCTTTTCTCTATAGCGGTCTCCCTGACATGGAAGGGTTTGGTCACCCTGCCATAGCAGTCAGAGTCAGTTAACCCTACACTACACTACACTACGGTCCCCTTACACTTAACACTTTCCCCACAGAAACTAGATTATTAAATCTAACTATAGTGGAAAATAGTACCCTAACTACACTAGATATCCCTTTCCTCACACTAATAATTGCTAAATGACACTTTGAAGCAGAAGTAACAGAACTGCTTCCACTCTCTTCCACAGCCCCTGTATTACAGTGCTAGGAATTTGGCGGGGCTATCTTATATACTGGGGGGCGTATTCACTAATGATTGGCCTCTGGACCCCCTAGTCACTCCAATCACATTCCTACCATTCTCCTGCCCCCTCAATTGGCTTTTACTGATGGTTCTGGTCCAATCACGGGCTTTTAAAGTTCAGTTCCTGTCCCATTGCATTTTGGTCGGTTCTGGTTGCCGAATTCCAAACTTTTTCAGCAAAAAGTTCGGAATTCGGCCGAACCTCGAACAGTCAATGTTCAGGTCGAACCGATGGTCGACCCGAACCGTTCGATCCTCCCTAATTACAAACAATGTAAAAGATGTTTATTCTAAATCCTCTGCTGTGCGCAGCTGATCACTTGAGTCTGGACTCTGCATGAAGAACCCAAAGAAAACCGTGGAATAATATCCTCTTTCAGGGCCCATTCACTATACTGCACAGTAACGCTTGTTTGCGCAATGCATTGCTATTCATTCTGAATGATACCCCAATGCACCATGCCTAAGGATGTGCAGTGTGCTGCCAAAAATGCTTCATGTACCTTTGGTGGATTAGGCAGCCCAGTCAAGTGAAGTGAAGGGGCTGCCTTAAAGCGTTTGTTACACCTACACTTCATATTCCTGATATGTGGCTGCTGTACCATGTACTTGTATGAGAAAATATCCTGTTCCCTTTGTATGCTTCCTTTATGTGAAATCTCTGCTGTTCCTGCCAGTCCCTCTGCTTTACTATTAAATACTATCCAGGAGAGCACACCGTGGTCAGTTCTCTAGCTGTGCTGGGAATTCAGTGTGCTCTCTCCTCCAAGGATCAGACTTGTCCTGACACGCCCCCGCTGCACAGCCATTCACTGGGAAGCTCAGTGTGATGCTGCCTCTCCTCCCCCCAGCCCCTATGCAGCTGAGAACAGGAGTGTGATCACTTATTAAAAATAAAGGCAAAAAGGTATTTATAATGTATTTTTATGTTTATACAAAAATGTTGTGCCTTTCATTTCTGTTTTAAACTGAATGGCTTGTTTATCAAGATGATCATAAAGAATTGACAGCAAAAAAAAAAAAGATCATGAAAAATGATGTTGGGCTCCCCCCCAATCCATACCAGGCCCTTTTTTTTAACAAATGGCGTGGAGTCTCCCCCAAAATCGATATCAGACCCTTATCTGAGCATGCAGCCCGGCAGGTCAGGAAAGGGAGGGGATCATCGAGAGCCCCCCTCCTTCTGAACTATACCAGGCAAAATATCCTCAAAATGGGGGGGGTGCTTTGGGGGGGGGGCTCTGATTCCGATAAGCCCCCTGCCTGCAGGCCACCACAGCCCAGGGTTGTGGGGAAGAGGCCCTTGTCCCTATCAACATGGGAAAAAGGTACTTTGGGGTGGGAGGGGCACCCAAAGCATCCCCCCCCCCCCTCATTGGCTGCATGCTCGGATAAGGGTAAATTATGGTTTTTGGGGGGACCCAAAACCATTTTTTTTTTTCACATTTTAACATGGGGTTCCCCTCCAAATCCAAACCAGACTCAAAGGGCCTGGTATGGATTTGGGAGGGACTACACATCAGTTTTTTTCCTGGCAATTCTTTTTTTTTTTTTTTACATTCCGCTGTCAGCCTGCTGACAGCTGATGGCTCCTCAGTTGTTAAGAATGTGATGGCCGGCTTCTCATCATGCTCCTTAACAATTAGTTATTCACTGTTAAAGAGAAAAAAATTACAAAATGCATGAAAACTACATGCAAAAATTCATAAAAAACGCAGGTTTAAAAATGCAAAAGGTACTGGAAAAATGCATCAAGCGCAGCTACATAGATGTGAACCTAGACTAAAGGGCTGCCCTGACCTCTTCCTTTTGCTGAATTTCCAAAACTGTGGGGGTTTTTTGCTCCTCCAGCTCTGCTGATCTTTCTGCCTGCCACTCGACCTGACTCTGATGATGTTTAGCTTATCTACCAATATCAGCTGTTGGCAAGACCTTCACGGCACTTGTGCCACTCTGTGCCCTGGTGCCACCTATTCACTTCACCAGAAACCCTGAGCTGGAGGAGTAAAAGAGGCCGTCCTCATCACTTCAGGCTTCTCCACCAGGTGCAGAAAAATTGGGCCTTGGTTGTTGGTTGTGCCTGAACACCGTAACCCCTCACAGTTACTCTTGCTGGGCGCAGGAACGGTCCCTGCTGCGCTGTGGGCCATTCCATTAATTTGGAGGCCCCTGTTCTTCTGGTTCTTCTATTGAATGTTGGTGGTTGCACAGTAGGTGGGTGGACCAGTGAACACCAATTCTCTTCATGCACATCTGGGATCCATGGTGGCGTTTGTCATGGAATCTGTCCGTTGAAAATACTGTATTTATTCACATCATTCTTTGGACACTATATGCCTTTTATTTGGTATTTTCTCCTTTTTTTTGGACTTCCTTTTTTAATTTTATGATCAAATTAGATATATGAATTTATTCTATATGTACTTATTCATATATTAGTACATTATTATGCACTTTTTGAATTTAATTAATGTTCATTGATTTATTTTTACACATGCATTTTGCACTTTATAATCATGTTCTCTGATTTTTAGCGCTGCACTTTGTTTTTTATAATGTGTATAGGTTTGTCTATTGACCTGTGCTAGCTGCTATTTTCATATTAGTCATTTAGTGCAAGTTTTTTTTTTGGGATTTTGGATATACTAGCTCATTATGCCTTCGTCTTTCAGGTTTTTATTTTTTTTCATTTTTTTTTTTGGGGAGAGTTACAACCTCATTAATGCAAAGATGGCCGCGGAATGACGTCATGTACAGGGTTCTTTGTCCTCTACGAGGAAGTCTCGATTATTGGACGTAATGTATAGGATGAGGAACCCTGTACATGACGTCATCCCGCGGCCATCTCTGCATAAAGCCGTCTTGTCAGTGTCTGTGAGAGACGAGCGATTCTTGGTCAGCACTACCTATAGTGCTATTTCTTGTAGGTGCAATATTTAAAATTCTCATTTTAATAAAAAAGGGAAAACAGAGAGCAATAGGGTTGTGTGCTTTTTTTCCTGCATGTATGCTGTTGGGATCTGAGATCCATCCATCCATCTGAATAGGAGGCATTGGGGATGAAGCAAACAGCTAGTGTTTCTAATACTTCAGAGGAGGAAAACTGCGTGGTGTGCCCTACTGGTAATGAAGGGGTCATGACAGTGAAGTGAGAGGCTAATCTACACGGGTGGCAGATTCACTTTATTTGTGTTTTGTGTTGGCTGAAGTTGGATAAGATTAATAGATTTTGCATAAATCAGTTGCACAAGTGGACTTTTGCTGGACTATAATTTTGGAAGAGATTTCTTATAATATTGCTTTTGATGCACATTTTATTACACATGTTTTGTAATTTCACACTGTTGATTTAAAGTAAGGATTCCCAAACTATGGCCCTCTAGTTGTTCAGGAACCAGAATTCCCATCAGGCCTAGTCATGTCTGTGCAGTGGTGTATTTAGGTTTTGTGCTGTCCTAGGCCTGACTAAACTTGGGCACCCCTAATTTAAATATGACCCATCCCTTCCTGTAAAGGCCACACCCTTTCTTGTTTATGACCTGCCCTGTCATCTGTAAACCATAGACCACAACCACAGTCTATCAGTGCCCATCAGTGCAGCCTCATCAGTTCCCATAAGTTCAGCTTCATCATTGCCCATCAGTGCAGCCTTATCAGTGCTCATCAATTCAGCCTCATTACTGCCCATCAGTGCATCCTCATTAGTGGCCACCAGTGCAGCCTCTCAGTGCATCATATCAGTGCCCATCAGTGCAGCCCTATCAGTGCAGCTTATCAGTCCTGCCTCATCAGTGGCCATCAGTGCAGTCTATTAGTGCCCATCAGTGCAACATATCAGTGCCCATCAGGGCAGCATATCAGTGCAGTCCCATCAGCTTTTTTGCTGCCCCCCTGCAAAGTGCTGCCCTAGGCATGGGCCTTGTTGGCCTAGGCCAAGATACAGCTTTTGTAGGAGAGTTGCACTACACCAACTTGGATTACAGTTCTTCAAAAATTTTGGAACTTCCTACCTGCTGAGTTCCTTCAAAAACTGTGCACAAGTGTACCTAGAAGAATTGGTGCTGTTTTGAAGGCAAGGGGTGATCACACCAAATGTTGATTTGATTTGGGTTTCTCTTCTGTTCATTTATTTTCCATTTTGTTAATTGATAAAAATAAACTATTAACATTTTCTCAAAGCATTCTTCATTTACAGCATTTTTTTGGCACCTGTTTAAAACTTTTGCACACTTTTGACAAAACCTTTAGTAAGGTCATATTCACAGGAACGTCCCCAATGGACGTGGATGGGACTGCCTGCATGAGAATGCACTAAACACCTGTGCATCCTGTGCGGGTGAAGGCAGCCCTTTGCTGTCTAGATATGCTCATGTGAATGAGGCCTTAACCAGGTTTTTTTTTTTTTTTATATCAAATGATAAAATAATTCACAGTTAATGATTACACTTTAGGGATTTAATCCTCTGTTATTGGAGGTCCTATTTTCTTTTAGGTTTTGTCATTATGTACATATTCTCTACAGCATTGTTTCTCAACTCCAGTCCTCAATTACCCCCAACAGGTCATGTTTTCAGGCTTTCCATTATTTTGAACAGGTGATTTGATCAGTTTCACTGCCTTAGTAATTACCACAGTTGTTTAATCGGAGGGAAATCCTGAAAACATGACCTGTTGAGGGTACTTGAGGACTGGAGTTGAGAAACCTTGCTCTACAGCACTGATATGTTAGTATTTTTAATGAAACATCCTAGATATGCACCGTTCTATGAGATTTTACCTTTGAAGAAAGGCTCTGACATTGTAGAGTGAGTGACATTGGTTTGACTGAATTCTGATGGGAGATTGAAAACCTCTCGCCGTGTGATCTGCTGTGTACCAAACTGAGAGAAGTTTCCTGTATGACACAGCAATTAAAAAAAAAAAAACAACGAGTTAGCAGTAGACAGTGTTATATGGTACCTTGTATATACTATATATTGAATGGTACATACCTAGAACTTTGAGCAGTGTTGTACAAAAGTAGAAAAAATTATCAAAAAAAGGTTTCTGTAATTATTCTACATTGCTATACCAAACATATTACATTTTTTATTTAAAAGTATACCTATTTATCATCACTAGATGGCAGCGTGCAATGCCTTTTATTACTAAATAAAAACATACACCACCATTTATCACCACGAGATGGCAGCATACATCACCCTATGTACATTTGTAAGCTAAATCTCATGTGTGCTGTTCTTTACTCACATTCTCTTTTAGATTTATTAAACAGCAGCAATACCAGAGGGTTCAATACTAATGAACAGAGGACACAAATCTGAATAAAACCACTATATTCAATGAGTACATTGTGTATTACCCCTAGGCAACCAAATCATATTTTTAAGATGTAACCACTGATCTTTAGTCTGATGGCTGTTAGTTGCTACTATTAGCACATCATCATTGCTCTCTGTACTGTCCTTTAAAACAGATCCTATCAGCATTGCTGTAACAGAAGCAGAGGTAGTTCCCGTGCAGAGAACTAGCTTCTTCAAAGGGGATTGGTAATGGCAGCCCCCCCCCCCCTGTGAAAGGTATAAGGACATGTGAACTGATGTGTAGCACCTCCTAGGTAGGTGCTAGAAGAGAGTATAGTTTTTGGGTCTTTCTACTTACCAGGAAGATTGCCAGGTAAATTCATAGTGCTCTCTGCCTACCAGAGTGCAGAGTCTATTGGTCTGGGTCTGCTCATGGTGCTCAGGTGCAGCTCAGCTTGTCTGAATGTTTCACATTGGTCCAATAGGGAGGCATATTGGACAGTGGGAGGAAACCTGACAAGTGAGGGCACATGCATTGTTACAGCCCTGGTGATTGGCCAAGGAAAGTGCCTCGAGGCATGCTGGGTGACTGTATATAGGCCAAGGGCAAACTGTGCTCGGGGTCTTCGGCTGAAGAGGGGGGTCTGTAGAAGCTACCATGCGGCCTCAGGTAGTTGACCTGAGGGCCTGAAAGTCAGATAGGAACTGAACCCAGAGGTCCTGCAGAGCTGACTGGAACGGAGACACTGGAAAGGATCTGATTCTGCATACAGTACAGATCTGTGTCATGGGGTCTGTCCTGTGAGGGCCATCTCTTCAGCTAGAACAGTCAGTGGACGGGTGTCAGTCAAGGGAATGCTAGAGAGTGTCCTAACGATAAAGTAGTTGCATCAAGTCTGCTGCTAGAGAAAGCAAGAAGACTTAATTCCCCCGTACACGTGGCAGTATTGTAAAGCAGGGTGTCTGCTTCCAAAAATACCCTGATGAGGCCAAGTGAGAGCTGTCCTTATCAACTGTGAATAGTTCATGTTGGAGTATCCCGCTATTCCCTTTTCCCATCCAAGCTCCACAATAAATATAAAACCAAACCCCCTGGACTGTTTATTGAGTGACAAGCCATTGGGAGTAAGGATGGATGTGTGAACTTTCCCTAAGTGGCTGTCTGCAGGTAATCAGAGGAGGCCCAAGAATTCATCACCCATCAAGCCCTACGGGGACAGTGCTATAGATGTATATTCCCATAGTATTCCATATATCAATCCTCTGTTCCTCACCTCCATCCTGAGATTCTATGGTGATGATTCCTTCTCTCTCAGGCCCAAAGCCTTGCGTTGTTTTAGCTTGCACTTTGAACTTGTAGGGAAGATTTTCGTTCAGGAAGGGAACAGTCAGTGTAGTCTCAGGCATATCTCCTTCCACGTATATATTTCTTGGCTCTCCTAGGAGTGACAAGGGGTGGTTATTTAGACCGTAGGATAACAGTTCCTTAAAGTGGTACTAAACCCACAACAGTAAAATCAGTCTGTATATATAGTAAAGCATGCTTGTTTTACTCACTGTGGAACATAGGGGGTTAAACCTCTGCATTGTGTAAAAAGGCTGTTTGACCCTGTCTTCTCTGATCTTCCCCTTCTTTTACTCTCCACAATCCCTCTTGCACTTATAGTACAGAGCCTTGGGGTAAGGGTGGGCTCAGGAGTGTTCATGGGTGTCCACAGAACTTTTTTCAGGGGGCATAATTTTAAGGTCATCCATGCTCCGCCCCTTTTCACCCCCCATAGATCCCCCTTTAGAGCAGACCAGGCCAGGGTCCCCCATAGATCCCCTTTAGAGCAGGGTCCCCATAGATCTCTCTTTAGAGTAGGCCAGGGTCCCCATAGATCCCTCTTTAGTCTTACCCTTTCACCTATATTCCCCATGCTACCAGGTCTTCCTGCACCACCAGGTACTCCAGGCACTCCCTGCTAAGAGTATAATATATATATATATATATATATATATATATATATATATATATATATATATATATATATATATATATATATATATATAGCCAATATGACCCCCTTTAGAGCAGGCCAGGATCCCCATAGATCCCCTTTAGGGCAGGCCAGGGCCCCCATAGATCCCCCTTTAGAGCAGGCCAGGGTCTCCCATAGATCCCCCTTAAAGCAGGGTCCCCATAGATCCCCCTTTAGAGCAGGCCAGGGTCCCCCATAGATCCCCTTTAGTGCAGGGTCCCCATAGATCCCCCTTTAGAGCAGGGTCCCCATAGATTCCCCTCTTAGAGCAGGCCAGGAAATTTCCAGGAGGACTTGCCCCCCCTTGCGGATGCCCATGGGCATGTTTGGATCCTAGTCCCAAACCACCTGAGCAATCCTGCCAGGAAGCCTTCACTGCACATAGGCAGTGAGGCATTTCCCGGCCCGCAGCTGCACATACACACGCTGCCTATGATTGGTAGTGTGCAGTGAGGGCTTCCTGGTCGAATTGCTCAGGTGGGTTGGGACTACGATCCGAACAGATCTGAGCCTTTCCCTACCTTGCAGGCATTCTGCACATGCTCAGTTTGGTAAGTACTTGTAGATAGTTTTTTTTTTTTTTGGAGGGTGCATGTGATCAGCACTGTCCAGACAGAGGGTCGGAGGTAATGCAGCCTCATAGGAAAGTCAGAGGAGAATGAAAATTCCTCCTACAAGCTTTAACCAGACACTGATAGCAGTTGTGAAACTGCTATATACCGCTGATGAGAAAAGCAGTTTATATTTACTAAAATAATTGTATTTCCGTGTTCTGTGTACTGTGACAGACCAGATATAGTGATTGCAGGGTCCTGGGTTTAGTAACACTTTAATGTGAAATGATATGTGAATGGACCACTCACCTCCACCGTGCAGCATTTCACAGGTGACCATGTAACCCAGGATGGTGCCATTGGGTTTCCTTGGTCTCACCCAGCTCAGCTGCAGTGAATCTGGGGTAAGAGCAGTAAAGACGAGGGGTCCGGGGGCACTGGGGGTGCTCAGGGTGAAGGGGGAACCTGCCAAGGAGAAGTAGAATTAGTACACATTGGTGGGATATTACTGACATTAAAGTGGAAGAAAACTCAAACAATAACGCATGTTACTTTCTGCCTTTTGATCTGTTACCCCCAACACTTTATATTCCTGATATGTGCCTGCTGTACCATGTACTACCTGTTCTCTTTGTATTGCTTTCTTTATGTGAAATCCCTGATGTTCCTGCTAGCCCCTCTGCTTTCCTATTAAAAACTGACCACACTAAGTAGAACACCACACCGTGGTCAGTTTTCTAGCTATGCTGGGAACTCAGCCTGCTCCTCCAATGATATGACTTGTCCTGACACACAGAAGAAGTTTAAAGCCGGATTTGGATACAAAAAGATTTCCCAAGCTTTAAACATCCCAAGGAGCACTGTGCAAGCGATAATATTGAAATGAAAGGAGTATCAGACCACTGCAAATCTACGAAGACCTGGCCGTCCCTCTAAACTTTCAGCTCATACAAGGAGAAGACTGATCAGAGATGCAGCCAAGAGGCCCATGATCACTCTGGATGAACTGCAGAGATCTACAGCTGAGGTGGGAGACTCTGTCCATAGGACAACAATCAGTCGTATACTGCACAAATCTGGCCTTTATGGAAGAGTGGCAAGAAGAAAGCCATTTCTTAAAGATATCCATAAAAAGTGTCGTTTAAAGTTTGCCACAAGCCACCTGGGAGACACACCAAACATGTGAAAGAAGGTGCTCTGGTCAGATGAAACCAAAATCAAACTTTTTGGCAACAATGCAAAACGTTATGTTTGGCATAAAAGCAACACAGCTCATCACCCTGAACACACCATCCCCACTGTCAAACATGGTGGTGGCAGCATCATGGTTTGGGCCTGCTTTTCTTCAGCAGGGACAGGGAAGATGGTTAAAATTGATGGGAAGATGGATGGAGCCAAATACAGGACCATTCTGGAAGAAAACCTGATGGAGTCTGCAAAAGACCTGAGACTGGGACGGAGATTTGTCTTCCAACAAGACAATGATCCAAAACATAATGCAAAATCTACAATGGAATGGTTCACAAATAAACATATCCAGGTGTTAGAATGGCCAAGTCAAAGTCCAGACCTGAATCCAATCGAGAATCTGTGGAAAGAACTGAAAACTGCTGTTCACAAACTCTCTCCATCATACCTCACTGAGCTCAAGCTGTTTTGCAAGGAGGAATGGGCAAAAATTTCAGTCTCTCGATGTGCAAAACTGATAGAGACATACCCCAAGCGACTTACAGCTGTAATCGCAGCAAAAGGTGGCGCTACAAAGTATTAAATTAAGGGGGCTGAATAATTTTGCACACCCAATTTTTCAGTTTTTTATTTGTTAAAAAAGTTTGAAATATCCAATAAA
This sequence comes from Pelophylax lessonae, assembly GCF_965119305.1. NCBI lineage: Eukaryota > Metazoa > Chordata > Amphibia > Anura > Ranidae > Pelophylax > Pelophylax lessonae. The sequence continues at coordinate 135,254,607 of NC_138778.1, forward strand.
TTTCGTTCCACTTCATGATTGTGTCCCACTTGTTGTTGATTCTTCACAAAAAATTACAGTTTTATATCTTTATGTTTGAAGCCTGAAATGTGGCAAAAGGTTGCAAAGTTCAAGGGGACCGAATACTTTTGCAATGCACTGTAAATGCTTCTAAATGATACTAAAATGCTTCATGTACTGCAAAAACACTAATAAAATGCTAATGCTCCTAAAAGCTTATAAATGCTTCTAGCTACTAAAATGCTACTAGAAGTTGGCACAAAAATGCTATTATCAGCATTTTTTATCCAGCATTTTGTTTTCTAGCTTTTTTATGAACTTATGTAAAATGCTAGCGTGCATGGAGCCTTAGGAGCATTAGCATTTAGTACATGAACAAAAAAAAAAAGCTCAAAAAAGCTGCATTTTAGTAGCATTTAGAAGCAGTAAATCTCCATGCACACCTAAAATAATTGTAAAGTCTTGTTTTTTTTTTAAATACCAAACATGTTATACTTGCCTCCTCTATGCAGTTGGTTTTGCACAGAGCAGCCTGGATCCTCCTCTTCTCGGGGTCCCTCTTCACTGCTCTTGGCCCCTCCCTCCTGTCAGGTGCCCCCACAGCAAGCAGCTTGCTATGGGGGCACCCAAGCCAAGCTGCAGCTCTGTGTGTCCATTCAGACATGGAGCTGGGGTTCAGCCCTGCCCCTCTCTCTCCTAATTAGCTAACTGAATTTGATTGACAGCCGTGGGAGCCAATGGCGCAGCTGCTGTGTATGAGCCAATCAGGAGGGAGAGTCTCGGATGACTGAGGGACACGTGGGCTATTGCTGGACAGAGAGGGGGCTTAGGTAAGTATTAGGGGTGCTGGGGAGAATGCATTGGGATAAAAAAACCTTCTGACTTTACAAGTCCTTTAAGCTAAAAAAAAAAAAAAAACGCTGGAAAACATTTTGGATAAAAAACACTGATAGCTTTTTTAGTAGAGTTTTAGGAGCGTAAGCATTTTATTAGTGTTTTTGCAGTTCCTTTAAAAAGGAAAAAAAAAAAGAAAAAAGGTTTTAGTAGCGCTTAGCAGTGTTTCTGCTGGAAAAACGCTCCAAGAAACTCTACAAAAACAATTTTTTTTTCTGCTCCTAGACGCTGAAGCTGAAATAAACACTAATAGCCTAAAGTAGTGTGCATGGACATAAAGGATAACACAACTTAGCTTTTAGAAGCAGAAAAAAATCCTAATAGCTTCTAGGAGCTTAACAAACCACTAGTGTGTATGGAGCCTGAAGGATCTGACTTCAATATGATTTATTATTCTGCATGCTTGTTCCTGGGTAGTAATTCAGAGTACTGAAGTCAGTGACAGTCAGGCAAACTAACATTTCAAAAAGGAGGTCATCAATGACAACCTCTGTATTTCTCTATCAGAGAATTGTAATTTAATGTAAAGCTATCATAAAAAGTCAAAGCACGATCAGGGGAGTTCATAGTGTCTACAACACTCTAGAATTCCGACACGCCTCTGCATGATAAATGTCAGTGCGGGTGGCAGATTTATGTACCTGCTGCAGAAACGCAGAGTGCCCATACGGACCCTACGTCCTCAGTGTTTGCCCATTGTAGAAAAGTGTCATTAGGGCTTTATTGAATTTCCCCCAATGTATTGATACCCCAAGACACAACCTGGAAAAACATATTCCCTGGACTATCTTTCTCACAATATAGGGCTTCTGTTTGCTTCTCCGATTACTAATTATTTTTATATTACTTACTTACTGTGATTCAATTTCTTTATCATCAATGGTCACATCTGTGTATTCCCATATTCTATGCATCAGGTATTATACATTAATCATACTAGAACTAATAAACCAAGATGAGAGTCTACAAATGTGTGTGAGTACCTGGTACAGGGCTGAGAGGGCTGTGTGGGTCCACCTGGGACTCTATAGTGATGACACCTTCCCGTTCCGGTCCCCAGCCTTCCTCACTGTGTGCCTTCACCCGGAACATATAGGAATGGTTGGGGAGCAAATCTTCCACCACCACTGAGTTCTCTCTGGGATTCGGAATATCGATGGTCCGAGAATCTCCTGGAAGAAGAGTAGGCTTCACTTATATCTGATCCCAGAGTATACATCTGTTATCCTATAACATACATACAACGTTGTATATCTGATCCTAGAGCAGGGCTCTTCAAACTATGGTATGTGGGATGTGTAGTTCCGCAACAGCTGGAGGGCCGTAGTTTGAGGATCCCTGTCCTAGAGCATACAGTAGATTTGATCCTCTGATATATATTTTTTTCATCCTATAATATAAATCTGATCCTGTATTATAAATATCTGATATTACATTGTATATACTGTATACTGTATACAATAAATGAGCCTGTATTTTATATATATATATATAATCCTTTATTATACAAAATCATCTGACTTCACACCTTAGTGAATCAGGCCTTCTGAGTTGAAGATTACGTACCTCCATTGAGCAGCTGATAGTGCACCTTGTACCCCAGCACTTCTCGTTCACACTGTGGTTCCTGCCAGCTGACCTTCAAGGATGTTGGCCCCAATGCGGAGAACACTAAGCGAGTGGGCGTGTCTGGGATTCCAGGAGAAAGGCGGGATTCTAGTGGGACATGAGAAAATAATTACTAAATAGAATTGTGAGGGTTAGGTGTCATATTATCTGTAGTTGAAGGATGCAATACTCACCCTGTATGGCCACATCCAAACTGCTGAGAGCATCCCGCACATCCTCTGAATGGGTGCGTCCTCTTCCACCCATCATAAGTGGAGGTAGTCCCAATCTGCTTTGTCCTGATGCCCCTGTAGGGAGTGCCATTGGGAGTCATTAACAGATTCCACATAAAAGGTACTAATAGGTTTGTATTGTAAGCCACCATCTTTACAGAGCTCTCCTTGGAGGAGTGAATTTAAGCTCACTGGACACAAGCGGAGAGGCTCCTCACTCATTCACAGCCTCTAAGGAGCGATTGGCACCTCACTCAAGCAGAACCTTTGACAAGCAGATTGACACCTTACTTATTCAGAACCTTTGAGGAGTAAAGCGACAACTCACTCATTTAGAATGTTTGACAAGCAGAGCGACACCTCACTCATTCAGAACCTTCGAGAAGCAGAGCGACACCTCACTCATTCAGAACCTTCGAGAAGCAGAGCGACACCTCACTCATTCAGAACCTTCGAGAAGCAGAGCGACACCTCACTCATTCAGAACCTTCGAGAAGCAGAGCGACACCTCACTCATTCAGAACCTTCGAGAAGCAGAGCGACACCTCACTCATTCAGAACCTTCGAGAAGCAGAGCGACACCTCACTCATTCAGAACCTTCGAGAAGCAGAGCGACACCTCACTCATTCAGAACCTTCGAGAAGCAGAGCGACACCTCACTCATTCAGAACCTTCGAGAAGCAGAGCGACACCTCACTCATTCAGAACCTTCGAGAAGCAGAGCGACACCTCACTCATTCAGAACCTTCGAGAAGCAGAGCGACACCTCACTCATTCAGAACCTTCGAGAAGCAGAGCGACACCTCACTCATTCAGAACCTTCGGGAAGCAGAGCGATACCTCACTCATTCAGAACCTTTGAGAAACAGAGCGACACCTCACTCATTTTGAACCTTTGACAAGCAGAGTGGCACCTCACTTATTCAGAGCTTTTGAAGAGCAGAGTGACACTTCACTCATTCAGAACCTTTGAGGAGTAAAGCGAAACCTCACTCATTCAGAACCTTTGAGGAGCAGAGTGACAATTCACTCATTCAGAAACTTTGAGGAGCAGAGGGACACCTCACTCATTCAGAACCTTTGACAGGCAGAGCGGCACCTCACTCATTCAGAACCTTTGCGCAGCAGAGTGACACCTCACTCATTTAGAACCTTTGAGGAGCAGAGCGGCACCTCACTCATTCAGAACCTTTGACAGGCAGAGCGGCACCTCACTCATTCAGAACCTTTGCGCAGCAGAGTGACACCTCACTCATTTAGAACCTTTGAGGAGCAGAGCGGCACCTCACTCATTCAGAACCTTTGAGGAGCAGAGCGGCACCTCACTCATTTAGAACCTTTGAGGAGCAGAGTGACACCTCACTCATTCAGAACCTTTGACAAACAGAGCGGCACCTCACTCATTCAGAACTTTTGAGAAGCCAAGTGGTAGTTTACTCATTCAGAACCTTTGCGAAGTAGATCAGCACCCCACTCATTCAAAGTCTTTGAGACTAACATGGGTCTATTAGCTACTCAACTTCCACAGGTGCTCTTCAATAGACATCAAAGCTGGTCTTGGCATTTTTAATGAGCTTCAGGCTTCACAAGACACATATCCTTCACAGTGCTAAGCAGGCATTGGAGTTGGACCCACATGCATGGATAAGTCCAGGCTGGAGTATAGGCAGTTACAGCAGTGCAAAATTAACCCCTCCTGGCTCAGAGACACCAGCAGAAAATTGTCTCTCTGGCTATGAATTGAGAGGCTTCAGCCGAGCATGAGTGTGGGGCATTATTCAGCCAGCAGCTGTGTTAACTCATTCACTATTAGAGAGGACTAAATAAATGTATGGCAGTCCAATCTGACAGTGTATAAGAGAAAGCAAGCATGCAATGTGCCCAACATAACCTGAAGACTGTGTTGCAGTTTTGGAATGCTCACTTCACTAAGGTGAAGACACGTTTCTTTACTAAACCTAGAGTACATTTACTCCATTGTTTTGCACAGATAACCCTTCCAATTAAGTTGCTAAAAGCCTTGGAACTCTTGTCCTGCTTTTTCCCAATGTATGGGGGAAGAATTACAAGATTTTCAGATACTTCTTGACGTAAAGTGGACCTTTTAGTAATTTCACAGGTCTGTAGGATTTGTTTTAACACCGTATTTTTTTATCATTAAAAAGTGGCTCTAGGCCTGAGAAATGCAGTCTGTAAAAATGATGTCATCGGTGTGATACAACTAGGAGGAAGCATTTCCTCAGTCTTTCATCTGTGAGCTATACAGACAGTCAAGAATATAAACTCTACTGTACAGGCACCAAGATGTACATGACACATACAGACCATCCTTTTAGTCTCGGAATAAGATGTTGACCCCTGGATGATACCTGAAAAAATAAGGTGCCAGCCTCTGTGGGGAAAAGTAGATGAAAGCATTGAATTTCTATGTGGATCGTTTTTTGGTATTCCTACATAAAGCAACACGGTCTTTACCAGGTTGGTTGAATAGGACTGATCAGGGTTGAACAATGACAATGGGATTAAGCATCCATGGAAAGCAATGACCAATCAGCATGAGGATGACATGTTTCCATGGTACCTATCACCATATGAGGCCCTCTACGACTGTCAGGCATGGTTATTGTGTCCCGGAATGCATGGTAGCCCTTCACCTTTGCCCCAACAAAGTGTCTACCACGTTTCTCCATTGTGGGAGGCAGAGACCCTCCACCAACCCGTTCTGCATAAAGGGTAGTGAAAAGAAGTCTGTAAGTAAGATATAAGACCCAGGAACAGTAGAACAAGAGAAGCAACAGTAAGGACGGAGAGCAAGAGACATAGTGGAGAAGAAATGCAAGTACAATTCCAGATTTAGATTTGCATCGGACTAGGAGTCATTTTTTAGTAATTCCCAAAGGAAAATTGACTAGCACCATTAATTCTTTTTACAGTTTGTACACTCAAAAGTGATGGTGGTCTCTGGTGGGTCAAATCAGCTCCTGGCTTCTTATATATCTTGGATACCCAAGAAATGATATCTTCCTGCCATCATTTTATCTAACTGGAAGTTTTGGGTTTCCCATCTACTTATTCCAGCGCCCTCATTCCCTATAATTCTCCATAATATAAATGAAACAACATGGTGTGGAGCTGCTCCTTGATTCTCAATTACTGGAAGCAAGTTATATCCTAACTAGCTATGGCACTGAAACTATTGCTGGCTCTGGATCCCATTGTTTTGTGGTTAGGCATCTATGATTCCCTCTATATTTCAAAACACGCTAAACTGCTGCTTTTCTACTTCTTACTATGCCAGAAGGGCAATTCTCCCTTTCCACCCCACCTTTCAACAATGATTGGTGCTCAGCTATTATATCTACACTCCCCTTATAACAACTGACATACACTATATTACCAAAAGTATTGGGACGTCTGCGTTTACATGCACATGAACTTTAATGGCATCCCAGTCTTAGTCCGTAGGGTTCAATATTGAGTTGGCCGGCCCTTTGCAGCAATAACAGCTTCAACTCTTCTGGGAAGGCTGTCCACAAGGTTTAGGAGTGTGTCTATGGGAAGGTTTGACCATTCTTTCCGAAGCACATTTGTGAGGTCATGCATTAATGTGGACAAGAAGACCTGGCTCGCAGTCTCCATTCTAATTAATCCCAAAGATGATCTATTGGGATTAGGTCAGGACTCTGTGCAGGCCAGCCAAGTTCCTCCACCCCAAACTCGCTCATCCATGTCTTTATGGACCTTGTTTTTACACTGGTGTGCAGTCATGTTGGAACAGGAAGGGACCATCACCAAACTGTTCCCACAAAGTTGGGAGCATGAAATAGCCCAAAATGTCTTGGTATGTTGACGCATTAAGAGTTCCCTTCCCTGGAACTAAGGGGCCAAGCCCAACCCCTGAAAAACAACCCCAGACCATAATCCCTCCTCCACTAAATGATTTGGACCACTGCACAAAGCAAGGTCCATAAAGACATGGATGAGTGTGTTTGGGGTGGAGGTACTTGACTGACCTAAACCTGATAAATCACCTTTGGGATGAATTAGAGCGGAGACTGTGAGCCAGGCCTATTTGTCCACATCAGTGCCTGACCTCACAAATGTGCTTCTGAATGGTCAAACATTCCCATAGACACACTCCTAAACCTTGTAAACAGCCTTCCCAGGAGAGATGAAGCTGTTATAGCTGCAAACGGTGGGCCAACTCAATATTGAACCCTACAGACTAAGCCGGGGATGCCATTAAAGTTCATGTGCCTGTAAAGGCAGGTGTCCCAATACATTTGGTAATATAGTGTATATGAGCAGAGGCTGCCAAGCCAAATATGATTATAATCTGGTCTGCATGGTTGGACTCCAATTGACTGTCACTTTCCCTCTTCCCCCTCCTTCTTCTTTTATGTATCATGAGGACTTTTTCATTCAGATGGTATACGCCAGGACCTTTTATGTCTGGATTTTGTCACTGAAATGTACCTTCTGTGAGGTCCATACAGATCTTTTACCTCTTTGCCTGTATTGCACTAATGTATGGTACTTTGGCTGTGGTTAAAAAAAAAAAGAAACTCAAAATGAGAGTGGGATCTCAACATAATGCCGGCAGTGGGTGTGCAGAGCCAGGAAATCAAACGCAAATATCTCAACAAAAGACTTCCTATGAGATAAGAAACTGTCTGACGGTTTACTAGGCAATGCAATATTAGGGCCAGTTCACACCAGAATGTGGTGCGGGAAACCCGTGTTCCGTGCATGTCTCGCAAACCATGTTCAAAACACACCGCAGTTTTGATCTTCAGCGGGTTTCAATATTAAGTTATTTACACCCTAAACGAAGGTTGCAAACGCGTTTGCCCACACCAGAATGCACTTTTCCCATTCAGGGTTGACTCCTGCAGGAGGCAGCAAAGGAATGAGGATCTGTGAGTATACTGTACCTTGCTAGGGGGTCAGGTATCAGGAGATACCGAGGAAAATTTACTAAAACTGGAAAGTGCAAAATCTGGTGCAGCTGTGCATGGTAGCCAATCAGCTTCTTACTTTACCTTGTTCAATTAAGCTTTGACAATAAAACCTGGAAGCTGATTGGTTTCTAATCAAAGCTGCACCAGATTTTGCACTCTCCAGTTTTAGTAAATCATCCCCTCTGCATTTTGTCCTGAGCGAGCAAAATGACAGCATCTCTTAGCTCACGTTTACATTGAGCTGATTTGACATGCGATTTGACATGTTAAATCGCATGCCAAATCGGAGCCTATTGCCGGCAATGGCACCATCCGAATCTGTGCGACACAGACTTTGGGGCGCTGCACCCATTCCCAAAAGTAGTTTCTGCACTCCTTTTGGTGACTTCAGGGGGCAATTTCAATAGACATCTGTGCATGAACCCACACAGATGTCTGTCAAATCGCCCCCCGAAGTCGGACTGAAATGCGGTTTAAAATCGTGAGAGTTCAGCTGAATTCAAACCCGCCCTCAGTGTGAACCTGGGCTTAAAAGTGTATGTACACGTGAAATCTGTTTTTCAGTATTGCATTTTGTCACACTGAATAACGTTTTCTAAAGCAAATTATTTTTTTTGTGAATCTGTTGCAATATTTTTTACCTGATGTTTCTTGTATTAGTACTTCCTGTTGCAGGCTGACAATACTAATCCATTGCCACTCAAGCAAATAACAGCAGCATTGTCAGCCTTCCATGTGCACTTCATCAGTTGGCCCTTGGGCTGCCTACCTGTTACCTATTATCTAACAGACAGCCCATTGGCCCACGTAACTGGCCGATAACAATGCTGCTAACTGAGAGGCAGTGGCCTAGCGTTGGCATCCTGCAGCTGTAATTGCTGTTACTTGAAGGATCTTCAGGTAATAAACTTTACAATAGATTTACAAAAATGATTTGATTAAGATTACTGTATACAGTAAGACAATGGCAAACACACTGAAAAATACATTTTAGGTTTACATACACTTTAACATGTTATAAGTGAAAATCAATCAAGTATTCTCAACATGCAATGAAAAAAAAAAAGCTTTAAAACAAGCCCTCCCAGACCCCTTTAGCTGCTTGCACTGTGAAGTAATTAATTCTCAAATATCTTCAAAGATTAAAAGGAAGACTCTAAGACTGGCCATACATTATACAATTTTCTTTTACAGCTTTCCAAAACCATATAATATGAAGTCATACCTAAACACTTTCAATTTGTATGCAACCAGGAAGGCCCTTACACTACATAGTTGAAGGTAAATCTAAAGAAAATTGAATAAGAAAACTGTATAGTGTATTGCCAGCATAAAGTCAAGTTGAGTCCATTTCTAAAGGCCTGGAAACACCTGCTGTGTGTATACATCAGAAAGCTGACAGGTTGCCAAGCCTCTGTTCCAATAGAAAGTCATAGAAGTTTTTAGTGCTTCTGTTGTGAATTTGAATATTAATTTCTCCACAATGCCTGTAACTACAGAGGTACATGAAGACTTGTTTTAAAGTACTTTTATTGCTTGTTCAGAGTATGTTAATACTTTATGTGCATAGTCTGGGCACAATTTCATGTTAAAAATGGCTTACAGGCTCACCATCCGTTCTTCCCTAACTCTGGCTGGGAGCCGCTCAGCAACCCTTTATTAACCTTTGGGTCCTTTTTAAAGGTCAACCACGCAGAGCATTCTCATTGATATCCATTTCCCTTGATTATGCTTTTATTGTATTGTTGTAACTATTTGATACCTCTCTCGGTCCACTGGATCACTAGGTCCTTCCTCTCTCTTCCTCCTCTTATTTTCTTTTTTCCTCTTTTCATGTTTTCTTTCCCCTTTTCCCCCTATCACTTTCTTTTATGAATAGTTATGTGACTTCATGTTGTACCAGGCTAAGCCTCCATTGTCCATCATATGAGTCCAGGTGATGGATGCCCTAGTGGCCTCGTCAGATGTATATTTGATATTTTAATCATATGAAGCCTATAGATTCTGTTCCTTTACGATATTCATGCTTAGTCTTCATGTGACGCAACCCTCGGCTCTGAATTTTTTTATTTGTTTATGTCATGCTTTGGGCGATAGCCTTTGATAATGACTTTTGTATATTTTATTGTTTTGTCTTTTCCTTTTTGTAAAATGTGAAACAATAAAAACATGTTCAACTCTAAAAATGGGTTACATCTATTTTCCTGGCCATTTAACACTAGCAAAGGAAAGTTTTTATCTGAGTCTGGGGATAAAACCTCCAGTATTTTTTTCCAGGGTTATGCATTATTCTAATTTTTAATAGACGTAAGCTTGTTTTCTCCACTTTGACTAGGAGAGCTCTGAATATGGAAGAGTAAATGAATGCAATAGACGTCAAGCATTGAGAAAGTAATGACTTCAGTTGACAACACATACACTATAGAGGTCGCATTAGAGAGGAGAATGGATGAAAACTGTATAAAGTAAATGTGAAAGAAGAGGAAAAAAGGAAACCATAGACCTTAGTGCATGACATATTACTTACCATGTCCTGACATGACAGTTGTGTGCTGAGAACTGGTACTGCCAAACCTGTATGTATCTTGTTGCATGCTAGGATTGAGTTGTTGGTAGGCAACAGCTCCTGTGCGAGTCAGACTGCTTACAGATCCAGGGAAAGAAAAGTCCATGCGCCCATTTAGGAGTTGTTCTAAAATAATAAGAAGATATTTGATTATGCGTGTTTAATAGAAGTCTTAGGACATCTATGTGTCATAACACAGATTGTTGCATGTACACAGGTCAGCCATTGTTTTAAAGGGTGCTAGTTCAAATCTGTGTGATGCATTATAGTATGTTGTCTGTTGGTGTATCAAAGTGTGTTGAGGGAAACACATTTCTACATATTATTCCTCTTTATTACACTCTAAAACTGATAGGCTCAACATCATGAAATCTAGGTAGCGGGCAGATATACCAGAACTTACAGAGGAAGTCTGGCAGGAAATCCTGCCCCTACAGGTCCTTATGGTTATCTCCTCTAGGGATAAAGTTATTCAGACAAAATTTTTATAATGGCCCTACTACACTCCATGTTTCCTCTTACAGCTAAATAGATTACCCTCTGCGGTCTGCTCCAGATGCTCCTTAGCTGATGGCACATTTTATCATATAAAATTTATAAAGCTAAATAAATCTGCACTAAAAAAGGTAAAAAGCCCTAAAAACTCTGCAGCTCACAAAGGGGTTCAAGCAGCCAGCTACAATGTAATGATATAATACATAAATAATATAAAAAGTTCATAAGCAGCGCTTGGTAGGAAGATTTCTCCACCACCTTATGTGCAAAGGATAGCACACACCACCACAATGTGATCTCACTGTCTCCTTACCAGAAAGAAGATGATATGAGGCATACAACATGTGCAGGCAGAGGATCCTCCAGATATCAAATCGATCCCAAATAGTGCAGTATTTCTTGTTACCATCCAAAATTTATTAAAAACAAGAAGCAAAACAAAACAACGATAAAATGATTCAAATTCCTGGGTTTCTCAGAATTTGTGTGTCAGCGTGCCCACCTGAGGCCTCAGACGACAGCTGATTGGCCGAAACGCGTCAGTTGGGCACAATGACACACACATGCTGAGAAACCCAGGAATTTGAATCATTTTATCATTATTTCGTTTTGCTTCTTGTAAGTATATTTTTAATCCACTTTGGACGTTTACAAGCAGTACTGCACCATGAGATTTCCTTTGTTCCTTTCAATGGTATCTGAATTGTGAGCTGGAGATAACTGTTCAAGTGCTTTATCCCTGATGATCATTTATGCTGCATCTGGGATCGATTTGATATCTGGAGGATCCTCTGCCTGTTGTATGCCTCATATCACCTTCCTTCTGGTAAGGAGACTGTGAGATCACATTGTGGTGGTGTGTGCTATCCTTTGCACAGTAGGTGGTGGAGAAATCTTCCTATCAAGCACTGCTTGTGAACTTTTTTACATTTTATCATATGATGTGGGTCAGAAAGTTCTGGTCACAAGTCACTGCTTAAAAATCACAACTCTTCCTATGCTTGGTTCTATACTACAACAAAAAAATCTAATACTATGAACTGGAAGTCGCCGATTCCCCCACCATAACTTCTTGGCCTACTCTCATTAATTAGGCACTCCCGCTGTATAAATTACTATACGAAGCTAGGGGTTGCCCTCGTAAATTTCATAAAATCTGGGATCTATGGGTGAGTTCAGACCACACTATACCACCTGAAATCCAAGACATTGACCAGAGATAGGGATCTATTGGAGTCCCTTTCCTACCTTTTATCCTGATAACTGTATTGTTATACACTGTTGTAATTCTGATCTATACTTAAAGCCTATTACTAAGGTTTGGATTATATCACAGGTGTCAAACACAAGGCTGAATCAGGCCCTCAAGGCCATTTCATGTGGCCCTAGCACCTCTCCTGCAGCTGCAGGAGAGCTCCAGCCCTCTTCTGGTCCTCCTCCAGACCCTGTACTTTTTGCTTTTCAGCAATGCCTACAGCTTCTTCCCAGCAGCAGCACAAGATAAAGGGGTGCACAGTGATGTAAGGGAGGGTGGAGGACTCAATTTCTGATGGTGGGGAGGCTCTTGACGTCTTATGTAAGGGTAGGGGATGCTCTGGACATCTAGCCTTACCGGCCCTTTTGAGGGCAATAATAATGCTGATGTGGCCGGCGATTAAATTGAGGTTGACACCCCTGGATTATACGATTGTTCCTTCACTATTCGATTTACGCATGATAAATGGACAAAATGTATATTCTATATGGATATGTGTTCACAGGTGATTTCTCAAAAATAGACAAGGGGGGACTAATAGTGCATTATCCTTATAACTTTTATTGCTGATACTTAAAGATGCACTTACAGATGCACTTACAGTTAAGACGATATAATAAGCTTGCTGGAACCCTGTAGATCCGTGGCCGCCTGCAGTGCGGACCGTCACTAATGAGGCGCGCCGGAGGCAGGAGGCGCGCCGTCACTAACTACATCCGCGGTCCGCACTGCAGGCGGCCACGGATCTACAGGGTTCCAGCAAGCTTATTATATCGTCTTAACTGTAAGTGCATCTTTAAGTATCAGCAATAAAAGTTATAAGGATAATGCACTATTAGTCCCCCCTTGTCTATTTTTGGGAAATCATCTGTGAACACCTGGATGAAGTTTCACTTCCAAGGGACAACAGGGTGCCGCAAGCTTGGGGGACGGCCATTACCATTGAGGTGAAAGATATCCAGAAGTTATCCATACACCTTAACTTTTATGTCATCTGGTAAGAGTCTTATCTACTCTCAAACCGGCCACGAGGTGGGCAGAGCTGGGCTATCTATATCACTGCACGCATCTTTTTGTTTGGAGATATATTGCACCTTATTTTTTACCCGTCTGGTAAGGGGAATACCTGCACTTTAACAAGCACCTTGAAACACCTTTCCCTTATTTGTTTTAATTGAAATCACTTGTTTGGTATTGGGATCTCTTCATTCAAGGACTTATGTGAACTGTTGCATATTTATGTTTATAAGTTTCACAGAATTAGCGCACTACACATTTTAATCATATATATATATATATATATATATATATATATATATATATATAGTGCCATTGCACAATCTTTTTGTTATATATGTTTTTCAGTAATAGAATTTCTGGTGACCAGGAGTAACATGTGACTAAAGGAAAGCCAACATAGCAGTGAGGATTTTGTACGTGTGCTGTGAGAATGGAAAAATGACATGCAATCTATTTTTCTTGTAATTTAGCCTTAGCATATAATTTATTTTATAAAAAGCTATAATTTTATATAAATATATATGACATTGGTTACATCATATTGAATGAACAGTGTAAGCTAACAGCAAAGTGCAGTAATTAAAGCAATCAATCAAAATTCATCTTTTGGCTTTAGTAAAATAGATTTCGATTGCCTGCTATGAGTTACTAAACTTTTGCTCTGTATTCTTTCTTTTAATTTAGTGGGTGTATTAAAACAATGCTGTAAACCACAGCCTAGCAAGGAAAAGTCATGATCATCCACCATATATCAAGCAATTATTATACTGCATGACAAAAATTCCCACACCTGTATCATTTTTGGAGTTGTATGGGTGTGTTTCCACCTCTATCTCACTGGTACTGTTCTGCTAATGCTGTTCAAATTAGTCATATATAAAATAACTGTTCTCTTATAACGTTTGATTTTTCATAACTTTCTTGTCCATAAGGCAGAAAAGCCACAAAATGTATTTTCTTCATGCAGTATAAGCTGAAATGTGTATATGTAAAACAATATACACTATATGGCTAAAATATGTTGACATCTGACCTGACCATCCTGCCTATACAAGCCTGTTGGACATCCCAATCCAAAACCATGGACACATGGTGTAGTGGTTAGCACATTCACTTAGCAGCATGAGGGTTGCTGGTTCGAATCCCAACCACGACACTACCTGCCTGGAGTTTGCATGTTCTCCCTGTGCCTGCGTGGGTTTCCTCCGGGTACTCCAGTTTCCTCCCACACTCCAAAGACATGCTGGTAGGTTAATTGGATCTTGTATAAAAAAAAAATTGGCCCTACTATGTATGTATGTGAGTTAGGGACCTTAGATTGTAAGCTCCTTGAGGGCAGGGACTGATGTCAATGTGCAATGTATATGTAAAGCGCTGTGTAAATTGACAGCGCTATATAAGTACCTGAAATAAATATAATTAAAATGGAGTCCTACTCCATGTCCCATCACAGCTATAATAGTCTCCATTCTTCTAGAAAGGCTTTTAAGAAGATTTTGGAGTATGTCCATAGGAACTGTGCCAAAAAGTCAAAAGAGCATTTGTAAGGTCAGGTACTGTTGTTGGATGAGAAGTCCTGACTCACAATCAGCATTCCAATTCTTCCTGAAGGTGTTCAGTTGGGTTGAGGTCAGGACTCTGTGCAGGTCTCTAGAGTTCCTCACAAATTATGTTTTTATGGAGCTATCTTTGTGCACAACAGTGCAGTCATTCAGTGTCACTAGTTTGGAAGTGCAGAAGAGTCTTAAATGTCTTCGTATTTCCAGTGGAGGATACGTTAACAGTATCCTCCACTGGAAACACAATCCATTGATTTGGAGGGATGTCCACATACATTTGGTCACATTGAATAGGTGTGATAATCAAATGTTCACATATATTTGGCCATATAATGTATATTGTTTTACGCATACATGTATGCAATGTACAATAGCATAAGCAGAAAAGTATTTCCAGAACAGAAGTTCAGCTGATAGTCCCACTATCCATGAATTAAGTCACCATACTGATTACAAGTGCAGACAAGACAATCATGCAACTGCAGGCTGTTAGCACTTTACACTGATGGGAGGATGGTAAGGGAAGGGAGGTAAACATACAATACCTGACACCCCAGCCATCTTGGTGTTATCTTCTGCTGTTGCTGGAGCACGCATGGTCCCTCTTCTCACCAAGGAACTGCCACTGTCCACTTGGTCCTGGAGGCACTCTGTGTCGGTGGACATAGCACTGCTGACAGACAGTCGTGGGATGATCTCTTCAGGAAGCTTCCATGTGATGTGACGTAGATCCAGTCCTGAGCCCAAAAGGGGGACGTACTTCCAGCGCTGGCCTTCAAGGGACAGGGGTGACTTAGATGGGGGGCAAAAATTTAAGGAAAAAGGGTGGGTGGGAGATATAAATTGTAAGCTGAGGGGGCAGTGTGTTGCTAACAGCCGGCAGACTGAGACTGCACTATGTAACTAAAAACCTGTTGTCTGGTCTTTATGAAGTAGAATTAATGAGACAACATCAGCAGTAGGCAGGTCTAGACCGTTATAAATAACCACCCTTTCCACTAAGCTATATGTCATTGTAAAGGGATCTACTTACCTGATTCATCAGACACACTGGGTCTCTTGCTTCCCACTGGAGATCGCATGACATCGGCACTGTACATGAGATAGCTGTCATACTCCTCTCCACCCTCTGCGTCAATAATTGGAACATCCGGAATAATAGGAACTGCAAGTAACAGCAGTGAGAGTTACAAAAGAAGTTCCCACAAAACTCTCAGTAAGTATTTCTGAAGTAAAGTACCACCAAATGTACCAATATTAAAAGGAAACTGTTATCAGGTCTCCTATCCTGCCAGACAGTGCTGTGTGATGGGTACTGTAAATGTCAGAACCACATCAACAGAAATACAATTAATCTGACAGGTACAATTGCTTCAGCATTTATCTATTTGCCTGGTGTTCTGCTTAGTATGTTTTTAAACAGTTGTTTTTTTTTAGAGCAGGGGTGCCCAACAAGTTGCCCGGGGGCAACATGTGGCCTGCGGGGCCCTCTGATGTGGCCCACGACTTCCTGCTCTGAGATGGCGGGTCGGCAAGCCCAGATCGCAGGTTGCCCACTCTCTATCCCAGATTCCTCTACCGCCGACTTCACAGCGCATCAAAGTTGTGAACCTGGCTGTAGAGGAAGCAAGCGGCTGCAGAGCAGAGTCGCAAAAGCCATTGCTTCCTGTATCGCGCTGACTCCTGTCTCAGGCAGACTGATACAAAATGAATGGAAGACTGGTTTTATGGTAAGTTTATTACTAAAATCACAGTGTATATATGGACATGTCTGTTCTGCAGTGGTTACTGGGCTGCTTTCAAACTGATCCACAGGTGCAGCGCAGTGCACCTGCAGGTTACCCGCACTGAACCATAGACTTCTGTTATTACCTGCGGGTTTGGTGCCTTTCAGAAAGCGCACTACACTTGCAGGATATAATAGAAGTCTATGACAAAATGCAGCTATCCCACAGGAAAGCCACAGGTGAACTGCGCCGCACCCGCAGTGTGGGTAATCTGCAGCGCATCAGTGTGAAAGCAGCCTTAGGCTTCTTTCACAAGATCAGTCTGGACCAATCAGACCATCTATTCACCTCTATGGAGCGCCAGATGTAAACGGACTTGTGTCCATTCACACCCGCCTACCTCCAATTGGATCTGCGAAAAAAAACAAAACAGAATGGGATCTGTCCCCTTCCATCTGGGTGGATCGGAGAGCCCATAGAGTAGAGTGGATTGTGTCTGCGTCTGCTCTGCATATGAGTGGACATGGAGCTGTCATCTGCCTGCTCCACTCATTGTGGTCCAAGACTGGTTACCAAGTCACTTAAGTGGCCCGCGCTCTTCAAAAGGTTGGACACCCTTGATATAAAGTATGCTTTGTAGTTTGTACAGTTAATTTGCAAAGACAATTTCCCAGAGAACTGAGGATAGCAGGAACCGGCCGTTGAATCGTTAATGGGCAGGCTGAATGTACCAAGTTGATTGATCGATCAACTTGGGTACAACCAGCCTGCTGGATTCTCTTACGATTATCACTAGCAACTTCTAAAGCCACTAGCGATCTCTTTCTTCCCCCAGTAGGGACGGCTTCCCCACAGACTGTCAGCACTGTCTGTGTTGATGGATTGGGGGAATCATGCAAATTTATTTTCTGCAACCCATGGTAGCAGGAAAGAAATTCGCGCTGTATTTGGCCTGCCTAAAAAGGTACAGGACCACATGCACTGCCTATCTTGAGGCACTGCTTTGTCGAAATGAAACTTTGGACTGATAAGAGATGAGTCATTGCAATGCAAATCAACTTGTATGTGTACAATGAAACTTGCCCTATTTAATTTAGTAAACAACAGGATTTTAAATCAAAGAAGCAAATGCTGAGCCTGGAAAACATGAAAGATGCTTAAAGCACCACCTGCTGGCTCAAATATGCTTAATATAATGTCATATTTACCTGACTTTAAAAAAAAAAAAAAACAAACTTTAAAAATTGTATTTTTCTTAGTCCTGACCACAATAAATAAAGAAATGAAGTAGTGAACCACTCTACATTTCCTTCAAGCTGCTCAGACCTAACAGTGTTATGTGTGGTAGCCTCAACCTTGCAAATGCTGCAATACTATTACACAAGATTGTAACCTTTGTATTGTGTAGTGTGATACAGCTTTAGATGTACTCACTGGACATTGGACGAGTTGGTTGGGTTGCGAGGTTCATGGTAGCCTCTCTCTCTAGTCCCCAGCCAGCGCTATTACAGGCTCTCACAGTGTATCTGTATGGCTGAGACTCGCGTAGATTCTCAATGAGTACCATTCGCTTCTTTGGATCATTGATCAGAACTTTCTTCATGGGTCCAATGGGTTCTGCACAAGTACAAAGTATGAGTATACAGTATATACAGTATATAGACTGATTTTTAAAATGTGATGTTCTTTAAGCCTGATACACACGATTAGATTATCGGACGAATGATCGTCCATTTTTTATTTTTTTTTCCATGCTAATCTTACATCAAAAATGAAGAGGTTACTACAGTATATTTACAAAAATTCTTCTATGACAAAAAAATATAAAAATTTAGAAATGATGCAATGTATTGTATTTGTATTGTATTTTCGGATGAAAAATGTACTGATAAAAATGAAAATCTTGCTAGAACAATTTTCCTGCTTGTCACATTGGATTTTTTTGCACGACCTGTCCTGATTGGCTCTCGAAAGCTGTGTACGAACGATCAGATTATCGTATGATCACTTTGAAAGGGGTATTTTTCAGACAATTTTCTGATCGTGTGTATGGGCCTTTAATTAAAGTAATTGGTAGTTTCTAGCGTCCTTGACTCTGCACCAATGTCTATCAGTTCCTTTCTAAAAGATATCGAAGGATGCTGGTGCGTTAGGGAAGGTCAGTGTTGAGGTTAAGATGAGGGTGATGAGAGGGCTAGATTAAGTTTTAGGAGAGGAGGGCTTTTGGGGAGAGATCATCATGAGTCCTGGGGGCAAAAGAACCAGGTTTGCACCTCAGAACACCTAGACCTGACAATTAAAAGAGTGGGGCAAACTTTTGCCCTACTTAACTAGCAATTCCTTCCAAAGCAGATCCAGGGTGAGTGACGTGACCTGTAAGTGAGCAGTGCCCTATTCCACCCACAAAAAATACACAATACTGTGCAGGGGGAGCCACAATGAGGACCAGGCTAGCTTGTAGTTGAAGGCAGGGTAGTAGTCTATACACAATAATGGGTTACTAAAATTTAGGAACATGATCTGTGGGTAGCTATGTCCCTCTTGACTGGCCCTTCCACTTTAGGCCATGACTTTAGCTGCCTATACAGAAATCCTCCCTCATAAATTTATAAAAGAAGATTTTTAAAATGTAATTTGCCATTATAGAACATAACTTGAGTAACTACATCTACAGTGAGGGAAAAAAGTATTTGATCCCCTGCTGATTTTGTAGGTTGCCCACAAAGAAATGATCAGTCTAAAAGTTTAATGGTAGGTTTATTTTACCAGTAAGAGACAGAATAACAACAAAAATATCCAGAAAAACACATTTCAAAAAAGTTATAAATTGATTTGCATTTTAATGAGTGAAATAAGTATTTAACCCCTTCGCAAAACATGACTTAGTACTTGGTGGCAAAACTCTTGTTGGCATTGTAGTTGGCCACCAGGTTTGCACACATCTCAGGAGGGATTTTGTCCCACTCCTCTTTCCAGAAACTCTCCAAGTCATTAAGGTTTCGAGGCTGATGTTTGATAACTCGAACCTTCAGCTCCCTCCACATATTTTCTATGGGATTAGGGTTTGGTTACTGGCTAGGCCACTCCAGGACCTTAATGTGCTTCTACTGGAGCCACTCCTTTGTTGCCTTGGCTGTGGGTTTTGGGTCATTGTCATTGTGGAATACCCATCCACGGCCCATTTTCAATGCCCTGGTTGAGGGACTGAGGTTCTCACCCAAGATTTAAAGGTACATGGCCCCGCCCATCTTCCCTTTGATGTGGTAAAGTAGTCCTGTCCCCTTAGCAGAAAAACACCCCCAAAGCATAATGTTTCCACCTCCATGTTTGATGGTGGGGATGGTGTTCTTGTAGTCATAGGCAGCATTCTTCCTCCTCTTCCAAACATGGCGAGTTGAGTTGATGCCAAAGAGCTCAATGTTGGTCTTATCTGACCACAACACTTTCACCCAGTTCTCTTCTGAATTATTCAGATGTTCATTAGCAAACTTCAGATGGGCCTGTACATGTGCTTTCTTGAGCAGGGGGACCTTGCGGGCGCTGCAGAATGTCAGTTCTTTATGGCATAGTGTGTTACCAATGGTTTTTTTGGTGACTATGGTCCCAAGCTGCCTTGGGATCATTGAAAAGACACTCCCATGTAGTTCTGGGCTGATTCCTCACTGTTCTCATGATCATTGAAACTCCACGAGGTGAGATCTTGCATGGAGCCCCAGACCGAGTGAGATTGACAGTTATTTTGTGTTTCTTCCATTTGCAAATAATCACACCAACTGTTGTCACCCTCTCACTAAGCTGTTTGGTATTGTAGACCATTCAAGCCTTGTGTAGGTCTACAATCTTGTCCCTGACATCCTTGGACAGCTCTTTGGTCCTGGCCATGGTGGAGAGATTGGAATCTGATTTATTGATTGCTTCTGTGGACAGGTGTCTTTTATACAGGTAACAAGCTGAGATTAGGAGCACTCTCTTTAAGAGAGTGCTCCTAATCTTAGCTCTCTACCTGTATAGAAGATACCTGGGAGCCAGAAATCTTGCTGATTGATAGGGGATCAAATACTTATTTCACTCATTAAAATGCAAATCAATTTATAACTTTTTTGAAATGCGTTTTTCTGGATTTTTTTGTTGTTATTCGGTCTCTTACTGGAAAAATAAATCTACTATTAAAATGATAGACTGATCATTTCTTTGTCAGTGGGCAAATGTACAAAATCAGCAGGGGATCAAATACTTTTTTTCCATCACTGTATGTAACGTATGCCTTCACCCAAATCATCAGTGTAAATCTTACATATTTTTTCCCACATACGTAAAGATGGGCACAGTTATTCCTATACCCACTATTACTGTGTTCCCCATCAACTGTCTCAATAGCACAACTTTATTCTAGAACACAGCTCTATGCTGAACATGGTTCACATATCTGCAGCTACATATAGAGTGTAAATAAAGACAAAAGACATTAATTAGGTAAATAACTGGCAGACACTCACTGTTATCCTCATTGACCATGCCATAGTTAACTTCATATGCTGTAATATTGCCATTGGTCTCTGCAGGCTCTGCCCAGCTAAGCTGTGTCACAGTGCTGGAAATGACATTGAAAGCCAGCCGGCCTGGTTCACTCGGAACTGTGGAAGATAAAAGTGGATGGGGAATTAGCTTATTCACAAGCAAGCAGTAATACATATCAATTCACATGAATCAGAAAGACCCTTTTCAGGAAAAAACTCAACCACAGTAATAATGCTTACCTTCCTCAAGGGTCTGGCATGTCACAACATCTGAATAGGGTCCCTCCTCCTGCGTATTGTAGGCACAAACTCGCATCTCGTAGTCACAGTATGGGTACAGATTGACTAGATCGGCTGTAGGTACCTTTGTGTCCATAACAGTAGCATCTGACTCCGAGTCTCCTTGAATCCAGGACCGCACCTAGACAAAGATCACCATCATCATAGTTTTTGTTTTCTAGGAGGCAAACTAATATTCTAACATACCAATGGTTGGAAGGTAAACCATGAGGGTAACTTTAAAGTGCAAGAGCCAGGTAAAGCCACTTTCCATATCTTATAAATGTAATGTCACATTCAGTGTAAATCTTTAGTTATAGCAAATTTTTAAGTTTTTGTTTTTTTTTATCTGTTTGTATTCCATGGTGAAATTTTCTTTAATTCCTGTCTCACACACAACAGACAAAGTGAGGGTAAGTGCTGGTTCACACTGAAGCAGCATGACTTTGGGGGCGACCTGTGAAGTCACATGCAGCGCAACTTCGGCGCGACTTGCACGGACTTCATAAAATGAATGATGTGCAAGTCGCTCCAGGTAGCCCCGAAGTAGTACAGGACCCTTTTTCTAAGTCGTAGCGACTTGTGTCGCTCCTATTAGAACCGTTCCTGTAGCAGTCAATGGACCACGACGGTGCGTGACTTGTCAGGCTGACCAAGTCGCCTGACAAGTCGTACTAGTGTGAACCAGCACTTAATCACCCGTTGAACAGGTGTATGCCATTTGAAGATTTGCTAAAATGATCAACAGATCCAAAAAAATGGGTAGTCAAAGTTATGTCCAAAATTGAATTTTGAAGTTGAGCTCAACCCACCCTCTCCAAAATGGAATTTTGAAGTTGAGCTCAACCCCACCCTCTCCAAAATGGAATTTGGAAGTTGAGCTCAACCCCACCCTCTCCAAAATGGAATTTGGAAGTTGAGCTCAACCCCACCCTCTCCAAAATTGAATTTTGAATTTGAGCTTAACCCCACCCTCTCCAAAATTGAATTTTGAAGTTGAGCTCAACCCCAACCTTTCTGCTCTCCCAAGCCTTCTTATCTATCAGGGGGACCCTCCATCACCTTAAATGCTTCACAGGTTCACTTTAATGCCACCCTCCAAAGAAGCACATTCTTACCTTCCTTCTGATTTCCTGCCACAGGAATGAGGAAAAGCTTCTTAGCATAAGCTCTGAATTACTCAGATGAGAGCTTACACAGGGCTCAGGACATTTGTGACATCCCTGGACCAATAACCCATACCAGCACTATCACATAAGAGGAGTGGGAGTAACCCGTATATCATTCCATAACTGATGGTATCCAGTCTTTCCTTCACCTCTGACAGCTGAACAGATCAGTGGAGGAGAGAAGGTAAGGCTGGGAATTCAGAGAGTGAAGCACACTTGTTGCTTTACCCTGTATGACTCGGTCAGTATGGAAACAACTTAGCTTTAAAGACCTGCTAACACTAAAAAGTATACACAATAGAAAAAGCAGTACATATCATTGAATATGGAATCAGTACATCAAACAAATTGCTTTAATACAGCATTGCAAATGTACCATGATCTCCCTGGATAGATGACACAGGTGCTTACCTTGTACCCAGCTATTTTTCCAGATGGGGGCATCCAGTTGAGGCGGATGATCCTAGAACTGATCGCCTGGGCGTTAAGGTTGATGGGGGCACCAATCTTGCCACGTGGAGACTGTAGGGACTGCACAGGCATTACCTTCTGCATAGGTTCTGTTGGTAAATTGGAGGTAGGAAGGATATCATAGATGAGAGGGTTGTTGAAAAGCTTTGTTCAAATGTGTAGTTGTCTTTATTTGATTATATTATTTAAAGTCGTTCATAGGCACAATTTTTAACAACAATATAACTGGTCCAATCAGGGCAAGAAGAAAATACACTATATTGTCAAAAGTATTGGGACGCCTGCCTTTACACACACATGAACTTTAATGGCATTCCAGTCTTAGTCCGTAGGGTTCAATATTGAGTCGGCCCACCCTTTGCAGCTATAATAGCTTCAACTCTTCTGGGAAGGCTGTCCACAAGGTTTAGGAGTGTGTCTATGGGAATGTTTGACCATTCTTCCGGAAGTGCATTTGTGAGGTAAGGCACTGATGTTGGAGAGAAGGCCTGGCTCGCAGTCTCCACTCTAATTCATCCCAAAGGTGTTCTATTGCTTTGAGGTCAGGACTCTGTCCATGCCAGTCAAGTTTACCCCACACTCGCTCATCCATAATTTTTCAGGGGTTGGGTTTGGCCCCTTAATTCTAGTGAAGGGAACTCTTAAGGCGTCAGCATACCAAGACATTTTGAACAATTTCATGCTCCCAACTTTGTGGGAGGAGTTTGGGGATGGCCCCTTCCTGTTCCAACATGACTGCGCACCAGTGCACAAAGCAAGGTCCATAAAGACATGGATGAGCGAGTTCTCCCTTCTCGTTCAACATCAGTGCCTGACCTTACGAATGCGCTTCTGGAAGAATGGTCAATCATTCCCATAGAGACACTCCTAAACCTTGTGGACAGCCTTCCCAGAAGAGTTGAAGCTGTTGTAGCTGCAAAGGGTGGGCCAACTCAATATTGAACCCTACGGACTAAGACTGGGATGACATTAAAGTTCATGTGTGTAAAGGCAGGCGTCCCATTACTTTTGACAATATAGTGTATATCATTATTACCTAAAAGGCTGCTGGGTTTAGGTAATGTATATTTGAAGTTTTGAACTATTTTAGAAAACATAGCACTTTATTTTTTAACAAAACACTGGTTCTTTTTATTATTCAATAGAAGGATGTTGGTTGGGAGGAGATCGACAGGGCCAACCACAATTTAAATTTTGACCTGTTCTGCACAAAATTGGCAGTGTTTGGCCAGCAGTCTATAGATCTGGAATTTAAGAGAAAAGTCAGATTTCCTTATCTTCACATTTATTCAATTTCAAGGAAACTATTGAAGCCAAAGACCCAGCATGGCAGCTGAGAAACTAGAATAAGATCAGCAATGACAGCATCCATATTTTTCATTTTCATTCTAACTCCTACCCAACATCAAGGTCAGCCATAATCCTCTCTTTTTAGGTGATGCTATCATGAAGAAAATGGCAGTATAACAAAAATATAATATTATTGTTAATAATAATCTTATGTTGAAAATGTCACTTCTCACCTTGATTGTCATCAATGGTAATGGTGCACTGTGGGTATTTGCCAATCTTGGCCCCATACTTTGGATTACTAAGCTCCAGCAGAAACTGTTTGACCTGGCGGTTTCCCAACAAAGTGTCCACCTCTGACCGCCCAAGCAAAGGAACTGTGATCTCAGAGAGTTTTTCATCTCCTTGGTAGGTCAGGTCACCTTCTGTGAATGTGTAATCCTAAAGTAGAGAAGAGGGTAGAGACACAGAGAATTTTATGTGTAATCATGTGGATACCAGGATATTTTCATAAACATACAGTACATGTAACATGACTATGTGTAACATGATGTGCCAGGATCGGTGTGAATCGGAACTGTTCCCTCCTAGTGCACACCAACAGCTGTGCGTATACAGGTGCATCTCATAAAATTAGAATATCTTTAAAAAATTGATTTATTTCAGTAATTCAATTCAAAAAGTGAAACTGCTATATTTTATATAGATGCGTTACACACAGAGTGATATATTTCAAGCATTTCATTTTTTTAATTTTGATGATTATGGCTTACAGCTAGTGAAAACCCAAAATTCAGTATCTCAGTCAATTGTTATAGACCCTTATCCACAGTTGTCCACCATATATGTTTCATGTCAACTAGGTCTGAGCATCCCCTAAACTACGGCCCTCCAGTTGTTTAGGAACTTCAATTCCCATCATGCCTAGTCATGTCTGTGAATGTCAGAGCTTTACAATGCCTCATGGGATGTGTAGTTCCACAACAGCTGGAGGGCCGTAGTTTGAGGATCTCTGCCCTAAAACATGTAGAAGTGTAGGTAGGGAGTCATTTGAAATTCTGCAGCTTCTAAGGTTGGCAATATACTTTTGAAAAGCCATAGACTGAAGTAAGAATGGTCTAATGCACTCCTTTGGAATAAACTAGTATAAACCATGACTATGCAGTTCACTTCTAAGTGTCAATTTTTAAACAAAAAAAGGATATCATGGAACTGGAAAGAGCATAACTAAATTTTGACCCAGATAGAAAATATAGAAATGGTTTACTGCAGAAAACGTAAGCACAATCATGCAGTTAGAAAAAAAAAAAAAAGGATTACATTTCTGTCTAAATAAAGGATTCTTCACAGTAAGAGCTGTGAAAATGAGGGTCACTTACAACTATTCAAATTCATGGTAAAATATTGATCCTGGTACTTATTGCCATTATGGCAAATAATATCTTTTGTTGCAATAATGCAAACCAGCCATATTTATAATTGTTGACATACTGCAGATTATCTAAGTTTTCTGAAGATGTACATTGTACATTTTTGGTTGAATGTGATGGCCAGAAGTATTTTATAAACTACTGCACATGTGTCACAATCACACAATCCAACATCTGAGTTCATTAACAGCATATGTGGGCTAGAGATGAACTTGAGCGTCCCCCCAATTAATCTCTAGCCAAACTCTGAACTTAAAGTGTTTGTTATCCCAACACTTATTATTTCTGCTATGTGGCTGCTGTACCATGAGAAAGTATCCTGTTCTCTTTGTATTTCTTCCTTCATGTGAAATCCCTGGTGTTCCTGCCCATTCCTCTGCTTTCCTATAAAAAACTGACCACACCAAGCAGGAGAGCACGGCGTGGTGAGTTCTCTAGCTATGCTGGGAACTCAGCCTGCTCTCCTTGAATGATCAGACTTGTCCTGACATGTCCCTGCTGCACAGCCTGTCAATGAAAAGCTCAGAGTCCTGCTGCTTCTTCTCCCCCCAGCTCTCACACGTCAGAGCTACGTGTGATATTTTTAATTTTTAATAAAGGAATTGTCAAAAACCATCTCTTGGTTTTTTTAACACTTCACTGCTTTTTGGGGTGAATAGGTAGGGGTACAATGTACCCCATACTCATTCTTAAAGGGGGGGGTCGGTATCTGGGAGCCCCCCTTTCTTAAAGGGGGCTTCCAGATTCCAATAACCCCCCTGCCCGCAGACCCCTACAACCACTAGCCAGGGTTTTGCTGAAGAGGCCTTTGGGCTCATCAACATGGGGGCAAGGTGTTTTGTAGCGGGGGGAGAGGCCCCCCCCCAAAGCGTCCATAACCCCATGTTGAGGGCATGGGGCTGGTTTGCTTGGGAGGGGAGGGGGCGTTCGCTTGTCCCCTTCCTTTCCTTACCTGCCGGGCTGCATGCTTGGATAAGGGTCTGGTATGGATTTGGGGGGGGGGGGGGGGCATGCCATTTTTTTAAAAAAATTATAGCGTAGTGGGGTCCCCTTCCAATCCATACTAGACCCGAAGGGCCTGGTATGGACCCCACAACATTTTTTCCATTTTTTTTTTCGCCAATGTTTGTTTACATTCAGCTGTCAGTGGGGAACAGATGCTGTTGAAAGGTTCAATAAACCCCATATATACTGGGTGGAGGATTGTTCTTGCTGCACTAATCACATCTATCTATACAAATCATAAAGCATGTAATTATTCATCATGATCAACACAAAAAAAAACCCCATTAAAATGGAGATTAGCATTTACCTTGCCCTCACGAGCCGTCAGATCCTGTGAGCGGTAGGTAACCTGTGATTTGCCACTCTGCAGAATTTCCCGTGAAACAGGAACACGTGCTATTTGTTCATGGCGGGTGTAGGTATATGCTGGCTTCACAAAGGACACTATACTCTTAGCTGGAATATAGGGAGAGGTTTATGAAGATATACATAGATCTGCTGTAAGATTTTACATATAGATCAAGGTCACAGTTTAGTTTATATATACAGTATATCAGCGGTATAGCTTTGTCAACAAAACATGGCCCACATTACCATTATATGACTTAGTTTGTATGATCAGAATGATTATATGTAATGAGAAATCTTATGTTACTTTGAATATTTTTTTTCACAATAGTCGCGTTAAAACTTAAGTTTACATAAAAAAAGACATTCCTTACCTTCATTGTGATGTTCCCTATGTGCTTCTGTATTTTACTTGAGTAGTAAATTTCCTCCTTGGATGCCCTCCCACCAGTGCTGCGATAATCTTCCGCTGTGGCCGAGGTTATTAGAACTGAGGAGCTGTCATTAGCACTCATCAAGAATGCCTGACTATGCCCACCTTTTCCACCCAGCTCCTCCAATCATAGAAGCTGTACTACAGATTTTATCAATGTATTGTGATCTATGAATAGAGGGGGCAGATCTGCATTTATACACCCTGCTCCATTCATAGAAGCTCTAGTACAGTTTCCATGATTGGAGCAGGTGGGCAGAAATTCATGAGGTGTGCAATTGACAGCTCTTCAGTTCTATTAACCTCTGTTGCACCAGAAGATTATGGCCTCAGGGGTTGGGGGGGGGGGATTGGAGGTGGAAGATTTCCACTTAAATAGAAGCACACAAGGAACACATCACACTGAAGGTAAGGAATGTCTCTTGTGTTGATTTTGTATATATTTCTTTTGGAGGTGATATTAGGCTTTACTGTACATAGGCAAATTGCCATGTGTGGTGACATTGTATGAGACATTGTATGACAAAAATAACAGAAAATAAAGTAATTATACCCTTGATAAGTGTGGGTAGAATAAAACAGCAAGTACCTAAAATTGACCATATACATAATTCTAAATGATCAACCAATTATATATTAAAAGCAAAAATGTTTAGTCCCCGTTCACACTGGGGCGACCTGTGAGGCGACCTGGTCGCCTCACAGGTCGCCGTAGGTCGCCTTCCATAGGGAAGCTGCGGACCCGTTCTAATAGGAGCGACACAAGTCGCTCCGACTTAGAAAAAGGGTCCGGAGCTTCTTTGGGGCGACCCAGAGCGACCGTCATAGACTTCAATGTTATGAAGTCCGTGCCGGCCGCTCCGAGGTCGCGGTGCGCTGCTCGCACCGCGACCTCGTCGGTCGCCCCGGGAAGCCGGACGCTTGAGAAAGGAGCTGAGTGCGCATGCTCCGAAACGCGTTGCGTCATTTCCGGGAGCTTGCGTTCCATCGTGGCTTCCGCTGTAACCATCCCTCCGGACCAGCTTCCTGTGACGTCACCTCCGGGCCGGTGGACGGCCGGATTGTGCGGCTGGACTTGCTGAGACACGGACTGAAGCTTACCTCAGTGTAAGATACTATGTTAATTGTTGTGCAATAAATATATGGTTGATTACATGGCGCCTGTTTTTCTCTTCATGTTTACTAGCGGATTCCTCAGAGTTTCTCCCGCCAGCGCAGCCTAGTACTCAGCCTACTGTGACGATTCCCTACTAGACCTTGAAGACATCCCCTGCATCCCTCTTACAACGGTGAATCCCCCTGTTTCTCCTCTCTGGCTTGGTCAGAAGCGCCCAACACCCTTTTCTTTTGACCAGTGTGAACGGGGCCTCATTGTTCAGTTTTGGATAGACTAGGGGATGTTTTAAACACTCTTTGTTTGGATACAGTATAGGATGGATTTTACCTATCTGTTTCTCCTTGCGGAGATTTCCCTTCACTTCCTGTCCCAGAGACACAACAGGAACCAAAATGAGGGTAAACTCTCTCTTACATAGTTGTCACTGAAATAGGTGTCCCCACTGGAAGATTTTGCCAATCTTTCTGTTCTAGAGACAACCATAACTTTTCAGATTTATCATCAATTTCTGTTGTGGTGACAATGGTCACCAGCATAGCTTCCAACTGTCCCTGATTACGAGGGATTGTCCCTCATTCAGAACAAAGTCCCTCTGTCCCTATTTCTTCCCTTATTGTCCCTTATTTTGGTCTAAACTATATAGTTGTATATAAAATGCACTATTTATCTATAAAAAAAAGTGTTTCCCAGTACTAAATATTTAATCGAATTTCTAAATTGCTGCATTTGTGAATGTCAAAAGCCAATTTAAAGGAATAGTACAGGTAAAAAAAAACACTTGAGGGTTTAACCAATCATTTTTTTTGTACAATTCTCCTTTAAGGGGGCATGGATGGGGTTGTTTCCTATGCCTACATATGTTTGCTAATAGGTGTCCCTCATTCCCATCTCAGAAAGTTGGGAGGTATGGTCACCAGGACAAACAGAAAGAGTTAATCTCTCTAGCACAGGGGAGGACTGGGCCAGGGGGCAGGGGGGCAATTGCCCCCTGGGCTGCTCTGATGTCCTGTAAAAAAGCTTCACCGCTTCTGCCACAGACACGCCTAAAGGATTCCTGGTAAAAAGAAGTAAAAAGTCTCTGCCACTGACCTACTGAGTGCGGGTTGAAGACAAGGACAGAGCGCAGACCTCCCTCCCCAGCATGAATGGTGTAAACTGTGTCTGAGCAGAGGCCACTTCCATGCCCCACTGGAGACTCTCCTCCCCTGGCCAGCCCCAACCAAGCTGTCCCAGCTCCCCCCAACTGCCCCCTGCTGGTCAGATTGGGAACCCAGATTCAGCCGGTGAGTAGAAAGTACCTGAAGCAGGGCTTCAGCCTGGAATGGGGGCAGGAGGAGGACATGAAGAGGGAGAGTGGAAGGGGGGCTGATTCACTGCACCATGGGCCTCTGGTTTGTACTTGCCCCCTGGGCCGAAAGTTGCCAGTCTGCCCCTGCTCTAGCAACAGGGTTTTTTTCAGCTGGAACTTGGTGGAACTCAGTTCCACCACCTTAGGCTCAGGCCCTCTGCTCCCTGCTCACCACTATAACTTGTAAACACAGAAGTCCGGCTTCTGTATTTACAAGTGTCAGCTTGTCTCCTAGTGGCTCCCACTGAGTGCAGAATGGGGACAAGGGAGATGCAGGTGCCCAGGTTGTATTGTGGATACCGACACCCCCACTGGATGATCTTCCTGCAAATGAGAAAGGCAGAGCCAACTACAGTGTGCGGGGAGGTACTGGAACCGGATGAGTTCTTCAGCTTAATACAACAACAAAAGTAAGACACGTGGAAGATGGTGGTGCTTTTGGGGGGGGGGGATTTGCATGTAGAGGTTAAGGCTGAAGAGGGGTGAAAGTGAAATGTGGATGGGGGGTGCAGAGGTAAGCAGCTGTGGAAGAAGGCTGAAGTCTATATTCTGTTTGTAGCGCATCCCCACAATCTGCACACAGCACACCCCCAAACTCTACACGTAGCACACCCCCAAAATCTGCACATAATGCACTCCTGGTATTTAATACCCTCCCACTGTGAGTGAAATTGGACCACACCCACTATTTGGTGCAGTTTGGAGGGGGTGGGGGGGGAGACATAATTTGGGGGGGGGGGTCGTTGTTGAGTTCCTACACCTATTTTCTGAGAAAAAAGCCCTGGATAGCAATAAAGACCTCACAGAGGTTCTAAACCTTCCAGACCATCTAAAATTAACTTTGGCTTTAGCTACAGCTATACATGAATTGATCTTTTGTTTAAATACTACTGTTCAATACAACAAAAAGGAAAAGGATTGTTTGTGTTCCAACTGGACTGCATTTGCTATCAGGCCTGATCCTTACTTTCTGATGATAATGATCAATTCACCCATTTAGAGTGATCAGTTTCAGACTATTTTATCACAACAGTCATTACACTGAATTATCATATTGCTATATGTATGACCAGCATAGGTCAGGCATACAGTATGTCATTTATCTGTATCATGAACAGGAATTCTTTTGTTAATGGTATGTAATGGCCATGTAAAGGACATCGCTGTTCTTACCTTGCTCCTTAATAATTGTAATATTAACATTTTTCTTTCCCATTTGGGCGATTCCTGTGGGAACCTCCAGTGCCTCCACCAATAATTGCTTCTCATCGTCATCTTCTGGTCTGATGAAAAGGGGAACACGAACATCCACGAGTTCCACTCCCTCCTGAAATTCCACCAGCCCATATGCATCTATGGAAAATACAAAAATAAATGCTCTGAGCTCATAGAGTAAACTTGTGCTTTGCCTATGCAGGAAAAAGCAACAGGTTCCCTTTAATTGGGGTGCCACCAGCAGCTCATGACCCACTTTTTTACCTCCCATGGGGCAGTGCTAATGCCTGGTAGGCACCCAGGACTGTCACATGTGGATAGTCGTAAAACTTGACTAGGTTCCAAGTCATGGCTAACATTTTTCGCTCCTGGCAGTCCAATGGAGAAGTGGAGGAGTAAAGGATAGGCGAGTAAAAGCTGCCATTAAAGTGGATCTATTGGTTGCCATGTATGGACGAAGCCCATGTTCCCTGTAGCTTATGCTGATGTTAGAGTAATGTAGCACTCACCTCTGTCAGATATGACTGTGTAGTAGCCAGGGGTGACTTTCAGGTCTTGAAAAGCCTCTTGGGTGACATGTTTCTCAGTGACTTTTACAATTTCAGGTTCAGCCTCTCTTGGAGCCATCAATACGGTGTCTGCAATTGTGTGATCCTGTCTGTAATAAAATATATTAACAATTATTATATGATTCGATTATATAGGAACCAGGTGTAGTAGCGCTTCGACCTTCTCAATTTCCAGCTGCACCTGGTGCTCAGACTGTCAGGCTGCCAATGCCTCTTTATATCATGAATCACTGGAGGAAAAGTCGGCACTCGTGATAACATCAAATAGTGGTCTTCCATTATTGAAACAACCTGTAAAACATTGAACACATTTCAGCTGTCACGCCTTAATTATGGCCTTGATTAAGACCTGGCGGCCGAAACGCGTTGGGTGTTTTACAGCTGTTATTCCTGGTATTTCAATAAAGGAAGACCGTTATTTGCTGTTATGCCGACCTTTCCTCCAGTGATTCATAAAATTATATAAGCCTAGATATTGAAGAATAAGCAATTTACTACAAAACCCTGAAACGTTCTGAGAGATCTCACTCAACAGGTTTAGGCCTTTTGTCTATTTACACAGCAACGGTTAGCAGGAAGGTGCTACAAGTGAAAGTTGTTAATGGGATTAGGGGGGAGGAATGAAAGAGTTGGGAAGGGGTGAATGTTTGATATGATAAAATCTCAGGCATTTTGTTTCTTGAAATATTACAAATTGTTTGTTCAAATAAAAAGGTGGACAGATATCCAAAAACCAAGATTGGTGTTCATACCTCTTGCCTGCATTGGATTGTAACCTAGACGGAAACAAGAAGTAGACAAACTTTAATTTCATGTATTCTGTGGGATGAATCTAAAGGCTCCATATAAAGCCAGACTTACCGGAAATTGGTCTGCTTCACCTTGTGTGTTCCAGGTATCACTTTATACACCTCGTTTAGCTATGGGAATAAACAGAATTGGTAAGATAAATACTTCTTGGACAGCGATAAATGTGTAAAAGGTGCAACTTCGTTGTCTTCCATTGGTATGGGCAATACCATACATAGGTCGAGGTAGACAACCTCAGCACTTCAGCTGTGATGAAACTGCAAACCTCATCATGTCTCTTCCCCTGGGAGTCATGTGTTTGGCTGTCAGATTCTCATGGGATTTCTAATTTCACCACAGATGGAGTACTGACGTTGCCTACCCCTGCTGTAGGTGTAGCAATCACCTTGGGTAACCCTAAAACCAAGCGAATTATCCCTAGCATTAAAATAAGAAGGAACTAACCTGGAGACATTACCAAGAATGAGGATTAGCTGCAAGTACTCCATTGCAAGTACAACATTTTAAGTACAGTGAATGAGATATTGCAGGAGACTGAAGAGATACTGAAAGAGATTGGCTTGGAGTTTGCAACCAACTCATCTGTGTTTCTTTTTGCTGACCATTGCTTGAGAAGAGGAAAGGAATTTGGTCAGGTGTCTGCTATTGTGCATTTGCTAATGAGACTTGCCCATTAAGGTGTTACAATTGTTGCTGGGGGAGGAGCTATGAAGGAGTGTGTATATATAGAGAAATACTCATTAGCTGGCCTAATTCATTAGCTGCAAGTACTCCATTGCAAGTACAGTGAATGAGATATTGCAGGAGACAGTCAGGAGGTAGGCTGGAAGGTGGAAAAAAGAAAAAAAAAAAAAGTAAGATTTGTTTGACTTAAATTTGCAAATTTTCTTATTTTTTTTTTTCTCTCCTCTTTAAAATGGCAGACTTGGTTCAGTGCAGGAATTGTTTTGCATTTATTTCATGTTCCACTCTTTGGAGATTCGGATGCTGTCAGATCTGTAGACAATTCTCCTTACTGCAGCAGGAAATTGCATTTTTGAAATCAGAGATATTTAAATTATCTGTTAAACAAACTCCAGCTGGGACTGCTGCAATGCCACTGCCACAGAGGACCCCCAGAAATGGCAGATGGGTTACTGTAGGTTCTGGAAGACATAGAGTGGTGGATAGAAGACATGTCCCACAGTCGGTGGTTCTCCATAATTCATTTGCTGCACTCTCAGAATGTAAGGACAACATGGATATGGACTCAAGCACAGAGGGTGAGAAACCATCGACTCCTATGTCTAATGTATGCAAGACTGCAGCCAAGGACAAAAAAGATAAAGTGAAGTCTCAAAGGAAGCAGCTGTTGCTGGGTGATTCAATCATAAGAAGTGTGGAGCTTAAAGAAAATGGTTTTGTGAGATGTCTCCCTGGTGCTACTGCTAGACGAGATAGCAGACGTATTATTAATATTGTTAAGCAAGCAAAGCAGGAAGGGGACGTGGATGTTCTTGTCCATCTAGGGACAAATGACCTGGCTTGCAATGAAGTGTCAGAGGTGAAAAAATATTTTATCACACTTGGTAATGACGTACAGGATTTTGCATCCACCATTTCATTTTCTGAAGTTCTGCCTGTGCATAATGTTCAGAATGATAGGCAGAGGCGCATAAAGGAGTTCAACATATGGCTTAGTAAATGGTGTCAAGAGCAAGGATTTGGCTTTGTTTCTCATGATAGCTCTACTTGGAATACAAAGAAACTGTACAAAAAAGATGGTTTGCATCTTTCTCTCAAAGGAACAAATGTACTTAGTGAACAACTCCAAGAATTTGCGAAGGAGTATTTAAACTAGGAAGGGGGGCAAAAGAGTGAAAATACAAGAGTCCAATTGCCCCCCGAAACAATGCCAGAACAGGTCAGAAGCACAGAGGTTAAGAAATGATAAGCTCAGAATCCTGTCTACAAATGCTCGCAGTTTAGTTAAAAAAAATCAATGAACTTGGGTCAATAATGGCATCTGAGAATGTAGATTTAGTGGCTGTTACGGAGACATGGTTTAATGAAAGAAATGACTGGGACATAACCATACCAGGGTACTCTTTATACAGAAGAGACAGAGAAGGCAAGAAAGGAGGAGGAGTGGCCCTGTATGTGAAAGATAGCCTTAAATCTAACCTAATACAAGTTGGTGAGGCCAACATAGAGTAAGTTTGGGTTACATTGCAGTTTGCTAATCATGCAGTAACTCGTGTAGGTGTGATATATAGACCACCTGGTCAAGTTAAAGAACTAGATGATCTACTAGTTGAAGAAATAGCTAAAATGACAATGAAAGGAGAAGTTATCATTATGGGAGATTTCAATCTTCCAGATATAAACTGGAAAACCAAAATAGCAAGTTCTACCAGGAGTACAGATATTCTAAATTCCCTACTGGGGTTGTCTCTGCAACAAGTGGTTGAGGAGCCAACCCGGAGGGAGGCCATTTTGGATCTGGTATTCACAAATGGGGATTCGGTATATGATGTCATTGTAGGCGAAACCTTGGGATCCAGTGATCACCAGTCAGTGTGGTTTAATATAAGAACTGTGAAAGAGTCACACCACACAAAAACAAAAGTTTTAGATTTTAGAAAAACAGACTTTTCAAAAATGAAATTAGTCATAAATGAGTCCTTATCAGACTGGTACAGATTACATGGAGTCCAGGAGAAATGGGACTACTTAAAAGGTGCATTATTGAAGGCAACAGAAAATTGCATTAGACTTGTCAGTAAAAGCAAAAAAAGGAAGAGACCACTGTGGTACTCAGCAGAAGTGGCCCAAATCATTAAAAATAAAAAGCTAGCATTTTGTAATTATAAAAAAACCCAGAGCAATGAAGATAAGGAAATCTACAAGATTAGGCAGAAAGAGGCCAAGCAAGTTATAAGAACTTCTAAAGCGCAGGCAGAAGAAAAACTAGCTCAGTCTATGAAAAAGGGGGATAAGACATTCTTCAGATATATAAAATGAAAAAAGGAAATTAAAACAAGGAATAACTAAATTAAAAACAAAGGACGGAAGGTATGTAGAAGAGAATAAAGGGCTAGCCGACTGCCTTAATGAATACTTCTGTTCAGTTTTTACAGAAGAAAAAGAAGGAGAAGGACCTCCACTTGAAAGGATGACTAATGAATCGTTTGATGCATGTGTTTTTACAGAGGAAGACGTTCTAAGATTGCTGTCTAAAGTGAAGACAAATAAGTCACAGGGTCCTGATGAGATACACCCAAAATTATTAAAAGAGCTTAGTGGTGAGCTGGCAAAACCATTAACAGATTTATTTAACCAATCATTAGTAACAGGAGTCGTCCCGGAAGATTGGAAATTGGCAAATGTGGTGCCCATTCACAAGAAAGGTAGTAGGGAGGAATCAAGCAACTATAGACCAGTGAGTCTGACATCAATAGTAGGCAAATTAATGGAAACCCTATTAAAGGATAGGATTGTGGAACATCTTAAATCCCATGGATTGCAAGATGAAAAACAACATGGGTTTACTTCAGGGAGATCATGTCAAACAAATCTTATAGATTTTTTTGACTGGGTGACTAAAATAATAGACGGTGGAGGTGCAGTAGACATTGCATATCTAGATTTTAGTAAGGCTTTTGACACTGTCCCACATAGAAGACTTATCAATAAACTGCAGTCATTGAGCATGGACTCCCATATTGTTGAGTGGATTAGGCAGTGGCTGAGTGACAGAAAACAGAGGGTTGTAGTCAATGGAGAACATTCAGAACAAGGTCATGTTACCAGTGGGGTACCTCAGGGATCTGTACTGGGACCAATTTTGTTTAATATCTTCATAAGTGATATTGCAAAAGGCCTCGATGGTAAGGTTTGTCTTTTTGCTGATGACACAAAGATATGTAACAGGGTTGATGTTCCTGGAGGGAAACGCCAAATGGAAAAGGATTTAGGAAAACTAGAAGAATGGTCAGAACTCTGGCAACTGAAATTTAATGTGGATAAGTGCAAGATAATGCACCTGGGACGTAAAAACCCAAGGGCAGAATATAGAATATTTGACACAGTCCTGACCTCAGTATCTGAGGAAAGGGATTTAGGAGTAATTATTTCAGAAGACTTAAAGGTGGGAAGACAATGTAATAGAGCAGCACGAAATGCCAGCAGAATGCTTGGATGTATAGGGAGAGGTATAAGCAGTAGAAAGAGAGAAGTGCTGCGGTACAGAACACTGGTGAGACCTCACTTGGAGTATTGTGCGCAGTACTGGAGGCCATATCTCCAGAAGGATATAGATACTCTAGAGAGGGTTCAGAGAAGAGCTACTAAACTAGTACATGGATTGCAGGAAAAAACTTACCAGGAAAGGTTAAAGGACCTTAACATGTATAGCTTGGAAGAAAGAAGAGACAGAGGGGATATGATAGAAACTTTTAAATACATAAAGGGAATCAACTCGGTAAAGGAGGAGAGCATATTTAAAAGAAGAAAAACTACCACAAGAGGACACAGTTTTAAATTAGAGGGGCAAAGTTTTAAAAGTAATATGAGGAAGTATTACTTTACTGAGAGAGTAGTGGATGCATGGAATAACCTTCCTGCAGAAGTGGTAGCTGCAAATACAGTGAAGGAGTTTAAGGATACATGGGATAGGCATAAGGCTATCCTTCATATAAGATAGGGCCAGGGACTATTCATAGGATTCAGATATATTGGGCAGACTAGATGGGCCAAATGGTTCTTATCTGCCGACACATTCTATGTTTCTATAAGGATGTTGCCATTGTTTTCACCTATCAGCTATGAATCCAAAAAGTGTATCTCTAACCAAAACTTTTTTTTTAGCTTTGGATAGATTGGAGGAGAGGAAGTGGTGATGTTCCTTCACCTTGGAGAGATTTCCTTTTATAGATGCTGCTATAGATACTGTACACTTTAATTGGTGTTCAGATTAGGTGATGGATTTTCAAAGCTTTTCTCTCCTTCAAATAGTAAAGTTAGTACTTGATCAAATAGTGCAGGGGTTGACAAATTTGCTTTGAATCTAGGAGCCAGCTTAAAAAGTTAGGAGACAGTTTTTTTTTTTTAACTAACAAATCTTATGGGAAGAACATGTAACCTGTTCCAGAAGGCCAAACTTATCCTTTAAGCCTTTCACTGCCTTTTTTTGCACACGTTTACAAAATCGTTTTAGGCCTGAAGATTACATAAACCCCCCCCCCCCCAAACATGATATATTTTCTGAAAGCAGACACCCTAGAATAGGGTGGTAAAATAGTGGTAGTTACAATTTTATATGTCACACAATATTATTGTAAAAGTCTAGGAAGCAAAACATTTCGGTAAAAAAAAACACATTAAAAGTTAACTTTAGGGGGTAAGAAAATGCAGTAAATTACCCAAGTTTTTGGTAAAATATAAAAGGTGAGGTTGCACCGAGTAAATAGAAACCCAACATGTCAAACCTTAAACATGTCAGTACACTATATTTTCGTAGGCAAAGCTTTAAAAGCTCCCTAGTTTAGCGATATGAAGGAGGTCTGGTACTAGAATTATTGCTCTCATTCTGGCATGTGTGGTGATATGCAACATGTGTATTGCAATTGAAGTTTTCAGTTGCACACGCCCCATCGTGTGTGTTTACGTTTGTACGTGCATATATGTTTGGGTGAGGGGCCTCAATTTTTTTGGAGAGGGGGAAATATGTGCTTGGGTATAACTTTAATTTTTTTCAAACAACAAATAAACATTTTCTTTTCTTTTTTTTATTAACTTTTTTTTCCTTTACATAGGGGACAAAAAGTCCCCTATGTGATGACTTTTTTGGTGTCAGGTTCTCTTTAATGAGACATCCAGGGTCTAAAAGACCCTTAATTTCTCCCCTGTGCTCCACCTAATGTAATGCAATGCACATCGCCCTACATTACATTCTTTCCCGGCCTTAACGGCCAGGGAAACTGTTAACGGGGACCCAGAAATGACATCACACGTCACTTCCGGGTCAACTAGAAGGGGAGGTGAGCGGAGCCCGGGATACGTAGCGGGGCAGCGTGCAGGCAGTGTGGGGAGCATTTGGGCAGCAGCCCAGGTGCCAGGTCGAAACTTCTGGTCACCATGGAGACTTGCCACCTGGGGTTAGTCGAGCCCTGAAATAGTGTCATATAATAAACCTTACATTCATCCAAATCATAAGAGTATACACTTTCTGTGCCACAAAGCCTTACAGTTAGGTTGACAGGGCCACGGACTCCTGTACAGGCAGCAGGGTGAATTGGATGTGGGCAGGGAGGGTAAATACTGAAACCGATGTATGGCTCTCTCTGCAGCGACTGACAGCTGGCTTCTTCTTCTCTCCCTTCCATTGGCTTTCAGCTGCTGCAGAGAGAGCCATACGGGGGATTGGTTCCAGTAATTGCCCCCCCCCCCTTTGCCACACTGATCACCCTTTCTGTGCACCATATGTTTCCCCCTGTTGCCCAGGCCCCCATGTGTGCCTCCCTCCCACCCCAGCAGTGCCTTCTGCTTTTCTCCTCTCCTTCCCACTGGCAGCTGCAAGCACACAATAGGATCCTTCAAGATGAAGCGTGTGGGAAGGGTTCGGTAAATATGTCATTCATACCAGCCCCTACCTCTCCTGAATAAACACAATGAGTGATCGGTACCGATCAATGACTGTGTTCATTCATAACTGAGGCATTGGCTGTATGGCCAATTGGCATTGGCCCATGTGAGTTTGTCTGTATGGGGCCCCGTGGTTTCTAACAGCAGCCCTGTAGGTAGACCTTGTATAGGTGTGTAGGTACAGCTAGGTTATACAAATCAGGAGCCAAACAAATATAGATATTGTCATCAATCCTTGAAGGTGAGGCTTTATTGATGGCAGGATATCTATAGGATGAAGAGATTCATTTGTACTTTGTAAGAGGCCCTTTGGGTCTTGAAATATTGGTTTTATAAGGACTAATATAAATTGGACTTCATATCAAGAATGCCCACTAGAAATGGAAAAGAGACCTTCACAGGTTGTACCACAGTGGGGACAGCTCGCTGTATTTAATTACCGTTTGCTCGACTTCCCGACGGAGTTGGTCACATTCCCTTGTTTGAGGCTTAGACAGGTTCTCAGTGAAAAGGCGAGCCAACCTCAGTGAGACTCCATATGGGACTGAAAGAGAAGACATTTATATATTGTAGCCACCATACTCCATAACTAATAGTACAGAAAAGCAGCCTTTAGAGCTGTGAACCTAGTATCCCATATATTTTTTCACGCAACACAGGTATTAATCAGGATTGCAGTATTCCTTCCTGACAAAGCCTTCATCTGCTTTTTCCCTCCAGAAGGTCAGCACCATATGTGTTTATGCACCATCCAGGGTCAACATCTATTTCCTACACTGCGGATGCCTGTGAAGTTCTTGGCTGTTTCCTGTGTCTCACTCCCTGTTGCTGTCACTCACCTCATGAACTGCTACAAAGTTACAAGGTTGTGGCTAAATCACAGAGGGCGAGGAGACTGAGTAAATGCTTTCCCTCGCCTGCAGCAGACTGATGACATCATTTGGCCTAGGCAGGTTCTCTGAACTGCGGTTCAAGGCTGGGTTTTTAAAAGATACCTGTATTTTTAGCACACTTAACCGTTAATTGACCCCAATCCTCTGCACCCCCCAAAATCTAATACTCACTGTATAACACTTTAAGATTCAACTTTGCAGAAAAAATTCTGCAAAAAAAAAAAAACTATGATGGTTTGAAGAGAATATTTTACTAAACCCATATTCTGCGCCCCCTTTTTCTAGTCATCCCACTACTGTTGTTCTATTCACATACCCAGCTCTTTGGGGTTCAGGGCATCGGGTGATGGAGGTGGCCGGTGTACATTGTTGGTAATCTTCCATTTCACAGTATCTCCACCTTTCAGGTTTCCATTTCGTACAAGTGGAGTGTTCAGATAATCAGATTGCATAAGGCTTTGTCGTAGCATATAGTGGTCTTCCTTAAATCCTACACTGCGTCCTGCAAAAGGAATAAAAAAAGTTATAAAATGAAAGAATCTAGACCTAGGTTCTACAAACATCCAATTGGCTAAAAACGTAAGTTAACCTTTCCCAGAAAATAGCCTGTGCAGCCAAGGGGCCCCAGTGGATTCTAAAAATCTATGCAGCTTCGTAAAACGATCATGTCCAAAATTGTTGCTAGGACGAGAAAAACTTTGGATGCTCACTCCTAGCATTGCAGAAATGAAAACCAGCGGTTTCACGTCCTAGCAACATGGCGGTTACTAACTATGAGTTTGTTTAGTCAGGCTTATAATAGGAACCAAATGGCCTATAGGTAAAACAATGAAATTAAAGATCATTTTATAAAGCAACACAGATATTTAATATCTACTGGGGCGTGACGGCATAGGCAATTTTTTTGGGAAAGGTAAACTTAGCCTTTAAAGCTGCACTCCAGGCACACAACCAAATCCACAGCTAAAACACAAATATGGGAACTGGTATGCCTGCCAAAAGAATTTGTAATTGTATGCAGCTAGATTTCTGATCCTGCCACCTCCTCACTGCAGTAGCAGTGCAGCTTAGTGAAGAACACACCTCTTCCTGCGGATTGGAAACTGAAGGCGGTCATCCCTCTACTCTCTCTACTTCCCTATAGGGATGTTTACTGTCAACGCATGAGCATGCAGCAAAGTCTGATTGGAGACTAGAGGCGGTCATCCTTCTACTCACTCTACTTTGTCCTATGGGGATGTTTACTGTCAACTCAGGAGCATGCCTCAAAGTCTGATTAGAGTGAGTAGAAGGATGACCTCCTCTAGTCTCCAATCAGACTTTGATGCATGCTCATGCGTTCCCTATAGGAAAAAGTACAGTGAGTAGAAGGATGACCGCCTTTAGTCTCCACTTTGTTCTTTAGGGATGTTTACTGTCAACGCATGAGCATGCAGCAAAGTCTGATTGGAAACTAGAGGAGGTCATCCTTCTGCTCACTCTACTTTGTTCTATAGAAGGTTTACTGTCAACGCATGAGCATGCAGCAAAGTCTGATTGGAAACTAGAGGAGGTCATCCTTCTGCTCACTCTACTTTGTTCTATAGAAGGTTTACTGTCAATGCATGAGCATGCAACAATGTCTGAGTGGAAACAGGAGGAGGTCATCCTTCTATTCGCTCTACTTTGTCCTATAGGGATGTTTATTGTCAATGCATGAGCATGCAGAAAAGTCTAAATTGAAAATGGAGGAGGTTGTACTTCTACTCACTCCACTCTGTCCTTATAGGAATGTTTACCTTTAACACATGAGCATGCAGCACAGCCTGATTGGCTCTCAGTGCTGGCACTAGTTTTCTAAGCCTAATGTGCAGGTGTTACAGGAAGCTGATATGAAGAAAAAAATCAGGTATTTATACTAGTGATCGACCGATTATCGGCAAAGCTGATATATCGAGGGCCAATCTGCACTTTCCCCGATATATCAGAATCGGCCCCCGGAGGTAACCGATACTGCCGATATTTCAGGAAAGTGCATGTACCAGGGTGATGCCTGCATCTAGAGGCATCACCCTGGTACCGCTGTCCATAGCTGACGGTCGGCTGTCTTGTAATGACAACCGATGCGGCTGAGAAGCCACTCGGCTGTCATTACAAGGAGCGGGAGGGGATGTCTCCCCCCCCCCCGCGCCACCTTCGGCGGCTCCCCCGGGTCTCCTGTCCCACCGGGAGACCCGGGCAACCAGCCTGCATGGCCAACGAAGACCCAATGAAAGCCGCATTCGGCTCTGATCGGGTCTCCATGCAATAACCCGGAAGTGAGGTCATGACATCACTTCCGGGAACTCTGCGCCAAATTCCAAAAAATGACAGCATTCAAAACAGTCAAACTTTTCGTTTTGAATGCTTTTAAGTGCAGTAGAGGGGTTTGGGGTCTTTTAGACCCCCAGATCCCTCCCCATGAGTACCTGTGAAGTGATAAAAAAAAAATAAAAAAATTAAATGTACAAAAATATTGGCCAATAATGGCCGATACTGATATGCAATGGCCAAAATATCGATATCGGCAACGAAAAACCGTTATCGGTCGATCACTAATTTATACTAGTTGCAAGAACGAAAAATAAATGTCTTAATAAATACAAGATTAATTGGCTTTTTATATCTGCCTGGAATGCACCTTGTAATACCTCTTCATACATGTTGCTTCTGAAAAATCGCTGGCTCAGGCTCACAGAATAACCACCTACAACTATCATATGTGCTAATTATTTAGATAAAACAGTTTAGAAAGGAATTTACATGAAATCTACCGAGCTCACTCCTTACCTCGTCCACAGCAAGGCAGCAGAGCCAGACAAGCCTGCAAAAAGAAGAAACAGTTTATCTCTGCAGCTTACCAGTGCTTATCACCACCTTTCCTCCCACCACTAACATGACACCTGCTGCCAGCAGGGGTATAATTTCACTATTCTACGTAAGTCTAAATATTAAGCGTTTTATGATATGTCAGGAAATTGTTACAGCTTCTTCATTACTAACTGATATGTTCTCCTTAGATTTCATATAGAGAAAAAAACAAACTAGTACAGCGCAGAAGGGGGCGACGGCCATCTTGGTACACCCCGCACTGCTCAGTGCCAAACTGATTATATAGTGAAATAGACTATCTCACTCGGTCGCTGTGAAATAGTCTATTATAGTATATAAATCAGTTTGGCGCTGAGCAGTGCGGGGTGTACCAAGATGGACGACGCCACCTTCTGCCTACATATTTGTCGCTGTATATACTACAATACTAATAATACTATAATAATAAAAATGGAATACTGTAGTTCAGGTTATAAGGGGAGTTTAAGACTTGTTTGGGTGTAAGAAGATGTCCGCTGCCGC
Organism: Pelophylax lessonae; assembly: GCF_965119305.1. Taxonomy (NCBI): domain Eukaryota; kingdom Metazoa; phylum Chordata; class Amphibia; order Anura; family Ranidae; genus Pelophylax; species Pelophylax lessonae. The sequence continues at coordinate 135,297,816 of NC_138778.1, forward strand.
CTTCGTATTCTGTCAGATTAGGAAACCTACTGAAATGCATAGCGGCCATGTTGGAACACGCAACACATGCGAAGTAAGCAATTTAGTTTACAACGTAATTTCTGTTGCATTTTCTGATAGGTAGCGGTATTCTGATAGAACACTGGCATGATAAGAATTGTTTTGACAGCCGTCAGAAAAGCCGCCTGGAATTTGGCGTCCTACAACACTATACGCTGCCTCGTGGTAATCCCTACATGATACTGGGAATAGTGGGTGGATATAGGGGGAGGTAACGCTTTTCAAGGGGTAATCCTCCTTTGTCAAAAGCTTTAACATACTAATGGGGATCCTGCACTGCTGTTTTTATACCGTCTTAGATTTTCAGGGGCGGACTGACCATTCGGGCATTTCGGTCACTGCCCGAGGGCCCGCGGTCAGGGGGGGCCCGGCAGAGCTGTCTTTCTGCATGGGCATGCTGGGAAGTTGTCCAGGGGGCCCCACGCAGGGTAGCAATTTTCCCCATCTGATCCCTCAGGACGCTGCAGTAGCAACTTTAGTGTGTGCTAGACTGGTTGCTAGGCTGGCCAGCCGCCTAGCATCTAGCAACCAGTGACGTGCGAGGAGAGGACCCAGAATGCAGAGCGAGGAGGATCTTCCTCGTTCTGCTCTGTGCCTAATATGGAATGTGTGGCTCCACCCACCTCCCTCCCTTCCTCTTCACTGTGCGGCCGAGAGAAACTGCCTGACTGCCATCAGGAGACCTCAGAGCAGGACCGAGGCAAACTGCTGCATGAGGTGATATAATCTGTCATTCTATATCTTGCTTATACGTCTCTCTGAGGTAAATGTGGCTGTGTTCCAAAATGCATGTAGCAAAACGATTGTATTTTATCTAAAGACAAACATCTTCCCTCTGAGATAAGAAGGGACATGTTTACATCTACTTACTATGACTGTTCTATCACACGTGCACAGCCTGATCATTCCCCATCCCCACAGCAAATGTCAGAGATGGCACTGTTCAGTGTTCACAAAAAACTACACTGTGTATGGCTAGAATAAGATTTCTATATTTCTAAAATATTCATATACAACAATGTGACAAAAGTTCTTCAACTACTTTGCTTTTTTTTTTTCCCAAAAACTACTTTGCTTTCTAACAGACACTTCGTTTTTTACCTAGAGGGCAAGAAGTGTATTTTCAGTGAACCATATACAGTACAGTATGTTGAATTATTTTTGTAATGTTTCATTTTTAATGTGACCTTCACAATTTGATATGCTTGCATTTCCACAATTGTGCCAATGTATTAATTGCAGAGATTTGTAGATGAGCCACTAGATCTATCTCTCCCCCTCCCTCCTTCCTTCCCACCCCCCTCTCTCTCTCTCTCTCTCTCTCTCTCTCTCTCCTTCCCTCTTTCTTTCCACCCCCCCCTCTCTCTCTCTCTCTCTCTCTCTCTCTCTCCTTCCCTCTTTCTTCCCAGCCCTCCTTCTCTCTCTTTCTCTCCTTCCCTCTTTCTCTCATTCTTTCCACCCCTCCTTCTTTCTCTCTCTCCTTCCCTCTTTCTTTCCACCCCCCTCTCTCTCTCTCTCTCTCTCTCTCTCTCCTTCCCTCTTTCTTTCTCTCATTCCCTTTTTTTTTCTCTCCTTCCCTCTTTCTCTCTTTCTTTCCACCCCTCCTTCTCTCTCTCTCTCTCTCTCCTTCCCTCTTTCTTTCCACCCCTCCTTCTCTCTCTCTCCTTCCCTCTTTCTTTCCACCCCTCCTTCTCTCTCTCTCCTTCCCCCTTTCTTTCCACCCCCTCCTTTTCTCTCTCCCCTGTCCCTCTTTCTTTCCACCCACTCTCTCTCTCTATCCTTCCCTCTTTCTTTCCACCCCCTCTTTCTCTCTCTCTCTCTCTCTCTCCCCTGTCCCTCTTTCTTTCCACCCCTCCTTCTCTCTCTCTCGTTCCCTCTTTCTTTCCACCCCTCCTTCTCTCTCTCTCCTTCCCTCTTTCTTTCCACCCCTCCTTCTCTCTCTCCTTCCCTCTTTCTTTCCACCCCCTCCTTTTCTCTCTCCCACGTCCCTCTTTATTTCCACCCCCCTCTCTCTCCTTCCCTCTTTCTTTCCACCCCCTCCTTCTCTCTCTCTCTCTCTCTCTCTCCCCTGTCCCTCTTTCTTTCCACCCCTCCTTCTCTCTCTCTCTCGTTCCCTCTTTCTTTCCACCCCCCCTTCTCTCTCTCTCCTTCCCTCTTTCTTTCCACCCCTCCTCTCTCTCTCTCCCCCCTCCCCCTTTCTTTCCACCCCTCTTTCTCTCCTTCCCTCTTTCTTTCTACCCCCTCCTTCTCTCTCTCTCTCTCCTTCCCTCTTTCTCTCTCTCTCTCTCTCTTCTTCAAATTGCACAACATAAAATCCTAACACTAGATTCAAGAGCTGTGCCTAATGCCTATATTGTTCTCTCCCTCCATCCCTCTTTCTTCATCTCTTTTTTTTCTCTTGCCCTCCATCCCTCTTTCTTTGTATCTCCCTCCATCCCTCTTCCTTCATCCCTTTTTTTTTCTCGTTCTCTCTCTCCATTCTTTTTTTATTTTTCTCTTCCTCCATCCCTTTTTCTTTCTTTCTCTCTCTCTCTCACCCTCCATCTCACACAGTAAGGACTTGATTACATTTGCAGATTGGAGTCGGTAAAACCCCATAGTTGAGCCCTGTTTTTACCACCCCCAACCGCACCCCCCTTTAACTGCAGTGGCCAGGGGTGTACACATGCCACAGCAGGAATTATTCGCCCTGTCACACTTAACAGGTGTAGCACCTGCAAAGTGTGACCCATTATAGTGAGTGGGGCTGCTCTGCAAGCGCTCTGCAACCTTGTGCAGTACAGTGAAAGAGAGGGTAAAGGAGGTGGTGAGGAGGAGTTTTATCACCTCCACACCAACTGCTTTACCTCTTTGGATCCAACGCTAGCATGCAGAAACTGCATGCATTGCACACAGTTGCAGGGCCTTTGCAGAGTGGCCCCATTCACTTGATTAGGTCACACTTGGCAGGCGCTACACCTGTGTGACAGTGTGTATAATCCCTGCTGCGACTGCAACATATGTACACTCCTGGCCACTGAAGTTAAAGAGGGTGTGGTGGGGGAGTTAAAATAGGGATCAAATATGGGGTTTTACTGCCCCCAAACTGCAAATGTTGTGTATACCTCTGGCCAGTGGGTGAATTTAGGGGAATGGCAAGTGGGCAGGCCCTAGGGAAAGTCGGCGGTCAGGCCCAGGGGGCAGGCCTAAAGCTGTGTAAGGGCCCTCAAAATGTCTGAAGGCTGGCCTGATCACACAGTTTAGTGTGTGTCTATAATTACCAGCCAGGCTGAATGAGTGTTCCTTCTTGCCCAGTGCCACTCATGGCCACAGTGGAAAGAATGTCCCTTACATTGGAGGTCAGTGGGAAGAATGCTCCTTACATTGGTGGTCAGTGGGAAGAATGGCCCTTAGATTGGAGGTCAGTGGGAAGAATGGCCCTTAGATTGGTGGTCAGTGGGAAGAATGGCCCTTACATTGGTGGTTAGCGGGAAGAATGCTCCTTACATTGGTGGACAGTAGGAAGAATGTTCCTTATATTGGTGGTCAGTGAGAGGAATGCTCCTTATATTGGTGGTCAGTGAGAAGAATGCTCCTTACATTGGTGGTCAGTGGGAAGAATGCTCCTTACATTGGTGGTCAGCGGGAAGAATGCTCCTTATATTGGTGGTCAGTGGGAAGAATGCTCCTTACATTGGTGGTCAGTGGGAAGAATGCTCCTTACATTGGTGGTCAGCGGGAAGAATGCTCCTTACATTGGTGGACAGTAGGAAGAATGTTCCTTATATTGGTGGTCAGTGAGAGGAATGCTCCTTATATTGGTGGTCAGTGAGAAGAATGCTCCTTACATTGGTGGTCAGTGGGAAGAATGGCCCTTAGATTGGTGGTCAGTGGGAAGAATGGCCCTTACATTGGTGGTCAGCGGGAAGAATGCTCCTTACATTGGTGGACAGTAGGAAGAATGTTCCTTATATTGGTGGTCAGTGAGAGGAATGCTCCTTATATTGGTGGTCAGTGAGAAGAATGCTCCTTACATTGGTGGTCAGTGGGAAGAATGCTCCTTACATTGGTGGTCAGTGGGAAGAATGCTCCTTACATTGGTGGTCAGCGGGAAGAATGCTCCTTACATTGGTGGACAGTAGGAAGAATGTTCCTTATATTGGTGGTCAGTGAGAGGAATGCTCCTTATATTGGTGGTCAGTGAGAAGAATGCTCCTTACATTGGTGGTCAGTGGGAAGAATGGCCCTTAGATTGGTGGTCAGTGGGAAGAATGGCCCTTACATTGGTGGTCAGCGGGAAGAATGCTCCTTACATTGGTGGACAGTAGGAAGAATGTTCCTTATATTGGTGGTCAGTGGGAAGAATGCTCCTTACATTGGTGGTCAGTGGAAAGAATGTTCCTTCCATTGAGGGTCAGTGGGAAGAATGTCCCTTACATTGGTGGTCAGTGGTAAGAATGTCCCTTACATTGGTGGTCAGTGGTAAGAATGTCCCTTACATTGGTGGTCAGTGGGAAGAATGTCCCCTACATTGGTGGTCAGTGGGAAGAATGCCCCTTACATTGGTGGTCAGTGAGAAGAATGCTCCTTACATTGGTGGTCAGTGGTAAGAATATTCCTTACAATGGTGGTCGATGGGAGGAATGGCCCCCTTACATTGGTGGTCAGTGGAAATTATATAAAATAAATAAAAATTGTTAAAAAAGACTGTAAAGAACATTCAGGTAGGGTGTTATGTAGGACGAGCACGCGCATGAAAACAATAATGGCGGCACATATGTATGGTATCGTCAGGAACGTCGGAGTGAGAGCAATTCTAGGGCCATAATTTTGTAACATGCTGGTCAGCGCTTTTTATTTTTTTTGTATCTTTTTTTATTAAACTGTTCAGCTAAGAACACATTTGTTACACCTGTTATATTGTGTTAATTCATGAAAACCTTATTTTTGGAAATGTACCATTGTTGCACTTTTTTAATGTAAGTTTATTTTTCTTTTTTTCTATAATAAACATTTATTTGAACATAGTGTAGAGAAATTCTGTGACGAACAAATGTAATGTGGGCAGTGCAAGATGTAGGCGGGGTTTGTGTGGGTGTGGCTTGAGTGTGGGCAGGGACACAGGGGGCCCATGATCTCTTATTGCCCGGGGGCCCCATGAGTTGTCAGTCCGCCCCTGGTTGTTGTATTAAGGAGTTACACATACTGTATGTAGGGCTATTATACTAGGGAAGGTGAATGTATATTCTGACATATTCCACTGTGTCCTGCAATATTTGGTGCCTTTTATTTTTCTTGAATAATCCTTTCATATACTGTGGGAGTCAGTTAGACTGTACCCATTGGCTTTAACTAATTTCTTACCCTGCAACAGGCACAGTATTTCCAGCACAACAGAAGTAACAGACCGAGGAGCAGCATCAGGAAGATGAGTAGAGGGATGAGCCATAGGAAGGCACCCGGAGGACATTCTGCAGAGAAAAATATAACTTCTAAGTATGAAATATGACATACCAAGGTGAAAGAGAATAGGGAGAGAGTATAGAAAATAGGGATCAGTGCAGGATAGATAGATAGATAGATAGATAGATAGATAGATAGATAGATAGATAGATAGATAGATAGATAGATAGATAGATAGATAGATAGATAGATAGATAGATAGATAGATAGATAGATAGATAGATAGATAAACTATATTTCCAAAAGTATTGGGACGCCTGCCTTTACACACACATGAACTTTAATGGCATCCCAGTCTCCGTAGGGTTCAATATTGAGTCGGCTCACCCGTTGCAGCTATAATAACAGCTTCAACTCTTCTGGGAAGCAGTGTTAATTTCGTCGACTAAAACCGACTAAAACGTTTTCGTCGACTAAATGAACCCAATTTTAGTCTACTAAAATACGACTAAAACTAAAACAATTCAGATGACTAAAATACGACTAAAACTAAAATGGCATTTTAGTCTTAAGACTAAAATACGACTAAAACTAAAATGGTATTTTAGTCAAAAGACTATAACTAAAACTAAATTGAAATTTGCTGCCAAAATTAACACTGGTGCATGCTCAAAGCTTAATACCATAAATAATAACATATTCTATTTTTCACTCCAGGACCAGCAGTAGTATATAACGAGTTTGGAAATTGTAGAGAAATGCTTAAATAATGCATTACAAATTACAATTGAACTACACCCATTCAATTATAGATGGCTAAATTGAGTTTTAGTCGACTAAAATGTAGGACGTTTTAGTCGACTAAAATGTAGGACGTTTTAGTCGACTAAAATGTACTGGAGTTTTAGTCGACTAAATACAACTAAAACTAAAACACTTGCAGAAGACTAAAATGGGACAAAAACTAAAATGCCATTTTAGTCCTAAGACTAAAACTAAATTGAAATTTGCTGCCAAAATTAACACTGCTGGGAAGTCTGTCCACAAGGTTTAGAAGTGTGTCTATGGGAATGTTTGACCATTCTTCCAGAAGCGCATTTGTGAGGTCAGGCACTGATGTTGGACAAGAAGGCCTGGCTCACAGTCTCCGCTCTAATTCATCCCAAAGGTGTTCTATCGGGTTGAGGTCAGGACTCTGTAGAGGTCAGTCGAGTTTCTCCACCTTAAACTCGCTCATCCATGTCTTTATGGACCTTGCTTTGTGCACTGGTGTGCAGTCGTGTCGGAACAAAAAGGGGTCATCCCCAAACTGTTCCCACGAAGCTGGGAGCATGAAATTGTCCAAAATGTCCAGATTTGCTGACACCTTAAGAGTTTCCTTCACTGGAAGTAAGGGGCCAAACCCAACCCCTGAAAAACAACCCCCTCCATAATCCCCCCTCCACCAAATTATTTGGACCATTGCACAAAGCAAGGTCCATAAAGACATGGATGAGCGAGTTTGGGGTGGAGGAACTTGACTGGCCTGCACAGAGTCCTGATTTCAACCGATAGAACACCTTTGGGATGAATTCGAGTGGAGACTGTAATCCAGGCCTTCTCTCCAACATCAGTGACTGACCTCACAAATGCGCTTCTGGATGAATGGTCAAACATTCCCATAGACACACTCCTAAACCTTGTGGACAGTCTTCCCAGAAGAGTTGAAGCTGTTATAGCTGCAAAGGGTGGGCCAATTAAATATTAAACCTTTACGGACTAAGACTGGGAAGCCATTAAAGTTCATGTGTGTGTAAAGGCAGGTGTCCTAATACTTTTGTGGTAATATAGTGTAGATAGATAAGAATAGGATAGATAGATAGATAGATAGATAGATAGATAGATAGATAGATAGATAGATAGATAGATAGATAGATAGATAGATAGATAGATAGATAGATAGATAGATAGATAGATAGATAGATAAGAATAGATAGATAGATAGATAGATAGATAGATAGATAGATAGATAGATAGATAGATAGATAGATAGATAGATAGATAGATAGATAGATAGATAGATAAGAATAGATAGCTAAGAATAGAATAGAATAGATAGATAGATAGATAGATAGATAGATAGATAGATAGATAGATAGATAGATAGATAGATAGATAGATAGATAGATAGATAGATAAGAATAGATAGATAGATAGATAGATAGATAGATAGATAGATAGATAGATAGATAGATAGATAGATAGATAGATAGATAGATAGATAGATAGATAGATAGATAAGAATAGATAGCTAAGAATAGAATAGAATAGAATAGAATAGATAGATAGATAGATAGATAGATAGATAGATAGATAGATAGATAGATAGATAGATAGATAGATAGATAGATAGATAGATAAGAATAGATAGCTAAGAATAGAATAGAATAGATAGATAGATAGATAAGAATAGATAGCTAAGAATAGAATAGAATAGAATAGATAGATAGATAGATAGATAGATAGATAGATAGATAGATAGATAGATAGATAGATAGATAGATAGATAGATAGATAGATAGATAGATAGATAGAATAGATAGAATAGATAGAATAGATAGAATAGATAGATAGATAGAATAGATAGATAGATAGATAGATAGATAGATAGATAGATAGATAGATAGATAGATAGATAGGTAGATAGATAGATAGATAGATAGATAGATAGATAGATAGATAGATAGATAGATAGATAGATAGATAGATAGATAGATAGATAGATAGATAGATAGATAGATACTGGCAGGTGGATGGTGTAAAATATAGGTTTCTTACCTACATTTGATGAGTGGCTCTAGGGTTTGCGACTTATGGAGAAAACCAACTTTTTGTCACCTAGATTACACTTATACACCATCCACAGTCCCACCTGCCAGTCCAGGGTTTGTGACTTATGGAGAAAACAAACTTTTTGTTTTCTCAGATCCTAATAAATTCTGCTCTGGGACCTGGAGCCAAGAAACTTTGTAGCGCTTGCATAGGATAAAGCCTCCATTCCTAGGTCCTCATCTTACCTGGTAACCTCATTATTATTCTCAGCTGTCCACAGGCCTTCTAATATATGTGCTCTGAACCCGATCTCTCTGTTGTGGGAGCCTTCTGCTGGGTGAAAAGGCTGAGCGCTGACAGAACACTAACAGTGTACAATAGCTGCCTGTTTGTCTTGGAGAAACCATTAGAGGGCACCCTGTTAGCTGGTAACTGATATTTTGTTAGTGGTTCGGCTGAGCAGATGTTTTGTTCATGGAATTGCTACACAAAAAGTCCTCCTGCATTCAAAGTGTTGCTGCCTTGCTGAATAAAATTGCAGGACAAATCTGCTTGGACTGTTCCTGGGTATCCCTGTCTCATGCATGGTTTAGGGCTGCCAATACCATATACAATACATAGATGGAGTAGAGATGAATGATAGAACATAAAATAAGGAGCAAGGCACTTGGAAAGAAAGGACAATGATGAAATATGGGACATCTCCCTCACCTTTTTTCTTTTGTACCAGCAAAGTGTAATTGGCAAGCACAGAACCCACTCCTTCTACTGTGTAATGAAAGGTACAATCGTCCTCTTCATCACGGAAAGTACATTTCTCTGTTCTGTCATCAACTACCAGAAAAGAAAAAGTAAATATGTTAGAAGCCATGACATGTGCATGTAAGGTACATATCACCAGCCATTGATCATTGGTTCCTCGCAGTGATATTCTGAACACTTACCTTTGGTGAGCTCATCTACCATCTTTATCTTGATTTCACAGCTTTCACATTTTTTGCCTTTCTTCTCCCCAGTACCCCAGGCCTGGCACTGCACGCATGTCCGAACATCCTCACAGGCCCCCAGGAGGCGCTGTTGACACAGACAGGAAACAGTACAAGTTTCGGGTGTTAGAAATAAATAGAAACTAGACCAGGGGTCTTCAAACTATGGCCCTCCAGTTGTTAAGGAACTACATTTCCCATCATGCCTAATCATGTCTGTGAATGTCAGAGTTGTACAATGCCTCATGGGATATGTAGTTCCACAACAGTTGGAGGGCCGAAGTTTGAGGATCCCTGCTCTAGAGTGTATTCCCAGTAAGAATATATTCTGAATCAATAATGTAAAATGTACTTGCTTGCTGTTTCATATTTTTATTATTGGGTTTTGCATAAAGATTGGATAGTGACCCCTCTGAAAAGTGATTGTTGATGGATTGCTTTTCAGAGTGAGTGGGGCATGTGGTCAGGAGGCCATATGTTGCCTTCTCATCACATGTCTTTAACCCTAAAAAGGCTAAACCACCCTGCCACAAGGTGGTTGAAGCACAGCCCTACAATACACCTAAACTAGCAGTACCATGCTCTGAATGTGACATGTAGTTACATTTTTGGCTCGGCTGCAAAGCAAAGCATTGTGGCTGTGAAACGCATACAGTCCTGAGCAGCTGCATGCTCTTCTTTAGGTGGGGTGGGTGGTAAAAGTGTGGCTCAACTGCCTGCTTTTACTGCCCAGGCCACTTGCGTGAATCCACATGAGTCCTAAGGCTACATTCACACCTGAGCGTAGCGTTTTCGCGCAGTTTTTACCGTGATTTTACCGCAATTTTTACTGCGATTTTACCGCGATTTACAGGCGTTTTTTGTGCAGGCGTTTTTAGATTGAATAGAAACCAATGGAAAACGCCTGTAATCTGCCCAAAAAGAAGCTCATGTACTTTTTTGAGCGTTGGGCATTTTGCTTACAGCGTCAAAATGCTCAGATGTGAACAGGTGCCATTGAAATGAATAGGATTTGTCTTGTTGGGCGTTTTGAGAGCTGATCCTAGAGCAGAAAAACTCCCCAAAAACGCCCCAAAACGCCTAGATGTGAACGGAGCCTTACACTCATGGATGTGATTATTTACATTAGGCAGATTACCTATGTAAAAATAATAAATAAATAAATAAAAAAACACTCCACTGGAAGATGAAATTTCCTCATTCAATGCGTTTCACAGGTCAAAGCCCCCTTCTTTCCTGAAGAAGCAGGCTTTAACCTGTGAAACGCGTTGAATGAGGACATTTCATCTTTACTTCTTCATCTATGATGAAACCCTTGAGTGGTTTATGCGCATCTTATGATTTGCATATATGGTATATATTATGTGATCTGTAAACTCTGCCCATGTGTGATAGATTTTAACCACTTCCGGACACATGACTACTGCTGTCACATGGGGTGTTAACATTCCTTGTGACAGCAATAAAAGTGATCAAAAGAAAAATTTAAAGGGATAGTGTAAAAAAAAAATAAAAAAATAAAAAATTAAAGCGCCCCATCCCTCCATGCTCACGCATAGAAGCGACTGCATATGTAAGTCGCACCTGCAAATGTTTACAGTGTTCAAACCACACATGTGAGGCATCGCTGCAATTTTTAGAGCATGAGCAATAATTCTAGCACTAGACCTCTTCTGTAACTCTAAACTGGTAACCATTAACATTTTATAAAGCGTCGCCTATGGAGATTTTTAAGTACCGTAGTTTGTCGCCATTCCACGAGTGTGCGCAATTTTAAAGCATGACATGTTAGGTATCTATTTACATTATCTTTTACATTAAAGATAACATTATCTTTTACATTAAAGATAACATTATCTTTTACATTAAACAAAAAAATTGGGCTAACTTTACTTTTTTATTTTTTCTTAAATTCATGAAAGTGTATTCTTTCCCCAAAAATTGCGCTTGAAAGACCGCTGCGCAAATACAGTGTGACAAAAAATGTTGCAACAGCTGCCATTGTTATCTCTAGGGTCTCTGCTAAAAAAATATATATATATATATATATATATATATATATATATATATATATGTATATATATCTATAGATATATACATATATATATATATATATATATATATATATATATATATATATATATATGTATATATATATATAATGTTTGGGGGCTCTAAGTAATTTCTAGCAAAAAATACTGATTTTAATTTGTAAGCGAAAAGTGTCAGTGAAAGGCTTAATCTTCAAGGGGTTAAAGTCCTAATTAATTTCCTCTGGAAGGATTTTGTCCATACAACACAAGATAAATGTATACATGGTCTGTATCTGAGTAATAGTGAGCCCCACTACCAAATGAAAATGCAGTAGGCATGTGTTGTCCTTAATGTAAACCAATATGGCTGTTAAAGGCAGACCTACCATTGAGCTGCTAAATTCACACAAGGCATCGGTAAACTGGGAATCTGCGTCACACTTGCAACGACCGCACTCACATTTCCCTCGGTTATTGCACAGGCCCTGTAGAAAGTAGTACAGTAATCAGCACACTTGCAGTTTCAATCCATTTTACACATTATCCTTCACTTCCATTAATCAATTGTAAGGATTCATAGAGGAATAACTCCAGGAAGGAATAAGAATCACGCAGTTCCTGGCTGAGTTACAAATGTCTGACACAGATCAGATCCTGTTGAATCCTCTCATTTTGTGAGATCCTACAAAGTTACAGCATTGGAATTTGAACACTATGGGATATGTGATTGAGGAAATGCTCCCCCTGCCTGCAGCAGACTGATGACACTGGGGGTGATGTGAATGAGGAAATGCTTCCTCCTGCCTGCAGCAGACTGATGACACTGGGGGTGATGTGACTGAGGAGATGCTTCCCCCTGCCTGCAGCAGACTGATGACACTGGGGGAGATGTGACTAAGGAAATGCTTCCTCCTGCCTGCAGCAGACTGATGACACTGGGGGAGATGTGACTAAGGAAATGCTTCCTCCTGGCTGCAGCAGGCTGATGACACTGGGGGTGATGTGACTAAGGAAATGCTTCCTCCTGGCTGCAGCAGGCTGATGACGCTGGGGGAGATGTGACTGAGGAGATGCTTCCCCCTGCCTGCAGCAGACTGATGACACTGGGGGAGATGTGAATGAGGAAATGCTTCCTCCTGCCTGCAGCAGGCTGATGACACTGGGGGTGATGTGACTGAGGAGATGCTTCCCCCTGCCTGCAGCAGGCTGATGACACTGGGGGTGATGTGACTGAGGAGATGCTTCCTCCTGCCTGCAGCAGGCTGATGACACTGGAGGTGATGTGACTGAGGAGATGCTTCCTCCTGCCTGCAGCAGGCTGATGACACTGGGGGTGATGTGACTGAGGAGATGCTTCCTCCTGCCTGCAGCAGGCTGATGACACTGGGGGTGATGTGACTAAGGAAATGCTTCCTCCTGCCTGCAGCAGACTGGTGACACTAGGGGAGATGTGACTGAGGAAATGCTTCCTCCTGCCTGCAGCAGGCTGATGACACTGGGGGTGATGTGACTAAGGAAATGCTTCCTCCTGGCTGCAGCAGGCTGCTGACACTGGGGGTGATGTGACTGAGGAGATGCTTCCTCCTGCCTGCAGCAGGCTGATGACACTGGGGGAGATGTGACTAAGGAAATACTTCCTCCTGGCTGCAGCAGACTGATGACACTGGGGGAGATGTGACTGAGGAAATGCTTCCCCCTGCCTGCAGCAGGCTGATGACACTGGGGGTGATGTGACTGAGGAGATGCTTCCTCCTGCCTGCAGCAGGCTGATGACACTGGGGGTGATGTGACTGAGGAGATGCTTCCTCCTGCCTGCAGCAGGCTGATGACACTGGGGGAGGTGTGACTAAGGAAATACTTCCTCCTGTCTGCAGCAGACTGATGACACTAGGGGAGATGTGACTGAGGAGATGCTTCCTCCTGCCTGCAGCAGGCTGATGACACTGGGGGAGATGTGACTGAGGAGATGCTTCCCCCTGCCTGCAGCAGACTGATGACACTGGGGGTGATGTGACTGAGGAGATGCTTCCCCCTGCCTGCAGCAGGCTGATGACACTGGGGGAGATGTGAATGAGGAAATGCTTCCTCCTGCCTGCAGCAGGCTGATGACACTGGGGGTGATGTGACTGAGGAGATGCTTCCCCCTGCCTGCAGCAGGCTGATGACACTGGGGGAGATGTGACTGAGGAGATGCTTCCCCCTGCCTGCAGCATACTGATGACACTGGGGGAGATGTGAATGAGGAAATGCTTCCTCCTGCCTGCAGCAGGCTGATGACACTGGGGGTGATGTGACTGAGGAGATGCTTCCCCCTGCCTGCAGCAGGCTGATGACACTGGGGGTGATGTGACTGAGGAGATGCTTCCTCCTGCCTGCAGCAGGCTGATGACACTGGGGGAGATGTGACTAAGGAAATGCTTCCTCCTGGCTGCAGCAGGCTGATGACACTGGGGGTGATGTGACTAAGGAAATGCTTCCTCCTGCCTGCAGCAGACTGGTGACACTAGGGGAGATGTGACTGAGGAAATGCTTCCTCCTGCCTGCAGCAGGCTGATGACACTGGGGGTGATGTGACTAAGGAAATGCTTCCTCCTGGCTGCAGCAGGCTGCTGACACTGGGGGTGATGTGACTGAGGAGATGCTTCCTCCTGCCTGCAGCAGGCTGATGACACTGGGGGAGATGTGACTAAGGAAATACTTCCTCCTGGCTGCAGCAGACTGATGACACTGGGGGAGATGTGACTGAGGAAATGCTTCCCCCTGCCTGCAGCAGGCTGATGACACTGGGGGTGATGTGACTGAGGAGATGCTTCCTCCTGCCTGCAGCAGGCTGATGACACTGGGGGTGATGTGACTGAGGAGATGCTTCCTCCTGCCTGCAGCAGGCTGATGACACTGGGGGAGGTGTGACTAAGGAAATACTTCCTCCTGGCTGCAGCAGACTGATGACACTAGGGGAGATGTGACTGAGGAGATGCTTCCTCCTGCCTGCAGCAGGCTGATGACACTGGGGGAGATGTGACTAAGGAAATACTTCCTCCTGGCTGCAGCAGACTGATGACACTAGGGGAGATGTGACTGAGGAAATGCTTCCTCCTGCCTGCAGCAGACTGATGACATCATCTCAGCTATATTCTAACCCATTAGTCATAAACAGTGGAGGAAATAAATATTTGATCCCCTGCAGATTTTGTAAATTTGTACACTTACAAAGAAATTAAGGGTCTTTGTTGGCAAGCACAGAGGTAAGATGTTTCTTGTAGTTTGGTGACCAGGTTTGCACACATCTCAGGAGGGATTTTGGTCCACTCTTCTTTACAGATCTTTAAATCCTTAAGATTTCTTGGCTATCCCTTGGCCACTCAAATTTCAGCTCTCTCCATTATTTTCAATAGGATTAAGGTTTGGAGACTGGCTAGGCCACTCCATGACCTTAATGTGCTTCTTCTTGAGCCACTACTTTGTTGCCTTGGCAGGATGTTTTGGGTCATTGTCATGCTGGAAGACCCATCCATGACCCATCTTCAGTGTTCTGGCTGAGGGAAGAAGGTTCTTATCCAATATTTTACAATACATGACCCCATCCATTGGTTCCTCAATGCGGCAAAGTCGGCCTGTACCTTTATCAGAGAAACAGCCCCAAAGCATCATCTTTCCACCTCCATGTTTGATTGTAAGGATGGTGTTCTTAGGATCATAGTCAGCATTTTTCTTCCTCCAAACACGGCGAGTTGAGTTATTGCCAAAGATCTCAATTTTGGTCTCCTCTGACCACAGGACTTTCTCCCAATCCTTCTCTTAATCATTTAGATGTTCATTGGCATGACTGTACATGTGCCTTCTTGATGAGGGGGACTCGCCATTTTTGGAGGAAGAAAAATGCTGACTATGACCCTAAGAACACCATCCTTACATTTATGCACAGAGGTGGAAACATTATGCTTTGGGGCTGTTTCTCTGCTAAAGGTACAGATGGAATTTGCCACATTGAGGGGTCAATAGACGGGGCCACGCATTGTAAAATCTTGGATGGGAACCTTCTTTCCTCAGCGAGAACACTAAAGATGGGTTATGGATAGATCTTCTAGCATGACAATGACCCAAAACATAGCGCCAAGGCAACAAAGGAGTGGCTCAAAAAGAAGCACATTAGTTCCGGCCTAAAATATTTTTTTTTAACTAAAAATACCCCAATAATACTAATCCATCGCCCTTTACAGGTGTACAGTATTGGATTTTAGTCAAAATCTTACTTTTAAAAATGCTGTCTGTGCGCGGCCATCTTGGATGTGGGCATCTGAAGCCGCAGTGTAATCTGCTGTGTCCTTCTTCCTGATTCCAGGGAGGGTTCTGGGAGTTCTTCCTGATTCCAGCCTCCTGGGAGTGATGACAAACAGCTTCCAGGATGCAATGCAAAGGTGGAAGTGATGTCAGTGGCTGTGGCCACAGAGGGGGGAGAAGGAGGAAGTACAATCAAAAATGCCCTGAAGGTAAAGGACCCCCGAAAACAATTGAAAATTCCCAATTGTTGATCAGCATAGCGAGCACTCCAGGAATCACTAAAGTTGCAAAAAAGGCCGGAACTCTGCTTTAAGGTCATAGTGGCCTAGCCAGTCTCCAGACCTTAATCATATAGAAAAAAATATGGGAGCTAAAAATTCAAGTGGCCAAGCGACAGCCAAGAAACCTTAAGGATTTAGAGAAGATCTGTATAGAAGAGTGGACCAAAATCCCTCCTGAGATGTGTGCAAACCTGGTAACCAACTACAAGAAACCTCTTACCTCTTTGCTTGCAAACAAGGGTTTCTCCACCAAGTACCAAGTCATGTTTTGCTTGGCGATCAAATACTTATTTTATTCACTGAACTTCAGTGTTTTAATGTTTTTTTTTTCTTGATTTTTGGTTGATATTCTGTCTCTATCATTTAAATTACACCTATGATAAAAACTATAGACCCTTCATTTTTTTTGGAAGTGGGCAAACTTACACAATCTGCAGGGGATCAAATGTGTATTTCCCCCACTGTAAACAATAATGTATACTCTCTATGGCAGTGATGGCGAACCTTGGCACTCCAGATGTTTTGGAACTACATTTCCCATGATGCTCACTATACTGCAGAGTGCATGAGGATCATGGGAAATGTAGTTCCAAAACATCTGGGGTGCCAAGGTGCACCGTCAACGCTCTATGGATTTAAAGAGGAACTGAATTTTGGAAGTTGTGTCCAAAAAAAGGCAGGAAGAAGACAAAGACTAGTCAGCGGTATTGCTTGTACACTGTCAGCCGATGATCTTTCCCATTACGGACTTACTATTCCTTGTTCTGCATGTGTCTGTGTTGAGGCAGCCATCTTAGCAGAGGCAGGGCTTTACTTCCACACATCAGAACCTCCAGCAAGGAGAACAGTGAGCACTACAGTCCTGACATCACCAAATCTCACTTTAAATCATCTTCTGGGACTAGTAGTCAGAGGCAGCACACTGCAGATATACAGCTATGAGACTATGGGGTTGATTTACTAAAAGCAAACAGACTGTGCAATTTGCAAAGTGCAGTTGCTCCAGAGCTTAGTAAATAAGGTAAAGCTTCACTTTGCAAAGTGT
The DNA here is from genome assembly GCF_965119305.1 of Pelophylax lessonae. Classification (NCBI taxonomy): domain Eukaryota; kingdom Metazoa; phylum Chordata; class Amphibia; order Anura; family Ranidae; genus Pelophylax; species Pelophylax lessonae. The sequence continues at coordinate 135,314,695 of NC_138778.1, forward strand.
ACCCGAACACGTGCAAGGAAAATAAAAATAACAAACTGCATTTTTGCGTGCACATGATTGGATGATGGAAGTCAGCAGAGCATCTGCTCATTTACTAAGCTCTGGGGCAACTGCACTTGCAGAATGCAACTTCCCTTTGCAAAGTGCACAGTCTGGTTCCCTTTAGTAAATCAACCCCAATGTTTCACTTTACAAAGAATACTCAATCACATGCAAGGAAAATAAAAAAAACAGCATTTTGCTTGCACATGATTGGATGATGGAAGTCAGCAGAGCATCTGCTCATTTACTAAGCTCTGGGGCAACTGCACTTGCAGAATGCAACTGCCCTTTGCAAACTGCAAAGTGCACAGTATTTTTCCCCTTTAGCAAAATCAACCCCAAAGTTTCACTTTACAAAGAATACTCAATCACATGCAAGGAACATTTACAAAAAACAGCATTTTTGCTTGGACGTGATTGGGTGATGGAAGTCAGCAGAGCTTCTGCTCATTTACTAAGCTCTTGAGTAATTGCTCTTGCAGAGTGCAACTGCCCTTTGCAAAGTGTATTTTCCTTTGATAAATCAACCCGTATAAGCACATACCAGGAAGTGCACTGCTCTTTTTAGGAGGATTTTCAGACAAAATGTAGATTTTTCAGGGTACTGCTCAGGCACAATTAACATCTCCTTATAATAACAGCAAACTCAAAAACAGCAAAAACAGCAGGAAATGAAGGATGGGAGCAACCAACTAGCCACAAACAGCAGGGGTGCAAGGATGATACCAATAACATAACATGTAATAACAACTGCTAGACAGTTAAAGCTGCGTGGCAGCACACTCCCCACCTGGTATCGTGCGATACCACTACACAATTATTTTCCATAAACATACAATTAACATTGCATACAGTAGAATGCTATGTAGCCCTCTAGTTTAAGCTAACTATACTAGAGGGCTACATAGCATTCTACTGTATGCAATGTTAATTGTATGTTTATGGAAAATAATTGTGTAGTGGTATCTCACGATACCAGGCGGCGAGTGTGCTGCCACGCAGCTTTAACTGTCTAGCAGTTGTTATTACATGTTATGTTATTGGTATCATCCTTGCACCCCTGCTGTTTGTGACTTGTTGGTTGCTCTCACCCTTCATTTCCTGCTGTAACTCCATTTTGTTTAGTTGTTATGAAGTGGCTGCAGAGTGTGGAAGCTGTGTAACTTCATTGGAAATTTACCTATGGAAAAGCCTCTATGTTTATGCCTTTGCTAACTTGAAGCATAAAGAAGCATTGGAGAACACCTCTGGAGTCTTTATTCATTGAGTAAACTATCTGTTAAAGTCATCATTCAACCTGCTGCACACACTTACAGACTGAGTCTACAAGAAGGTCACAGGTACAATCGATGCTGAGACAGAACAGTATGTTCCCAAATCTTCCTTATCTTCGGTTCCACTTTAATATTCAATAATAATATGTTTATCCTACATCACAAATCCTACCATGTATATTTTATAGGGGTATGTCTTATTTTATTGCGTCATTATAAAATCTCCCTCAGCCGCTATCTAAACCCAAGAACAAAAACATGTAATATGCTACAGCTTACCAGACTGTAGATGGGATGGCTGCATTCGTTTTATACTAAGAACACTTTCAGTAAGTACAGAAAATGCCCGTCTTTGTCACTACCTGTATGCTGTACTAAAAGCACAAACAAGGTTTGCTTTCTTCAGTAAACTACTAATCCCCCCCCATCCATGTAATGTAGATGAAAATAAGAAGACATGTTTGTTGTCCAGCCTGGGTGACAACTATGACTCCCTCTGTAGATACAGAGGAGGAGTGAGCATAGCCATCCAAGGACAGAAAAAGTTGCTACCAGCCAAAATGAAAAAAAAAAACTAATGCAACCACTACATGGACTAGTAAGCTGCAATATATTTCATTTTTGTGTTTAGATATACATAAAGAAAACTCACCTGGAGGTATACCTAGGCTGCTGACCATGCTTAAAAGCACACACAGCAGAGGGCGCCATCTAAGTGCAGCATTAACACCTTTATTGTAAGATACAAACTGGCTACTCAGAGGAAGTGAGTTGCCAATTTGTTTTTATCTTACAATAAATGTTTAAATGCTGCACCTAGATGGCGCCCTCTGCTGTGTGTGTTTTTATAGCTTGATTCAGAGATTTCTTCCATCTCTCTGGAGGAGCTGCATCTTGTGAAAGGGAGCTTATCATAGTCTACCCCTGACATACCTGATAAAGACTGGTTTATTGGACTCTTGGTTATGCATCCCAGTGTGTTTTCTCTATAATAAGGAGGTTATCTATACACTACTTCATAAAGACATTTATTTTTATGCTGACAATACTTACCCCATTCCTGTCCAGGCAAGTCTGATTACTGATTGGGCAATCACATGCTGGTCCTTCCCATCCAGACTGACACGCACAACCTCCCATATAGCAATGTCCTCTATCTGCAGAACAAAATACAAATGAGGGAAATCACAGAGACACTCACCATGCTGTTCCCTAATATTCACCTTTATTTTGCCTATGTAAGGTCTCAATGATCTGTCCAGCAAACTGGATACCAGGGCTGAGCAACCTGGTGAGGTGTGGTTTGTATTGGGTTTTTGAGTTGTCTGTGTCTTTATTGCGGATATTCCTCCTACTTCCTGTGTGGTAAAATCAGTGTCACCGGGACAGGAAGTGAGGGGAAACATTTCTAATGGAGTCCCAGATGGCAGTTAAACAAGACAGATCGTTGTTCTGTCAGGGAGTCAAAGAGAGATCTTGTGTTTTAGCTAAGCTGAAACACAGATCTCTCTTTACCTCTAGTACATCCACTCCCTCTACAGTTAGAAAGCACTCCGTAGGAGCACACTTAACCCATTGATCGCCCCTGTCAACCCCTTCCCTGCCAGTGTTATTTATACAGTAACAGTGCTTGCTTCTTTTTTTTAGCACTGATCACTGTATTGGTGTCACTGGTCCTCAAAAAGTGTCACTGGGTGTCAGATTTGTCCGCCGCAATGTCGCAGTCCCTCTAAAAATAGCTGATTGCCGCCATTACTAGTAAAAACAATTAAATTCTTTGTAGATGCGATATCTTTTTGCACAAACCAATCAATATACACTTATTAGGATTTTTTTTACCAAAAATATGTAGCAGAATACATATTGGCCTAAATTGATGAAGAAATTTGATTTTTTTTTTAGATTTTTTTTTATTAGATGTGTTTTATAGCAGAAAGTAAAAAAATATTGGTTTTATTTTTCAAAATTGTGTTTTTTTTTTTTTATAGCGCAAAATATAAAAAGCACAGAGGTGATTAAATACTGCCAAAAGAAAGCTCTGTTTGGGGGGAAAAAAAGAACATACATTTGGGTACAGCGTCGCACGACCGTACAATTGTCAGTTAAAGTAATGTAGAGGGACCTTTCATTCTGAATAAACCCCAACGTTGGAAAAAAAAATGCTCCTGCTATTTTTTTTTTCTTTTATGGCAATGTACACTAGGAATTATAGGAGTTAAAAAGTCAGGAAGTTTATTATATGCATTAACCACTTCTGGACCTGAAGGATTTGCCCCCTTAATGACCAGGCCATTTTTTTGCGATTTGGCACTGCGTTACTTTAACGGACAATTGCGTGGTCGTGCGACGCTGTAGCCAAATCAAATAGATTTCCTTTTTCCCACAAATTCAGCTTTCTTTTGGTGGTATTTGATCACCTCCCCGATTTTTATTTTTTGCGCTATAAACATAAAACTATATAAACTATAAAAAAATATAAACTATAAAAAAGAGCAACAATTCTGAAAAAAAAAAAAAACATTTTTCACTTTCTGCTATATAACATTCCCAAAAAGAAATTTTAAAAATCAAAATTTTTTAACATTTTAGGCCAATTTGTTTTCTGTTACATATTTTTGGTAAAAAAAAAATTGCAATAAGCGTATTTTGATTGGTTTGCGCAAAAGTTATCGCATCTACTAACTACGGGAAAGATTTATTTAAATGTTTTATTGTTTCTTTTTTTTTTTACTAGTAATGGCGGCGATCTGCGATTTTTAGCGGGACTGCGACATTGCGGCGGACAGATCGGACGCCTAACTGACATCTGTGACACTTTTGGGGGAACCAGTGATATTACTACAGTAATCAGTGCTAAATAATATGCACTGTTACTTTAATAATGACACTGGCAGAGAAGGGGTTAACCTAGTGGGTGATCAAGGGGTTAAATGTAAGCCTAGGGGAGTGTTTCTAACTGTGGGGGTTGGGCTTTTGAAATGACCATAGAGACATGTGATCCTATATAGAAGGATCACAGGCTATCTGATCATTCCAGAGAGAAGAACGGTCAGCTGTGTTTACAGCGGGGAACGATCGCGGGTAGCCAGTGGCAATCGGAGCCACCTGCCCCATGCATCAGAGTCCCCGCTGCCGAGTGGGGGCGGGAGCGCGCCAGCGGCAGCGCGCTCACTCACTCCCAAACTGCAGGCGCGCGACCGACGTAGAGCTACGTTGGTTTACGCAGGAGGGCCAGCCTGCCGCAGTATATATGCGGCGGGCGGTCCTTAAGTGGTTAAGATGTAAAGCCTTCTGTGTGCAGCAGCCGCTCCAGCCCCCCTAATCCAGCGATGTCCACGAGTCCCTCATCCATTGTTCCATCAGAATCTGTGACCCTTCAGATTAGGTAAGGGAAGGGACGTCCTAAATACTTACTACACATGCGTACCAGGTTTGCTATTCTGACAGAAGGCCTGCAGTGAGAAGGAGGCAGCGGACATCTTACTACACCCAGCTACGTCTTGAATTTCAGAAAATTTTTACCAATAAACTGAGCATATTTAAATAAATATCGTATATTGACATCTGTGATGCTGTTTTAATGTTACATTTTGAAAGAAACTGGACGCCAGCAGTAGGAAGGTGGCGGAGGCCATATTGGTACACCCCGCACTGGTCAGCGCTAAACCTTTAGGCATTTAAAATGTACCATGAAAACAGCTTGACAGATCTCAATATACTATATTAATTCATATACGCTCAATTTATTCATTAAATGACTGTGCAATTCAAGACATAGCTGGGTGTAGTAAGATGTCCGCTGGCGCTTTATGACTGCAGGTGTTCTGTCAGATTAGCAAACCTGCGCATGCGCAGTAAGTATTCAGGCGATGGAACGTCACTTCCATTTTCTTAATCTGTTGGGTCACCGATTTTGACGGAATACCGTCCAGGACTCTCCCTCCTGATTGGCTGAGACACAGCAATTGCACCATTGGCTCCCACTGCTGTCAATCAAAGTCAATTAGCCAATCAGGAGAGAGAGGGGGCAGGGCCGAATGTCTGAATGGACACACAGAGCTGCAGCTTGGCTCGGGTGCCCCCATAGCAAGCTGCTTGCTGTGGGGGTACTCAACAGGACGGAGGGGCTAGGAGTACAGAAGAGGGACCCGAGAAGAGGAGGATCTGGGCTGCTCTGTGCAAATCCACTGCACAGAGGAGGGAAGTATAATATGTTTGTTAATATTAAAAAAAAAAAAACGTGAGTCTTTACAATAACTTTAACAAAGAATGGTGCATGTATAATGCTTAGTTAATTCCTTGGATTGTGTAGGTGCATGGAGGTGCCATTTGAAATGAATGGCACTGTAACGCATGGCAACCTGCTTCATGCTTCATACTGTGTGTTACAGTAATACGTTTATTTTACTGCAATGCACTGGTGTTAACAGGCCCATAATACTAAGCATGCCTGGTGTCATTTACAGAATACACCTACTTATATCATATACATTTGCACAATGACCTATATGCAGCCTGATATCAGTTCCACTTACCATTGCACATAAAGCCGCTTACACGTGGACACATGGCAGTATTGTACTGGCAGTACCTCCCTTCGTACCGACGGTCTGGGGAATCTGCAAAGCACTGGCACACTCCGCACAGGCACTCCCCTTGTCCTGAACAGATCTGATCGCTTCCAGGGGCTATACATGACTGACTGTCTATGGATTGAATAGACGAGCAGTTACAGAACTCTCCTCTCCTGTGAAACAAATGAACAAAGCAAGTATTCTATTATGTGTGGAATCACCAACCTCCGACAGCACAGCAGCTATATTTAAAATAAAACAAGGCATGAACTAACGCATTTCGTCAGTCTGATGTAATCAAATGCCCCTTATGATGTTAATCTGATGAAACGCGTTAGGGGGTGGCTCTGGACAGTCCCAGAGAGAGAGAAAGAGGAGAGCGGTGCCGGCTGTATCGCAGTAAGTTTTGTGACAGCCACATCCGGACATAAACACAGGAGAGCCACATATTTTAGAGTGGACATGAATAATTATTGTGGATATCAAGTTTGAGTGGAAGACAGCGCTGGACTGGTGCCTCCAGGGCTGCTGTTAGAAATCGCGGGGCCCTGTACAGACTACCTGGCAGGGCCCCCCCCCCAAGAAGATATTAAAGATATATTTATCTAAAATTACAACAAAATCACTATTATCAGACACAAATATAACATAACTCGCATAATTCCTGCTAAATCTAAAAAAAAAACTATGTTAAATAAAAAAGAAGATGAGAAAAATATACAGGCTGGGCTGTTGGAGCTCAGTGATCAGAGAGACAGAGAGAGAGAAACAAAGTTACAATTTACAAATAAACTCCTGAGCAGAGATAAGTGCTGGGAGGGGGGCCCACACAAGGGAGGGGGATTAGTGAGGGACAACTGTCTCTTTCTCAGATAAAAGCTGATAACAGGGAGAGGGACAGATCAGATTCAGGTGCTGGAGGAAGATTTCTGTAATTGTTGTCCATCACTAATCCCCCCCCTCTGTGTGGGCCCCCCTGTGTGCTCGGGCCCCCTACAAGAGGGCTGGTAGTCCCCCCCTATCAGTGGCCCTGGGTGCCTCTCATGGCTGCCTAGCGGCAAGTTACTGTGAGGCAGTTGTAGAGGGAATTGCTTCCAATGGGTTGTATCCCAATTGTAGGTGGTAAGTCATAGACTCCATTGGGGTCCAGGGCTGCTACCTTTCTGATAACGACAATGGAGGCATTACCACAGTGAACACTGTAGGTGATTGGAAAGGAGCGCCTGATGTCCAAAAAGAGGAAAGTCTCACTTGATGAATTTTAAAGTTATTTATTGGAGATTAAAGTAAACAAGTAGAGCCAACACGTTTCGGGGGAAATACCTCCTCCTTCTTCAGAAAAAAAAAACAACAGAATAGAATAGAAAGAATATAATAACCATCTTTCAAAATTTGAATTTCAAATAGAATAGAAAAGAATATAATATAATAGAAAAGAAATAAATCGAACGGAAAATAAAAGAATAGAATATAAAAAACAATAGAAAAGAATGAGAATAACCACCATCCAAATTTTGAATAGAATAAATTTGTATTTGAATGGAATTTGATTTGCATTTGACTGCAATTCGAATGGAATTTGAATCGATTGGAATTCAGAAAATTCAAATCGATTGGAATTTGGAAATTTTTAATTGATTGGAATTGAAAAGAAAAAAAAAATTGTCAAATTCCTCCACCCCAAACTCGCTCATCCATGTCTTTATGAACCTTGCTTTGTGCACTGGTGCGCAGTCATGTTGGAACAGAAAGGACCAACCCCAAACTGTTTACCACAAAGTTGGGAGCATGAAATTGTCCAAACTGTGTTGGTATGCTGACGCGTTAAGGCTGCATTCACACTTGAGCGTAGCGTTTTACCGCGTTTTTTACCACGATTTTACAGCGATTTTTACCGCGATTTTCAGGCGTTTTTTTCAGGCGTTTTTGGAGGCAGGCATTGACATCTATCAAAAACGCTGGTAATCAGCCCAAAAAGAAGCTCATGTACTTTTTTCAGCTACAGGCGTTTTGCAAAACGCTCAGATGTGAACAGGGGCCATTTAAATGAATGGGGTTTTATGGCATCCCATTCTGGTGGCCATACCTGTCTGCTTGAGTCCAGCCTCTGGTTTTTCTTTTATAATGTATGACAAGGTTGTCATTTTTTTATGCACTGTGTTGGGTGGTGGGTAATTAATTATACTGTGCTTTTGTTATATTTTGATATTTTTTGCTGATGTCCCAATATAGAAATGTCTGTACCAGTCAAACTATGAGGATTGCCTAAAGTACTTTCTTTTTCTGTTGGGATTCTTCCCACAATTCCCTTTTTGTAAGACTAATAATACAAAGTTCAGGTGCTAAATTGAAACCCTATTGGGATCCTAATGGGACCTACATTTTAAAAATCAGCTCTGGTCATTTTCTACCACTATGGGCAAGGGATTGTCAAACAAATGACATAGGGGGCTGGGCAGTGCACTGATATCAAGATATATGTACTATATCTTGATGAACATGTTTGGAAGGGAGTAGCAGTTTTAATAATGCTTAAAGTGAAACATTAAAAATGCTAAATTCATTTAACTAACATGCCTGGGGAATGCCTTTAACCTGCCTGGGAAGTGTCTGAGGCCGAATTCTTCAATAACCACCTCGGTTCCAAGCCTATTTTGACACTTTGCTCCTACATGTAAAAATCTACTTTTTTTGCTAGAAAATTACTTACCCTTAAACATTATATATATATATATATATATATATATATATATATATATATATTTATTTTTATTTTTTTTTAGCAGAGACCCTATAGAAAAAAATGGTGGTTGTTGCATTTTTTTTATGTTACACATGATTTGTGCAGCAGTTTTTTAAACGCAATTCTTTTGGAAAAAAAAAAAAACACTTCATGAATTAAAAAAAAAGCAAAAAAGCTAAATTTTTTGTATAATGTGAAGAATGATGTTACACCGAGTAAATAGATACCTAACATGTCACACTTTAACAATGCGTCTGTCCGTGGAATGGCGGCAAACTACGGTGCTTAAAATTCTCCATAGGAGATGCTTTAAATGCCTTTACTGGTTACCAGTTTAGATTTGTTCAGGAGGTCTGGTGCTAGAATTATTTCTATCACTCTGATGGTCACAACAATACCTCACATGTGTGGTGTGATCACAGTTTACATATGCCTGCAGGAGTAACATATGCATTCGCATGCACGGTGGGACAGAGTGGGCTTCAAAAATTTTTTATTTATTTTACACAAAAATTATTTAAAAAAAAAAATGTTTTTCTTTGTACTAACTTTATTGATATCACAAGGGATGAACAACTTTCCTTGTGACAGAATGGGATGAGACAGTTGCTTTTTATAGAGAGATTCAGGGCCTATTAGACCCCAAGTATCTCCTCTGGCCTCCCATGCAGCCTATCAGACACAGATGCATCTGATCGGCTGCTTTCCTGGCCACTGGTGGCCAGGTAAACAAAGGGTTGGAACAGGAAGTGACTAACTACCTGTCGCTCCCGGTTTCCTGGGTTACAGAGAGGGGAATGACGCCAGTTTCTCTCTCTCTGTTTAAGGCAGCCATTGCCGCCAGCCGCATCGCTCCCGGCCTCCGCAATGGGACAGGAGAGCCCAGGAGAGGCGGTGGCAGGAAGGGGGTGGGGCCCCCTTCCGCCACCTGCAGAAGTGATTGAGTAGCTAATTAGCCACTCGGATAACTTTGGCATTATAGAGAATCGCTGGCTGAAAAGAATGGTACTGGGATGATGCCTGTAGGTGTAGGCATCATTCTGGTATAAATACTGAAACCATCCTTGGGTGCAAAGTGGTTAAAGAGGGCTTCCAGATGCTGATAAGCCCATGCCCACTGACCCCCCACAACCATTGAGACAGGGTTGTGGGGAAGAGGCCCTTGTCCTCATTTAGCCTGGTATGATTCAGGTAAGGGATGCACAGGCTGGTGCACCCCCTTCCATGGCACTTCTGCTTCCCTAACAGGGAGGAAGCTGTCATATATAGTGGTGGGAGAAAAACCCTCTACTATATATGATGTTTGGCTACTGCCAAATAGGCTGAAAGTCTGGCATTTGGAGAAAGGCCAGAACAAGCAAAGTCCAGTTCAAACCTGTGTTTGGCCCGAACCAGGAGTTCATCCATAGTAGTGAGAAGGCAGCACTTTATTCCCTAATTGTAATAAATAAAGGGGTGTCATCCCACTAGCTGTGCTGTCTGGCAGAGCTGTATAAATCTTAGGAATAGATGGACAGATAAACAAATCCTTTGGCAAGTAAAACAACTCCCTTATATGTATTGCATCTGTGTATTTAGCTGTTTGCCTGGAGTCAGTTTATTATAATCAAAGCAGAGCAAATTAGTTCCTGATTACTAATACCCAGTTTGTAAGTCTACTATGCAAGTTACAGAACTACATTGACAAAACGACAGACATGTTCAATAAAATCTATAAGAAAACCCAGAGTTAGCCTTACCAGTTATTCTTGCACTCACAATGCCCACATACAAAGTGTCCATTCCCATTGCACTTGGGAGAATTCATCTCTTTTTGCTATGAATGGAAAAGAATAGATAGGAACAGTCATGAGCTTTGAACAAACCAAAAGCAATAGAGGAATAATAATGAATAATTACGTATGACTGTTCTCTCTTCATATATCAGTGGCTAGGGGGAGAGGTTAGAGATGGAGACGATGGCTTCATTGTTGACTTTTGACAAAAAGTCAAACTTTACAAATCAGAGAGATGAGAGCTAAGTTGTTTTTTTTACATGTTTTTGGGGTCACAAGTAGCACATATGAAGAAGTTGATGAAGTGGATTATATGTTCTACCATGGTTGAAGAATGGAAAGCTTGACTTTTTGTATCCACTTACCTGTTCACATGGGCAGACATCACATATGACGGAAGCATCAATCTCCAGGCCATTGGTAAATGTGGACGGTCTGAGGATGACATTGCCTTCCTGGTCCTGTTTTGGAAGATTACAAACATCCTGCCCGCCAACCTTCTCTAGAGCCTTCACATTAACCTTGAATGTCCCCTGCATGGAATAAATGGTTCAGAACATCCTTTGCTCATTATTCTCATCTTATGAAATACAACAACAGCAATAAAAAAGTAGTCAATGGTTTATCCAATAATTCCATAATATTTAACTGTATATGACTGTTGTTTGTCATTGTAAGGCAACTGGTTAGCTACAACAATGACACTCACCACTTGACCACGAGTCACGTGGAAGGACCCGGTTTCTGTTACTTTGGCGGTTTCTGATGAGACGAAAAACTTTAGGGCACGTGGAGTGTTATGATCCCTGATGTGCATTCGGGATCGGATTCGCTACAAAAAAAAAAGAATTTAGTAAGCAAAGCTTGTAGCTTTAACTGGACAGCATTTGAAAATACTAGAAACTAATGAAATAAAAAGTGCAGTATAACATGCCTGTTTAAGTGATAATATAAGTGTACTGATTATAGTAAGAGGGTTTTACTTAGCAGACTTATACATAAATCTTGATCTCCATGGTAATAAATTGCACCTCTGGTACTCTGAAGTCTCCGACTCTTGTATGCCATGTACACTGTCACAGTCAGGCAAAATTCATGGTGTCCCAACCTCTTTCTTTCTGCTCCAAAGAGGAGTACCAATTCCATACATGATTTAAGGACAATTGGGTACAATTTGTTCAAAAAATGAACTGGCATATATTAAGCATACTGTAATAACTAGCAGGATATCACCCCAGAAAAACACAAGGAGTGCTCAGGATCACCCAGTATACTGACCGACTGGGGCATACTGTAGGGATGTGAGTGACTAAGGTTTGTGCTATGAAATGCCCAGTTATTGGAGACCAGACGTTGCTGGATGCATCTATTCTGAGTACAAAATGTTGTTCCCTGAGCCATGCAGCAGGAAGGGTGTCTAAAAAATTAGTAGAATTGTATGCCCCAAAAGCCAAGCGTAGAGGAATGGAACTATGGAAGAGTCACTGAAAGCCCTGCTATGGCAATGCCAGAGCACATTCTAGAGAAGCCTGAACAGAATCTGTTTGTCACCTTAGTGGAGTACGGCAATGGTGTAAAAGATGTGTAAACTGTTACTATGCGTTTGCACTGTATATACTGTATATCTTCCAGAGCAGACATATTGTTGCTGAACTCTGTTCATCAAGGGATGTAAAAAGTCGAGCAGAGGGATGAGCTCTTCAGTTGACTCCTGCTCCTTGATTCAAATAAAAAAACTGTCTCCAGGTGATCATCGCGCAATCATAGTTTTTGTTCCCAAGAAAGCATTAAACATCACAATTGTAACAATTACGAACTTTAACACATTTCACCCTAGATATGTTTATGAGTATGTATATTTAGAGCAAAACATTAAGGTTCTTGGTTGTTATATATACAGTAAAACCTTGGATTGAGAGTAACTTGGTCTGAGAGCGTTTTGCAAGACAAGCAAAATTTTTTTTATAAATTTTGACTTGATAAACAAGCGATGTCTTGATATACAAGTAGCATCATGTAAAATAAATGAATATTCAGCGCTGAACTTTAAATTATACTAAAAATATGGACTAGCGGCTGAACACTCAAGGGCAACCTCAAAAAACCTCCTGAAAATATGTAATAGTATAGTGCAGCGCAGTCCTACAAACAATCGATAGTAGCCACCATTATAATATTTATACATAAAAAATATATATAGAAGTCCAGTTGGAAATAGTAAGAGAAGGAGAGAGTCCTTTTCTTGCAGGTGATGGAAAAAGGGACCCAAAGCAGACTTGGTGAAGAATTCTAATTCTACGTGCTTTCCTCGGTGCTCACAACTCCCACCACCAAGCAATCTTTGCCTCTCACCTTATAGCACCGACCCTACGCATACATTCAAGTGGCATCATGTAGCTACATACAAGTAGCATCATGTCACAGCTGAGTATAAATGAGAAGAGAGGTGCCTCAAAGTGTAGCAATATGGTTAAATTTAAAGAAGGTACAATATTTAGCAACTCACATGGTTGACGATTAAAAGAGGCACATCTAAGAATGCAGACATCCGGGGTAAAGCTGTCCACATAGACCATCCTCCTCACCGCCATCAACTTCATCCTTTCCACACTGCGCTCCACAAGCACTTCAAGCCTTGCTTTCAGATCGCTCTACTGCAGGGTAGTCTTCCCGGTCACGATTGCAGACTTACAATGGTGAGAGCCAGCGGGGCAAAGGATGGTCTATGCTGACCGCTTTACCCCGGATGCCTGCATACTTAGATGTGCCTCTTTTAATCATCAGCGAGTTGCTAAATGTTGACCCTTCATTAAATGTAACCATATTGCTAAACTTAGAGGCGCCTCTCTTCTCTTTTATGCTCTGTAGCTCCTGCTGAATTTTGCTTCCAATCCCCTTGTGGAGGTGCCATTTGTGGATGGACATTTTATGGTTACACAACCTATCACATTGCTATAATGTTTTCATATGGACTATAAAATGAAGGACTTATAAATAATTGGTTGTGGAACGAATCATCTGAGTTTCCATTATTTCTTATGGGGAAATTCGCTCTGATACACGAGTGCTTTGGATTACAAGCATGTTTCCGGAACAAATAATGCTCGCAATCCAAGGTTTTACTGTATGCTGTTTAATGCCTGTGTGAGAATAAAACCTGCAACTGAGCAGTGAGCACCTGGAAACCCTTTTTTGCTTTGGAACTTTGCATATGGGAATCTGGCAAAGCTAAGGGTATGAGTTTTGCCTCTGCAGCATTGTATGGGGATGCCAAATACTTCCTTGCAGAAGCAGTTTTTAGAGAAATCTGTCCTACTCCTTCATTCACATATTGTATTTCTTAGGCTTTATGCATAAACTGTATTGCTTAGGTTTCATGCACACGGCTGCAAGAGGGTGTACAGCATGCATGGAACAGAAATAGCCAGCAAAGGGAGACACAGATTATGTGGGAAAGACTACAAGCATTAAACTTATTCTCTCTGGAGAAGAGATGCTTAAAAGGAGATATGATAGAGGTATTCAAAAACCTTGCTGGTGACCCTAGCATAGGGAAAAAACTTTTTAGTGGGAGGGAGTTTAAAAAGACACACAGCCATTCATTTAAATTGGAAGAGAAGCAATTTAACCTTAAACTGCATAGGAGGTTCTTTACTGTTAGAGCGGTAAGGACGTGGAATTCTCTTCCACAAGCAGTGTTAGCAGGGAGCATTGGTAGTTTCAAAAAACTATTAGATGGCATGCTAACAATCACAACATACAGGGATATGTGATTTACTATTGATATAAACACATACACACACACACCACAAGTTGAACTGGATGGAACCTTAGCAACTATGTAACAGGTGCAGCATACAGTCTCCCATTGCAATAAATGGCTACGCTGCTATAAAAGGACTTACACCATTGATCGTTTAAACTCTTGCATGCACAGGGGCGTACAACCCTTGACGCAATCAATCTGGGTCTAGATTATATGTAAAGCAGGGTTGTCAGGTCACCAGCCTGGTTCAACTGTCTGACAGTGCTGTGTTAATCTTAGAACCGGTAGAAGAGAATTACAAACCCTTGGACAACTGAAACAGCTCCCATATAAGTATTTAAACTGTGTATTTAGCTGTTTGACTGGAGCTCAACATTAAGAACTCATTACAGTCAGTTCAGATGAAAGGGAGAACAGAAAGCTGCCATCACTATTCTGGGATTCCTGTTGTAGGGTCTGCTGCAGCTTCAGAGCCCTTAGTACAATGGTCAATTGCAAGTGAGTGAATGTGTTCTTATAGCGCAGTAAACCAGTGTGACAAAAGTGTCAGAATTCCTGATCTCTATACTTGTTCTGGGTCAGCGACTCAGGCATCAATGGAGTTCAATAATCTCAATGACAGCCAGGGAACTAGCATTCTCAAAGGTGAGGCCAGCAATGGCAGCCTCCATTCATTTCACATGATTTAAAGTTCTCTGAGCTGTGCTATGGTATGATAGTTGTATGAATAGAATAACACCTATGTACGAAGAGGGTGGTAGAAAATATGTAGCAAACCAACCAGCCATTTGTCACTATTCTATTGGATTGTGGATACCCTAGGAATTCTGAGCAACACAAGGTCTGCATACCGTGAAAGCCTGGTCCAGGAGCTGTACTATGTTAGAAGAATCCTCCTGTAGTTCCCCAATCTCAGACATTGTGAAGTATTTACTTAATTCCTGTGCGAAAAAAAAAGTAGATTACCTTAAAATCCAGCATTAAATACTGCAGACTACAGACAGTAAAAACTGAGGTTCTAAGCCCACTTAATCCAAAAACTAAAAATAAACATGCATTGGCTGGAGTAAGCCTTTAACATAATAAATTGATGGAAAACAACTTAGGGCCAGTTCACAGCACATGCAGTCCAGTGCGTTTTTCTTTTCTGCATCAAGAACACATGGATAGTAAGGTATATGGTTCTCAATGACATCGTTTACAACAGTGCAGTCAATTTCAGTGCAGTCCAGATCCAGAAAGAAAAGTAGAACATGCTGCATTTTGAATACACTGGACTGTACTGGAACAGGGTAAAACGCACCAAAGCGCACTGAAACACGTGTCCTTTTTTAAGGTTAAAAAAAGAGGGGGAAAAATGCATTGGAACGCATCAAAAATACGCATGCAGAAAAGCATCCTAAACACATCTGGACGGGGTTTCTATGGTTTGAAATGGCCCTTATAGTGGAACTGAATTAAATTTATAAAGATTTACAATGTTTTAGAGCAGGGTTTCTCAACCAGTGTGCCGCGGCACACTGGTGTGCCGCGATGAGTCCCCAGGTGTGCCACGGTAAAATGACACCAATTTTGGTGCATTTTCTGAAAGCACACCAAAAATGAGGGACATAATAGAAGTCTATAGGAATCCAAAGGAAGCGCACATGAAAACCGTGGGTATTCTGCGCTATGGCCAAACTGAAGCAGCTGTGCAAGTGGAATACAACATAAAAAAGAAGTCCAGTTTCCATAGAATAGAGCGGTTGTGTGGATCGTCCCAGGCTCAAGTATCCCATTAATGTAAGTAATAATTCAATTTTTTCAACATTTTTGGCTGGTGTGCCTCGAGATTCTGCCAGATTGTAAATAGTGCATTGGTTGAAAAAATGTTGAAAAACACTGTTTAAGGGCTCTTTCACACGGGCGGTCCGTGTGAGACCCCCGCTGCGGTCCTTTTTTTTTTTCCACGGAGCGGATGACATTTCTGTCATCCGCTCCGTGTGTCCGCATATCATCCCATCCGTTTGCGGATGATATGCGGACATAATCCAACCATTCGCAGTATAAAACACAATCCTATCTTTATAGTACAGTACAGTCCCATGTATTACCGTGTCGGAGCTGCTTCTTCACATCACCCGCGTACACTCTGGGTGCTTTCCTGGAGGCCACCATCTTTCCTGCAGTGTTTACATAGCAACCAATCCACGCTCGCACGAGAGTTGTCACTAAGGGGTGGGGCTAAAGAGGAAAGGCTGTCCAATAACCGCCTGGCAAACCTTTTGCACGACTAGTGCGCATGTGCCGGCTCAGATTTGACAGCAGGTCCATTGAGCGGAGTTTGTGATCGGTGCTCGGAGTGATAATGATGCGTATAGGGAGCAGTGTGATTTCCACATGACATGACCAGTGCGGTGACTGATCACCTGCCATGGGGATTTTCCTTCCTTTCCGTTTTTTGAACGGAACAAAAATAGGGTTCTGTTCCGTTCCAAAAAACGGAACAGAACTTACAGGAAGAAAATCGGATGTCAGCGGATGGTATTCCACTGACATCCGTAATGCCACTGACATACATTATGTCCGCAAATCATCCGCAAAAAAATAGGATGATTTGCGGACATACGGAGCGCCCGTGTGAAAGGGCCCTTAGAGGACATCTAAAATGTTTCTTGTGCCTAAATTGTACTTATTAAAATTGTATCTTTTTTCTCCATCTCCCAAAAAACAGAAATGTATTTTCTGGTATGAGAGGGTGCCTAGGCATACCTGTGCCTCCAGCCTCCTAGCTCTGCAGTGTGAGATCAGTGGCACTAACTGCTAGTCTTTGGAAGGCGATTTGGTGATGTCACTGCTGCGCTACTCACTGTTCTCCTTGCTGGAGGCTCTGACACGAGGAAAGAAAGTCCTGCCTTTAAAAAGATGGGCACCTTCACACAGACACAGTGCAGAACAAGACATGGTAAGTCAGTAATGGGGGGAAAGATCAGCTTCATGAGCAATACTGGTGACTAGTGCTTTGCTGTATACCTGCCGTTTTTTGGTCACAGCTTCCAGAGTTCAGTTCTTCTTTAAAGTGAATCATTGCTTTGCTCATTACTGCAGACCTCCACAGATGTATATACTTACATTGCTCTCCTGCTGCTCTATTCAGCCTCTTATTGTGAATGTAAAGCCATGTGTAAACTAGAAGTCACTTGGGTTAAAGTTGAAACAGGTCTATTCTCTGTCTCCCCGCATGACGTTTGGTCCCTCATTGTTACATGGAGTAACATGCTCCTCCATACCCAGATAATTACCAGGTATTTCCTTTGGCTCCTGGCACTGAACCGGGAAGCAATAGAAAGATGAGCATGTGCTGATGTGAATAGGGTGGGGGGGGGGGGGTAAAGCAAACCTTTTGCTTTGCCCTGAATGGGCTATGGAAATCTCAGGAATGGCTGGACATAATTACAAATCATTTAAAAAATAAAACCGATCCCACATAATTATAAAGGGGAAAGTCACCTCTTTGCCTACGTTGCATAGTAATAAATCTGGCCCTGGATTTACATTATGTGCAACATTTAGGGCAAAAAGACCAGTAATCTTGATAGTCTAGTGAAACTTACATTCTCCATGCTAACCCTCTGGTCTTTATAGCTAATGGAGTCCAGAGTCTAATGACCTTTTCTCTCTCCATATTACAGCGGTCAAGCCTGGCATTTGGCCACTCAGGACCCAAGTGCTGCATCTAGGAGAAGTGGAAGAAGGGTATATGCTCCTCCCATATTATTATTTCCAAAGTCTCCAAAAGATGAATGGAGCAGCAGGAAACATGGTGAAGGAGAGTATCTATGGGGGAAAAAAGTGAGCTACGTATTAACCTGAATGGCTTTAGCCCTTTCTTTATGACTTACCACATAGTAGCTGTAGGAATGGTTGGTAACGGCGAAGATTGGGATGATGTTATGTTTTGAAAGAAGTCGCACAAGAGTAGGAACCGATGGATAGTCCTGAAGAGTGTCATAGGTGTAAAGGCCTGTTCTATCGAGGTGACAGCGTTCATCATTTCTAGCCAGGATCCCATCAAGAACGTTCATTCCATCAGCTTCATAGTGAAATGCCGACTCCGTGGAAAATACCAAAATATGGGTGCTGCCATCTCTCCAACCAATATCATTCTGTAGAAAGAAAGGGTACTATAGATACATTGTATAATATTTCTGCATATACTAAGGTCTATATGTTTCCTATACTAACCTTTGACAAAACTTTTTAAAAACATACCTCTATATGTGATAGGAAATTACACTCTAGATTTGCTTCTTGGCAAAGACTTGTGTCAATGTACTATCTAAAGTAATGTGTGATTTGTTGATGGTATATGTAGCACTACTCCCTTGGGAGCTGCAAAATACGGGTTCCCCTGGGTTACCATTAGAAACAGCAATACAGTTCAACATTTTCAGAGAGATTTTGGCTCAGTCAGGAAACAGTCTAGGAGCTTTGGGTTTTGTGTTTTTATTCAGAACTTGGATGGGAGAAGGGAATGAGTGGGATAATCCAACTTTGTATAACTATGCACAATTAGCTGGGACGACTGAATAATGCTGAGTAACGCTAGGCCGTGCTTCACCTTGCCATTAGCTGTGAAGTAGAATTAAGTGAACTTCCTGAGATAAACTGTACTGTACTGCAGAACAATCTTCAGGGCTCTTCCTGGCACCCCCTTTGTTCCTATTCTTCAGGAACAACTACACGGCACCCCCTTTACTGTTACACTTCCTGTGTGAGCTAGCTCCTTCCTTGATCACCCTGACTTCTCTGGAGTGGTCCCCTCTCCTAGGCAGACCCTTTGGCAAATCTCCTGGTACTCACGGACACTGTTTTTCCCAAGAGACTCTGACAGCAGCTCCACTTGTCAGCACTCTGGATCCTCTGCAGATCCACACCTGGTTCACTAGGCCGACTGCCTGAACCACCTTCCTCACACCTGCAGTAGGAGAGACAGCCTTCCACCTCCTCCTGGGACTTTGCTCCCGCCAAAAGACACCCTGTCACATGTCCCCTCAGTATTTATGGTCAATCCCAGGATGCATTGCAGGAATGCCCTCCCACTGGGACTGCCATAATACCTGATGTGTCACTGGCTGGGTCTCCTCCACTGTCCAGCAAGCTCGCTCATTGGATGCAGTGACGACACTCCCTCAGGCCCAGTGAATCACACCTGGAGACATGTGACAGGCAAACTAATAGATCTGGCTCCCCTGAAAAGCAGAAGGAGCATAGATGCTTTTACCTAGCACCTACCTAACTAGGAGGGTGCTACATCTACAAATGAAAAAAAACAACACCAATGACTTTTGGAAGGGGTACACCACTGACTACTAATACTTTTTGGGGGAAGACAACCATGAATGCCAATGCTTTTCAGGTTTTCAGGTGGGTGACACACTAGAGTCTACCAATGAATGCCTTTAGGGGGGGGGGAAGAATGTGGGAAAACACCAATGCCTATACTGAAAAAGGGGGAGCTATCACTGACCACCAATGCCTTTAGAGGGGACTGGGGAGAGGGGGAAAAAACACCACTAATGATCAATGCTTTTTGGGAAGAGGGGTTGGGGGTTACTACTGATCAATAATGTTTTTAAGGGTAAACTACTGCTGACCACCAATGTATTTTCAGACAAGGAGGGAATGATCATTGATCACCATAGCCTTTAAAAGAAGAGGTGGAGGGAGGAACAACCACTAACCATAAATGCTTTTTCACCTTCACCAGCTCTTAGGGCCAATTCATGCCAGCATGGTCTACTACATTAAATGCACGTTAGGTTGCACGTTACTTGTATTATGTTAAGGCTGCCAATGCACCACATTGGAAAAAAATCAAACATGCACCAAGTTTAGTGAGTGCATGGCATTGCAATGTGTAGCAGTCATTACTGCTCTTTGCGGTGCACTGTAAGTGAGTTGCAATGAGAGTGTGCATTGCAGTGCCATTCGTAATTCACAGTGCTCCAAAGCACATAGCGTGCATTATCACAGTGCCCTAGTTTGACTGTGCCATCACTGACCAACAATGTCTGAGAAGGTTTTGAGTATGGTTTATCTACTGACCATCAAAATCTTGAGAGAGGGGATTCTTCCTCTTACTAAAGCAGAAGCTAGGAGGGCGATTCTTCCTCTCAATGGGGAATTCATTTTTTTGCTGACCACTGACCAGAAGGTGGGACAATGTTCTGCAATCTTGACCTGTGCATTCTATAAGTTATGTTGTACATTGCATACCACTGACTACTGCATTGTATACTCTGTGATTTATGTTATATAGTCTGGCTGATGCACTCTGTAATATGTGTTGTACATTACATAGTTCTGACCACCGTGTCTCTGCCATTGTTGATTTCCATGTGGTCCCCAACTATTTTAACAAAATTTTTCTTTAAGATCAGGCAAAGTGTTAGCTGTCTGCCTATATTCTGTGTAAAGAATGGCAGGTGTAATGAAATAGCTTAAGTCTTAAAAAAATAATCATTTACGCTAAAGAATATGTACAGTGCTTTGAAAAAGTATTCATACCTCTTGAAATTTTCCATATTTTGTCATGTTACAACCAAAAATGTAAATGTATTTTATTGGGTTTTTTTTGTAATAGACCAACACAAAGTGACACATAATTGTGAATTGGAAGGAAAATGATAAATGGTTTTCTAAATGTTTTACAAATAAATATGTGAAAAGTGTGGCATGCATTTGTATTCAGTCCCCTTTACGCTGATACACCCAACTAAAATCTAGTGGAACCAATTGCCTTCAGAAGTCACCTAATTAGTAAATAGAGTCCACCTGTGGGTAATTTAATCTCAGTATAAATACAGCTGTTCTGTGAAGCCCTCAGAGGCTTGTTAGAGAACCTTAGTGAACAAACAGCATCATGAAGGCCAAGGAACACACCAGACAGGTCAGGGATAAAGTCGTGGAGAAGTTTTAGGTTAAAAAAAACAATCCAAAGCTTTGAAGATCTCACGGAGCACTGTTTAATCCACCATCAGAAAATGGAAAGAGTATGGCACAACTACAAATCTACCAAGACATGGCCGTCCACCTAAACTGACAGGCTGGGCAAGAGAGCATTAATCAGAGAAGCAGCCAAGAGGCCCATGGTAACTCTGGAGGAGCTGCAGAGATCCACAGCTCAGGTGGGAGAATCTGTCCACAGGACAACTATTAGTCGTGCACTCCACAAATCTGCCCTTTATGGAAGAATGGCAAAAAGAAAGACATTGTTGAAAGAAAGCCATAAGAAGTCCCGTTTGCAGTTCGCAAAATGTTTTACAAATTAATATGTGAAAAGTGTAGCATGCATTTGTATTTAGCCCCCCTGAGTCTATACTTTGTAGAACTGGGGGCTGAATACAAATGCACGCCACACTTTTCACATATTTATTTGTAAAAAAGTTTAAAACCATTTATAATTTTCCTTCCACTTCCAGACCTAAATCCAATTGAAAATCTGTGGCAAGACTTGAAAATTGCTGATCACAAACGCTTTCCATCCAATCTGAGAGAACTTGAGCTATTTTGCAAAGAAGAATGGGCATAAATGTCACTCTCTAGATGTGCGAAGCTTGTAGAGACATCCCCAAAAAAGATTTGCATCTGTAAATGCCTTGGGGGAGGGGGGGGCTGAATACAAATGCACTCCACACTTCTGATATTTATTTGCAAAAACCATTTATCATTTTCCTTCCACTTCACAATTATGTGCCATTTTGTGTTGGTCTACCACATAAAATCCCAATAAAATACATTTACATTTTTGGTTGTAACATGGCAAAATGTGGAAAATGTCAGGGGTATGAATACTTTTTCAAGGCACTGTATGACTGTAAGACCCTCATTTATGCCACTGTATTTAAGGATTATTTTGTGAGTACAAGGAATGCAGCATGCATATGTGGTATATACTGTGAGTAGGCTCAGATTTATACAAGACATGCCCCATATTCATTGTAATAACCATGCCCAATTTTTGGGCACTGCAGATCCTCATCTAAAGTGTCCTTCTTTCTCAAGTTCTACAGTTGGCAGGAATGGCTAAGGTATGCATCTCGGTACTGGAATTTTATTATGAAGTCCAACAGGGAGGGGCCTACTTGATCAAAGATTTTGTAAAAGTTCTCACATTTTTATTTATATAATTTATCAATAATTTAATCACATTTCCTTCTTTTTACATTGGGCATCCAGCAATGATAGTACTCACTGTGCACACTGCAGTTTGTAAAATGGCATCAAAACCCCCCTCCGGAGCATCCAAATTTCCAGAGATCCTCTCGTTCCTAAGCTTATTGCGGAAGTCTGTAAGGTCGTCGGTGAGGCGGATGACATTCTTGAAGGAGAAGGGAGGAGTGCTGTCTGGCCAAGGCTGCTTCAGCCTAAAGGTAAGATCACAGGGTGGGTTCACTTAGACATAACCTAAAGAGTAACTTCAACCAAAATCTTGTTTTACTATGGACAGTTTGAGGAAGGAAGAGTTAACATATGTGTCAGCTGTTTACTGCTTTTCCCCCATTGGGGAAGATTTTCTCTCTTTTCTTAGTAATGATCTCTGAGACAGGAAGGGAGGGAAAATCTAAAATAGGGACATACAAAGAAACGCAATTAGGGTCCTTGCACATGGGCTGTTTAACCTAAATGCCAGCATCTCCCCAACCCAGGCAGCCCAAGTGCAGCTTACAGCCTACCATAGACATGAATGGTTGAGCACTTCTGTACTTGGGTATATGGAAGTGCTATTATAAACACAAATATTGCATACAGGTGTATGTAAAAAATTGTGCAAGGATCCTAAGTGGCATTAGGAAGGGTAAGAATCTAGAAATTTCTCTCACTTCCTGTTCTAATGGTGGTAGTAAGAGGCTACTCTAGCCCTAGGTCACAAACTATGTTGGCATGCAGAAGGCTGTCCCTACTTATTAAACTGGATCTAAACGGAGATATTTAGATAAACCAATGTTAGCATGGTACATTAAGTCTTGCCACCATGATCATGGTACATGCAAGACTCCCAGCTACAAGGGCACAGAGTAAGATTTGGCACTCTGACTTCACCTGATATAAACAGTATGTCAACTCATATTCTACTCCGAAAGCCCTCTTTGTCAAAATGACATCTTACTGAGAAAATGGCCCCAGAATTTTATACTTGGATTATATTAAAGAGGAACTGAGCTCTGGAAACTGTACCCAAAGATGACAGGCAGAGGGAAATGGAATAGTCACCAAATTGCTTTTGGTCTCTGCTGATCTTTCCTCATTACTGACTTACTATACCCCAGTCTGCAATACGTGGAGGCAGACATCTTGGTAGGCTTTGCTTTCTCATGTTAGAGTCCAGGAGTGTGTAGACACTCCAATATACCAGGAAAGCACTGCTATTTCTCAGGGGGAATTCTAGACAAAGGATAAAATTGCTTTTTGATTAGGCACAAATAACATCTCCAAATGTTTCTATTACAAGTCAAATCTTCACTTTTTGAGTTCAGGTCCATTTTTGGTGCCTTGCTGGGAATGATACATAAATAGTGAAGGGAGTGCTGAAATATCATTCTTGGAGAAAACAGTGAACCAGGCACCCTGTAGTGCACAAACAAAAGATTAGGCATCTGGTCAAGTGATTTCTGCTGAGGGTAGGACTAGGATCAAAGCTTGGACTGGCTGATCTTCCCCTTCAGTAGAGATTACGTAACTAAAACAAAATCCCAGGTTTTGGTTGTTTGAGCACTTCTATAAGGAGCTGCAAATACCATTTTGGCCAATATATATATATATATATATATATTTTCTTTTTTTTTTTTAAGGACAAACAAAGTTTTTTTGGTGATATTGGCTTGTGATATATATATATAAATTATTATAAATTCATAGACAAATAAACATAACAAAGGTAAAACAAACACTCTTCTTTTCGACTTTACAAAAAAAAAAATGAAAAAAAAACATTGTTACTGTACATAAAAAAATATAGATTTTATTCTACAAGTTTTCCCATTTAAAATGACACTAAAATTATTATTTTGGTACAAAGTCTTGCAAAGTGATTTATAAAGAACATTTTTTTTTTCAATTTTTGTGTTTTTTTTAATGCAACAGAAAATAAAATTACCAAACATAAATAAAAGCAACAGTTTTTAACACTAATAGTTAAATAAATAAAAGCTGTTGGTAAAATCATTAGAAAAAAAAAATGTATCTAAGCGGAATTTTCCAAATATTTCTAGCAGTCTTTATTAGAATGTAGTTATCTCTACAGTTAGCTATCTCTAATGGTCAGCAGTAAGAAGAACAGATAAGCTCAGACGTCATAAAACATTTTTGTCAGATTCTTAAAAATATTAGAATATAAGTTTTGCTTACATGTTCACATCACTTTTTCTACAGCTTTCTAAAGGACCCATTAATGGAGCAGCAGTATGGCCTAAATGTGGCCTATTAAAAGCACCACACATTTATAAAGCACAGCTGTATGAATTATATCTGAAGCTCTGAACTCACCTTTCATTCTAATAAATGGGGAAAAAAATGTGCCAGGAGGAGGAGACAACATGTCATGTAAGAGCCTAAATGTAAAATACAGCACAGTGGAGTATTTTCATCAACTTTACTGTGCACAGCGCAAGCCATGGGTGTTCATGAATTGACCCCAAAAAATCTACTTTGTTCATTTGACTCCTACAGCCTTTAATTATTAATTTAATTAATTTATTCATTTAGTTACTAAAGCCAAACACTAGTAGAATTTTTATTTTAAAAATTAAGATTTTTGTAAGATCTTACCGTAAAATCTTTTTCTCTGATGTTCGTCGACAGACGCAGCCTCATCTCCATGAGTTGAGTGGGTTTATGCTCCCCTTTTTAGGGGTAGTCTAGGCAGTAAAATTTGAATACACACGCCCAGGGGGCTGTCCTTCTAGGCATAAACCCCCACTGCACTATTCAGCACATCAGTTTAGTTTAAAAGCAGTGAAGACAAAATAACCAACCCCAAACAGAGAGGCGGGTGCTGCGTCTGTCGACGGACATCAGAGAAAAATATTTTACGGTAAGATCTTACAAAAATCATATTTTCTCTATCGTCCATCGACAGACGCAGCCTCATCTCCATGAGCTGAGCGGGATGTCCCAAAGCAGTGTAGGTATGAGGGGTGGGAAAAACGCAACCAGATAGTAACGTCAACTCCAACAGGCTAAACTTAGCCAACCGGGCAACATGGAGCTCAACCAAACAACAGGAGCTCACCAAGAAAAAAGACCCAGAAGAGAAGTACAAACCAACATTCTCTTAGGAGGAGACAGGGACCAGGAAGCCCAAGGTACCATGTCACCCCCTTCCCCATAGAGCCAGAGCACACCCGCAAGGACAGGGAGAGAGAAGGACACACAGACCGGGTGCCGGGCAGGCCAGGGGGATCTCTTGGGAGGCAAAAATCCCATTATCCCCAGGGGAGGGCCCACATCCCCCCAAGGCCAGCAGGGGCAAAGGGGGGCACATTTACTTACCATACCATGGACCGGGTGGGCTCCGCTCCGGGCAGACTGCCTCACACCTGAAGTGGGGGTGCTGCCAGCCAATGGGCATGCTGCAACTCAGGGCGTTCCAGGTCGATGTGTCCCAGCGAGGCATCCGCTTGCAGGCTTGTCTCCCTCCGGACCAAGGGGCACCGACGTGGCTAGGCCTAGGTCAGAACTATAACCTGCTCACACTCGTAGGCCAGACTGGGGGGACCATAAGGATCTAGGTTATCCAGTACGAAGCCCCAGCTGGCATCGTTGCATGTAGATCGCCAGAAAATTCTTCCCTGAACACTAGCTAGCAAGTGAGTAAAGACAAATAAAAGAAAATATTCTGAAAATAATAAAAAAAAACTGAGACCGGAGTCCCAGCAGGAAACCTAGGTCCTATTCTGTCTCTAGGCAGAAACAAACTGATGTGCTGAATAGTGCAGTGGAGGTTTATGCTTAGAGGGACAGCCCCCTGGGCGTGTGTATTCAAATTTTACTGCCTAGACTACTCCTGATAGGAGGAGCATAAACCCACTCAGCTTATGGAGATGAGGCTGCATCTGTCGACGGACGATAGAGAAACTTTGGATTTCGATTACCTAATCAGTAGTGGGGTCAAATTGTTGTTCGTTTTTGACCATAGTGATGAGAAAATTCAGTGGAGCAGAATGGAAGATTTTTCTCACATGAGCAAATTTATAACAATGTATAGGATTTTCCTCAGGAAAGTCCATACTCCCCGAAAATTAAATGTTAAATGTCAAATGTTTTTGAAGTAATTTGGAGCAATATTCATTGAGTCATTGAATATATTATTGAGAATTTTTATACGAATGTTCCTAGGAATCTTTGTACAAACATTCACTGGAAAATCTACTAGTGTTTGAGCAGCTTTAGTATTAAAGTTCCCCACTCTCGTGGTTCATTGCAGACATATGCGTAGTGATATAGGTGGATGAAAAATTGATTAAATAGGCCTGGTTGACTTACTTCTCTGGTCTCATATCTGTTTGAGGAACAGAAACTTTATCCACAAATTTCCCAAAGCCAATAGTGTAATTACTGGACAGACTTGAGACGACCGCAGCTGTGGAAGTGAACAAATAAAAAAGACAAAAATTTAAAAATCACATTTCTCCTATGTGTATTGAAAGATTTGTGAACCTCAGAGTCAGTTTCTAGCACCTTTACTTAAAAACAAAACAAAAGCCATACTCTTCATGCATTTTAAAAACTGCACTATATAAGGGACCGGCTGTGGTAAATCTTATTATGAAGAATATGACTGTTTAATTTTGTAAAAGACCTCTGTTTTTAGACAGATCTCAAAGACATTTGTTTATCACTATTTTTCACTATTTATTTTTTATTTCCTTTCTGAAAGAGTAGTTGATGCTTGAAACAGACTTCCAACAGAGGTAGTGAGTCAATTAACAGTCAGTGGCTTTAAACATGCTTGGAAAAAAAATATGGATCTATACTCAAAAAAAAAAGGAACAGATGGGCCTCTTCGTGTTTTTCTTCCGTCTTTCCACTATGTTTCGCATTGTGATGCAGAGCCCTTTGTCTTCTGTGCACATTGGGCAGTACCCCCCTCCACCCTCTCTGAGTTACACCTATATGTTGACATATCTTTTATTTGGAATGAAACCATGTAAAGCTTAGCAGTGCTCCTTCTACCTGCTTACACTACATCCATAATGTCTCCACTGTAAGTTTTTCTCATACATTTTTAATCAGTCTTCTCCTTTAAAGAGACTCTATCCTGGATAATAAACCCCCAAACTGCTCTAGGTATGTGCCACTACCTCTAGTTCCCTTTGTTTAGCTATACATACATACATCTCCTGAACCCTCCTGTAATGGCTGGGCCCTTCTAACTAGCAAGACCTTAGCACCTCCTGATAGTTTTGATACTTGCCCACCTAAGCCTGCCTCCTTGCACTTACTATTGGCGAGTAAGACTGGCCATCACAGTGATAAGCCAATTGGATTGTGTAGGGCAGGATCATTCAGCTGTGACAGGAAGGTTTAGAACATTGCTACACCAAGGAGCAGAGGCACCTATCTCTAGGGGGTCTGCTTTATCCCTGTAGAGTCACTTTAAAGCCATAGCCATAGACATTAGACATGTCTAGCCATAGACATTAAAAGTATAGTCAGACATGGAGCCTCAGCTTGAAGATGAGATTGAAATTGGTTGAGATAGGGCAAGAATCCACTCATACTTATGGCCACCTTTAGAATAAGCAATGGTTGAAACCCCTGTTAATGTTTTGGCTACATATGTCTGGGGTGATTTCCCTTCATTTCTCCTCCCAGAGATACACCAAAAAGTTAGAGTAAATCCCAAAATGAGGGCAAATACCCTCTTTGACTTATGCCATCAGAACAGGTATTTCTGATAACAAGTGTAACATTTTGGATTGAACACTTTTTGTCCTGGTAACAAAGGTAACCAAGATATACAGGTCCCTCTCAAAAAATTAGCATATTGTGATAAAGTTCATTATTTTCTGTAATGTACTGATAAACATTAGGCTTTCATATATTTTAGATTCATTACACACAACTGAAGTAGTGCAAGCCTTTTATTGTTTTAATATTGATGATTTTGGCATACAGCTCATGAAAAACCAAAATTCCTATCTCAAAAAATTAGCATATTTCATCCGACCAATAAAAAAAAAGTGTTTTTAATACAAAAAAAGTCAACCTTCAAATAATTATGTTCAGTTATGCACTCAATACTTGGTCGGAAATCCTTTTGCAGAAATGACTGCTTCAATGCGGCGTGGCATGGGGGCAATCAGCCTGTGGCACTGCTGAGGTGTTATGGAGGCCCAGGATGCTTCGATAGCGGCCTTGAGCTCATCCAGAGTGTTGGGTCTTGTGTCTCTCAACTTTCTCTTCACAACATCCCACAGATTCTCTATGGTGTTCAGGTCAGGAGAGTTGGCAGGCCAATTGAGCACAGTAATACCATGGTCAGTAAACCATTTACCAGTGGTTTTGGCACTGTGAGCAGGTGCCAGGTCGTGCTGAAAAATTAAATCTTCATCTCCATAAAGCTTTTCAGCAGATGGAAGCATGAAGTGCTCCAAAATCTCCTGATAGCTAGCTGCATTGACCCTGCCCTTGATAAAACACAGTGGACCAACACCAGCAGCTGACATGGCACCCCAGACCATCACTGACTGTGGGTACTTGACACTGGACTTCAGGCATTTTGGCATTTCCCTCTCCCCAGTCTTCCTCCAGACTCTGGCACCTTGATTTCCGATTGACATGCAAAATTTGCTTTTATCCGAAAAAAGTACTTTGGACCACTGAGCAACAGTCCAGTGCTGCTGTAGCCCAGGTCAGGCGCTTCTGCCGCTGTTTCTGGTTCAAAAGTGGCTTGACCTGGGGAATGTGGCACCTGTAGCCCATTTCCTGCACACGCCTGTACACGGTGGCTCTAGATGTTTCTACTCCAGACTCAGTCCACCGCTTCCCCAGGTCTCCCAAGGTCTGGAATCGGTCCTTCTCCACAATCTTCCTCAGGGTTCGGTCACCTCTTCTCCTTGTGTAGCGTTTTCTGCCACACTTTTTCCTTCCCACAGACTTCCCACTGAGGTGCCTTGATACAGCACTCTGGGAACAGCCTATTCGTTCAGAAATTTCTTTCTGTGTCTTACCCTCTTGCTTGAGGGTGTCAATGATGGCCTTCTTGACAGCAGTCAGGTCGGCAGTCTTACCCATGATTGCGGTTTTGAGTAATGAACCAGGCTGGGAGTTTTTAAAAGCCTCAGGAATCTTTTGCAGGTGTTTAGAGTTAATTAGTTGATTCAGATGATTAGGTTAATAGCTCGTTTAGAGAACCTTTTCATGATATGCTAATTTTTTGAGATAGGAATTTTGGTTTTTCATGAGCTGTATGCCAAAATCATCAATATTAAAACAATAAAAGGCTTGCACTACTTCAGTTGTGTGTAATGAATCTAAAATATATGAAAGTCTAATGTTTATCAGTACATTACAGAAAATAATGAACTTTATCACAATATGCTAATTTTTTGAGAGGGACCTGTATAAAGGGGTAAATGTCCCCTGTGGAAACACAGAAATAAATAAACCCTGACAGATTTTCTAAGCCAGTGGTTGTCATGTGTGATGTAACCCCTGCCATCACCAAAAGGTCATACGTAATGTTCAATATACAGTATTTAATGCTGGGTATGGCTGTCAGTGATTGCAGAAATACTAGAGGAAATATTGGTCAAAGACTGTGGACATGCTGCAGATTTGTTTGGGGACTGGACATACTACAGAAGAGACTAGGAGACTGGGAACCTCTTACATAAGACTACTAAAGATTATTTCTATAACCCCTTTAGAAAGAAATGCTCCCACACCTACTACTGATTGTTAGGGTGCCGGGCCACACAACAAGAACCAAAAACCTACACGTGACCCACAGACCCTAGGTTGGGCTGCAGGGCTCCACCAAAACTGAAAAGAAACTTTGGGTTTTATATACACTTAAAATTATCTGTGTGGTATTTGAACTGTCCTCACCCAAGCTATCCCCCATTTTCTTGAGATTTTCCAAGTCATCAGACATTGAGTAGGAGAAGTCCATCAAGATATAAAGGTCCACAGGAGTATCCAAAGGCTCAAAGACACGGTATTCAAAGGTTTGCTCCTCTCCAGCACGCAATCGCATTGACATTCGTTGAGGATAGACTTGTGTTCTAGTTATTTGTGTGTTAATCTGTTCTTTCTGTAGACAGATGAGAAGTTACACATGAGTATAAAAGCTGTGTAAAGTGTATAATGGACAGGTTTTACAATTACAGATGTGGGCCTTCTATACATGGGCTTCAAAATAGGACCTTACAAACAAGGAACAAAGCCTGTAGAGTGCTGCCCAATGTCTGCATTTAAAGTTCAGCACCAGCCAAAACTATTTCTTTAGTTGTGTATATACTAAAGAAGAGTAAATACTTCTGTTAAGACTTTATTGCAACGATTGACTCCATTCGGGGGAATTTCACCTCACTTCCTATTTCTGTGTCAATAGGGTAAGAAATGAGTGGAACAGTTATCACAGGGATAGAAAGACACAGTCAGAGATAACAACTTTAGAATCTAAAGTTAAAGCACCACATTGAAATATTAGAGTCCAAGGTAGTGTCTTATTCCAAACATCAATTAGGTATAAGAGCCAATGCATTTTGGGGGCCAAATATTGCCCCCTTTTTCATGACTTTTGAAAGTAGTTTACCTAAGCCACCAGCTGAACATTACTGAGTTCTCCTTGACAACATACCACATCTATATTCTAAATCACTCCCTGAGTTTGCATGAACAGACCTCATATGTTCTCAAGCCCTGATGAAGGGGGCGAAATGTGGATCATGAAACGTGTTGGCTCCGATACCTAATTAAAGTTTGGAATAAAACCTTACCTTATATTTCTAACATTTCAATGTGGTGCTTTGATTTTTAGATGCAAACATTGTTTTCACATCTGGAGGATATTGTGGTAGTTCACAGAAACTGCCTACTCAACTCCCTCATGGAATATCACCTAAAAAAACATACGTTTTGGGAAACAAATTGGCATTCAACATTCTCCTAAGGTTCCAATGCCATCAATTGACTTGAAGGGCTCGTTCATACGTGCAGTGGCTTCTGAAGAGCTATCTTTGTTGGATCCCTGTTCAGAAGGCATATGCCCAATTTATACCTGTGAATGCTGTACTAACATTGCCATTGCAGTATGGCCCCATTGATTTGCATTGGTGGCATTCAGTGGAAGTAATGCCCGTAAAATGTGACATGTTATTTTCATTTTTGCTGGGGCTGTGAAGCACAGCATCACAGCCCTGAGCTGCTGCATGTCCAGGTTCAAGCTTTGGGGGGAAGTAAAACTGCAGCTGAGCTGCTTGGCTTTACCACCCCACTAGCGACATAAGTGAATGAAGCCTTAGTGAAAAAAATTGGACAGAGGTTCTAACCCCTTTGATTTTACTGCATAAATTGTTGTGTTTTATTGCAGTGTATGTTCCCATTGGAGACATATCCCATCATTTTCTGCCTAGGCAGGGAACATTTTCTTAATGGGGGCATAGAACACAATAAAATCCTGGCAGAGTGTATCTTTTGCCCACCATAAAATAAGGTTTTGGCTGGAGTTTGAAACATACTGAACACATATGACTTTACAAATATGGGTGCTGAATCAAAGCTTCCTCTTGGCATTGCACTGTTTCAAATGAAAAAACACCAACAGGGTGTAGCTTCGGTCACCAATGATACTGCAGACCTTGGCTTCTCTATACCCCCTTTCAGTGTCCTCTGACCATATGGTAGAACTGAAGTCGGGAGCTGTCACAAGAAGCTTGAAATCAATGTATATCTTAACTAAATGGCACGCTGCACCATAAATAATTGTCATTTTTTCTTTTATAAAATACTTTTCACCTTTTTTTACATCCAGCTGCTTCCTGTCTATGTGCATGTTACATCCAGCTGCTTCCTGTCTATGTGCATGTTACATTCAGCCACTTCCTGTCTATGTGCATGTTACATCCAGCCGCTTCCTGTATATGTGCATGTTACATCCAGCCACTTCCTGTCTATGTGCATGTTACATCCAGCCGCTTCCTGTCTATGTGCATGTTACATCCAGCCGCTTCCTGTCTATGTGCATGTTACATCCAGCCGCTTCCTGTCTATGTGCATGTTACATCCAGCCACTTCCTATCTATGTGCATGTTACATCCAGCCGCTTCCAGTCTATGTGCATGTTACATCCAGCCACTTCCTGTTTATGTGCATGTTACATCCAGCCACTTCCTGTTTATGTGCATGTTACATCCAGCCACTTCCTGTCTATGTGCATGTTACATCCAGCCGCTTCCTGTCTATGTGCATGCACTCCAGTGATGGCTGAAAGTCGTTGCCCAGGACACGAGTCTGTGTAATCAACCTATAGCCTCCACTGGAAGTGCGTTACCTGGAGTGACAATGCAGGAGAACAATTGGGAGACAGTGACATGTTCACCACATAACAGAAAGTGCCTGAACCTTCATGGCAAGATCACCATGTATTGTTTTAATGAAATATGAAGATTTAAAATTAATTAAAATTATTTTTGAAATGACATTAGAATGGTAAAGACAATGTGAAATTTTATTGATTGGGTTTGCATCTACTTTAAACTGAAGTGATAGGTGTATTGTATACCAATCATACAAACCTCCAAGCTTTATAAAAACCCAATTTCTTTCAAGTCATTGCAGAATTACAAGCATGCATAGATAGGCAGCTATTCTGCATCAGGATGTCCAAATATGTACTAGGCTTATCAATAGTACCTAAAAAATACAGTACACCTCTCATAAGAGAAGTATGATCAGGGGCGTAGATAAGGGGGGGATAGGGGGTCCAAAGCTGTACCAGAGCATCTCCCGCACAGAAGTTGGAGTTAACAGCTGAGACAGTCATCCAAAGCAGGAGCCTCGTCAGTTCAGAGTGAGGGAAGCTGCTTCTCCCCGACTCCAGTCACATGATCCAGCCGAAGGAAGCCAACATTCCACACAGTGCGTGAAACATACATCTTACCTAATTTTTTTTTCTCTGGGTCCCCCCAGAAAAAAAAAAATATCTACATTCCTGAATATGATGTCTGCCATGGCTGGTCTTCTTACGTAAATGTTTGGCTATCTATTGCTTCAATACTCACAGGCCTGGAACAAGCATGTAGCAAATGAAATTGAGGGAAAAAATCTAAATTTCTTACATATTCTTGTTCTAGGCCAGTGACAAAAAGTCAAAGCATCAGTGTGAAATGTCCATGAGTCAAGAAGAGTTGCCAGCAAGGGGAACCAGGAGCTACTGGGATTGGTTTTTCATAGTTACATAATTAGTGTGGTTGAAAAAAGACACAAGTCTATCAAATTCAACCAATAGACTTTAAATTCAAGCCTCACCATTAGAGTCCGGACTTCACTCTGCATGTAAACGATTCCTGCTCTACTGCATCCATACTGGATGAGATTACTCTGCAGGTCACAACGAACACTGGGGAAATTCTAGGAGAAGGAAGAAAAATAAGTTACAAACACTGATAACAATCATTTTCCTAATTTATTATTACTGGAATCTGCAGGATTAGACAACTCTGATGCCTCATCATGTGAGGGCATTTGTAGAGAACATTTTGGAGCTTTGACATTATGCTACTCTCTGTTACAAGTCAAATGCTGATTAATTGTAAAACAATGTTCTGTGAGGTCTGGTTCACATATTTGCGGTTGCCAGCATGGGGTCCAGTGTGTTCCTGTTCACCGGTTTAGGTGCAATTCAGGTCCGAATTTGTGCCCGAATTCGCACCTGCACTGGACCCAAAAATGCACAGGACCTTTTTGGAATGAGGAATGTGGCCGCTCCAGACATGTGTGAACTGGCTTCATTGAGAGCCGGGCACGCTCGCATCTCATGCGAATTGGATGCAGAGAAACCTGCTTCCAATTCGCACATATGTGAACCCAGCCTAAAGAGCGATGGTAATGAGCAAATCAAGGTAACCTTTGGCTTTGCATTGAGTAGCACAGTGGCCTAAAAGTTAGCACTTCTGTTTTGCAGCACTGGAGGCATCAGTTCGAATCCCAGCCAGGACACTATATGCATGGAGTTTGCATGTTCTTCCTGTGCTTTTATGGGTTTCCTCCAAAGACATGCTAGTAGGTTAACTGGTAAGAGCAAATACCGCTCCAGGCAGACTTATCCGACTTTACCCCTTCCCTGTGGAATAGGGTGCTGCTCCGATCAATAGGGTGCTGCTCCGATCAATAGGATGCTGCTGCGAGCAATAGGGTGCTGCAGCGATCAATAGGGTGCTGCTCCGATCAATAGGGTGCTGCTCCGATCAATAGGGTGCTGCTGCGATCAATAGGGTGCTGCTCCGATCCGTGGTCCAAGTAATCCAAACATTCACAAGTAGAGGTTGACCACACACCAATAGCCATGTGAAATTTATTGTATAAAATCCAAGTTAACATGTTTCTCACAGAAAGCACATTCTGTGGAAAACACCCTTACAACTACTGTTACCCTGTGCCTGCGTGCATTTCCTCCGGGGTACACCGGTTTCCTTCCACATTCTGAAGACATGCTAGTAGGTAACTGGCTCCTGTTCAAATTGGCCCTAGTATGTGTAAGTATGTGAGTTAGGGACCTTAGATTGTAAGCTCATTGAGGACAGGGACTGATGTGAATGTACAATATATATGTAAAGTGCTTCATAAATTGACTGTGCTATATACAGTAAGTACCTATAATAAATATTGAAAGGGCTGCCAATGTACAGCAATGCAGCTTTTATTAGACCTATATCATTTCTTTCAATGCACCTGCACACAGATGGTTCACATCTGTGCACCATC
This sequence comes from Pelophylax lessonae, assembly GCF_965119305.1. Lineage (NCBI taxonomy): Eukaryota > Metazoa > Chordata > Amphibia > Anura > Ranidae > Pelophylax > Pelophylax lessonae. Next base: position 135,349,842 of record NC_138778.1, read on the forward strand.
GCCCTATAAAAAGGTACCTGCATTGTGTTTCATTGGCAAGTTGTTTTTGGGGGCCATTCAAAAAGACTATGGGGGAGATTTACTAAAACGGGTGCACCCAGAATCTTGTGCAGCTTTACAGGGTAGCCAGTCAGCTTCTAACCTCAGCTTGTTCAATTAAGCTTTGGCAATTAAACCTTGAAGCTAATTGGTTTTTATACAGAGCTGCACCAGATTTTGCACTTTCCAGTCTTAGTAAATAACCCCCTATATGTTAAAAAAAAAAAAAAAACAGATGTCAATCAATCAACCTGTGTACATAAAAACTACTAATCTAAAATAAAAACTACAGAGCCTCAAGGCTCTGAAGAAGAAGGATTGTCCATCGAAACGTGTCAGCCAGCAGGAACCAGGTTTTGATTCCCCCTTTCCCAGGCATCCTGGGAGAGTATAGCGGCGCATGTGGCCTGATGAGCGAATTTAATATTCATGTTTGTGAGTGGACATTTTATACATTTTTATTTTACAATAAATTCTCATTGGATAATGCACTAGGCCAGTGTGCCCCCTTTATTTTATTTCTGCAGTACGGTTGGGACAATTCCAGTCCTAGAGAGCAGCAGGGCATTAAAGGAGTTATCCATATTGGTCAAGGCAGAACAGCCGCTATAGAGTCAGTCCACTCATGCACAGGAGTATGCTGATGTTTGAAGTCCAGCCTGGGTGACAACCATGGCTCCCTCCATAGCTACAGTGGAAGAATGAGCGTAGCCACCCAAGGGCAGGAAGTGTGTAAAGCACAGGATTACCAGGTGAATATAGAGTCTGAAAAAAGAAACCTAATCTAAAGACTAGTAAACTTCAATATTTTACATTTACACTTTTTTGAGTCTAGGTATGCTTCAATTTTCATCTTACAACAGACATTATATACAAAAACTTTCATCTTCGAGAAACTAAAAAGAAAAAAGATGGTGATGTAAAAATGCCTTACTTCATCTATACAATAGGAGCATTCCTTGTCCACACGAATACATTCTGTACAGGTCTTTGCTCTGGAAGCCACACATCGATTTACTGTAATTGGAAAAATACACAGATTAAAGTGGGTTTACAGAGAATTATTATATATTATGGCCAGCCTAGCAAAAAAATATCATGAAATCACAATGCTCATTATCTACAAACACAAGCTGGACAGAAATAAAAATACTCCATTGCCATAAAACATTAGCTCCACCTAAAAAAACATTACAATGTTTTAAAGCAGTTACAGCTTGACCTCTGCTTGAGCTCTTTAATTACAAGTGGGGAGTATTTTTTTGTATAGGTTTTATTTTGTTATTATGTTTACCAGGATAACCTTAGTTGCTTTCCTGAGGAAAGTCAGTTGTATACAAAGCTCAGTAGCTAAAGCTCCAAGCAAATGAGTGAGGCAGAGTAGTAACATAATCCCCCAACCACCTCCTCCCTGCCTGCTCTGTTCAGATGGAGGTGTATGGAGTATTACTTAAAAAGAAAAGATAGATAGAAAGAGTGTGAATGAAAATAGCTTCTGCTCTGTCCTTGTGTTTAATTATTATTTCTAAATAAAGATTTTATATAAATAGTTCAAAAAGAGATAGAAAGCATCGGTTTATTTACTGTCATGACAATGTTTTTAAAGTTTTGGAACAGAGTGAGGGAGAGTTGGGCATCACACTTCCTGTGTACCCATAAAGCAGATTTCCTGTCACTTCCTGTCCTGGTGAACAGCGCGGCACTGCTGTCATGTGAATATCCTTTTTAATTCCTCTGGTCACATTTTTATGTATTCCTTGTGAGAATCTGCTAGGGTTGATGGTGTAAAAGAAGCATGCATCTACACAATGCTCTAACATGCATACAAAGACTTTGTAAAAAAAATAATAATAATTTAAAGGAAACGATTGAGGATAATGCAGCAAACATAAATGCATTAAACACATGAGGTGTATCACATCCCATATGCAATCTATATATCCTGGACACTGCTGGAACCGTGGATTCTCACAGATTCAATAAAATAATGTATTGTTCCTTCGAGAAGGTATCCGGAATGTTTATATCTGTGACTAGGACAAGTAGTGGGGAAAAGGTCTTAGGGTCACCTTACATGTTATAATCTGCCTGTATAATCTTTATACAACTAATTTTAGATTTACCATTATGGGCACCTCCAATCAATTTGTATCCAATCAGGCAGGTCCTTACAATGCATGTTGGTAGATCTAAAGGAGATTGTACAATCAGATTGTATGGTATGTTTTGAGCTTTACCCTGGTTCACTTTCTCAATTTTCAATGTGTGGGAGGGAGTAAGGCTCATCTACATGCTACAATCTTACACGACAATCTTCATATCTACCAAACTGGTGTAATATGTAATATACTGTATATAATTCATTTGTATCCAATCAGACAGGCCCTTGCATTAGGTACTTGTTAGTAGAGCTAAAGAAGGTTGTGCAATCAGATTGTATATGTGGTGAGCATTAGGCAGAGGGCAAAGGGGGGGTTGGAATGTTAGACAGGGAGGTGGAGAGGAAGGAGTGGGGAAGGGAAGGATAGGGAGTCGACATGTGCAATTTGTTTCGGTCTGAATACAAATTCAGACACATTTTCGGTTATTTGGAGATCCGTATGTATCCGAATCTCCAAATGAATAGTAACAAATTTCGTTGAAATTCCTTAAAATTAATTTGGTTATTCCTTTTCTAACGAACTCCAAATTTACTGAAAGATTCGAATTCAGATCGGTCGAAAAATGTTCAAGCGATTCAAATTCTGTGTGAAGAATAGCTGGCCACCCGCGTCCTTAACAACCAATGACTAATCAGCTGTCAGCGGGCTTCCCCATTGACAGCTGAAATGTAAACAAAACAATGCCGGCTATAGAAAAATTAAAAAAATACAGCATGGGGTTCCCTCCCAGTCCATACCAGGCCCTGTGGGTCAGGTATTTATTCTAAGGGGATAGCCAAATAAAAAAAAAAAAAACAGCGTAGGGTCCCTCCAAACACAAATACCAGACCCTTATCCGAGCATGCAGCCCGGCAGGGAAGGAAATGGTGGGGACGAGCGAGCGCCCCCGTCCCTGAACCATACCAAGTCACAATTCCTTTATTAAAAAATAATTCCTTTCATAGCCTGCTTGGCTGCATGCTCAGGTAAGGGTCTGATATGGATTTTGGGGGGCCCCCCACTCCATTTTTTTTTGGCATGGGGTTCCCCTTAGAATCCATACCAGACCAGAAGAGCCTGATATGGATTGAGGGGGACCACATTCTGTATTTTTCGGAATTTTCTATTGCCGGCATTATTTTGTTCATCGAATGTTATCTAGACTGGAAGGTTCTACCCCCTTAATGACCAGGCCATTTTTTGTGATAAGGCACTGCATTATTTTAACTGACAATTGCACAGTCGTGCAAATAGTACCCTAATAAAATGTATGTCCTTTTATTTCCCACAAATATAGCTTTCTTTTGGTGGTATTTCATAACCTCTGAGATTTTTATTTTTTGTGCTAAAAACCAAAAACAGCGACAAATTTGAAAAAAAAAACAACAACAATATTTTTTACTTTCTGCTATAAAACAATTCAAAAAAAAAAAAATGTAACAGATCAAATTTCTTTATCAGTTTAAGCTAGTATGTATTCTGCTACATATTTTTGGTTAAAAAAATCCAAAGTGTATATTGATTGGTTTGAACAAAAGTTATAGTGTCTACAAACAATGCAATATTTGTATAGCCTTTCTATTAATTAATTTATTTTTTACTAGTATTGGCAGTGATCAGTGATTTTTAGTGGGCCTCTGACGTTGCGACAGACAAATCAAACATCTAACACTTTTGACACTTTTTTGGGGACCAGTGACATTATTACAGTGATCAATGCAAAAAAAAAAAAAAAAATGCACTGTCACTGCACTAATGTCACTGGCAGGGAAGGGGTTAACATCAGGGGAGATCAAAGGGTTAAATGTCTCCCTAGCTTAGCAGAAGCACAAGATCTCCATCTTTCTCCCTGTCAGAATGGCGATCTGCCTTGTTTACATAGGTAGACTGCCGTTCTGCCTCTCCTGGGGATGTTTGACCACCCCGCTAGGCGCTAGCCAATCACGGCACGATCGCCCCATCTAGTGGCTATTGAACGATGCGATGAACAGGTACATAGTTTTGTGAAATAGAGCCACACTGCCACAGCATATACACGGTGGGCGGTCAGCAAGTGGTTAACCACTTCCCGGCCACGGTACGTCATATGAGGTCCTGGGCTTTGAATGGGGATATCTGAATGATGGGTGCAGCTGCAGGCATCATTCAGATATCATTTTTTTTCAGCCGCAGATTCCCTTGACCATAAGAACAATCATAGCTGCTGTTCAGCCGCTTGATAGTTCTTACAGGCGGCGGAGGGAACTACCCCCTCCCGCTGCCCTCCGGTGCTTCTACCGTCTCGCCCGTTCGATCGGCGAGACGGAGAAGAAATCCGCCGGCGGCAGAAGTTTACCATAGAGAATACCAAGGACCAGATGGTCCCCGGCAGTCTCTATGACTCTCGGTGGCCGGGGCATGACTTTATGATGTCACGCCCAGCCTGGCAGTTGTAAATACTGCTGTGGACTCGGCTGGAAAGCCGAGATTGTTTTTCTTTTTTATTACATTCCTGCCTAGAGGAGAGATGTTGGGTCTTATGGACCCCAGATCTCTCCATAAAGTGGACCTATAATGCCCTATTCCTATTACAAGGAATGTTTACATTCCTTGTAATAGGGATAAAGGTGATGAAAAAATAATAAGGGAAATAAAAAAAAAGTTGAAATATGTACGTTGCGCCCACATATGTAAACCATGTTCAATCTACACATGTGTGGTATCGCTGCAAACGTTAGAGCGAGAGCAACAATTCTAGCCCATGAGCTTCTCTGCAACTCTAAACAGGTAACAAGTACACATTTTTAAAGCGCTGCCTATGGAGGATTTTAGGTACCAAAATTTGGTGCCATTCCACGCGTGTGCGCAATTTTAAAGCGTATCTATTTACTCGGCATAACATCATCTTTCACATTATACAAAAAACTAACTAACTTTAGTGGGTTTTTTTAATTCATGAAACAGTTTTTTTTCCAAAAAAAAAAAAGAATTTGATAAAATTGCTGTGCAAATACCGTGTGACATAAAAAGTTGCAACAGCCGCCATTTTATTCCCTAGGGTCTTTTGTTTATATATATATATATATATATATATATATAATGTTTGGGGGTTCTGAGTAGTTTTTTATCAAAAAAAGAGTGCCAGAATTGGCCCAGCATGGAAGAATGTGGCAGCTGGCTTCCCCGCCCGCTGCTTAACAAAAAGCTTTTCTTCACACAGGATTCCAATTGGTCAATCATTTTTCGACTGATCCGAATTCAGATCGTTCCGAAAATTTGAAATTAGAAAATGAATAAACAAAACAAAACTTAATGAAAATTAAACAAAACAAATTCCCGAAACTAAACTAAATCAATTCCGAAACAACAAAAAATGAGTAACATAAGGAATCTGTCCGAAACTAAGCGATTTTTGTTCAGTTCTGCACATAAATGGGAGGTCTAGGTATTTAGGGAGGGGGTTGATGAGTTAGGCCCCTTTCACACATGTCCGATCCTGTCCGTTCCGTTTTCTGCTCAGTGGGGGATCAATCCGCGGATCCCCCGCAGAGCAGGCGGATGACAGCTCCCTCTCTGCTTTGTGTGTGGAGACGGAGGTGTCAGGTCCCCGCTGTCCTCTATGGGGGAATTGGATGGGAACGGACCACCTGACCATTCTCATCCCATCTGATCCACCAGACGGATGGAATATAGGGTTTCCATCCGTCCATATTTGACGAATTGGATGTCGGTGGACATGTCTCCGCTTACATCCGCTGCCCCATAGGGATGCATAGGGCATCTGTTCAGATCCGCCTGAAAAACTGACAGACCTGAATAGTCCGCATGTGTGAAAGGGGCCTTAAGGAAAAAAGTTGTCGGGGGAAGGTAGCGAAGGGAAAAGGTTGGCTAGGGGAAGGATGGACAGAAGTGGAAGTGAAGAGAGGTAAGGGTAGGAAGGAAATGGGGGGAGGACTGGAAAGATTAGGACGGTTGTGGGGTGGGGGACAGGTAAGGTGAGGCTAATTAGCCATTGGTGGATTGTCACCATGTCCTTATGTTGGGTGTAGAGGGAAATGGTAGACAATAGAGACCCAAATTCTAAAGACAGGCATAGCAGCTCTAATTTCAGATGTTCAATCCGCAAGACGGAGAGAAAAAAAATGGTCTGATTTCCAGCCACTTTAACAGTGTAGATGGAGGAATCTATATTGTCTTTAGCCTAACCACGGCTGCTGGTCCTACTAAACAGTGACTTCATTTGATAGGATGCAGTCACTGTTCAGCCACCCAGTTAAATTGAGGGTTTGCATGCCTGCCCACAGCTCAAATTCTAGCCGATTCAGCAGAAATCAGACTAAATAAGAGCTGTCTATAGGGACCTCAGCTGCTTACTTAAGTTATGACCTTTCCTAATGTGTCATGGTTACTTTTGTTGAGATATAAAAACAATCCCCTCGGGGTGATTAATGTACATTGCAGGGACTTGAACAAACCTTGTAGCAGATTCCTACATTTTGTTGCACGGAAAAAATAGCTGTTTGTTTCACCATGTCCTATGCTGATTAAATCTGAATGGGACGGTCTGGTTTATTATAATCACCTGTTGCACTCTCAGTTTTCTAAGTAGAAAAGCTGCAGGGTTTGCATCCCTAAAACTGAAAGTCCTATTTCAGAGGATACCTAAAATCTGACTTCTATCTTCTATCTTAGTGCAGACTTCTGAGAAAATCGGTGAGCCGATCACATGAGCAAGAAATGGGGTTTCTAGGGGCACTTCCTACACCAACTGTGAACAGAACATCTCTAAGTTGCCATATTGCATTGAATTTTACAGAAAATTACATTAGCTTCAGATTAGAAAGGAAAAGGCAATTGTTAATAGAATTTATTTACAATATGGTGTGTGTAGCAATTGTATATGCTATATTATTATTTTATTTTTTTTGCTATATTTTTTTCCACAAAAGTGAAGTTACCCTTTAATCCTTTAACAGTATCCTAGTTCATGTCTGACAAAACAATGGTTGGGTTATCAAGCCCATTATATATACTTCCCTTGTGTGCTGAAATGAGTCATGCTGGTGTTTTATGTCTGTCTGGCCTTCAATAGTCGCCCAGGATACTTTAATACAAAACTCTAAAGCCAGTAGCCAGACAGGCATTTGCAGTCTGCTGATAATTCATTTTACTATGCAGTCATGAAATTGCCTGCAGGGCAGAAACCACCGTCCTTGGTAATGGTTGTGCATACTATGTGCATTGCTATGGCATTGCATTGTGCATTGCTATGGCATATGGCATTGCTATGTGCATACTTACCAACCTCAGAATGCCATTTTAAGGTTGATTTAGTGAGAGAGCATAGAAACACATTTGGTTGATGACACATTCCGCAGTGTTACCAAGGACGACATCTTCAGTTCTGCTAGCATTCTAAAGCTGAGATTAATCACTGTGACAAATTACTAATGCCAGCGATTAGCAGCAAATTGCAGCTAGCAATTTGATTGCTAGATTTGCTGGCAACATTGCTACAGCATTGGGTTGTGCTCTGCTACACTCCCCCTCACTCCCCCTCTTTGATCTATAGCTAAGCCATAGAGGTGAATGAAGAGTGGTTGTTGCTGGTGATTTTCTATATGTAGGGGACCTGGATTGGACAGCAGTTGGCACCAAGCGGTCCCAGGTCCCACCCACTTCTTCTTGGATTGAGCCCTTACATATCTGTCTTTGGATTTACCATCTTTAGCCATAAGTTCCATATTGAAATAAAGGAATGTCCACTCTTCAAATCATACACTCACATACCATGCAGAGCACCATTGGCGACAATATTCATCCTGCCATCTTTCCTTTCTCTCTCTTTTTGGAACCACCACAAAGATGGGACAGCTCCCCAATATAATGTTAAGTTCCTGGGCCCTACACAGAGCCTCTGTAGGTGATGCTGTTCAGCTGATCACTATACAGAAGGGAATGAGAGGAGCTTTATACCTCGTAAGTCTCCGTAGGTGTAATCATGAAGTAGTGGTCCAATTGGAGGCTGCTGCCCTGGCTGACCTTCACAGCCATCTTTAATGAGGGCAGTGCTAATAAATTGCACTGTCCCACTGCGGTTGGCATGCATTTGCGAAGTGGATAATGTAGGGACAGAATCCCTGCTGGCTAGGGACAGGGTAATTAGAGGTTCCGGTTAAGGAGGTATAGTGCAGGGACACTACCCCTGGCTCCGCTATCTGGAAACCCTAGAGAAGCCTTTCTCAACCTTTTCAACACAGAGGAACCCTTAAAATAAATTTCTGGTCTTGGGGAACCCCTGCTAAAAATGAAAAATCTACAACTCATGACACATTAGTGAGACAGTCAGAGGGAAGAATGCTCCTTACTCTTCTCATCATTGAGAAGAATTACCACCTTACAGATAGCTAAAAGGAACAATGGTGTCATTGGAAACTTATCTGAGAGGCAGAAATTGTCCATTCCTTAAGGAACCCCTAGCAACCTCAGGAGGAACCCTAATTGAGAAACCCTGCACTAGAGAGTTGGGACAAGGACCTTCCTATTAGTTTACTATAGGCACCTGCACTGCTGTTCTGCCTATCAGCCAACCACTTCATCAGACGCTGTTCCTGTATTGTAAGCCTATCCAAGCATCCTCTGAAGTGCAGAGACTGTGGTAAAGTACCGCCAACGTTGTTAAGAGCTATTGTAAACGGGTTACCTGAGATTCTAGGGCTCCATTGCCATAATGTTTGGAACTGTGAAGTGAGCCCTTGCCACTGTCCTCCACGTGTTATTTGTTACTTCTACCTATCCAAATAATAATTATGCTGTCTTCCTTGGTCTCTGTGTATCTCTACTCTACCATGGGGACCCATCAGCTGGCCCTGCCCAAACGCATGCACGCTGCTGTCCTATTCATTCCTATGGGAGGGCCATGCTCCTGGCAGCCTCCAATGACCCTTAATAGCGGACCTATTTGTCCTAGCAGGCTTTACTTCGAGGAGGTGGGAAAACATTTTTTACAGGACAATTGTACAAAATGTACAGCTGTCCTATAAAGTGTGTTTTGTTGTTCACTGCAAATCAACAGGTTTGCCAACATATTTCCTTCCCTCCACTGAAAGTCCAATTGGCTCTGAAAGCCAAGGAAAATATACAGGACTTTCAGGTATAGAGGCGCATGTGAACGACAATACACTTTTTCTGGAAGTAAATTGCCAGAAATGGTGTCAGCCCTTCCCAGCTGTGTTTTGGTAAACTATTGAATCCATTCCCCTCTCCTCATCTTCACAACATTGAGAGAAATTGTTCTGTGGATGATAATAAAAACGAGCTGGATTTCTTGAAATGTACAGGACAGTTCTGAATTTCTTTTTTTAAAACCTATCAAACAGATATAACAAAACGCTTTCCATGCTATACTTGGAAGACAAAAAGGGAGCATAAAAGAGATGTTGGGTTTACATGCACTTGTGGAAAGCCTTCCTGGAAGAATGGAGGTTATCATGGCAGCAGAGGTCAATTACATAATAACCACTTCAGGTCTTCCCCATAGCAGTTTTACTGCTACAGGGCAGCACCTGTGTGCCTGATCACGTATATAGGCGTGATCCGGCTCTGCCGTGTAGTGGCGCAAATGCGCGCCGCCACCGGCTCACTTGCAGTGTGATCACACACAGTGAGAGCTCAGCGGCGGGTACCTCGGATTTGATCTCCGTCGGCACCTCCCTGATCATCTAGCAGAGAGGCAGAACAGTGGTCTACCTATGTAACTAGGCAGATCACCATTCTGATAGGAGGGAAGGCATGGATCCTGTGGCTCTGCAAACCAAGGACTAGGATACATTTCTTCCCCCCAGTAAAAGCACCTCCCACACTGTACTAAAACACAGGCTAGGCACACATTTAACCCTTTGATCACCCCTGATGTTAACCCCCTTCCCAGCCAGTGTCGTTAGTACAGTGACAGTGCATATTTTTAGCACTGATCACTGTATTAGTGTCACTGGTCCCCGAAAAGTGTCAGTTAGTGTCAGAATGTCCGCCGCAATATCGCAGTCCCGCTAGAAGGGGCTGATCACCACCATTACTAGTAAAAAAAAAAGGAAAAACGCTATAACTATATAATATAATATATAATAAAAATAAAAAAGACGCTATAACTTTTGCACAAACCAATCATTATACACTTATTGGGAATTTTTTTTCTTTTACCAAAAATATGTAGCAGAATACATATTGGCCTAACTTTATGAAGAAATTTGATTTTTTTTTTCTGTTTTCTTTTATTGGATATGTTTTACAGTGCAAAAAAATAAAAAATCGCAGAGGTGATCGAATATCACCAAAAGATAGCTCTATTTGTGGGAATAAAAGGACATCAATTTTATTTGGGTACAGCGTCGCACGACCGCGCAATTGTCCGTTAAAGTAGCGCAGTGCTGTATCACAAAAAATGACCTGGTCATGAAGGGGGTAAATCTTCTGGAGGTGAATGGGATGTCAAAAAACTGATATATGTGTCTGGAAACCATATCATGTAAATACTGTATATATACACAGTATATTATATATAAAATCTACAGGGGTTATAAAGCAAAGCATTTAAAACACATCATAACATTTCCTAAAACAGCTCTGCTAATCCTGGAAATTCTGGGAGGTGAGGACTTCTATATATTTCTATAGTTTGTGTGAAGTTTATCATACAAACAGAACCATCATTCCTGAGTGACATAACTGATTGACATTCATGCCCTTTCACCCTACCTATGTCCAAGTTACAGGGCATAGCCTGGATGTGCTTCCGGAGACAGCGTACAAAAAATGCCATAGTATTAGCACTTTAAAAATGCATTTTTTTTTTTTTCATTTGTCAAAAATAATTATAATAAAAATAATTATAATAAAAATAATAATTATAATAAAAATAATTATAATAAAAATAATAATTAGAAAAAAAATAAAAATTATAATTAGAAATAATAATTTGGAAAAGCATAAAAAAGTCTAATTGTACTATTATGTATTTAGGATTATTTTCTGTGTAATGCCATACTTCTTTGTCAGGACTGTTACGGGGCTGATTAAAAAAAAAAAAAATAGAGAAAACCACAATTCTTATTTCCTTATTTTAGTGCATGAATAGGAACATTAGAAAGGATGTCATTTATTTTTTTCAGTTTTGAATAGAGATGGGAAGGATTCACGCCTGTGAAGTTTTTATATCAGATTTAGAGAGGGGGGACGCTGAGCATATCACACCCTTCTGTATAGTACAGTGCTTTGATGGAACAGCGGGCAATGACATCATCAGTGTGCTTCTGCCCGTTCACAGTCAGATCATAGGACTGAACCAGTCCTAGACAGAGGACTCTGCCCCATTGCAGTGTAATCTACAGAAAGATCATGAAATTGGCAGGACCTGACTGCGCTGCTGGCAGGGTGCCCGGATTACTGGCTGAACAGAATTACAACTCCTGTACAGTTATAACAGCTCACATGTATTGCAGTAGAGGTGCACTGAATGGAAATTTTGATGCCGAAACCGAAAATTCAAGATGCACTTGACCGAAAATCGAAAATTAGAGTTTTTTAAAAACATATATTTTTTTAATCGACTTTTTAATTATTATCATGAATTTAAAGGGTAAGTTCACCTTTACAGAAAATCTATAAGGAGAACTTACCCTGGAAGCCCCTTCCTCATCTCCCCCGGTCAGGGCCGGCCCTACCATGGGTCCCACTGGGTCCATTGGACCCAGGCAGAACTTGGAGAGGGGCGGCAGATTGATTACCAAGATTTTTTTCCAGCAGTTTTGTGTGTTATCAGTTTGCGGCATGTTATGGGCTGCATCCGGGGAACGTCCCTCATGTGATCGTGGTGTGTGCAATGACGTCAGACATCAGGGCACTCCATCTCACAAAGGGCAGGCTGGATCTTCTAGGGTGGTTGGAGCAGGAGTGACAGGAGGACTGAGGACAGACAATGGGTGTTTGGTGGACCGGTGCAGTGGTGAGTTATGGAAGAAGATAACAGTATATGTATAATATTCTAAATTGTATATTTATATAAAATAATAATGGATGTGGGGGCCTTTTGGTGGGTGTGATTTTTTTTATTGGTGGGGGGGGGGCATTTCATTCTTGGACCAAGGCAGCAAAATGTCTTGGGCCAGCCCTGCCCCTGGTCCTGCTGACCTGGAGTCTCAAGATCACCCACCGTAAGACATTGGATCGCTGCTTTACCGGTCCGGGGGATTTGAAATCTCTGCTAATTAATCTCCTAAACGTACCTCTCTGCATGTGCGGATAGGAGGCAGTTTTAATTGGTCGAGCAATTAGAACCCTCCTAGCCCGTATTGTCAGTGCTGGAGAAGAGGACAGCGTCAACCAACTAGAATGAAGGCCCCTTGAACCTCCTTTAGGGAAAGGGAGCCTTGACTGCTGGAAGCATGGCATCACTGTGGGTTTGAACCTAAAAGGGAAGTTAAGTAGCTCCCTTAGGATTGGCTACACAGACCTGAGGGGACTTAGTGGAACCTGGACTCTAGGAAAAGGCTACGCTGGGGCACATCCAACTGCTCTGAGGAGATTCAGCTGTCACCAGAGTTGCCCACCCCCCCATCAGTTGTTATGTTTTGTCACAGCTTTATTGGTGGTTTTGACCTTGCCAGCAATTGATTTTGCTTTATGGGCTATGCCCTCAAGTTAAATAATGCCTGTCTGGCGCTGATGGTAAGGACAGACCTCTTAGACTTTGTGTGTTTATGTTTTATGGGTGCTCACGATAGAACTGTGACTGGCATTGTTGTTTGGTAAATTCTTGGGTCAGTCTAATGTCTGTCTGGCACTGATGGTAAGGACAGACCTCTTAGACTATGTGGGTTTATGTTTATGGGTTCTCACAGTATAACCGTGACTGGCATTGTTGTTTGGTACATTTGGAAAGTTGTTACTTTTACAAAGTTCAATAAAGCTGTGGCCTTGCCCTATTCCCAACTTAATCAGCTTCTGTGTCTTTTTGGGGGGCAAGGTTTTGGTTTATTAGTTGGTCATAAATGAGCCTATGCTTCTCAGCAGTCATGAAGGCCCCTTGAACCTCCTTTAGGGAAAGGGAACCTTGACTGCTGGAAGCATGGCGTCACTGTGGGTGTGAATCTAAATAGGGAGGTTAAGTAGCTCCCTTAGGATTGGCTACAAAGACCTGAGGTGACTGGGTGGAGCCTGAACTCTAGGAAAAGACTACACTGGGGCACATCTAACTGCCCGGAGGAGATTCAGCTGTCACCAGAGTTGCCCACCCTCCCATCCGTTGTGATGTTTTGTCACAGCTTTTTTGGCAGTTTTGACCTTGCCAGCAATTGATGTTGCTTTATGGGCTATGCCCTCAAGTTAAATTCTGGGGTCAGTCTAATGTCTGTCTGGCACTGATGGTAAGGACAGGCCTCTTAGACTATGTGAGGTTATGTTTTATGGGTGCTCACAGTATAACCGTGACTGGCACTGTTGTTTGGTACATTTGGAAAGTTGTTACTTTTACAAAGTTCAATAAAGCTGTGGCCTTGCCCTATTCCCAACTTAATCAGCTTCTGTGTCTTTTTGGGGGGCAAGGTTTTGGTTTATTAGTTGGTCATAAATGAGCCTATGCTTCTCAGCAGTCATGCCTCACATCTGTACATGTAGAGATGTACGTTTAGGAGATTAAGCAGCGGGGATTTCAAATCTCCGGACCGGTTAATCGGTGATCTGATGTCTCACAGCGGGTTATTGTGAGACTCCAGGTCAGCGGGACGAGGGGATGAGGAAGGGGGTCCAGTGTAAGTTCACCTCACAGATTTTCTGTAAAGGTGAACTTTTACATTAAATGAATATGAATTTATTGTCGGCCATTATTGGCATCTTTAGCGCAAGAAAAGCTCAAGAAAAATGCATCCCTTTACATTCTATGTATGTTTTCACACTGGACCGTTGCGCTTCCATTGTGGTGTTAAAAAATTCTTCTTGCTGCATTTTTTATCTGTTAAAAAAACCGCACCAAAAACGCACCTCCCCATTGAAATACATTGAAAACGCAGTAAGAAACGCATCAACACACTCGTGTTTTGTTTTTGAGTCGCGGTAAAATCTGCCATTTTTGGCTGCTGAAATGTCATCTCTATATTTCAGTCATGTGTTGTAGTAATAATAAAAACAATCAGATGTAATACAGGTAAATCACTTACCTTTGTTACAGTTGGTAACAGATATAGTCAGAAGCAGCAGCAGAGCCCCTAGCATGTGAGGGGCGGACATCTCCCCACCTACAAGGCAAACAAACAACATGAAATTAATATATGGGCCCATATATACTGAAACAAAACTGGAGTCTAGGTATAAACCATTGCTCTCAACTGTCCCTAATTTGGAGGGACTGTCCCTGATTTGGAGGGACTGTCCCTGGTTTGGAACAAAGCCCCCTTGTCCCCCTTTCCTCCTCATTTGTCCCTCATTATGCTTTGATCTATATAGTTGTATATAAAATGTACTTTTATCTTTGAAAAAGTGTTTCCCAGTGCTAAACATTTCATCCATTTCTAAATTGTCGCGTTTGTAAATTCCAAAAGCCAATATAAAGGAATAGTAGCGGTAAACACTTGTAATAAAGACCTGCTGTATAATATACAAAAACGCATTAGCTGTCCTAACAAGACAGCAACATGGTCTGGTGAGGGCGCATTTCTGTTTTTGGGTGAAGGACTACTGGTGGAGGATTGACCTTGTTTACACTGACACTGATTATCCATATGGACTTTTTTGCAGTTTTATGGACTGAGTTCATTATTTTTGATCATATGCACTATATGTTCACTAATTTTATGTTTTTGCGCTGCAACCTATTTTTCACATGTTTTTTATGTTTGTATATTCACATCATTTGCAAGCTGCTGATTAAGTATTTTATTTTAAGGCGCTGACTTCACTTTTATGTTTATTTTATTTTTATTTTTGGTAAACACTTGTGGGTCTAATGCCCCATACACACGTGCAGATTATCTGCAGACTTTTGTCTGCAGACTTAAGCCCCGTACACACGTACGGATCGTCGTCATACAAACGTCGGCGGACGAAAGATCTGCCGATTGTACGCGTGTTAGTATGGTGCCTCCGACAGATGTCTGCACACAATCCGCGGACAAGAGTCTTTCTTGCAAACATGAAAATTTTTGTCTGCAGACACCAGAACGGACGATTGTTCGCCTGTCAGTACAGAAATCAGCCGACAGACCGCAGATTTGCAAGACTGGGCATGCTCAGAAAATAAAAAACACAGGGAAAGTTAACCAATACATGACATCACTTCTGCAGTCAGCTGAAGTCTGCGGACAAAATTCTTGTGCTGTCCTTGTGCTGTCTTTGCACTTTTCAACAGACACCGACATCCCGGGGAGAAAAGACGAACGTTTGTATGACGACGATCCGTACGTGTGTACGGGGCTTTACCTTTTCTATGTAGTGCAAGGGCCTGCCGGATTGCATACAAATTGAAAGTGTTTAGGTTTGACCTCATATTATATGGTTTTGGTAAGTCTGCAGACAAAAGTCTGCAGATAATCTGCACGTGTATATGGGGCATTACTAATAATTATTTTGTGGAATTCTCCTTTAAGGGGGCGGGGCAGGGGGTTGTGTCCTATGCCTACATACACTATATTGTCAGAAGTATTGGGACGCCTGCCTTTACACGCACATTAACTTTAATGGCATCCCAGTCTTAGTCTGTAGGGTTCAATATTGAGTTGGCCCACCCTTTGCAGCTATAACCGCTTCAACTCTTCTGGGAACGCTGTCCACAAGGTTTAGGAGGGTGTCTATGGGAATGTTTGAGGACAAGCACTGATGTGGACAAGAAGGCCTGGCTCGCAGTCTCCACTCTAATTGACCTCAAAGGTGTTCTATCGGGTTGAGGTCAGGACTGTGCAGGCCAGTCAAGTTCCACCACCCCAAACTCACTCATATATGTCTTTATAGACCAGTGAAGAGAACTCTTAAGGCGTCAGCATACCAAGACATTTTGGACAATTTCATGCTCCCAACTTTGAGGAAAAGTTTGGAGGTGGCCCCTTCCTGTTCCAACATGACTGCGCACCAGTGCACAAAGCAAGGTCCATAAAGACATGAGTTTGGGGTGGAGGAACTTGACTGGCCTGACCTCAACCCCACAGAACACCTATGGGATGAATTAGAGTGGACACTGTGAGCCAAGGCTTTGCAGAGTGCCCCCAAGGCTCTGTTCTATCAGCAGATAGATTGGGGACTGTGGAAGAAGGGGAGGATCAGAGAAGACAGGATCAAACAGCCTATTTACACAATGCCGAGGATAAACCCCTTAGATACCACAGTGAGTAGAACAAGCATGCTTTACTGCATATACAGACTGATTTTACTGTTGTGGGTTTAATAACACTTTAAATGCCCCTCTCTATCATGTCACCTAGAATGATCAGCAAACTTTCAGCAAAAACTGACACTTTTGCTATGTGTGTCAGTGTCTTCATATAAAGAGGACAATTCCAGCTGCTAGCTGAATGGATCATTGGCTGTGATAGCTCAGTGCAGGTTGGGTTGGGGCCATTATACAGTAATCTTTGTGAATAGCCCTCATTGTTTGTGTCAGTTGGAATAAAGGAAGGTATATTTCCTGATTTCAGCTCAGATTTTTTGAATGATTTTCTCCCCCCCCCCCAGAGGTAATTTATACTGGCTAAATCAGTTAAAGGAAGAAATCTAATAAAATCACATGCATCCAGTCTTTCTAATCCAATTTACGGATAATTGGTGGGAGCTTGAGAAAAGAAGGTTATGTGATATAAAAGATTATTTATTTGCGTCAGTGATCTCTGTGGGGGAGGCAAAGTAACAGGATCACCTTATAGCAGATATAGTCAGCATGATTTAAATGGCCTTGAATCCAATGTTCTGGACCACCACCAGAAGCACAAAAAATATCTGGCACTTCTGGATATGGGAGAACAAATACAGTGGATATAGAAAAGAATCCCTCCCCTTTAAAAATAATCTTTTTTTTTTTATTTGAAGCCTGCAATGAAGAAAGCCACAGTTTTTGTTTTATTCAGCTGTGTTTACTCAGTGCAACTTATAACATCCAAGTGAAAGATATAACACCAACATGCCAGAATACAATAAAAATAATTAAAAAGCAGAATCACTGAGTTGGAAAAAGGATCCCCCCCCCACCCTTGTGTCAGTATTTTGTTGAACCACCTTTTGCTTTAATTACAGCCTTTAGTCTGCTGGGATATGTCTGTACTAACTTTGCACATCTGGACTTTGCAATATTGCCCACTTTTCCTTGTAGAACTGCTCAAGTTCAGTTCAATTTGATGGTGACCATTTGTGGACTGCAGTCTTCAAGTCTTTTCTTTCCACAGATTTTCAATAGAGTTTAAGTCTGGGCTTTGACTAGGCCATGCAAGGACATTCACCTTTGTCTTCTTCAACCACTGTGTGGTAATTTTTGCTGTGTGCTTTGGGTCATTGTCATGTTGGAAGGTAAACCGTCTTCCCATTGACAACTTTCTGGCAGAGGGCAGCAGATTGTCCTCAATAATATGATGGTATTTTGCCCCATTCATTTTTCCTTCTATCCTGACAAGCGCTCCAGTCTCTGCTGCAGAGAAACACCCCTATAACAGGATATTACCGCCTCCCATAACAGGATATTACCACCTCCATGCTTTACTGTAGGAATGGCATTAATTGGATGGTGAGCTGTATTGGATTTCCACCAGACATATAGTTTGGTGTTGAGGCAAAATCATTTAATTTTAGCCTCATCGGACCATAACACCTTTTTCCTTGTGGCCTCAAAATTTTCAAGGTGAAGACTGCATCTAGCATTTCTTGAGGAGTGGCTTTCTTCTTGCAACCCTCCCATACAAGCCACATTTTTGGAGAATTTGTGATATTGTTGTCACATGCACACAATGACCACTCTTTGTCATAAATTCCTAAAACTGCTTCAGAGTTGCTGTAGGCCTCTTGGTAGCTTCTTTGACCAGTTTCCTCCTGTCTCTTTCATCCAGTTTGAAGCAATGTTCTGATCCAGGGAGGGTTTTGTACCAAATACTGTCAACTTTTTAATAATAGACTTCACTGTGCTTCTAGGCGATGATAAGCCTCAAAAAAAATTTTTTATCCATCTCCTGACTTGTGCCTGTCCACAATTTGATCCCGGAGATGTTTTGACAGCGCATTGCCACCCATAGTTGATTGATTGCTTCAGTTGCACTATCAGGGAGTGAAATGCTATAGGAAAGCTCTTTTCATACTGAGCTAATCAAAATACCACAGCCAATCACAGGTGAAAGTGAAATGGCTTTGTGTGCCATTGAAAAGGTGATTAGTTACACCTGATTGAGTTTACAAGTCATTTTTAGGAGGGGGTGATCCTTTTTCCAACTCAGTGATTTTTCTGACATGTTGTTGTTATATTTTTAACTTGGATGATATAAGTTGCACTGGGGAGGGCAACTCTTTTCTAAATCCACTGTAGCACTCCCACGTGGGCCTCAATGGCCAATAAGCAGGCTCAAGTGTTGTCATGTAATGGTGGCAGAAGCAATGCATGGCCCTGTGCAAGTTCTCACTATCTTCAAGAAGCCAACATTTAGACAGGGGTTGTAGGGCAGTAGGTACAAGCTCACTGAAACCGCAAAACTACTGCCATATTGTAAAAAAATTCGTACATTTGTTGACCTCTGTTCCTGGAGGACACTTTAGGAATAACCCTTGGAGGGCAAGTTAATAATACCGTTAATATCGGTGAACAGAGCCATCCTCGGACAGCTCCATTCACAGACACTGTGTACAGAGCCGATCCAAGTGGCTCTGTACCTTGGGATCACAGTTTAAAATCAAACTAAAACTAAAATAATTCAGATGACTAAAATATGACTAAAACTAAAATGGCATTTTAGTCAAAAGACTATGACTTAGGGCTCTTTCACACGGGCTTTCCGTATGTCCATTTTTCATCCCATCCGTTTGCGGATGAAAAGCAGACATAATGTATCTCTATGTAAATACGGATGTCATCGGATGATCATCCGCTGACATCCGTTTTTTGTCAGTTCAGTTCAGTTCAGTTTTTTTGAACGGAAGAGAACCCTATTTTTTCTTCCGTTCAAAAAACGGAACGGACGCAAAAACGGATGTCAGTGGTATCATCCGCTGACATCCGTATTTACATAGACATGCATTATGTCCGTTTTTCATCCGCAAAGGGATGGGATGAAAAATGGACATACGGACCGGATGACACAAGTGTCATCCGTGTCCGTTTCAAAAAAAAAAAAAAAGGAACTGATCGGGCATAAAAAACTGAACGCCCGTGTGAAAGAAGCCTAAAACTAAAACTAAATCGAAATTTGATGTCAAAATTAACATTGGTGATTGGTCATAGAGGGACCAATCATAGCAATCACATGGTGTAAACAGTGGGGGAGATTTACTAAACCTAGTGCACTTAGAATCTGGTGCAGCTGTGCATGATAACCAATTAGCTTCTAACTTCAGCTTGTTCAATTAAGCTTTGACCAACAAAACCTGGAAGCTGATTGGTTTCTATGCAGAGCTGTACCAAATTTTGCACTCTCCAGTTTTGGTAAATAACCCCCAGTGTGTCTTACAAGAAAGAAAGGGGAACTAATGAATGACTTATAGGAACTAATGAATGACTTATTAACCCTTTCACTACCCTTCCTCTCCTACACATCTGATCTAAAATGCTGTCCCCTCTATGTAACCCATCTGCTCCCTTAACCTGCAATCTAACCCTTTCATATCCATTCTCTCACTGTACAATACCTGTACATTAACCTCTTTACCTCCTCTTCCCTCTGTCTAAGACCTGTATGTACTGTATCTGCTCCATGTTTTATTCCTTCAATACTAGACTTTTTTCGAATGCAAAAAAAATTGGAAACATTTAAAACATCTAAGAGTTTCTTTTTTTCCAAAAAGGGGCTATCTTCTAGATTGTAAGCTCTAACGAGCAGGGCCTTCTAAGTCCTCCTGTATTGAATTTTACTGTAACTGTATTGTCTTCCCTCACATTGTAAAGCAAACTGTTGGCGCTATATAAATCCTGTATAATAATAATAATATTTCCTGTATAATAATAATAATATTTGGGGGTTTTGGTACTGTTCTGGCATTTTTATTTTAACAGATAGTAAGGGAAACCATATTTGTGGTCTTTTTTTTTTTCATACAGTGAATAAATACCACAGAAAGAAAGCATTAGCTGTCTCAACAATTATATAAAATTGTATTTAGGTATAGTATTGCATGCCCAATTGTCAGTCAAAGTATCACTGAAAAACTGAAAAATGGCCTGGTAATGAAGGGGTAATACAGGTTGGTACTCAAGTGGTTAAAGAACTCCAGACAAGCATATAAAAAACTCTTCAGTTCTCTCATGTATTCCCTCAAAAGCCATTAAGCACTTGCCGACCGCCCCATAGCAGATTAACTGCTACAGGGCGGCCTTGCTGCGCAGAGTCACGTATACAGTATATATGTGATCCTACACTTATGGGTATTGGGCGCGAGTGTATGAGCTGCTGACAGCTCGCTCCCGCTGTGATTATATAGAGCGGGTTCTGCGGACCCTATGTCCACCAACACCTGCTGATTGTTCGGTACACTGACAAAATGGCAGTCTGCCTATGTACACAAGGAAGTTCGCCATTATGTCAGTACAGAAGATATGGATCCTGTGTTCCTGTAAAGCAGAAACACTGATCCATGCCTTCCACTAGTAAAAGCACCTCCCCCACTGCACTGAAACATTAGTTAGGCATACAGTTAACCCTTTGATCGCCCCTGATGTTAACCCCTTCCCAGCCAGTGTCATTAGTACAGTGACAGTGCATATTTTTAGCACTAATCACTGTATTGGTGTCACTGTCAGTTAGGTGTCAAATTTATCCACCATATCCACCATATTTTTAGCACTAATCACTGTATTGGTGTCACTGTCAGTTAGGTGTCAAATTTATCCACCATATCAACGCGTTTCGGAGCGTGCGCAATTGGCTCCTTCATCAGACCAGGTCTGATGAAGGAGCCAATTGTGCATGCTCCGAAACGCGTTACGTCACTTCCGGAGAGTTTGCGCTCCACTGCGACCTCCACTTGAACCAGCTCCTCTTTGAAGCTTCCTGCACCGTCATCACCCGGCTGCGGGCCAGTCAGGATGTGGAAGAGCGAGTACAGGAAGTGATTCTACTATGGAACATGGACTCAAGAAAACTTTTATGTGAGTTACTACTTTTATTTGTCATGTAATAAATTGTTGCTACATTCAGCGACGTTTGTTTCCTTCCTTTGTTGCCAGCGGGATTTTCCGTTTTTTTGCCTGCCAGAGCTACCCTGAACTACAGCATCACCAGTGAAGTCTGGTCTATCACAGCCTTTGACCACCTGACTGTTCTATACTGGGGTCCATTCTTCTGGCACAAGCGCCCAACATCCCACTTCTCTGAATGCCTGTGAATATGCTCTTAATATGGTCTCTAAGCTGATTGCCAATATGGGGGGACTTAGGCAAACCTATATGTAAAAAAAACTCAACATCAGCTTCATCAGCATGGTGCTGTTCGTTTAGTAGACCAAAAACTGGTAGTATATGAAGCAGTGGCACAAATTCTACAAAGTTTCAGAAGATCCTTGATGACTACCACCAATCAGAAGGAAGATGAGCCGCAGTTCTTAAGAGTCTTGTGGGAGATAGAAGATAGGTTGGGGGCTCTAAAGATACGATGAAGTCAACCCCCTAGTAGACAACCCTTTGGGCTCTGCACTCTGTAGGCCCATACCCAACAAGCTCTAAAATATATTGATAAATACTAAGCAAGAAGAATTAGCTAAACAAATGCACAGACTAAAAATTGATAAGTTTTAAGGCGAACGAGTTGGCTGTAGAGTAGAGTGTAGAGTAGAGTGGTTTTAGAGTAGAGTGTAGAGTAGAGTGGCTGTAGAGTAGAGATTAGAGTAGAGTGGCTGTAGAGTAGAGTGGCTGTAGAGTAGAGTGGCTGTAGAGTAGAGTGGCTGTAGAGTAGAGTGGCTGTAGAGTAGAGTGTAAAGTAGAGTAGAGTGGCTGTAGAGTAGAGTGTAGAGTAAAGTGTAGAGTAGAGTGGCTGTAGAATAGAGTGGCTGTAGATTAGAGTGTAGAGTAGAGTGGCTGTAAAGAAAAGTGTAGAGTAGAGTGTAGAGTAGAGTGTAGAGTAGAGTGGCTGTAGAGTAGAGTGGCTGTAGAGTAGAGTGTAGAGTAGAGTGGCTGTAGAGTAGAGTGGCTGTAGAGTAGAGTGTAGAGTAGAGTAGAGTGTAGAGTAGAGTGTAGAGTAGAATGGCTGTAGAGTAGAGTGGCTGTAGAGTAGAGTGTAGAGTAGAGTGGCTGTAGAGTAGAGTGGCTGTAGAGTAGAGTGTAGAGTAGAGTAGAGTGGCTGTAGAGTAGAGTGTAGAGTAGAGTGGCTGTAGAATAGAGTGGCTGTAGATTAGAGTGTAGAGTAGAGTGGCTGTAAAGAAAAGTGTAGAGTAGAGTAGAGTGTAGAGTAGAGTGGCTGTAGAGTAGAGTGGCTGTAGAGTAGAGTGGCTGTAGAGTAGTGTGTAGAGTAGAGTAGAGTGTAGAGTAGAGTGTAGAGTAGAATGGCTGTAGAGTAGAGTGGCTGTAGAGTAGAGTGTAGAGTAGAGTAGAGTGTACAGTAGAGTAGAGTGTAGAGTAGAGTGGCTGTAGAGTAGAGTGTAGAGTAGAATGGCTGTAGAGTAGACCCAAGAGACGATGCTGTCTAGAAACTAAAATGGCAGATAAAGGGCAGTATTCTTGCAGCCGTTCAATACTACAAGGCGCAAGAGGATGAAAATAAATACGTTTAGTGGCTTGAAAACATTTGCATATACAGTAAACCTGAGTAGATGCCAGTGACAGGTGCACATATTAAAGTTTAAGTAGAGGCAAAACTTTTTTTTATAGTTTTGGACAGAGTGGAGAGGTATTTGAACCCCTGTCAGTTTTTATCACTGTCCGTGCCCCCGTTAAGGAGATTCCCCTTCTCTATTTGTCCTATTCACCATTATCATTGAACGTAAAAGAAAATCCCACATTTTGTGATTCTCCCCTAAAAAGTAATAGATGGGGAAATCTCCCAATGGGGACACTAGTTCTGATTCCCCCAAGGAATTCCCTTAATTTGCAGGTATTTCTTCTCACTTCCTGTTTTGGCTATAGGACAGGAAGTGAAGGGAAATCTCTGCAATGGGACACCCCAGATAGCAAGGATAACTTGCCAGAAATGTGTGGCAGTCTTGAATTGTAAGTCTGTTAACATTTTCACTGGCAAGTTATACACTTGCAGAGCACTTGAAGCAATAGTTCTATTTGACACTTAGTAGCAAATTTGCGTGGCAAGTTTCTAGCAAGAGCAAAGCTGCAGTGGGGAGTCTACAGCAAGAGCTCTGCAAGTCTACAGCATGAAAATTCAACCACAGTGCCTCCTGTGGTGTGAGGACTATTGCACAACATAACTGAACTCAGAACTTGCAACAGACTTGCAGAATGTCTGCAAAGAAAATGTATCAGTCATGCAATGTGGACTTGCTGCAATTGTGCAACAAACTTGTATAGCCTGGCAAGTCTAGCAATAGCTTAGCAAGACATTTTCAAACTTATTGCTTGCTATCTGGGCTTGTTTGAGGGGACTTCCAGATTCTGATAAGACCCCTATCCGCAGACCCCGACAACCACAGCCCAGGATTGTTGGGAAGAGGCCCTTGTCCCCATTAACATAGGGACAAGGTGCTTTGATTGGGGGGGAGGGCAGAGCCCCCTGCTTCAAAGCTTCCACCCCCTGTATTGAGGGTATGTGGCCTGGTATGGTTCAGGATGGGGGGGCGCTCGCTCGTCCCCCCCCCCTTTCCTGACCTGCTAGGCTGAATGCCCAGAAAAGGGTCTGATATGTATATTGAGGGAGACCCCACACCGTTTCTATAGTTTTTATTTTGGCATGGGGTTCTCCTCCAAATTCATACCAGACCAAAAGAGCCTGGTATGGACTTTTTTTCCTTTATTTTTTTACTGGCACTTTATTTTATTTTTTTTATTCAGCTGTCAGCGGGAAAACCCATTGCCAGTCAATGACTCATCGGTTGTTAAGGACACGGCGGCCGGCTTCCCGGCACCGCTCCTTAACAACCAGCTTACACAGTGCCCTGATTGGCAAAGTTTTGCTCAATCAGGGTGCAGAATGCACCATGCAGCTCTCAGTGCATTGCAGGGTGTTCGTTGGGGCAAACACCCAGCATATTTGGGTGTTCAGCAAATGCTTAAACAGGCAAATGTTCGGCCCAATATAAGAGAAAGAACAGGCGCCTCTGAGTGTAGACTGTAGTGAATTTATTAGCAAAAAAGAGGAATAAAACTCACATAATAAATTATGAATACAGGCACATAGGGAACTCATGCTCGGGCCGAACTGTTCACCCATCCTTATGGGACAGATGGTGGGAAACAAAATCTGACAGGGGTTATAATTCTCCCTTGCTCCTACAAAATGAAAAAAAAAATAAATGTTTTGCCTATAGCTCTACTTTAATCCTCTCTTTCAGATTGATAATTCATCTCATGCCTACTCAAGTAGCCACTGACCCAAATGGGACTTGTAGCATTGAATTCTGTTCGACATTGCATTGCAGTTACCGCTCATGGACAGCAAAGCATCTCTTGGGTTATTTAGCACAATACACTTTATTTGTCCAGGTGTTTGTGGTAGGCAAGGCACAAGTTTTTGGTTTCTTTGTATACTTGGATTCATGTTACTAAAATTTTTTGGCAGGTAGAGCAGTCTAAAGGTATGTGTTTCAGCTGTGTATTTAGCTGTTTTGCCTAAGTTTCCATTACAAGGGTGTAGAGCTGATATGATCTGTAGGAAAAAGCAGATACAAAAGCTGGTGGAAATATAATCTGTGTTGCCTGCAAAAGCCAATGAGAACCTCGCTTTGATTTTCTTACCCACTGCACAACTTGAGTGTGTGTTATATAAAAAGACATTTTTTTCTTTCCTTATGATTTCTAGGCTTTTCACATGCCCATTCCAATTATGAATTAACATTTAGGTACTTGAGATTAAATATAAAAAGAAAAACATTGCAGGTATTTAAATGGATTGTCACAAGTAAAACAAAAACTTGAAGAGGTTAATTAGAGGTCTACATCAGATCCCTTGGCTGTCCTTGGTTACCCTTTCTTCTTGTTTAATGTAAGCAAAGACAGGTATGAGTAATGTGTTTCTTTTTTTTTTTTTTTTGCAGTAATAATGGGTTTTGGTCATCCTATAATCTGAAATCAAAGTGCTGGTTGTCAGATGCTTGTTAGGGTATCAGTATTTGGAATTTATGGGCTATTCACAGTTGACCATTTTCCTGCAGTAAAATAGATGATTTTTACTGCATGGAATGCATTTCAAGTAGGCCCGGTCACTTCTAAGTGCTTGCAGGTTATTGTGTATTTAAAGGGAAACTATACAAGTCCATTCACACCTACACATGTATCTATCTATGTACCCTGCAAACTGGGCCCATATGTGTAAATGGGCCCTAACACTTCAAAACACAAAGATTTCCATTAAGAGATTAGCAATAGTCTCACGTCTGTGGGTCCAGTTGTGTAGCGTGGTGTGTCCAGTCCAGTTGTAGTAACAGAACTGTCCATGAAGGATGCCATGACCCTGCTTTTCCCTTTTCGTCTGGAACCTTAAAATACTGTCCCTGACAGACGATGGAGCTGTCCCTACACTACCCACACGCAAAATGCAGACCAAGTCTGGCACCCAGGGTCTTAAATAGATTCTGCTCGACCCAAGATGGTCACCAGAGTCACATGGGGCACCAGCATCCAATCAGATAGCTCCCCCAGTGAAACCATAGAGGAGCCATGTTTCTCTCCCTCTGCAATACCCGTGTGGTTGAGCACCACCTGCAATGGAGAAAACAGAGTGCACCTGCCTACAAGCAGATACCCATCATACCCTAATCAACTCAGCACAGAATGATAAATTAGGCAGGTTAGTCAACTTGTGAATATTATAATATTATAATATTATGTGGTCCTCAGGACCTCTGCAGACTGTAGTATATCTTTTCCTCACATAGGAGCTTACTTACACCACTGAGGGAAAAATATTCTTTAGTTTTTAACCCAGTATTTAAAAAGGTTCCCTTAACACTATCTTCATTTTTTTTTTTTTCCGTGCTGTCCATTCTTTTTTCATTTTATGCTTTTATAATGGATCTTAAGAGTTTTTAAAGAGGCTATAGGAAGCACACTTTTTGATCTTAAAGGTGCTGTAGTAACTGTAAAATGTCTCCTGTAATATGTATTGAACCTATGACTGTCCCTTCATGCATGTCCCCAGCCTTCAACAACATCTATTGCATGGTCTCTAACCATCTCTTGTAGCATATCAGAAATCTCTGACCATCTCCAATTATTGCATTTCTGTGAAGTTTTGCAACTTTCAGTAGCATTACATTTGCTGAATATTATGTGCAGTATTATGTGCAATTATTATTATTATATTGGTGAAGTATGGAGTTGTACTTGAGGTCCTCTATATCAAGTAAGTTGACCACCACTGATGGTGACCACTGATGGCTAGCATAAAGCAGTGCCTGAGGGCTCTTTAATGGTACCAAAAGACATGAGAGATCTTGGTACCACATATTTGCATAGTTGAATGGTAATTACATAAACATGCATACTTCTGCCTGTTGAGTGTGGGTATTTATGCCCAATGGAGATGTTTATCTAATATTTTTTCAGGGAAAGAGGGAAATAATAGCGATTGTACAGGAACCTCATCCTAACCAAGCAAGGTTTACCAACTAGATTAATTGGTCAAAGTTGTCTGCATGGGTTGAGAGCAGTGTATTATTCTTTCCAACAATTAGAAAGATTATCATCTTCCCTTGTCTGTCTTTAGGATAGGCACATATAGCCTGAACTTTGATTTGATGCACCTGATTGGAGCTTTACCCATGATAGATGGACTGTGTCAGGCTTCCCTAGGCCGTAATAACACAAACACCCAGCTTTTAGCAGGCCTCATTATTGAACAACAAGTTTTTCCATGTTGTTGGCACCAGGTATTTCACTACAATCCACCGTAAGTCATCTCTGGGGATCTGGCACCATAGTGGTCATATATTTGGGGATATCTGGTATTTTCTGTAAAAACATTTGCTGACAGGCAATCTCACTTGTTGTTCTCTCATGTACTTTGTGACTTATCGGTGGACTGTTCTCCATTAATCCTTCTGTCACATTTCACAGCATGCTTTTTGCCATTGCATTCCAGGCTTGAAAAATTGATTTCCCTTTCCCTATTAGCAAATGTTTTTCTTGCATGGGCATTAACAGACATTAACAGCTCTGTATTTGTATCCCTAAAGCAAACCTGACTCTGGAGAAATGCCACCTCAGACCTGCTTCTGAAATGCTAGATGCTTGACTGTCATGCTGATCCTCTGGCTTCAATACTTTCTACATCAATAACCAGTAACAAGTATGCAGATCAGAAAAGTCAGTACTACTACAGTACAGTATATGTACTGTATATGTAGCATATAAATGTAGGTATGAAGCCTATTTGTCTTGGGTCCCTGGATCAAAGTATTGAAGCAAGAGGATCACCTTCACAACCAGGCAACTAGCAACCAGAAGCCCAGAGCTTGATCTATGTTCAGGGGGCCCAGCTACAACCTTCATGCTTCTGTGGTTATTCAGAAGATAGTGCAAATGGTTAAAGCTGTGCACAGCCTGTCACAAGGCAGGATGTACTTGTAGGCAGTTGGTGTCTGATGGGGTCATGCCAGTACAGGCAGTGCATATAGGGCAGCCTCCTAGTGCCTACTGCAATTCTTATCAATGTCAGTCAAAGTTAAGGGGGGCCAAAGCTGACACCTTGCTTAGGGCCCCATTCTGCCTGTGATTTCAGTAGAGGTCAGCAAAAGCAGTCTTTATAAAACTCTTATGGGAGGTTTACTTTAAGGCCAACTCCTTTCATAAATAGTGTTTTAGTTTTGAGTGTACACAAGGGTACTGAATCCCCCACTGGCTTCTTATAAGATTAGAAGACTCCAACAGAGATATTTCCATGTTTTAGCCTCTGACCCCCCCTCCACAAAGCCATAATAATGGTGTAATTTGCTTAGACTCGGATTCTCCAGCTATTTATTTATTCTATAGAGAATCAATAGAGCAACCTAACCATCATTTGGCCTTGAAAAGTCCTCAGCAGTTGGGCGAGCTAGGAATTCTTATGAAAATACAAAACTACTGGAGTATCTGAGAGTAGCTGGCACATGACTGACCTTTCCAGCCATTATACAAAACTAAAACATAAGGTGTCACACATTGTGCATACTACTCAAGATGGATATACTGTATTTACTTTATAATACATAACACCCTCTAATCTAGTAATTTATTAATTAAAAATCCCAAAATGCATTTATACATAGAGCTAACATAAGTAACCTTAACCTGTCTTGATATCAGCTTCCTGTAATCTTGTACACAGCAGAATTTAAACCTAGTACACACGGGCTGAATACTGGGCAGCTTTGGCCGGTTCAATAGAAGCCAATGATGGGGCACAATTCCTCCAAATGACACCAACAATGGGGTCCAATGACATCAATAATGGGGCACAATTCCTCCCAATGACACCAACAATGGAGCCCAATGACACCAATGATGGGGCACAGTTCCTCCCACTGACACCAATGATGGGGGATTATTTACTCCCACTGACGCTGAGACATTTTGTACTCCGGATAGCCACAGTCTGGACCCCCTAAAGTCTGAAGGACAGTAAACTGGCCCATTGTTTAGAAAGTTTGGAAACCCCTGGCCTACACTGTGTGCTTCAAAAGAAACACACAGCCCCAGAGCCTAGGATGGCCAGGCACTGCCCTGCTCCTCTCTCCTCTTATTCCTCTTATTTCCAAGCTAACAGAGACTGCACTGTCCACGGTTAACATGTTCCTATATAATAGGGAAATTGCATATTTTATATTCCTTATTAAGGTTGGCCCCACAAATATCTAATAAAGCTTTGATTGTCTTGATTATTCTAGTATCTATTAGCTGACTCATATCATT
Source organism: Pelophylax lessonae (assembly GCF_965119305.1). NCBI lineage: Eukaryota > Metazoa > Chordata > Amphibia > Anura > Ranidae > Pelophylax > Pelophylax lessonae. The sequence goes on from NC_138778.1 coordinate 135,379,209, forward strand.
GGAATGTTATTGTTAGCTGATGACCAAGTCCTTTAGGGGGTCATACTGAAAAGGGAGTTGGCTTGGGGGTTGTCTTTTCCTTACATTCAAGACCTATATACAATAGCCAAAAACCTATAAGGTCTTTTTCTCACCCAGAACGGCCATGAGGCAAGTGTCTGGTCCTGATTACCTGTGCCATGTTGCGTAAAAGGCAAACAGGACTCCATGGTGGGAAACAGCATCTTTATTTAAGTATTCTTGGTATATTTTCTTTATCTGTAACTACTTTTAATAAATGTTATACTTTTAAGTATTTGTGTTATCTCTCTTTGCAAATATTGAACACAGCTCCAAAAACGTGGCAAAATATTTGGTACGAGAAATGGGGTTTCAAACCCACGTGGACATATGTCCAGCAAATGGGACTCCATGGTGGGAAACAGCATCTTTAGTTAAGTATTCTTGTCATATTTTCCTTATCTGTATCTGTCATTACTTTTAATAAATGTTATACTTTTAAGTATTTGTGTGATCTCTCTTTGCACATGGCGAACACAGCCCCAAAAACATGACAAAACACTATAAATACCGGAAGCTCAGGGAAGCAGCACTGAGAAAACCAGCAGCATTGAAAGTTGTAAAGAATTTTACCAATTAGTTTACAGAGAAGTATTTATTTTATTGTGCTTAGTGTGTTAAGCTAAAAAAAAACACTGAGCGTTTACTATTACTTTGATTAAAAGGCCAGTGTGTTCACATGCAATGAAGTAGAAAACCCTGTCTGCAAATACTCCATTAATGATTTTTAAAACTGAAAAGGCTTGTGCATCTTTTCCACTTTAATGACTGTTTGAGCTAGCTAGACAGTACAATGTCTAGGTTGTAAACATGCAACGTAGAGTTGTAGAACAATGAAAAATACACTAGACAACTCTGTACATGTAATTCTTCATTCAGTGTCAGATAGATCATATATGAGAAAGTAGTTGAGTAAAATGTAGCAAAAAAGTTAATAGGACAAGCTAAATAAAGAAATGCTGGGAATACATGCATTGTTAACACATGGGACATATAGCCATGCAGGTTATGGTGTGAAAGCACTAAAGCAATCAAAACCTCCTCGAACCGAATCAGTGCGTAGCACAGTAAGCCTTCTTAGAACAGAAGGTGATCACATGTCTCATTCCATCATATAGCCCAAAAATAAGAGGATTATTTCTGATTTTAGGACAGTGGGTGGAGACAGGCAAATCATTTTTTGAACACCCCAGACAGCCAGATAGACATCCAGAACTGCTGGTCTATAGAACAAATATAGTTGAAGATTATACAGACAGTTATTATATTATAACTACATATAGCTGTTCCAGGTTATTTGGCCCTATGATATGTAAGTCGAAGGATATACCACTATACAAGGACTACAGAATTCATGAACAAATACAAAAAACATACTGAAATGATGCACAGGAATTTGATTATATCAGTAATGTTTTTTTTTGGGGGGGGGTTCAAACTTTCACTTTCCACACTTATGTCCACACAAAACGATTTACTACATACTGCTATGCGGAGACCCTGGCAGGACCTGGATGTTTTCTGACTTGTAAAAAGTCCCCAGAAACCCAGAAATTGGAGAACATCATCCCATCAGGTTTCTGGAGTCTGCTCTCACCAGTTTGGTTAAACAAACACAGATAAATGCACTTTGTGTTGCACGTTAATATGCATTGTGTTTGGGCGGCCCATTCATTTGTATTGGCTGTCAAAGGCATCACAAGAAAACAAAATCAGCGCGCACAGCAGATGCATTGGGAAGATGTGTTGGAATGCCATTTAGAAAAGGGGGGAGGCGCCACTAAGTGCAGTATTATAGGGAATGCATTTTTGTGTTTTTAATCTTTTGCAATAAACGCATTCCTTATAATATTGCACCTAGTGGCACCCCCCCCCCCCTTTTCTTCTCTCTTGTACATACACAGAGCATGTGCACACTCTGAGGATGGCAGCCTAATCACAATGCAATCAACCACCCGCACAGACAGCAGACTCAATTTCCTAGCCCTAAATAAAAAGAATATGTCTGTGAATGTGATGAAAACAAGATTGCCTCCAAAACTATCCACAGAACTAGAGATGATCAGACATAGACCCCAAGAATACACTATGATAACTGAGTGATAGTGAAAATGTATAAACAATTTATTAAAGCACTTATGCCTGGTGAGTGGACAAGGAACACACATGGTACATGCTTTTATTGTTTCATCATGTATTGTGTCCATGTGTGTTCCTTGTCCACTCACCAGGCATAAGTGCTTTAATAAATTGTTTATACATTTTCACTATCACTCAGTTATCATAGTGTATTCTTGGGGTCTATGTCTGATCATCTCTAGTTCTGTGGATAGTTTTGGAGGCAATCTTGTTTTCATCACATTCACAGACATATTCTTTTTATTTATGCCTATTTTTGATCAATAGACGCCTGACATGACACGTTCCAACTGAGCGGGCCCTTCCCCCTCCCCCTTTATATTAAGAGGCCTGTACAGGAACCAACCTCCCATTATTTATATCAATTTCCTAGCCCTTTCTTTAACAGTCCAGGTGACCCTCAAACATTAAAATCTTGGAGCGCCAGGCTCCCAACATTATTGTTTCTGGCATTAAGAATAAATGGGACCACAGCACACCAACATGCATAGCATGCATTTCTTTATATTGCCACAGTGCAATGGTGGGAATAGCCCTTTAGGTCAGATGTGGTGCAGTAACATGGTGAAACGTGTGTTTATCTACATGTCACAATGCTTTGATTGGCACACCCCCAATGCATCAGTGTTCAAGCATTTTAGTGCACCACAATGCACAGATGGAGCAGTGGAAAAAAAGGTGTAGGTCCAATAAAATATGCGTTATCTTGCTACAACACACAATAACACATGACATAACACATGGCAGCACTGTAAATTTGCACATAACGTTGCAGCAGGTGGTTAGGTTCTGCTGGGGTCCATAACCAAGTAACCATGTTACACAGAAGGTTTTTATTGTCTACAGGAGCGTAGATCTGGACAGACAAACCAATCTAGTGCTTACTGAATGGAGGAAGGGTGAGTTTTGCTATCTTTTCTCAGCCTTTCCTTGCCAGTTAGAAGGTTGGAGCATTTCCAATATCTATGAATCACATTCCTGAATGTGTGCTGCTCAAGTTTTTTGAAGCGATGGGGTGGTGTTACCAATAGAGACTCATTTTATTATTTCTTTGTTTCTCAAGGAACTGTGACTAATGCTTTAATTCTTTTTTCTTTATTATTTTTTTCCATTTTTATTTTGCTTAAAGTGGACCTGAAAACGAAAACTGAAGATTTTCTATCTTATAGCCCAGGTTCACACTGCTCCAACATGAAAGTTCCCTAACTTCTGATCCGACTTTGCCCTGCAATTACAGTCTGATTTTGATCCAACTTAATGTGACTTTTTACACTTTATGGCATTGAAGTTGTACCAAAGTAGTGCAGGAACTTTTCCCAAAGTCATAGCGACTTGCAATGGATCAGTTAAGATGGCTCTCCTAGGGAAACATGCGACTTGTGCTCTCACAAGTTGGATCCCATGTCACACCAGTGTGAACCGGGCCATAGGAAGCAACACCAAGAAAGTGTAACTGTATGTAAACAGTACCCTGAAAACTTTACTGTTTGCCTTGAACTTTTCCTTAAAAGTAACAGTGCACTTCCTGTACCTACAGACTTATAGCTGTACAGTATATCTGTAGTGCACCCCACGTAGGAGTCACAGGTAGATTGGGATTCTTCACCTTGCACAGCCAGGAACACCGAATTTCCACACTTTCCCAGAGTCAGAAAACAGTCCAGTACTTTGTTTTTGTATTTTATTGAGGGGATAAAATTGGATGGGGAGTAGGGGTAATACGGGATGCCCACTTGACTTTGAAGCAACTTCAGGGACAACTCCTAGTATATACAGTCCTATATAGAGCTTCTTTCCTTCCTCCAGCACTTAACTTGCTTGCACAATCAGCAGTGGCGTCACTATGTAAAAATATGTAGCACTAGCCCAATACAGGCAGGAATGGCGGGCCCCTATTTTTGTAGGATGTAGAGTGACACTACTAGCACATTTACTGCAACTACTAACACATTTACTTTCTCATGTTGTCACTGATCTCCGCATTACCTCTTCAGGCCATGCCAGACCTCCTGGCTGCAGCAGCCTCTTTCAATAGCCCTCATGGCTACTTTACCACAGTCCTCCTGACTGACACTCCCATTCCTCCAAACTGACATTCACTAGTCCTCCCAGCCTGACTTCTCAGGAGATCTACCGGACGTGCTGACTCTCTCCGGCTGTCCTCACACCTGCTCACGCGCATCCAGGTAAGGATTCCTTTGTGTGGTGAAGAGGGTCCCTCCAGCACCCAATCCCCAGGCCCGATGTCAACCCCCCCCCACACACAAGGGGGAAGCCTCCTCGGCACTCCCATCCCCATCTTCCACCTGACTGCCCCTTGCTGGCGTGACCCAAGAGTATTTAAGAGGTGCGCGCCCCATGCCAGCCTACCTGCAGGGGATTGGCTGGGGCCCTCCTCAATACTCAAGCAGCTCCTCCTAAATTCCTTCCACCACTTCTGAAAGCTTCTCCAAGGTTCCAGAGAGCAGGGGGAGTTACCAGAGGTGCTGCTTAATGAGTCATCCAGCCTCCCTGAGTCACTCAGCCCTGACCCAGATTCAGCCAAGGCCTTGCTCCCAGTCAGGCCGAATTTACCTACTCTAACAACTACTGTATGTACACACTATCTAGCACACTAGAGGGTGCTACATATCTAATGCATAAAGTCATCTAATGTATTGTGCCTCTGACTGCTAGTCTCCTGAGAATCAGATTTGGTGAGGTCATTACTTTGCTACTCACTGTTCTCCTCCTGAAAGAGGAGGCTGTAGCACAATGATTTCCCTGCTTCTGCGTCATTCAATCATGTATCTGTGATTTCTGCACCATTCCTGGACTATTGCTCCACTAGTCATCAGATCACCAGTCATTAGATGGGCAGCTCTGACATGAGGAAGCAAAGCCCTGTTCTTCTACGAAGATAGTTGCCTTCACACAGAGGCACATTGTGGAACAAGGCAAGGTAAGTCAGTATTTGGGAAAAGATCAGATACATTGAGTACACAGATAATACTGGTGTCTGGTTATTTGCCCTGCCTGCTTTTTTTGGGACATCTTCCATAGTTTTCCCATGCAGGGCAATGCAACAGGTTTACTTTAAAGCCAAAGCTTAGGCATGTTTTTTTTTTTTCTTGTATAGTTACATAAGTATGTATGTGCCAACCCTTACTGATCCCTGCGGAAGCTGGCAATCACTGTCGTTTTCTCCACTACTACAGTGATCACTGTTAGTTTCCAGGTGCCGTGCTCGGCATGGGCACCACTAAGAGAATGCTTTGCATTGTCTCCATGAATGCAAAGCATTCCCTAATTGGGCAAGGTGGAGATCATGGCATCACTACCACATGTTTTCTTTGTAAAGTGATTTGAGAAGCTACCTATATAAAATAAAGTTTATTATCATTATTATTAAAATTATGTTTCCACATCATCTATCACAACAGTGATTTCCAAAATCCACAGGGATATAGATATGGCACATACAGTACATATGTTGATCCAAGCTGGACCAAGGTAGCTATGCAAAAACAAGCCATTTCTAAACTTCAGTTCTAATAACACCCCCCGCCTCCGAGCCCCCAAAAGCCAATAAGGGGTCAATTAACTAAGTTTACCGCATGTTATAAGGGTATCATGTTACTAATTTGCATAAATTATTGCATGCGGTAAATTAAGTCCAATTCATGAAAAAAAAAAAACGATTATGCGGCATTTACTGATACAAAATTCAAGGCACGGGTGTCCCTCCCACCCCCCACTCAACAAAAGTTGATTTTTAGTTGACTTTTGTGGGAGGAGCCAGTTCGAAAACTCTTGGGTGAACATCATTTGCATCCAATCAGATGAAAGCACTGTGACATAGTTGGTAAAGTTGAATACTGTTCAGGAATTGAATATATAGTAGACAGCAGCTGACATTACTTTATCCACCCTGCTTAGTGTAGATGACGGAATCAATGGATTGCTCACGTTCAGCCTGAAGGAGAGAAATTTGAAGCGTATATGGCCAGCTCTACCCTATGTTTGGTCTTGCACAAAGCAAAGGGCTGTCACTTCTAAAGTGGACATGGTTGGTAAAATAAGAACAAAACAAAGCCCCATACACTATATTGTCAAAGGTATTGAGACTTCTGCCTTTACACGCACATGAACTTTAATGGCATCCCAGTCTCAGTCTGTATTGTTCAATATTGAGTTGGCCGACCCTTTGCACCAATTACAGCTTCAACTCTTTTGCGAAAGCGGTCCACAAGGTTTAGGAGTGTGCCTATGGGAATGTTTGATCATTCTTCAAGAAGCGCATTTGTGAGGTCAGGCAATGATGTTGGACAAGAAGGCCTGGCTTGCAGTCTCTGCTCGAATTCATCCCAAAGGTGTTCTATGATGTTGAGGTCAGGACTGTGAAGATCTGCACCCCAAACTCGCTCATCCATGTCTTTAGGGGGGCTTTGCTTTTCTACACTGGTCCAAATCATTTGGTGGAACTCTTTAAGATGCCAACATACCAAGACATTTTGGAGAATTTCATGCTCCCAACCTTCTGGGAACAGTTTGGGGATGCGCCCTTTCTTTTCCAACATGACTGCTTGCAGTGCACAAAGCAAGGTCCATAAAGACATAGGTGAGTGAGTTTGGAGTCCTGACCTCAACCCGAAAGAACACCTTTGGGATAAATTAGCGGAGACTGGGAGCTAGTCCTTCTTGTCCACATCAGTGCCTGACCTCACAAATACGCTTCTGGTAGAATGGTCAAACATTCCCAGAAGAGTTGAAGCTGTTATACAGGACCTGCTGCAAAAGATGGGCCAACTCAATATTGAAGCCTACGTACTAAGACTGGGATGCCATTAAAGTTCATGGGCGTGTAAAGGCAGGAGTCCCAATACTTTTGACAATATAGTGTATATAAACACACTTTTGTGAGTAATATGGTTTTTTATTTATAATGATTCAATAGTGTGCCAGTATTATACTATGCGATTCTACTTAATTTTTAACCTTCCAACACCAATTTGGAAAGAGGGGAGGAGGAATTCTTCTGGAGGGGAAAACAGCCACATTGGAGTAGTATGGAAGGTCCTGTTTGAGGATCTTTTTCACCTTTGTGAGTGAAGCATTACAAAGGAGTCACAAACAGAGAGGATGTTACTGAAGCTGATTTGAACTTGGAAAAGATTGTGAAAACTTTGGAAGGACATTTTATAGATAAAGAAATTTTAAGATAGACAGGCCCGAAGCAAAAAAAAAAAAAAAAAAAAAAGGCATAGGGTTATATGACAGGGGGGGGGGGGGGAGTGGGATTAGGGAAAACAGGGAAGAATAGGGTTAAAATTTAAGATAGTTGTATGGGTGGTCATTTATGGTTATTGGCTGGTTTGCAGAGTGTAGGAAGTGCTGTTGGGGGGTATGCTGGGTGGAGATCCCAAAACGTGGCAAATCCACTGGAGCAATGGATGAGCAGGAAGCCCCGCCCTCCCGCCCTGTATTGCATTGGTTTACCTGTGGTTCCTCAAGTTTTGGCAGTGGAGGTCTTTGGAGGCGTTAACATTTTGGAACAGTTCAAAGTTTGACCCATCTAAGGTATGGCGGCCGTCCGCTGTTGGATCTCAGTTAATGGTGGACTAACTGGGAAGTGGTAACAAGGAGGTATCTTTGGTGAAGTGTGTTTGTCCCCAAACCGGTGTTGCGCAGCTGGGGATCGTTAAGTAGTAACGCAGATACACAACCTGAATTTTGTTTTTTTGGTGCCTCCCAAGACCGACAACCTTTATTTTACAGGTACTGTATTATGTTTATTGCTTCTGCTTTATTAAATGTTAATTTGTTTATTTGTTAATAAATGACCAACCTGGCCAAATTTTCTCCAGATTCGTCATTTGCTTATTGTTATACGTTTGGGAGGTTTAAGTGGCTACAATGTACTAAGTGGGAGTCATCTGTGGTACCCTAGTCATGCTAATCGTGGGATCTTGTAGAATTATGTTTAGGATTACTGAAAATGAGCGCTGACTTTATATGCATGAAAATTACAAATTCAAGATGCCAGGCTTCCATCCATACCTCCATTAGTCATAACTGTAATTCCCTGGAATACTTGAAAAGACTGTTTTAGAGCTTGCGATAGTTTTTATTAGTTTATAAGGCAATTCAAGTAGATCTAAAGTCTAGATGACATTTAGTTTGGTAAATCACTGGTTTTGATAAACAACTGCCATCTCTTCTGTATTACTAAATACTGTTTCGACTTTTTTTTTCTTTTTCGTCCTCTCAGTGCTGCTGATCTACTCCATCCTTTTTTCAGCCACTCCCTGTCCACATGCAATCACTTTAGTGTCAGCTGCACACCATTGTTTAGGGCAGCTTCTGGATAATGATAGCAGTGGACCATACCTACATAATGTGGGTTGTGCCATTTGTAGTCTGCTTTAGAAGTCTATGGGACAAGGAGACAGAAGCAGAATTGAGAGACAGTTGCCATCCCATAACAGGAAGTCCTGAACAAGGACCGTCATGGCAGGATCGCCAACTGAGATTTTTAAAATATCATGATACACCCTCTAGCTTAGTGTGCTAGGAGTGTATATACAGTGCCTTGCAAAAGTATTCGGCCCCCTTGAACTTTGCGACCTTCTGCCACATTTCAGGCTTCAAATATAAAGATATAAAACTGTAATTTTTTGTGAAGAATCAACAATAAGTGGGACACAATCATGAAGTGGAACGAAATTTATTGGATATTTCAAACTTTGTTAAAAAATAAAAAACTGAAAAATTGGGCGTGCAAAATTATTCATCCCCTTTACTTTCAGTGCAGCAAACTCTCTCCAGAAGTTCAGTGAGGATCTCTGAATGATCCAATGTTGACCTAAATGACTAATGATGATAAATAGAATCCACCTGTGTGTAATCAAGTCTCCGTATAAATGCACCTGCACTGTGATAGTCTCAGAGGTCCGTTTAAAGCACAGAGAGCATCATGAAGAACAAGGAACACACCAGGCAGGTCCGAGATACTGTTGTGGAGAAGTTTAAAGCCAGATTTGGATACAAAAAGATTTCCCAAGCTTTAAACATCCCAAGGAGCACTGTGCAAGCGATAATATTCAAATGGAAGGATTATCAGACCACTGCAAATCTACGAAGACCTGGCCGTCCCTCTAAACTTTCAGCTCATACAAGGAGAAGACTGATCAGAGATGCAGCCAAGAGGCCCATGATCACTCTGGATGAACTGCAGAGATCTACAGCTGAGGTGGGAGACTCTATCCATAGGACAACAATCAGTCGTATACTGCACAAATCTGGCCTTTAGGGAAGAGTGGCAAGAAGAAAGCCATTTCTTAAAGATATCCATAAAAAGTGTCGTTTAAAGTTTGCCACAAGCCACCTGGGAGACACACCAAACATGTGGAAGAAGGTGCTCTGGTCAGATGAAACCAAAATCAAACTTTTTGGCAACAATGCAAAACGTTATGTTTGGCATAAAAGCAACACAGCTCATCACCCTGAACACACCATCCCCACTGTCAAACATGGTGGTGGCAGCATCATGGTTTGGGCCTGCTTTTCTTCAGCAGGGACAGGGAAGATGGTTAAAATTGATGGGAAGATGGATGGAGCCAAATACAGGACAATTCTGGAAGAAAACCTGATGGAGTCTGCAAAAGACCTGAGACTGGGATGGAGATTTGTCTTCCAAAAAGACAATGATCCAAAACATAAAGTAAAATCTACAATGGAATGGTTCACAAATAAACATATCCAGGTGTTAGAATGGCCAAGTCAAAGTCCAGACCTGAATCCAATCGAGAATCTGTGGAAAGAACTGAAAACTGCTGTTCACAAACGCTCTCCATCCAACCTCACTGAGCTCGAGCTGTTTTGCAAGGAGGAATGGGCAAAAATTTCAGTCTCTTGACATACAAAACTGATAGAGACATACCCCAAGAGACTTACAGCTGTAATTGCAGCAAAAGGTGGCGCTACAAAGTATTAACTTAAGGTGGCTAAATAATTTTGCACGCCCAATTTTTTAATTTTTTATTTGTTAAAAAAGTTTGAAATATCCAATAAATTTCGTTCCACTTCATGTTTGTGTCCCACTTGTTGTTGATTCTTCACGAAAAATTACAGTTTTATATCTTTATGTTGAAGCCTGAAATGTGGCAAAAGGTTGCAAAGTTCAAGGGGGCCGAATACTTTTGCAAGGCACTGTATGTTGGTGGAAGAGCACTGTCACCGATTTTTCTGAACACTTTTTCTACACTGCATTTTTTGGTGTCTGCACTGATACCCACACATTATAGTTTATTTTTCACTGTGGATCACGGACTACTACAGAGGATTGGATATTTTTTTCCTATTTGTTTTTGTTCTATGGGCACATACAGTCATAAATATTACTTTGTCATTTTTGATATGCAATTCAAAAAATTAACAAAAAAAAAAAAGCAATATATCCATAATGTGGAGGTGGCAGTAGTGCCTTCTGAATGCCTGCCAGCCGCTGCTATACCACCCTCTGAAAAGCAGTCCACCAGGGATTGCTTTTCAGAGGGCAGTAAGCTTACCCCCCATCTGAAATAGCTCTTACCGGATCTCACCCAATAATGCCGGCTATTTTGTCGCTGAACCGGCTGTCCAGTTTGACAGCTGAAATCTCCAGCAGCCTGTTTTGTTTGTAAACAAAGTGATCAAGTGACATTGATGTGTCACATGACTTGAGTCCTCGCTGGCCTACCTGTCATACTGGATGTCTTTAAAGGAGGGGAGGTGACCTGGGTGCATTATTTCTGTCTAAACACATACACCACCTACCTGGATGGGTTTTCTGGCAGGAGTGGAGGAAGAATGCTGGATGGGAGAGGAAAGACAGAGGTGAGCACTGATTTTTGGTTGGCTATGAGTCCCAGAAATAGAGCATGTGGTTGTGAAAACATTAGTGCTGATTCTTTAGACAGGAAAATGTGGATTTATGGCTAAATACTTTCCCCTTCACAGATCCCAATCTCTGCACCTACACTTTATTCTTAACACTATTAATGCTGGGGTTATCCTAATAACACACCCACTTACTTACTCTTGACCTCTGCACTATGTGTGTTATACATTCCTGACCCCTGCACTATGTGTTTTATGCACTCCTGACCCCTGAACTATGTGTTTTATGCACTCCTGACCCCTGAACTATGTGTGTTTTATACACTCCTGACCCCTGAACTGTGTGTTTTATGCACTCCTGACCCCTGCAGTTTGTGAATTACTTACTTCTAATCCCTGCAATATGTGTGTTATACACTCCTGACACCTGCACTATGTGTGTTATACACTCCTGACTCCTGCACTATGTGTGTTATGCACTCCTGACCCCTGCAATATGTGTGTTATACACTCCTGACCCCTGAACTATGTGGGTTTTATACACTCCTGACCCCTGAACTATGTGTTTTAGGCACTCCGGATCCCTGCACTGTGTGTAATGCACTTCTGACCCCTGCAGTATGTGAATTACTTACTTCTGACCCCTGCACTAGGTGTGTTATACACTCCTGACCTCTGCACTATGTGTGTTATGCACTCCTGACCCCTGGACTATGTGTGTTATGCACTCCTGACCCCTGCACTATGTGTGTTATGCACTCCTGACCCCTGCACTATGTGTGTTATGCACTCCTGACCCCTGCACTATGTGTGTTATGCACTCCTGACCCCTGCACTATGTGTGGTATACACTCCTGACCCCTGCACTATGTGTGTTATACACTCCTGACCCCTGCACTATATGTGTTATACACTCCTGACCCCTGCACTATGTGTGTTATACACTCCTGACCCCTGCAATATGTGTGTTATACACTCCTGACCCCTGCACTATGTGGGTTTTGTACACTCCTGACCCCTGAACTATGTGTTTTATGCACTCCTGACCCCTGCACTGTGTATAATGCACTTCTGACTCCTGCAGTATGTGAATTACTTACTTCTGACCCCTGCACTATGTGTGTTATACACTACTGACCCCTGCACTATGTGTGTTATGCACTTCTGACCCCGGCACTGTGTGTGTTATGCACTCCTGACCCCTGAACTATGTGAGGTATGCACTCCTGACCCCTGCACTGTGTGTGTTATGCACTATGTTTCTGAATTACTTACTTCTAATCCCTGCATCCCTGTGTGTGTTATGCACTCCTGACCCCTGCAGTTTGTGAATTACTTAGTCCTGACCCCTGCACACTCTGTTTTACACACTTCTGACTTGTACAGTCTTTGCATTACACACTCCTGTGTGTTACGGATCCTTGACCCTTGCAGTTTGTGCATTACTTACTTCTGACCTCTGAACTTCATTACACACTCTTGACCCTTAGCAGAGTAGGCTGTGGTTTTGTTTAACTATTCCATTTGAAGCCCCTCCCACTGTTAGTGCTTCAGTTAGCATTGCCCCTACTCTGCCCCCAGTCCCCAAACTCTCTTTTCCCTAATTTTGCCGGAACAAAGATGGCAACCCTAGAAGTGAAGTGTGATGTTACAACCATATATCAGATCTTCAGTTATTTTAGAAGAAACATCCGACCCTGTTTAACCAGTAAAAGCAATAGATGCCAATTAAAGGTAAACCCACCACAACCCTGTACTATTTAGGCTGAGCATATGATGAAAAAAATGCAGGGGTTACCTTCTGTGAGAAAGTCAAAATGATCAGAAGATACAGGCAGCTGAAATTGTAAGCACTTTTCCTGTACAAGTTGAGCGTGGTCCCACCCGTCCACTATGGTGAGCAATAGGAAGGCTTGAGAGACTGAAGGGGTGGGGCCAAACTTAACATTTACATTTGATTTGCCTATAAATTCAGCTGTCTGTACCTTCGGATCCATTGATTTCTGTATGAATTCCTCTGACATAAGATTTTCACTGAATAAACTCTGCTTATATCATTTCCAACATGTGCTCAGTCTGGATTCCATGGGTTTGTAGCGGGTTTACTTTGAATAATGTAAGTAACTGAATGGCAATAATGAAATCTCTTGTATGAGTTCACACTGTTTAATGATTATACAATGTCCTCTCTTATCTACACACAACGTTGTATACATGTGTATGCCCCAGTAGTAAACTACTCTTCAAGCAAAGTTCGTAGGAATATCAATGGTGTTTATATGGTTTAAAAGATGTGAAGTATAACAAAGGCAATACCATGTAGACACTCTCAGTAGGCAATACCATCCCACCATTGACATTTAGACACTCAGTAGGCAATACATTCTCAGTAGGAAATACTGTGCCAGCATTTGCATTTTGACACTCTCACTAGACAATACTGTGCCACCATTGGCATTTAGACACCCCCTAGTAGACAATACTGTGCAACCATTGGCATTTAGACACCCCCAGTAGACAATACTGTGCCACCTTTGGCATTTAGACACTCTCAGTAAGCAACACTTTGCCACTATTGGCATGTAGACACTCTCAGTAGGAAATACTGCGCCACAGTTGGCATAAAGACACCCTCAGTAGAAAATACTGTGCCACCATTGGCATTTAGCCACTCGTAGTAGACAATACTGTGCCACCATTGGCATTTAGCCACTCGTAGTAGACAATACTGTGCCACCATTGGCATTTAGCCACTTGTAGTAGACAATACTGTACCACCATTGGCATTTAGACACTCCCAGTAGACAATCATTAGGAACCCAACTGAAATTTGCTACGTATAGGGCCAGCTTAGATTCAGTCCACATGCTGTCCGGTAGCACTTTTCTTATTTATCCATCTTATAAGGAACTGGGAATCTTTGGTCTGTGGGGTAAACACAACAAACCGACCCTTGAATGTTAGGGTTAGATTTCTGTGACTAAAGAAATTCTGCCTAGCAAAGTGTGCCATGGTGGTGCAGTAATTATTGGACTTGGTGAAAGATAGGTGTTCCTATCTATCTTCCAGCATCAACTTCCTTTGCACCATTGCCATTTGGTCATGTGGCTTCCCAGAGCCTTTGGAAGGCTTCCTTCTGTGATCGCAGGTCTAAACAGGTAGTGGGCAGCTGTTGAATGCATAGCATGCATCATTGACTGCAGGTCCTGCTCTGAGTGATGTCTGAATGGTGAAGAATCTCCACTCAGGGTCACCAACCCAACATTATTTTTTTAGTAGTTGCCTGGGGTGATAATGAATAGCTCTCAGTTGACCACTTTTTGTCATTGCGCGTAGCCAAAAAACTGACACCAGTGAGCAGTTTTACCAGTGGGAGGTCCCCAGGCTGGCCTTACTAATCAGGCACTTGGACTTGTTCTTCACTTTAAAAATCCCTGAAACATACACTACCAGAGCATGTCCCTGGAGGGATGTTTTCTGCTGACTTGTACCTGCTCACACCCACAATCCTAACCAAGAGTATCAAGTAACAATGGGAGAGGAGTTCTAACAAAACATCCATTGTATAATTTATGTGGCCGTCACATAACTATTTGCAGTGTCCCAACATGCTTAGGGATATATTAAAGTGACATTGTAGCAGACACTTTACAAAGCTGTCAGCTGATTAAAGGGTTAAACTGGAGAAAATCATTGAACTTTCTACACCAGGGAGTAGGTAATGGGAGCAAACGGTTTATGTTTTGTTGCAGCCAACTGTGTGTGAAGTGCAACCTCCCAGTTACCGCTTAACATGGAAACGTATGTATTTAATTGCTGCGATTGGAATGCAAGCACTGTGGATGGGTGACCATAGTAGATGTGTCCTTCGGAACACTGGTAAGTGAGACATTAGACCAGCCTGAAACCACCTGCAAGTCAACAAACCTGCAAACCTCTTCACAATTCCACAAAAAAAAAAAAAAAAATACTTTATTATTTAATATATTTATTTTTAACATGCTGGAAAAATGGATTGTGTAATTTTAAAAAATTGGATCCGAAAATCAGAAGTGATTGTTACCACACCTCTACACAACCAGATTGCCCAAAGTTATGCTTGAATTGGTCGCATTGCTTGCTTTATTGAACTATGTATGGACAACCAATGAGATTACAGTCTACCTCAAAAGGATTGTGCCTAAAACACTGTAGGCATCTACTCTACTATCAGCTATCGAGTGGTGTATGGCCAACTAATGGGATCATATTCATAACTTCATAGTCTACCTCAATAAGATTGTGCCTAAAACACTGTAGGCATCTACTCTACTATCAGCTATCGAGTGGTGTATGGCCAACTAATGGGATCATATTCATAACTTCATAGTCTACCTCAATAAGATTGTGCCTAAAACACTGTAGGCATCTACTCTACTATCAGCTATCGAGTGGTGTATGGCCAACTAATGGGATCATATTCATAACTTCATAGTCTACCTCAATAAGATTGTGCCTAAAACACTGTAGGCATCTACTCTACTATCAGCTATTGAGTGGTGCATGGCCAACTAATGGGATAATATTCATAACTTCACAGTCACTACCTCAATAAGTTTTGAAGGTAGGCATCTGCTGTAAACAAAGGACTCTTCAAAGCATTTGCAGATTATTCTACGTAAACCCATACTACAGCAAAGAAAATGGAATCATTTATCTATTCCTTTCAAAACGCTGAAAAATCTCCTTGTGTAATCAAAAAACAAATTGGTTCCGGAAATCAGAAGTGACGGTTACCCCACCTCTACACAATCTGATTGCCCCCAAAGGGATGCTTGAATTGGTTGTATTGCTTGCTTTTATCGAGCTCTGTAAGGCCAATTGATGGGATTATACTCTTAACCTCACAGTCTACTGCAATAAGATTTTAACATTGTAGGCATCTGCTGCCTTTTATCGAGCTGTCTATGACCAACCAATGGGATTAAACTCTAAAATGTAACAATCTGCCTCAATAGGATTTTAACACTGTAGGCATTTCCAGTCTTTTACTGAGCTGTGTATGGCCAAAACATTGGATTATATTTTTACCTTTATAGCCTACTGCAATATGATTTTAACACTGTAGGCATCTTCTGTCTTTTATTGAGCTCTGTATGGCCGATGGATGGGATTATACTCTTAACTTCACAGTCTGTCTCAATAAGATTTAAACACTGTAGGCATCTGCTGCCTTTCATCGAGCTGTGTATGGCCAACCAATGGGACTATACTCTGAAGTTTACAATCTGCCTCAATAAGATTTTAACACTGTAGGCATCTCTGGGCTTTTATCAAGCTCTGTAATGCCAAACCATGGGATTATAGTCTTAGTTTCATAGTCTACCTCAATAAGATTTTAACACTGTTGGCATCTGCTGCCTTTCATCGAGCTGTGTATGGCCAACCAATGGGATTATACTCTGAATTTCACAGTCTACCTCGATAAGATTTGAAAACTGTATGTATCTGCTGTATTCCACGGACTCTTAACAGCACGGGCAGATTATTCTAAGTAAATTCATACTACAGTTAAGAAAAAGGAATCATTAAAGCTGGAAAATATTTTTTTATATTTCAAAAAAATTGGTAACCACACCTCTGCATGACGCGATTGCCCGAAGTGACGTTTGAATTGGTCACATTGCATGCTTTTATTAAGCAGTGCATGGCCAACCGATGGGATTATACTGTTACTTTCATAGTCTACCTCAAAAAAATATAAACCCTGTAGGCATCTGCTGTAATCCAATGACTCTTCAAAGCATTTGCAGATTCTTCTTAGTAATCTCATACTACAGCAAAGACAATGGAATCATTTATCTATTTCTTTACAGGCTGGAAAATCTTTTTCTGTATTAAAAAAAATTGGTAACCACATTTCTGCATGACCTGATTGCCCGAAGAGACGATTGAATTGCTCGCATTGCATGCTTTTTGAGCTGTGTATGGCCAGCCGATGGGATTATACTGTTACAATAACAGTCTACCTCAATAAGATTTTAACACTGTAGGCATCTGCTGTCTCTTATCCAGCTGTGTATGGCCAGCCGATGGGATTATACTGTGAACTTCACAATCTACCTCAATATGATTTAAACACTGTTGGCATCTGCTGTCTTTTATTGAGCTGTGTATGTCTAACCAATGGGATTGTAGTGCCATTTATATCATGTATCTATTCCTTTTAACATGCTGGAAATTCTTTTTATGTATTAAAAAAAATAAAATTGGTAGCCCCACCTCTGCATGAACTAATTGCCCAAAGAGACGATTGAATTGGTCGCATTGCATGCTTTTTGAGCTGTGTATGGCCAGCTGATGGGATTATACTGTGAACTTAACAGTCTACCTCAATACGATTTTAACACTGTAGGCATCTGCTGTCTTTTATTGAGTTGTGTATGGCCAACCAATGGAATTATACTGTTACATTCACAGTCTACTTAAGATTTGAACACTGTAGGTTTCTGCTGTCTGTTATTGAGCTGTGTATGGCCAACCGATGGGATTATATTCCTAACTTCACAGTCTACCTCAATACGTTTTTAACACTGTAGGCATCTGCTGTCTTTTATTGAGCTGTGTATGGCTAACCAATGGGATTATACTGTTACATTCACAGTCTGCCAAATTAAGATTTTAACACTGTAGGTTTCGGCTGTCTCTTATTGAGCTGTGTATGGCCAACCGATGGAATTATACTGTGAACTTCACAATCTACCTCAATATGATTTTAACACTGTAGGCTTCTGCTGTCTTTTATTGAGTTGTGTATGGCCAACCAATGGGATTATACTGTTACATTCACAGTCTAAAAGATTTTAAATCTGTAGGTTTCTGCTGTCTCTTATTGAGCTGTGTATGGCCAACCAATGGGATTATACTGTGAACTTCACAATCTACCTCAATACGATTTTAACACTCTAGGCATCTGCTGTCTGTTATTGAGCTGTGTATGGCCAACCAATGGGATTAGACTGTCACATTCACAGTCTACCAAATTAAGATTTTAACACTGTAGGTATCTACTGTCTCTTATTGAGCTGTGTATGGCCAACCAATGGGATTATACTGTGAACTTCACAAGCGACCTCAATACGATTTGAACACTGTAGGCTTCTGCTGTCTTTTATTGAGCTGTGTATGGCCAACCGATAGGATTATATTCCTAACTTCACACTACCTCAGTAAGATTTGAACACTGTATAGGCATCTGCTGTAATCCAAGGCAACTCTTCAAAGCATTTGCAGCTTCTCATATGCAAACCCAGGCTATGGTAAAATGATGACCATTATTAATCTGCAGTCCAAGTCTCTATTACTATATGTTTACCCCAATGAATTGCTGCATAAACTTCTTTTTTGTGCACACATCATGCATGCCCAATCTGTCGCAGTAAAACATAAAATACAGAACACTTTAAAACACAACAAAATGCAAGAAACTACTGAAGAGTTTGCGACCCACGATTGCGTTTTTATGACTAATCAGCTGAAGAGTTTGCGACCCACAATTGCGTTTTTGTGACTAATCAGCGCAATGCCTTTTTACCGATGCGTACATGGCTACTGAATTTTAAAATCCTTTACACAAGTTATAGTATTCTATTCATATAATGCAAAATTTTAGTCCGCAACAGTACAGGGATCAGCAAAATGAATACAAGGCAAAGTTTTGTGTAAGGTCAACTTACCAGATAGAAGATTCCTTTAATTCAGCCCCAAAGAGCAAACGGTTGTGTATAATTCCCCAAGCACAGTTTGAGAAGTGGATGCCAAATCTTGGTTTGTCCTTTTGTAATTCTTCACGGTTGATGGTATCCTGCTAAAAAACAAGGTCCGGAGGGAAAGATTGGAGTTGCTTGTGTCGCAGGAGAGACAGGTCTTTTCTTCCCTGCCTGTGAAAAATGCAGAAGAGGGAAGAAGAAAAGAAGTTTTATGGAGGGCTGTGCGTGACTCAGACCTTGCTCTGCTGTCTCTGACATTCCACAGGATTGTGAGCACACCTGGAGGGCAGGTACAAAGCTGGAACAGCCCTCTGCCTTACCATGGACTCCCCCCCTCCAACTCTCTCTCACATTTTTTTCCTGTGTTGGATAGAGCTGGACGTGAGACAAATTTCAGTCCCTGAGTACTGAGGCTTTGAGTTCAGTGTTACTGAAAAAAAGGATTATTTGGGGGGTGGAGGCATGAAGGGGGAGCAGGGAGAGAACAAAAGGCAAGACACTGAATTAAACCACCCTCCCTCTGCCCAGAATACAGAATTTGGATCAGCTAGAGAGCCACACTGCACAACAGCTCAACCCTGCGCAACGCCTAATCAGTTTGGCTGCAACAGTCCCTTTTTTTGTATGTCAGATACTATTACAAAATATTAACATCCATGTTTACAAAAATAGTAAACTTTTAGTAGGCATAAGAGCTGATAAGTTTACAATGTTACAAAAAACATAGATCAAATGGAGAAAATATTTTTTTTGTTCTATAAAATGTTCATCCAATAACAAATACGAAATAAAATGTAAATTAATAAATATAAAAAAAATAAATAAAAAAAAGGTACCTAAAACATTTCAGTTGGGATCATGCCAAAAATGGCATAATAAGAAATATGTACAAAAAGAAAAGAAAAAAGGCTGCAAGTGTCCCAATACCTTAGCTCCAATTAGGAAAAAAAAAAAAAAAGACAACCTTTTTTTAAGTAAATACTGTATGGTGATTACAAAGTAGAGTTGGTAACTTTTTGTCATCCGGGCCAATTCTGACACTTCGCTCATACTTGTAAAAATCAACTTTTTCCTTGCGAGAAAATGACTTAGAACATTATATATTATTTTATTTTTAGCAGAGGCCCTATAGAATAAAATGGTGGGTGTTGCAATTTTTTTATACAAATTTTCTTTTACACTTTTTTTTGTTTTTGGATCAACTTTATTGCTATCACAAGGGATGAACAACATCCCTTGTGACATTATGGGCCATGACAGGTCCTTTATGGAGATATTTGGGGTCTATTAGACCCCAATTCTCTCCTCTGGCCTCCCATGCAGCCGATCAGACCGAGATTGGCTGCTTTCCTGGCTGCTGGTGGCCAGGTAAACAAAGAGGCACAACTGGACATCATAACTCGTCGCACCCAGTTTCCAGGATTACAGAGAGTGGGGGGAACAACGTCAGTTCCTCTCTCTCTGTACAGAGCAGTCATTGCCGCCGACCGCATTGCTCCCGGGCACCGCGATCGTTCGGTAGCGCCCCGGAGAGGCGGCGGCTGCGGGAGGGTGGTGGGACCCCCTTCCGCCACCTTGCAGAAGGGATCAAGTGGTTAATTAGCCACTTGGCATGTTAGGGAATCGCCGGCTGCAAACAAACATACCAGAATAATGCATGTAGGTGTAGGCATCATTCCAGTATAACCACTGAAACGGGAGGACATCCATGGCGGGAAGTGGTTAAAGGATAACTAAACCCAAGATTAAAATGTTTTATTTTGCAGATTACAGTTCTTAGGCTACATTCACACCTGAGCGTAGCGTTTTTCGCGCGTTTTTTACCGCGATTTTACCGCGATTTTTGCGGCGTTTTTTACCGCGATTTTACAGCGATTTTTACCGCGATTTTTGTGCAGGCGTTTTTAGATTGAATAGAGATCAATGAAAAACGCCTGTAATCTGCCCAAAAAGAAGCTCATGTACTTTTTTGAGCGTTGGGCGTTTTGTATACAGCGTCAAAACGCTCAGATGTGAACAGGGGTCATTGAAATGAATAGGATTTGTCTTGTTGGGCGTTTTGAGAGCTGATCCTAGAGCAGAAAAACGCCCCAAAAACGCCCCAAAACGCCTAGATGTGAACGGAGCCTTAGATATGATGGTTGCATTTGTTTTTTGTTTTTTTAAGCTAAGAAGGTTTTCAGCAAATATCGGTTGATCCTGCCAGAAAAGTAGTGTCCTTGTCACTTCCTGTGAGCTGCGCCAAAGAATATCTGTCTACCTAGCTCTCTTCTGTAAACTTCCAATTGCCCTACCTTCCATGTAATGGAGATGAAGTGATACAGACTTGTTTGTAGTCCGTAGTCTGCATTCCTTTTCATTTTTTATGCTAACAATATTTTCAGAAAGTACAGAAAATTCTCATTTATCTTGTAGAAACGCTGTGTCCTTGTCACTTCCTGGGAACTGAAAAGAAAACACAAACATCCTTATCTTTATTGTATAAACTGCTAGCTCCATCAATCCACCATGGAGATGGACAGAGCCAGATGTGTTTGAAGTCAGATAAAACACTGTTAGGAAAAGAGCAGCTCTGGTCTGTGCTACCCTTTGTACTCTCCCATTAATACCACTGGTCACTAATATATAAATAACCCCTTCAGTGACATAACACACTAAATATGCAACAAATTACATTTCTTATAAAGTGCCAACATAAAAACATGAGTATACCCTGGGACTTTATATGAGGTGTAGCACACACAACCGTTATACACTGACTGGCCAAAAAAAAAAAGTTGCCACCTGGCAACTAACTAAACTAAGCAGGCAGTAACGATTCTATTGGATAGTTACTGCATATGCCCAAAGAATGAGGTCAGCTGACTACCTGAATATACTGAATGACCAGGTTATTCCATCAATGGATTTTTTCTTCCCTGATGGCACGGGCATATTCCAAGCGGAAAATGCCACGGTTCATCGGGCTCAAATTGTGAAAGAGTGGTTCAGGGAAAATGAGATATAATTTTCACACATGGATTGGTCACCACAGAGTCCAGAACTTAACCCCATTGAGAATCTTTGGGATGTGCTGGAGAAGGCTTTGCGCAGTGCTCCCACTCTCCCATCACCAAGACCACCACAGAGTCCAGAACTTAACCCCATTGAGAATCTTTGGGATGTGCTGGAGAAGGCTTTGCGCAGTGCTCCGACTCTCCCATCATCAAGGCCACCACAGAATCCAGAACTTAACCCCATTGAGAATCTTTGGGATGTGCTGGAGAAGGCTTTGCGCAGTGCTCCATCTCTCCTATCATCAAGGCCACCACAGAGTCCAGAACTTAATCACATTGAGAATCTTTGGGATGTGCTGGAGAAGGCTTTGCGCAGTGCTCCGACTCTCCTATCATCAAGGCCACCACAGAGTCCAGAACTTAACCCCATTGAGAATCTTTGGGATGTGCTGAAGAAGGCTTTGCGCAGTGCTCCGACTCTCCTATCATCAAGGCCACCACAGAGTCCAGAACTTAACCCCATTGAGAATCTTTGGGATGTGCTAGAGAAGGCTTTGCGCAGTGCTCCGACTCTCCCATCATCAAGGCCACCACAGAGTCCAGAACTTAACCCCATTGAGAATCTTTGGGATGTGCTGAAGAAGGCTTTGCGCAGTGCTCCAACTCTCCTATCATCAAGGCCACCACAGAGTCCAGAACTTAACCCCATTGAGAATCTTTGGGATGTGCTGGAAAAGGCTTTGCGCAGTGCTCCATCTCTCCTATCATCAAGGCCACCACAGAGTCCAGAACTTAATCACATTGAGAATCTTTGGGATGTGCTGGAGAAGGCTTTGCGCAGTGCTCCGACTCTCCTATCATCAAGGCCACCACAGAGTCCAGAACTTAACCCCATTGAGAATCTTTGGGATGTGCTGAAGAAGGCTTTGCGCAGTGCTCCGACTCTCCTATCATCAAGGCCACCACAGAGTCCAGAACTTAACCCCATTGAGAATCTTTGGGATGTGCTAGAGAAGGCTTTGCGCAGTGCTCCGACTCTCCCATCATCAAGGCCACCACAGAGTCCAGAACTTAACCCCATTGAGAATCTTTGGGATGTGCTGAAGAAGGCTTTGCGCAGTGCTTCAACTCTCCTATCATCAAGGCCACCACCGAGTCCAGAACTTAACCCCATTGAGAATCTTTGGGATGTGCTGGAGAAGGCTTTGGGCAGTGGTCCCACTCTCCCATCACCAGGACCACCACAGAGTCCAGAACTTAACCCCATTGAGAATCTTTGGGATGTGCTGGAGAAGGCTTTGCGCAGTGCTCCAACTCTCCTATCATCAAGGCCACCACAGAGTCCAGAACTTAACCCCATTGAGAATCTTTGGGATGTGCTGGAGAAGGCTTTGCGCAGTGCTCCAACTCTCCTATCATCAAGGCCACCACAGAGTCCAGAACTTAACCCCATTGAGAATCTTTGGGATGTGCTGAAGAAGGCTTTGCGCAGTGCTCCAACTCTCCTATCATCAAGGCCACCACAGAGTCCAGAACTTAACCCCATTGAGAATCTTTGGGATGTGCTGGAAAAGGCTTTGCGCAGTGCTCCATCTCTCCTATCATCAAGGCCACCACAGAGTCCAGAACTTAATCACATTGAGAATCTTTGGGATGTGCTGGAGAAGGCTTTGCGCAGTGCTCCGACTCTCCTATCATCAAGGCCACCACAGAGTCCAGAACTTAACCCCATTGAGAATCTTTGGGATGTGCTGAAGAAGGCTTTGCGCAGTGCTCCGACTCTCCTATCATCAAGGCCACCACAGAGTCCAGAACTTAACCCCATTGAGAATCTTTGGGATGTGCTAGAGAAGGCTTTGCGCAGTGCTCCGACTCTCCCATCATCAAGGCCACCACAGAGTCCAGAACTTAACCCCATTGAGAATCTTTGGGATGTGCTGAAGAAGGCTTTGCGCAGTGCTTCAACTCTCCTATCATCAAGGCCACCACCGAGTCCAGAACTTAACCCCATTGAGAATCTTTGGGATGTGCTGGAGAAGGCTTTGGGCAGTGGTCCCACTCTCCCATCACCAGGACCACCACAGAGTCCAGAACTTAACCCCATTGAGAATCTTTGGGATGTGCTGGAGAAGGCTTTGCGCAGTGCTCCAACTCTCCTATCATCAAGGCCACCACAGAGT
This sequence comes from Pelophylax lessonae, assembly GCF_965119305.1. NCBI lineage: Eukaryota > Metazoa > Chordata > Amphibia > Anura > Ranidae > Pelophylax > Pelophylax lessonae. The sequence goes on from NC_138778.1 coordinate 135,403,191, forward strand.
CCAGAACTTAACCCCATTGAGAATCTTTGGGATGTGCTGGAGAAGGCTTTGGGCAGTGGTCCCACTCTCCCATCACCAGGACCACCACAGAGTCCAGAACTGAACCCCATTGAGAATCTTTGGGATGTGCTGGAGAAGGCTTTGTGCAGTGGTCCGACTCTCCAATCATCAATACAAGATCTTTGTGAAAAAATGAATGCAACACTGGATGGAAATAAATCTTGTGACATTGTAGAAGCTTATCAAAACAATGCCACAGCGAATGCGTGCCATAATTAAAGCCAAAGGTGTTTCAACGTGTGTGACCTTTTTTTTTGGTAGCGACTTTTCTTTTGGCCATGCAGCGTATACACACACTGTCTACTTCATTAGGTACACCTTGCTAGTACTGATTTGGACCCTCTTTTGCCTTCATTCTTCATTGCATAGATTCAACAAGGAGTTGAAAACATTCTTTAGAGATTTTGGTCCACCTTGACATGATAGCATCACACAGTTGCTGCAGATTTGTCAGCGGTACATCCATGATGCCAATCTCCCATTCCATCACATCACAAAGGTGCTCTATTGGATGAGATGTGGTGATTGTGGAGGCTATTGGAGTACAGTGACCTCTTGTCATGTTCAAGAAAACAGTTTGAGATTATTGGAGCTTTGTGACATGGTGCATTATCCTGCTGGAAGGAGCCATCAGAAGATGGGTACACTGTAGTCAAAAAGGCATGGTCAGCAACAATACTCAGGTAGGCTGTGGTGTTTAAACAATGCTCAGTACTAAGGAGTCCAAAGTGTGCCAAGAAAATATCCCCCACACCATTACTGGTAGACAACAGGCTTGGCAGTGGCATGCAATGCCAAGCCGCTGCAAGCAAAGCCAACAGAATACTGGGATGTATAAAAAAGGGGATTCACTCCAGAAATAAAGAGATTATTCTCCCGCTCTACAAGACTCTGGTCCGGTCACATCTGGAGTATGCTGTCCAGTTCTGGCCACCGGTCCTCAGGAAGGATGTGCTGGAATTGGAGAAAGTCCAGAGAAGGGCAACAAAAATAATTAGGGGAATGGAGGACATCAGCTATGAGGAAAGACTACAAGCCCTGAACCTATTCTCTCTGGAGAAGAGACGATTGAGGGGGGATATGATATCAATGTACAAATACTGTACTGGTGACCCTAGCATATGAAAAAACCTATTCAGAGAAAGGAGATACAATAAGACACGTGGCCACTCACTAAAACTAGAGGAGAGGCGGTTTAACCTTAAAATACGCAGGGGGTTCTTCACTGTAAGAGCAGTAAGGATGTGGAATTCTCTTCCGCAAACAGTGGTATCAGCAGGGAGCATTGATAGTTTCAAAAAACTATTAGATGGGCACCTTAAAGACCACAACATACAGGGGTATACAATGTACGGTTAACAGCAAACACACACACACACATCATAGGTTGAACTGGATGGACTGATGTCTTTTTTCAACCTCACTAACTATGTAACTAGGTAATTACACCACCACCAGCCTGAACAGTTGATACAAGGCAGGATGGTTCCATGCTTTCATGTTGTTGATGTCTAATTCTGACCCTACCATCTGAAAGTTGCAGCTGAAATCGAGACTCATCAGTCCAGGTAATGTTTTTCCAATCTTTTATTGTCCAGTTTCTTGTTCCTAGCTGACAGCCATGGCAACCGACGTGGTCTTCTGCAGCTGTGGCCCATCTGCTTCAAGGTTTGATGTTTTGTGCTTTCAGAGATGGCATTCTGCATACCTTGTTTGTAATAAGTGGTTGAGTTACTGTTGTCTTTCTATCATCTCCAACCAGTCTGCCCATTCTCCTCTGACATCAACAAGGCATTTTCCACCACAGAGCATCTGTGGGACATCTTTAAACGGAAGGTGGAGGAGTGCAAGGTTTCTAACATCCATCAGCTTTGTGACGCCGTCATAGAGGAGTGGAAGAGGACTCCAGTGGCAACCTGTGAAGCTCTGGTGAACTTCTGTTGAAGAGGGTTAAGTCAGTGCTGGAAAATAATGGTGGCCACACAAAATATTGACACTTTGGTCCCAATTTGGACAGTTTGACTTAGGGGTGTACTCATTTTTGTTGCCAGCGGTTTAGACATTAATGGCTGTGTGTTGAGTTATTTTGAGGGGACAGCAAATTTACACTGTTAGTGCCGGTTCACATTTCTGCGATCACAGAGATCGCATGTAATTCGGAGTGCACTGCTCCTAAAATTACATGCGATGTCTGTGCGGTGCAAATTCAGCCATACAGTTTGTATGGCTGAATTTGCACCGCAATCGCACTCAACTCGCACAGGACCCTTTTTTTGGTCCGCAGCAGAATCAGATCTCATGGTGGTTCACACTAGTGCGAACCAATTCTGTGTGAACTTACAGATCGCACTGCGATATGCGATCTGATCTGGGGGTGTCGTTAACTTTTAATTGACACCCCCAGCATATCGCATGGCAGTGTGAACTGCCAGGGATGCGGATGCGATGCGGGAACACGCTGTATATTAGCATCGTTCCCGCATCACACAAATGTGAACCGTCACTTATACAAGCTGTACACTCACTACTTTACATTGTAGCAAAGTGTCATTTCTTCAGTGTTGTCACATGAAAAGATTTAATAAAATATTTACAATAATGTGAGGGGTGTACTCACTTTTGTGAGATACTGTTCCAAATCAAGTTCAATATACCAAGACATATGTAGATGCAAAATTGAAAAGTTTTTTGTATTGCTATAAAGTGGCAACATATACAAAGAGTGCTCTCGTGCAAAATGTGGCAAAATGACATGACCGTGAAGTGCGAACGATTCATAATCATAAAGTGCTGATAATGTATAAACAATCAATAGGATAAAAGTGGCCACAAATATTAGTTATACGATCCAAAAATCTACAATAAAAAAAAAAGGAAAGTCCCCAAAACACTCCAATCTTGTGCTGTATGTGCTTCTTTAGAGGTAATTCTCATACAACATACCCAGTGTGATCCTTCACCATTCACACTAAATTGACTCACCAGAACAATTGACTGGTCACGTTAGAAACCAGCTACTGCGCCAAATATCGATCTCTTCAATGAGTAATGACTCCACATTACTGGTTTCCTGCAATAAACCCTCTCACACAGGTCCTGATCACCCATGAAAGGAGGATAGCCGAAGGAAGACTTCTATAGCGTAAAAACATCTAAAAACAGGTTTTATTTAAAATAAGTAAAAGCACTCACATTTTCGTAGTGTCTTCAAACAAACAAAGCTTATTCATGTAGTCTATTGTCTCCGGAAGATACGATACTGGCGTGTGCAGTGACGTCAGCATCCCTGCCCCACCCTATGCGTTTTGTCACGTGACGTCCTCACAGACACTTCGGTTATGGTTATGCATCGTTTGCACTTTATGATCATGTCATTCTGCCACATTTTGTATATGTTGGCACTTTATATCAAATTTCATTTGTTGCTCATTTTTAGCACTATTTGCATATTAGTGTGTTAAGTCACTGAAGAAGTTATATATATTAGTCCGCAGTGGTGTTAATGGGTACAGCGGGTAGCACAGACCAGCGCTGCTCTTTTCCTAAGTGTTTTATTTGATGCTCTATCAAAGCAAGAGTGGCAGCGGTCTGTTTATTGATATTTAAGTCTCCAAATATTTTTTGTGGCTCTGTTTTCATTTGATTTTATGTTTGAAGTCCAGTCTGTGTGACAACCATGGCTCCCTCCATAGATGCAGTGCAGGAATGAGTGTAGTCACCCAGGGACAGAAAACATATTAGTCACAGGAATTCCAAGTGACATTTTTTTTTTCTTTTTAGGTTTAGTAACACTTACAGGTCTTGTCCCTCCCCCAGCCTATGATTGGACATTGAAAGCAGAAGCAGGCCACTTACCTGTCACCCTGCTATCTCTTCCTATCAGCATGCTCCTTGTCAGCACATAGCACAACTGAATTGTTCCCTGTGCTGCTTCTCCTTGTTCCAGTCTAAGCTCTGCTACAAGAGTCAAATGTAGGTATTTACAATGCTTGTAATTAAAACAAAATGATACAATGTATTAATGGATACTAATTTGCATGAATTTGTGTCTTTTATGTACTCAAGTTTAGTCTTAAAGTAGAACTATATTTTCATTTTGAAAAGAGCAAGGATAGGGTTATAACCCCTGTCAGATTTTTTTTTCCCACCATCTGTGTCTCATCGTGGAGATTTCCCTTCACTTCCTATCCCATACCCAAACAGGAAGTGAGAGGAAATCCCTGCAAGCAAAAGTGAAGATTTGGATGTTTTAAAAAAAAAATAACAAAGGTCATACTTACCTGCTCTGTGCAGTTGGTTTTGCACAGAGAAGCCCCGATCCTCCTCTTCTTGGGTCCCTCACCGGCACCACTGGCTCCTCCTTCTTGACCAGTGCCCCCAAAGCAAGCAGCTTTCAATGGGAACACTGCTGCATCTATAAGACACATAAAGCTTGGCCCCACCCCCACTCTCTCCTCATTAACTCTCTGGCTGTGTTTGTCACCAGTTGAAGCCAATGGCTGTCTCAGCCAATGAGGAGAGGGAGTCCCGGGACAGCCGAGTCTCTCATGCACATCACTGGATCAAGAGGGAGCTCAGCTGAGTATTAGGGGGGGCTGTGGGGGGAGCAGCACACAGAAGGTTTTTTACCTTCATGCATAGAATACATGAAGGTAAAAACCTTCAGCTTTTACAACCACTTTAAGGGAATCTCTTGGGGACCCCCAGCTCACCAAAACTACTGTCCCCATTGGAAGAGTTCCTCTCTATTACTTTTCTGGGGACAACCCAAATTTTAGGATTTTCTTTTACTTTCACTTGCAATAAAATTAGTAATAGTAAGGGGACAAAGAGGGTGAATCTTCTTAACGGGGACACAGACAGCAAAAAAAAAAAAAACTGACAGATGTTCTAATCCCTCTCCACTTTATCCAAAACCCAAAACAGTTTTGCCTTTACTTACACTTCAAAATCTTATATCAACAATTAACCACTTGCCGACCACCCGGCACAGATATACTGTGGCAGGCTGGCTCGGATGCGCGAACCACCTTACCTGTACGACAGTTCGCGGGAGCGCTCCTGGGGGGCACGAGCCCACCCCCATTAGGAAGTGGGAAAGTCGATCCTTGGGGCCGACGGCTGCAATTTCAGCCGGGCACCCGCAATATCTCCCCACTGAGAAAGAACAACGGTCAGCTGTTGTAAACACAGCTGACCGTTCTTCTCTCTGAAATGATCACAGAGCTCCTGGGATCCTTCTATATAGGATCACAGGTCTCTGTGTTGATTCTACAAGTCCCTCCCGCTCACGGTTAGAAAACACCCCCTAAAAATGACATAAATCTTTCCCCTAGTCTGTAGATGCGATAACTTTTGCGCAAACCAATCAAAATACGCTTATTGGGATTTTTTTTTGCCAAAAATATGTGGCAAAATACAAATTGGCCTAAAATGATGAAAAAAAAAACATATTTTTGGCCTGGTCATTAAGGGGGCAAAAAGTCCAGAAGTGGTTAATAAAAGAGACATACAGTGCATCCGGAAAGTATTCGCAGCGCTTCGATTTTTCCAAAATGGATTAAATTCCTTATTTTCCCCAAAATTCTACAAACAATACCCCATCATGAAAGAAGTTTGTTTGAAATCTTTGCAAATTGATCAAAAATAAAAAATGAAAAAATCCCATATAGTGTACATAAGTATTCACAGTCTTTGCCATGACACTCAAAGGCTGAGCTCAGGTGCATCCTGTTTCCACTGATCATCCTTGAGATGTTTCTACAACTTGATTGGAGTCCATCTGTGGTAAATTCAGTTGATTGGACATGATTTGGAAAGGCACACACCTGTCTATATAACGTCCCACAGGATACAGGGTACAGAAACATTTCTGCAGCATTGAAGATCCCAATGAGCACAGTGGCCTCCATCATCTGTAAATGGAAGAAGTCTTTAACCACCAGGACTCTTCCTAGAACTGAGAGATCGGGGGAGAAGGGCCTTAGTCAGGGAGCACTCCACCAATCAGGCCTGTATGGTAGAGTGACCAGTTGGAAGCCACTCCTCAGTAAAAGGCACATGACAGCCTGCCTGGAGTTTGCCAAAAGGCACCTGAAGGACTCTCAGACCATGAGAAACAAAATTCTCTGTTTTGATGAAACACAAATTGAATTTTTTGGCTTGAATGGCAAGGGTCCTGTCTGGAGAAAACCAGGCACCGCTCATCACCTGGCCAATACTGTTTTTACAGTAAAGCATGGTGGTAGCAGCATCATGCTGTGGGGATGTTTTTTAGAGGCAGGAACTGGGAGACTAGTCAGGATCGAGGGAAAGATGAATGCAGCAATGTACAGAGACATGCTTGATGAAAACCTGCTTCAGAGCGCTCTGGACCTCAGACTGAGGCACAGGTACATCTTCCAACAGGACAATGACCCTAAGGACACAGCCAAGGTAACAAAGGAGTGGCTACAGGACAACTCTGAATGTCCTTGAGTGGCCCAGCCAGAGCTCAGAATTGAACCCGATTAAACATCTCTGGAGAGATCTGAAAAATGCTGTGTACCGACACTCCCCATCCAACCTACATAGTTACATATTTAGTGAGGATGAAAAAAGACACCAGTCCATCCAGTTCAACCTATAATGTGATGTGTGTATGTGTTTGCTGTTAACTCATTTATGTTGTGGTCTTTAAGGTGCCCATCTAAGAGAAACTATGGTTGCTCCCTGATGATACTACTGATGGAGCTTGAGAGGTCCTGCATAGAAGAAACTTCCCAAAAATAGGTGTGCCAAGCTTGTAGCATCATACTCAAAAAGACTTGAGGCTGTAATTGGTGCCAAAAGTGCTTCAACAAAGTATTGAGCAAAGGGTGTGAATAATTATGTACATGGGACTTTTTTTTTTTTTTTTAAGAATTTGCAAAAATTTTAAACAAACTTCTTTCACGTCTTCATTATGGGGTATTGTTTGTGGAATTTTAAGAAAAAAAATGCATTGAATCCATTTTGGAATAAGGCTGTAACATAACAAAATGTCGAAAAAGTGATGCGCTGTGAATACTTTCCGTATGCACTGTAGATAGAGACATTTGAGTTTTCTCTAGTGGCTAATCTACAAATCTCTATGTTTAATACAATGACAAAAATATGAAGAAGCAAGACTATAAAATGTGAAAGTCACATCAAAAGTCACTGTAAGTGAAACACAAAAATAAAAATATAATTTATGTGTGCAAAGAAAACAGTATACTTTCTATTATTGAGAACTTCTTAATTAAACAACTTCGAATTACTAAGGATACAGATAATATTGGACAACAGCTATTGAGCAGTGTGTATATATATATATATATATACACACATATACATACATACAAACAAACAAACATACATACATTTAGCCATAGGCGTCCATTCCGACTGCTTCCATTGAGCTTAGTGTTGATTACATCCTATTTGGTGTATCCTGATGGCCTTTGGAGACATGACCTCAGGACATGGAAGCTCAGTGCTGCACTCACCTAAACTGATCTCATAACTAAAACAGGTTTGACCATAGTTAGCTTTAATGGTAAAATCTCATAGATTGCTCACTGAGGATCCTACATTGTGGCTGTGGCTGCTGGGACATGATGACAGTACATAAATGCATGAACAGGCACAGATAAGCTTGACAGCAACAGTTACGACACATACAGTACATACAAATTCTAATTGTCACCATACACATAGTGATATGTGATCATTCTAGGTACGAGCGAGCATGGACTAGCCATTCATCATTGATTACAATATCCAAGGATGCAACACACACTTTGTGATCAACTGAAAATATTGATCAAAAACAAGATCTATCAGTTATAAATCTAGCTGAGGAAGAAATGTTTGTTTAATCGATCTGTATTTGGCTCGATTCACACCTATGCCTGTTGCAGTGGCGGCTGGTGCTCCACGGGCCAGGGGGGATGGCAGACAGACCGCACCATACCTCCCCCCCCCCGGACCACACCAGGCCGCACACCAAACCCCGCCCCGTTTCCGACTCACTCACCCTGCCTGGACATGTGGTGGGAGGGCAGCCAGCAGCAGCAAACGACTGCCAATGGCATGGCTTCTCCTTTCGGCCAAATGGGTTTCAGGACCCACTTCCTGATTGGCCAGGAGGAGGATCCGTGTGACAATAGCGGATATTCATTCACTATTGTCACACAACTGGGTGGGCTCGAGGCGCAGTGCTCTGCGCCCCGAGCCCTCCCTTTTTTTTAGCCTATTAGAGCCAATACTGGGGACTAGATCTTTGCACTCTACCTGCTTTTTTTGATTGCAGCCTCCAGAGTTCAGTTCCTCTTCTACTCAAAATAAACCTTTCATCAAACCTCTACAGTAAAAAACTGTTGTTTGAAAAGCCAGTGTAAATTAAAGAAACGGTGAAAAAAGTCAGTCTTTTTTTTTTTTTAACATATTCTTTCTTCATGTCAGAACAGGATGTGATGGGAAATCTCTCCAATGGGGATACTGTCCACAATAAAAACGAAATTTTAGAGTAAGGACTGTACTGGTGACAACCCTTCCAGGCATTTCTTGTAATAGTGTCACAGGGACAGCACGTTTTTTTAACAACATCAAAATGAAATGTTATGTATGCTGGGGGTGGGAGAAGAATTAGCCAATGAAGGGTAGACAGCAGTTGTAAGTAGGGTTGCAATTTTATGCAGAGATAGTAAACTTAGCATATCAATCTGCCCAACATGCAGCAACTTAGAGACACCTTCTTCTGCTCAGTTGCCAACGAGCTCAGTTGCAGTTTCTTCATGAAGTATCACAAAGAAAAATGTGGCGTGTGTGTAGTGTGGAGCTGCCAAACACCTGGAGACATTGCCAATATAGTGGGTGTTAATTTACAGTGTATAGCTTAGCTTTAAGTATAGAAGAAAATCAATTTTTTTCATTCACTGGTGTCCACCATAATCCTTCCTTCATTGGTGATCAGTGGTAATATCGTTATAATTCCCCAGCACTGATGGTCAGGGGAAGGCTGAAATAATAACCTCCACCAGTATTAAAGGTCAGGGACTAGCTGTAATAATAACCTCCCCCAGCACTGTTGGTGAGGGGCAGGTTGTAATAAAAACCTCCACCAGCATTGAAGGTCAAGAACAGGCTGTAATAATAACCTACCCTATCATTGATGGTCAGGGGCAGGCTGTAATAAAACCCTCCACTATCATTGATAGTTGGGGACAGGCTATAATAATAATAATAATCTTTACCACATTGATGGTCAAGAACAGACTGTAATAACCTCCCCTAGCATTGATGGTCAGGGGCAGGTTGTAATAATAACCTCCCCCAGCACTGTTGGTGAGTGGCAGATAGTAATAAAAACCTCCACCACCATTGAAGGTCAGGGGCAGGCTGTAATAATACCCTCCACTATGATTGATGGTTGGGGACAGGCTATAATAATAATAATCTTTACCAGCATTGATGGTCAGGGACAGAATGTAATAATAACCCCCACCAGCATTGATGGTCAGGGGCAGGCTGTTATAATAACCTCCACCAGCATTGATGGTTGGGGCAGGCTGTAATAACCTCCACCAGCATTGATGGTCGGGGGCAGGCTGAAATAACCTCCACCAGCATTGATGGTTGGGGCAGGCTGTAATAACCTCCACCAGCATCGATGGTCAGGGGAGGCTGTAATAACCTCCACCAGCACTGATGGTCGGGGCAGGCTGTAATAACCTCCACCAGCATTGATGGTCGGGGCAGGCTGTAATAACCTCCACCAGCATCGATGGTCAGGGGAGGCTGTAATAACCTCCACCAGCACTGATGGTCGGGGCAGGCTGTAATAACCTCCACCAGCATTGATGGTCGGGGGCAGGCTGTAATAACCTCCACCAGCATTGATGGTCAGGGGGCAGGCTGTTATAATAACCTCCCCCAGTATTGATGGTCAGGGAGCAGGCTGTAATAACCTCCACCAGCACTGATGGTCAGGGCAGGCTGTAATAACCTCCACCAGCATTGATGGTCGGGGCAGGCTGTAATAACCTCCACCAGCAGTGATGGTCCGGGGGCAGGCTGTTATAATAACCTCCCCCAGTATTGATGGTCAGGGAGCAGGCTGTAATAATAACCTCCACCAGCATTGATGGTCAGGGGGCAGGCTGTAATAATAACCTTCACCAGCATTGATGGTCAGGGGGCAGGCTGTAATAATAACCTTCACCAGCATTGATGGTCGGGGGCAGGCTGTAATATTAACCTCCCCCAGTATTGATGGTCGGGGGCAGGCTGTAATAATAACCTCCACCAGCATTGATGGTCAGGGGCAGGCTGTAATATTAACCTCCCCCAGCATTGATGGTCAGGAGGCAGGCTGTAATAATAACCTCCACCAGCATTGATGGTCAGGGGGCAGGCTGTAATATTAACCTCCCCCAGCATTGATGGTCAGGGGCAGGCTGTAATATTAACCTCCCCCAGCATTGATGGTCAGGAGGCAGGCTGTAATAATAACCTCTACCAGTATTGATGGTCGGGGGCAGGCTGTAATAATAACCTCCACCAGTATTGATGGTCGGGGGCAGGCTGTAATAATAACCTCCCCCATCATTGATGGTTGGGGGCAGGCTGTAAAAAATTACCTCCACCAGTATTGATGGTCGGGGGCAGGCTGTATTAATAACGTCCACCAGTATTAATGGTTGCGGGCAGGCTGTAATAATAACCTCCCCCTAACATTGGTGGCCAATGGTAGGCTTAGGCTGTAATTAGAACCCCCCCCCCCCCCCTGAATTAGTAAGGACTGTACATCTACTGTTGGGCAGAGGTCACACAATTCTGGCTTCTTTCAGTGCCAAGTGTTGGAACACAGAGAGTGCCATTCACCCTACTCTCCTTAGGCTTTGTGCACCCCAATAATGCCACTGAGGAAGAATCTCCCCAATAGGCAATAAAAACCTGACATAAAAAAATCCTTCCCCTCTCCACTCTAAACTAAACATATTTTGGCTCGAGTTGGATCACTCCAGAGTTACCAAACCATAATGCTCAGGCTGTATGCAATCCTTTCCTTGTGGAGTACATTTTTCCAATACAATCCTTCGTATACATAAAAACTGTAATATACAATATTTTAATATAGTATAAAATGCTTCATTCTATTCATATTGTTTAGTCAAACTGTTGTTTTAACCTTTTAAAATGTATTTTTTCCTATGGCTGACAGCCTAGCCATTGTATATTTGGGCAAGGTATTCTTCCTGAAAGCACTGGGTGGAGGTGGTGATGAAGGAAGTTTGTGAATGCTGATGTATATAGGGTAGAGATATGCAGGGCTTGTCTGCTCTTCATGCACCATAAAGACCTCTGTCTACCCCGCAGCTGTAAATTACTCAGCTTCCTAAATGCCTGTGATCTTTCCAGGATAGACCTCTTATCATTATGTTGTTTGCTTATCAGTTAAAGCACAGGTAAAAGGACATCTTCACTTTCCCAGATACAGAATTTGCACAGTCAAGGGTTTTCCCTGTGAACCAGCACTGATTTAGGCAGCCAGCAACAGCATTAAGATAAAATGAATGGATATACACTGCTCAAAAAAATGAAAGGAATACTTTGAAAACACATCAGATCTCAATGGGGAAATATCTCATGCTGGATATCTATACTGATATGGACTGGGTAATGTGTTAGGAATGAAAGGATGACACATTGTTTGATGGAAATGAAAATTATCAACCTACAAAGGGCTGAATGCAAAGACACCCCGATTATCAAAGTGAGAAAAAGATGCAGCAGGCTAGTCCATATTGGTGACATTTCATTGCAGCAACTCAAATAATGGCACTCAGTAGTTTGCATGGCCCCCACATGCTTGTATGTATGCTTGACAACGTCAGGGAATGCTCCTAAAGAGAAGACAGATGGTGCCCTGGGGCATCAACCTGGTGGTGTTGAATAGATCAAAACATAATGTCCCAGAGGTGTTCTATTGGATTTTGGTCAGGTGAGCATGGGGGCCATTCAATGGTATGAATTCCTTCACCCTCCAGGAACTGGCTGCATACTCTCACCACATGAGGCCGAGAACCCAGGATCCACTGCACCAGCGTAGAGTCTGACAATTGGTCCAAGGATTTCATCCCACTACCTAATGGCAGTCAGGGTGCCATTGTCTAGGTTGTAGAGATCTGTGTGTCCCTGTCCCTGTCTCAGCCAATGAGGAGAGGGAGTCACGGGACAGGCTCTCATACACATGGCTGGATTGAGAGAGGTTAAAAACCTTCAGCCTTTAAAAACACTTTTTTGAATACTTTTAAAAGGGACCATTAGTATAAAATTGAGGTGGGGAATAATATATGGAAATTATAGGGGGGGGCCCTAAAGTTGAACTTAAAGTTGCATGTGGCCCTCTTTGGATAGCAAGGTTTAACAGCTTGTTTAGTCTAGGGAGTTTGTAGAGAAATATTTACTATCTCCCGTGCTCCTACAGGCACCAGTCCTCTAAAGCCAGTCATAGACATTTCAAATCTCGGCTGGTACAGCAGGTCTGCCTGAGATTTGAACCATGGCAGGCTTATTGTACCCAAGGTGACTTTTCAATCAACTTGGGTACTACCAGCCCGTTGGTTTTTTCATGAGATGATTGCCGGCAGCTATGGCTGCTAGCAATAATCACTGTGTGTTCTCCCTCCTTGTCACTCAACTGGTTATGGCTCCTTTAACTTCATCACATACAATGCAGTATCAGCAATCCTGCACTGTGCATGAGGACATCAAGGGCCACCTATACTATATTGTCAGAGGAATTGGGACACCTACCTTTACAAGCACATATACTTTAATGGCATCCCAGTCTTAGTCCGTAGGGTTCAATATTGAGTTGGTCCACCCTTTGCAGCTATAACAGCTTCAACTCTTCTGGGAAGGCTGTCCACAAGGCTTAGGAGTGTGTTTATGGGAATGTTTGACCATTCTCTCAGAAGCGCTTTTGTGAGGTCAGGCACTGATGTTGGACGAAAAGGCCTGGCTCGCAGTCTCCACTCTAATTCATCCCAAATGTGTTCTATCGGGTTGAGGTCAGGACTCTGTGCAGGACAGTCAAGTTCCTCCACCCCAAACTCACTCATCCATGTTTTTATGGACCTTACTTTGTGCACTGGTCCAAATCATTTAGTGGAGGGGGGATTATGGTGTTGGGCTGTTTTTTAGGGGTTGGGCTTGGCCCCTTAGTTCCAGGGAAGGGAACTCTTAAGGAATCAGCATACCAAAACATTTTGGACAATTTCATGCACACAACTTTGTGGGAACAGTTTAGGGATGGCCCCTTCCTGTTCCAACATGACTGCGCACCAGTGCACAAAGCAAGGTCCATAAAGGCATGGCTGAGCGAGTTTGGGGTGGAGGAACTTGATTGGTCTGCACAGAGTCCTGACCTCAACCAGATTGCGAGCCAGGCCTTGTCTCCAAAATCAGTGCCTGACTTCACAAATGTACTTCTGGAAGAATGGTCAAACATTCCCATAGACACACTCCTAAACCTTGTGGACAACCTTCCCAGAAGAGTTGAAGCTGTTATAGCTGCAAAGGGTGGGCCAACTCAATAATGAACCTTACGGACTAAGACTGGGATGCCATTAAAGTTCATGTGCGTGTAAAGGCAGGCGTCCCAATACTTTTGGTAATATAGTGTAAATATACAAGATTGAAAAGAAAACTGTCCATGTTCCGCTTTCCTTTTCTTTCTTTTACCCCTGGGGGGCCCTCTACCCCCCTGTTCCTTTCCCTTTTCTTATTTTTTGCTTTTTTGGGTTCTACCACAGATGAGAAACCTATCCTTTGGTATTTATAGGTTCACGTTACTGGGTCTTCCTATTTACTTGTTTATACTTTATATAGTTCTGACTTTATTTGGGACCTTACGATGTTTCGTACTATGGAATGTTTCATTCCTAGCCCCCTGCGTGGGTGAAATTGGTGCTCACTTTAAAAACCCAGTAAAAATTATTGAACCAGAAAAGAAAAAAATTCTCTTGTGTTTCTTTTTTCAACAAAAACATCAATAGATGTAATGGTTATACTGCTGAAAAGGTAAGTACATCCTTGGCCTCAGAAGTTGGTATCGCCCCCTTAAGCAGAAAGTATTTATTGTAAGCATTTTGCACAGCAGCCCACCCGTTTTTGTTGCTGTTTTTTTTTAACTTTGTTCCTGTTTCAGATTCCACTGAACATTTCAATGGGATTCAAATCAGGGCTTTGACTAGGCCAGTCTATAACCCTCTCTTTCTTCTTTTTGAACCATTACTCTGTATTAATAGATCAATTTTTGGTTTAACCATTTGACCTCCGGAAGGTTTTCCCCGCTTTCCTGACCAGGCCCTTTTATGCAATACAGCACTGCATTACTTTAGCTGACAATTGCGCAGTCGTGCGACGCTGTACCCAAATATATTTATGTGCTTGTTTCCCACAAATCAAGCTTTCTTTTGGTTGTATTTGATCACCTCTGCGGTTTTCATTTTTTGGCGTTCTAAACAAAAAAAGACCGAAAATTTTGAAAAAAAATTTTTTTTTACTTTCTGCTATAAAACATAGCCAATAAAAAAATTTAATTTATTCATACATTTAGAGCAATGTGCATTTTGCTACATGTTTTTGGCAAAAAAAAAATCCCAATAAACATATACTGATTGGTTTGCGCAAAAGTTATAGCGTCTACAAATTATGGGATATTTTTATTTATTTTAAAATAAAATTAATGGCAGCAATCAGCGACTTATAGCAGGACTGTGATATTGCGGCAGTCGGGACACTAACTGACACTTTTTGGGGACCGGTGAAACCAATGCAGTGATCAGTGCTAAAAAACATGTACTGTCACTGTACTAATGACACTGGTAGGGAAGGGGTTCATGTCAGGGGCGATCAAAGAGTTAGCTGCGTGCCTGACCAGTGTTTTACTAAAATGTGGGGGTCCTTGTACTAAGGGAAGGCAGAGATCCGAAACACAGGATCAATGTCATCCCCCTAACAGAACGGCAATCTGCCTTGTTTCCATATGCAGACTGCTGTTCTGCCTGTGTAAAGAATAATCAAGTCCACGGTACCCAAAGATCGGCTCTCGCTGTGAGTAATTACAGCAGGAGCGGTCTGCCAGTGACGCGCCCCCAAACCGAAAGAGATAAAACTATAATTCTACCACTTTATAAAACTCTGGTTGGACCGCATCTGGAGTATTCTGTCCAGTTCTGGTCGCAAGTCCTCAGGAGGGATGTGTTGGAGCTGGAGAAAGTCCAGAGAAGGGCAACTAAACTAATTAGGGGGTTGGAGGACTTTAATTATGAAGAGCGTCTGCAATTGCTTGATTTATTCTCCCTGGAGAAGAGACGCCTGAGAGGGGACATGAGAGCACTTTACAAATACCTCAATGGTGATCTCAGCATAGAAAAAAAGCTATTCAGTCGCAAGGATTGCATGAGGACGCGAGGACATACAATGCGATTAGAGGAGAAGCGTTTTAACCTCAGGCAACGTGGGGGGTTCTTTACTGTTAGGGCTACAAGATTGTGGAATTCTCTACCACAAGAGGTGGTTTCTGCGGGTAGTATGGTGGCTTTCAAAAGACTCTTAGACTTACAGCTCAAGGATCAGAACATTATGGGGTATGAGAGATGATTACAGCCACACACACCTACACAGGTTGAACTGGATGGACTATTGTCTTTATTCAACCTCACCTACTATGTAACCAGAGATGTATAGTAACTAAGTAGAACTACTTCACTACTGTACTTAAGTACCGAAATGCGGTATCTGTACTTTCCTAGAGTAGAATTTTTTTCTCCTACTTCCACTTTTACTTCACTACATTTTTTCAATGATTTCAATACTTCTACTCCAATATTTTTTTTTGTGCTGCATAGTTACTCGTTACTATTATAAAAATTACCACTGCCAGAACAGTAGATGGCAGGTTTCATGAAGCTCAAAACGTGTGTATTATCAGCGCATACGAAAATAAAAGCTACTGTATGTATAAATAAAAGCTGCATTTGAAATAATAAAAAACAATATGATGTTCAAACTTTTGACTTCTTTCTTTAATAACTACATAACACAGTACTTGTACTTTTACTTTCAGTACTTGAGTAGCAAATTTTTTTAAAAAACGACTTGCAATACTTAAAGCGGAGTTCCACCCAAAAGTGGAACTTCCGCTTTAGGTGGTCCTAACCCCCTGACATGCCACATTTGGCATGTCATTTGTTTGGGGGGGGAGCGGGTACCTAGTTTTGACAGGTACCCGCTCCCACTTCCGCTCGGAGCGCCGCAGCGCCCTGAGCGGAAGTTCTCCTCTCCCCCTCCCTCCCTGCAATCTTCTGGGACATGTCAAAGGTCCCAGAAGATTGCCGGCTCATCACGGCGCGTAGCGCAACTCGCGCATGCTCAGTGCGTACCCGGCTGTGAAGCCGCAAACTGTCACAGCCGGGTGCCCACAGCAGTGATGCAGGCGCCGAGGGACAGGATCGAGGCTTCGGGCGGCCGCATCGCTGGACCGTTGGACAGGTGAGTGAAATGGCTGGAACTCCGCTTTAAGTACAAAAAATGTTGAATACTTTAGTACTTCTACTCAAGTCACTTTTTGATCGAGCACTTCCACTTCTACTCAAGTCACTTTTAGATCGAGCACTTGTACTTGTACTCAAGTATGGGTTTCGAGTACTTTATACAACTCTGTATGTAACTACAGTATGTAACTACTGGATCACGTACTAGGTACGTGAACCAACGCAGGAGAGCAACCTTGCCAGCGTATATATTCAGTATACAGTCAACTGTACATTTGAACTGTCAGATAGATGGCTTCACATTCTCATTAAGCACACTTTGATATGAAGCAGCATTCATAGTTGACTTGATGATGCAGGCTGCCCAGGTCCTGAAGCAGAAAAGCAACCTCAAACCATAACATTCCCCCACCTTGCTTCACAGTTGGCATTACAATCTTCCTCTGATGTGCTGTATTTGGCTTGTGCCAAACACATCTACTGGTACCATGAACACAACGGCATCTTTGACTGATCAGTCCATAGCATGTTGCTCTAGAACAGGGATATGCAAACTGTGGCCCTCCAGATGTTGCAGAACTACACTGTGGATGTACATGCATGCACTTTGACACCAACTGTTGTAAGAGTTACCGGCAGATTCTGTGATGAAATTTTGGAGTTTTGATTAGTGATCGACCGGTATCGGTTTTTCGTTGCCGATACCGATATTTTGGTCATTGCATATCAGTATCGGCTGATATTTTTTTTTTCTTTTAATTCGACAGGTACTCCTTATGGAGGGATCTGGGGGTCTCAAAGACCCCAAACCCCTCCTCTGCACTTAAAAGCATTCAAATGCCAAGTTTGGCTGTTTTGAATGTTGTCATTTTTTTTAACCGGTTGCCGACCGCCGCAAGTACATATACTGCGGCGGTCAGCCCTGGCCAGGCAAAGTGACGTATGGGTACGTCACTAGCCTGTAAGCCAATAGGGGGCGAGCGCGCGCCCCCGGAGGTGCGCTCCCGCCCCGTTCATGGACACCTCCGTGCGTGTGACCGACGGACCCGATGTCCGCCGGTCACTCGCGATCGTCCGCTGTGAAGGGAGAAAGGCAGGCGGCTAATGTAAACAAAGCCTCCTGTAATTCTCCCCTGTGTAACAGCAGAGATCATAAGGTCCTGTTATGTAGGACCGTTGATCTGTGCTGTTACATAAAAAGCCACATCCCTGCACAGTTAGAAGGACGCCCCTAGGGACACACTTAACCCCTTCCCTGCCAGTGTCATTTTTACAGTAACGGTGCATATTCATAGCACTGATTACTGTAGTAATGTCACTGGTACCCCCAAAAGTGTCAAAAATGTCAGTCAAGGGTCCGATCTGTCCACCGCAATGTCGCAGTCCCGCAAAAAAAAAAAAAAAAAAAAAAAAAAAAAAAATCGCAGATCGCCGCCATTACTTGTTAAAAAAAAAAAAAAAAACAACAACAAAAATTACAAAAATCTTTCCAGTAGTTAGTAAACGCAATAACTTTTGCGCAAACCAATCAAAATACGCTTATTGTGATTTTTTTTACCAAACATATGAAGCAGAAAACAAATTGGCCAAAAATGTTAAAAAATTTAGATTTTTACATTTTTTTGGGGAATTTCATATAAAAAAATGTGAAAAATATTGTTATTTTTTGCAAAATTGTCGCTCTTTTTTTGTTTATAGCGCATGATCAAAAAAAAAAAAAAAAAAAAAAAAAAAAAAAAAAAAAAAATCGCACAGGTGATCAAATACCACCAAAAGAAAGCTCTGTTTGTGGGAAAAAAAAGGACGTCAAATTTGTTTAGGTACAGCATCGCACGACCACGCAATTGTCCGTTAAAGTCACACAGTGCCAAATCGCAAAATAGGCCCTGGTCAGGAAGGGGGTAAAATCTTCCGGGCTTAAGTGGTTAATTTGGCGCAGAGTAGGTTTTTTCATGGAGACCCGATCAGAGACGAATGCGGCTTTGATCGGGTCTTCGGCGGCCATGCAGGCTGGTTGCCCGGGTCTCCCGGTGGGATGGGAGACCCGGGCGAGCCGCGAAAGGCGGCGGGATTGAGGAGACGTCCCCTTACGCTCCTTGTAATGACAGTCGAGCGGCTTCTCAGCCACATCGGTTGTTGTTACAAGACAGCTGACCGTCGGCTATGGACACCGGTACCGGGGGGGTGATGCCTCTAGCTGCAGACATCACTCCGGTACAGCACTTTCCCGAAATATTGGCAATATCGGTCACCTCAGGGGGCGATTCCGATATATCGGGGAAAGTGCATATAGGCCCTCGATATATCGGCTTTCCCGATAATCGGTCGATCTTTCCTTTTGATCTGATGTTTGCCACTTCCATACCGCTGAACGTCATATGACCTCCTGGACTTTGAGTGGAGATATCTGAAAGATGGGTGCAGATATAATTTGAAAGATATGGGTGCATATGGAATATCTGAAAGATGGGTGCAGATATCATTTGAAAGATATGGGTGCATATTGGATATCAGAAAGATGGGTGCAGGGCATCATTCAGATATCATTTTTTTTCTGCCAGCGATTCCCTGCATTGTAAGAACAATCATAGTGGAAGCTCAGCCGCTTGATTGTTTTTACAGGCATCAGGAGGGGATGATCCCCCCTATTCCCGCCGCCCTCCTGTGCTTCCACCGGCTCGCCTGTGCGACTGGCGAGCTAGGAAGGAATCTGCCAGTGGTGGAAGTTTACCATAGAGCTGACCGAGGACCAGATGGTCCTCAGTCAGCTCTTTCACTTTCGAAAGGCCGGGCGCAACAATATGACATAATGTCCAGCCCCGACAGTTGTAAACACTGCCGTGTGTTGGGCTGGAGAGCCTGAGATCGTTTTTTTTTTTTTAACTCAGGCTTTCCAGCCTAGAAGAGAGATATGGGGTCTTAAAGGACCTATCATGCCCTATTCCTATTACAAAGGAATGTTTACAAAAAAAAAAAAAAAAAATGTAAAATAGAAAATGTAAGAATAAAAAATTTAAAATAAAACAAACATTTAAAAAAAAAAAAAATTAAAGCACCCCTGTCCCCTCATGCTTGCACGCAGAAGCGAAAGCATATGTAGGTTGTGTCCGCATATGTAAACAACGTTGAAACCACATATGTGAGGTATCCCTGAGAACATTAGAGTAAAAATAAAAATTATAGCCCAAGACCGACTCTGTAACTCTAAACAGGTAACCTGTAAAACATTTTAAAGCGTTGCCTAGGGAGATTTTTAAATACCAAAGTGTGGCACCATTCCATGAGCGTGCGCATGTTAGGCATCTATTTATTTGGCGTAACATCTTTCACATTATACAAAAAAATTGGGGTAAATTTACTTTAAATTTACTTTAAAAAAAAAAAAAAAAAAAAATCGCTTTTGAAAAATTGCTGCGCAAATACCATGTAACATAAAAAAAATTTTAAGGAGCACCATTTTATTCCCTAGGGTCTCTGCTAAATATATATATATATAATGTTTGGGGGTTCTGAGTAATTTTCTAGCAGAAAAATTATGATTTTTACATGTAGGAGAGGAATGCTAGAATTAGTCTGGTATGGAAGCCGTTAAAGGGGATCTTCACCCTAGAAAGAAAAATTGAAGTCAGCAGGTACAAATACTGTAGCTGCTGACTTTTAATAAAAGGACACTTACCTGTCCAGGGATCCAGCATTCTCCTCACCTGGGCCAGTTTATCACTGGTCTGCTTGTCCCTGGCATGTTTAGTGTGGGAAGCTGGCTGTGACTCCCTGCGGCTTTAAAGCCGGATTCCCACTGCGCATGCCCGAGCAGTGCTATGCTTTGTGATTGTGGTTGCAAAGAAAGGGGGGGCTGAAGTGGGAACAGGCACCGATCAAATCTAGGTACCCCCCCCCAAAAAAAAAATAATGTACCAATGTGATAGAGGAGGGGTGGAGGAGGACATAAATTTGAACTCCCCCTTCTGGGTAAAGTTCTGTTTTAAGAAAGACTGGTTCCACCTGCATACTCTAAGGAGGTTCTAATCATTGGTTCCTAATCTAGAACACCTTATTCTAATTTCATTCACTGTTTCCATGTGACAGATCTGCATTTTCAGTAATTCAATTTTCCCCAGAGCTTAGCGAATGTGATGAAATTTCACCTTGCAAAGAAAACCAAATCCTATGCATGAAAAAAATCAATAAAATGTTGCTTTCACATGATTGGATGATGGAAGTCAGCAAGCTTCACCTCATTCACTAAGCTCTGGGGAAAATTCCCTTGCAAGGTGAACAGTCTGTTTGTCTTTAGTAAATAAACCCCAATGTGTAATTTGTTTAAAGTATATTACTTTTATCTGTAGGTATTGTTTGAATGAAGCTCTACTGTTTGCCTGTCCAAATATGTTCAAAAAGTCAACACTCTCCATTTTGATCTTTTTCTCATTGTGATCTCACCTGTAAGCCCAAAACGTTGAGAATAAGTAGTGAAAAAAAGTACTATATTTTATATAAAACAATAAGGAAGTGTATATTTAGAGGCTATTATGGACATTAAGTGTCCATTCACACTAGTCCGACTTGTCAGGCGACTTGGTCAGCCTGACAAGTCACGCACTGTCGCGGTCCATTGACTGCTACAGGAGCCGTTCTAATAGGAGCGACACAAGTCGCTCCGACTTAGAAAAAGGGTCCTGTACTACTTCGGGGCGACCTGGAGTGACTTGAATAGACATTAATTTTATGAAGTCTGTGCAAGTCGTGCCGAAGTCGCGCTGCACGTGACTTCACAGGTCGCCCCCTAAGTCAGAGTAACCTAGTGTGAACCGAGCCTAATGGTACTAATATGAACAACAACACATACATAGTCTAAAATAGTATTTTATTACAACAATATATTAAAACATATACAAAATTTGTGCCACAGTAAGGCACTAAAACCATCTTCATGTTCAAACATATTAATTATTTTTCAAACATTTGTTATATCGGTTACTATTTTTTTTTTTATAGATAAGGTTGCTCTCTAATATACTCCCAAGGAAGTGGATACTACCGTGAAACATGTCAGAAGATATGGATATACTCTATGTGATAGACCATGAGTATCAGCCTTTTGGTATCAATATATGATTATACATGTCTTTTGGTTCATAGCTGCAGCAGCTTTAGAAATACATGGGTATGCTCCCCCAAATTTTTTGCCTGTTTATTATGTATTCGGTCTGACCAGACTATCGAGGTTGAGCAACCCTCCCCACCCCCCCACACACACCTGTACTCAATCAGTGTCCACCATCTAGTGGATATAGTAGGAGTCCCCTGTAGTGCATTTGCACATCCTTCCCAGCATGGAGTGTTGTCTCCAAGGGTTAGAAAGGCTGGATTCATCTCTTTTTCATGGATAGTGTAGGACCCACTGATAATGGGGTACTTTGACGCAGTAGTGGGCTTGAGCACGATATGGCCATATGGTGGGACCAAACCCCCATTTTAATTTATGGATTGTCTTCAGATTTGGTAGTTATTTCTTTTGCATTTGCGCGCTATTCTTTTTTAATATCAATATATGATTATCCATATAAAGGACAGCGGTTTTAGTGCCTTACTGTGCACAAACTTTGTACAGGTCCCTCTCAAAAAATTAGCATATTGTAATAAAGTTCATTATTTTCTGTAATGTACTGATAAACATTAGACTTTCATATATTTTAGATTCATTACACACAACTGAAGTAGTGCAAGCCTTTTATTGTTTTAATATTGATGATTTTGGCATACAGCTCATGCAACAAAATTCCTATCTCAAAAAATTAGCATATTTCATCCGACCAATAAAAAAAAAAGTGTTTTTAATACAAAAAAAGTCAACCTTCAAATAATTATGTTCAGTTATGCACTCAATACTTGGTCGGGAATCCTTTTGCAGAAATGACTGCTTCAATGCGGCATGGCATGGAGGCAATCAGCCTGTGGCACTGCTGAGGTGTTATGGAGGCCCAGGATGCTTCGATAGTGGCCTTGAGCTCATCCAGACTGTTGGGTCTTGCGTCTCTTAACTTTCTCTTTACAACATCCCACAGATTCTCTATGGGGTTCAGGTCAGGAGAGTTGGCAGGCCAATTGAGCACAGTAATACCATGGTCAGTAAACCATTTACCAGTGGTTTTGGCACTGTGAGCAGGTGCCAGGTCGTGCTGAAAAATGAAATCTTCATCTCCATAAAGCTTTTCAGCAGATGGAAGCATGAAGTGCTCCAAAATCTCCTGATAGCTAGCTGCATTGACCCTGCCCTTGATAAAACACAGTGGACCAACACCAGCAGCTGACATGGCACCCCAGACCATCACTGACTGTGGGTACTTGACACTGGACTTCAGGCATTTTGGCATTTCCCTCTCCCCAGTCTTCCTCCAGACTCTGGCACTGTCAGTTACCTTGGTGGAGGCCGAAATGCTGAGAGGGCTTCCCTTGCAGCTCGGTGCGGATCACCCCTGGTGGTGAAACAGGAGATGGCACGTCCCAAGAAGCACTGGATGCGGATGGATCCCGGATGGATGGATGGTGATTCAGGACCGCTTCCAGGAGATCTATAAATGCTCAGAAAAAAGAGATAAAGGTTAATGCCAGGCCGAGGGTCATACACAGATAATCAGACCGAGGAGATGAAGGTACAGAGGGCTGTACAAGAGAGATAGTCCGTGGGATCCAAGCCAAGGTCAGTACACAGGAGATCCAGCAGAGGTGTCTTTTAGAGTAAAGAGTGGTCAGGGAAGCCGAGGTCAAACAAAGGAGAGATGCAGGTACGTCAAAGGAGCAAGCCGGGTCAAACAGGAACAACAGGTAATCGGACAGGTCACGGGTACAGGAGCTGATGATAAACCAGCATTGAAGCACAGCCAGAGAGTGCTTTATATAGGGCCAGGGCTGGGGAGATGGGCGTGGTGACACACCTGCTCTGCCTCCGGCGTTCTATTGTTGCTGAATGCTGATTCCTTTCCTGACAGTGCCCCCCCCCCCAAGGGGCAGCCTCTGGATGCCCTCTGACCATGTTTTTCCGGAAATTTGCTGTGAAATTCTCTCAGAAGTTTAGGAGCATGGATATTACCCAATGGTTCCCAGGAATTGTCCTCCGGGGGGTATCCTTTCCATTTAATTAAGTATTGAGTGCGATTGCCTCTCCGTCGGCAATCTAAGATAGTCTCGATCTCAAATTCAGGCTCCCCTTCCACTGCAACTGGAGGAGGTGGTACCTCTTCTCTCCCAGGGTATGGGCTCGGTATTGCGGGCTTCAGTAGCGAGGCATGAAACACCGGGTGAATTTTGAAAGAACCGGGCAAGACTAATTCAAAGGCCACAGGGTTCACCACCCTCTTGACCTCGAAAGGACCAATGAATCTTGGCCCCAACTTCTTGGATGGGCAAGAAAGTTTTAAATTAGTTGACGAGAGCCAGACCTTATCTCCCACCTTGTGTGCAGGGTTCACCTTCCGTTTGAGGTCAAAGAATTTCTTATAATCCTGTTGGGCTTTCTGAATATTGTCCTGTAGTAACTGAAAATTAGCTTTAATGGCAGCCAGTCGATCCAGGACTGCGGGAACCGTGATTTCCTGGTCCAAGTTGGGCAAGAAAGAAGGATGGAAGCCATAATTAGCCCAAAACGGGGTTTGGTTGGTTGCGGAGTGTACAGAATTATTGTAAGCGAATTCTGCGCATGGGAGCAGGGAGACCCAGTTGTCCTGAGAGCTGGTGCAAAAGCATCAGAGGTACTGTTCTAGAGTTTGATTTGTTCTTTCAGTCTGCCCGTTGCTTTGTGGATGGTAGGCAGAGGACAGGGACACTCCAACCGCCAAGGCCTTGCAGAGCTCCTTCCAAAATCTAGAGGTAAATTGAACACCTCGGTCTGATACTATATTATTTGGAAGTCCATGTAACCTGACCACCTCTTTGATGAATGCGTTGGCTGTTTCCAAGGCAGAAGGAGTGCCCATCATGGGCAGGAAATGAGCCATTTTTGAAAGTCAATCTACGACTACTAGGATGGTGGTAAACCCTTCTGAGGGCGGTAGTTCAACTATAAAGTCCATAGATAAACCTTTTTCAGGGCTGCTCTAGAATCGGTAATGGCCTCAACAGGCCCCATGACTTGACTTTTGCCCCTTTGTTCCGTTGGCACGTAATGCAGGAATTCACATACATTCTGCAGTCCTGGTGCAGTTGAGGCCACCAAAAGCGGCGTTAAATAAGTTCGTAGGTTTTTCTCACCCCATAACGTCCGGCGAGTTTGTGGTCATGAAAGGTTTTGAGGACCATCAATCTCACTTGTGCGGGAACAAAAAATTTTTCCTGGTACCAGAGGAGTCCATCCCGTTTCTTTAGAGACTCGGCTTCGAGTCCTGTACATTGGGTAGAGGCTTGTTGAATTGAGGTTTGTAGGTCAGCGTGGATCAGGAAAAAGTTTTGAGCTGACAATATGGTATTGGGCTCCGTTGTGCTGGGAGAGTCTGGAAACATCCGGGACAGGGCATCCGCTTTTCCATTCTTCGACCCTGGCCTGTAGGTGATATGGAAATTGAAGCGTGAGAAAAATAAGGCCCACCGGGCTTGCCGAGGTCTTAGGCGTCTAGCGGCCCTGAGATATTCTAGATTTTTGTGATCCGTGAATATCATAATAGGGTGCATTGCACCTTCCAGCAGGTACCTCCATTTTTCTAAGGCACATTTAATGGCCAGGAGTTCCCGATCCCCCTCATCGTAATTCCTCTCTGGGGGTGACATTTTCCGAGAGAAGAACGCTACCGGATGTAGTAGGGCCTTTGGGCCTTGTCGCTGGGACAGGATAGCCCCTGTGGCTACTTCCGAGGCATCCACTTCGAGGATGTAGGGTAAAGCTGGGTCCGGATGTTGGAGAATAGGTGCGGTCACGAACAGGTTCTTTAACTCATCGAAGGCTGACTGAGCCTCCGGTGACCAGCGGAAGCGGATCTGCTGGCGTGTAAGTTGGGTGATGGGTGTAATAATTGTTGAAAACCCCTTCACAAACCTTCTGTAAAAGTTAGCGAAACCCACAAATCGCTGAACTCCTTTTTTGTCCGTGGGGGCTGGCCACTCCAGAATTGCTTTCACCTTCTGCGGATCCATAGATACACCCCCTGTTGAGATAATGAGCCCTAGGAACTGGATGGACTCTCTCTCAAATTCACACTTCTCCAGTTTAACATAGAGCCCATGTTTCCTCAGGGTGGCTAGTACTTTCTTAACGTGGATCCGGTGGAGTTCCAGAGTGGAAGAAAAGACCAGGATGCCATCTAGGTACACAATTAGGAAGTTGTCCAGAAACTCTCGAAAAATGTCATTCACCAAATGTTGAAAAGTGGCCGGGGCGTTACACAGCCCGAAGGGCATGACCATATATTCGAAGTGGCCAAACCGGGTCCTGAATGCTGTTTTCCACTCATCCCCCTCTCGGATGCGGATAAGGTTGTATGCCCCTCGGAGGTCTAATTTAGTAAAGACCCGAGCAGTCCGGAAGCGCTGAAACAACTCTGGAATCAAAGGGAGAGGATAGCGGTTCTTGATGGTCACCTTGTTGAGTTCCCGGTAATCAACGCAGGGTCTTAATGTACCATCTTTCTTCTCAACAAAGAAGATTCCAGCACCCGCTGGAAAGGACTTTTCCAAGTTTTCATTGTCATAGGTCAGAAGAGTTTCCAATTTCTTCTCAGACAGGGGAAATATTCTTCCGAAAGGGATCTCTGCCCCTGGGAGAAGTTCAATAGGGCAGTCGTAGGGCCTGTGAGGGGGTAAAACATCAGCCTTTTTCTTGTCGAATACATCCCTAAAGTCCGGATAAGCTTCAGGAAGGTCTTCAAGGGGGTCTGGGACCGGCTGGACGGCTAGACAAGTGGCAGGGGCATTGGGTCCAGGAGGGAAGCAATGATCCATGCAGTATTTGGATGAGAAGGAGATCTTCTTCTTTACCCAATCAATTTGGGGATTGTGGGCCTGGAGCCAAGGTAGGCCTAGGATTACCGGAAATAAGGGAGAGGACAAGACATCGAAGCGGATGAACTCTTGATGGCCTGGGCTTGTGATAGTAAGAACCGGATAGGTCTCTTTGGTCACGGGTCCGGAACTAGGGACTCCTAGTTTCTTAGCTAGAGTGCAGTCCAGGAAACAACTACAAGCTCCGGAGTCAATAATTGCCGTGAGCTGGAACCTCTCTTCGGCTACCTGTAGGGAGACAGGAAGGATAAGGTGAGCAGGGGACTGCTCAGAGACCTGACAGTTCAGAACAGACTGTGAATAGCACTTACTAGGCCTCACAGGACAGTTGCGGAGAAAATGGCCAGAAGCTCCACAGTACAGGCAGAGGTTCGCCTGGCAGCGACGTTGTCGCTCTTCGGGGGTTAGGGAGGAACGAATTAGCCCAATCTGCATGGGTTCACCATCTGCAGAGGCATTGGCAGCTGGTCCAGGAAGAGGAGAGGCCGCAAATGGAACCTTAGGCATGACCCAAGTAGCTCGAGCCCCCTGGAGGCGTTCTGAGCGTCTTTGCCGGAGACGCCTGTCCATCTGGATGGCAAGGGAGATTAAATCTTCCAAGGATGCTGGTGTCTCTACCCGAGCAAGCTCGTCCTTTAGAGCTTCAGAGAGGCCATGTCGGTACTGATACTTTAATGCTGCCTCATTCCAGTCCGTGTCGGCTGCCCACCTACGGAAATCTACAGTGTAGTCCTCGGCCGGGCGTTTGTTCTGTTGTAGGGCATATAAGGCAGACTCTGCTGTGACCGTGCGCTGGTGATCTTCATATAATTGGGCCATAGCCACAAAGAAGGAGCTTACGGAATTTAGGATCGGGCTCTTCTGTTCCAGGAGGTTGTGTGCCCAAGTCTGAGGTTCGTCAGCCAATAGGGAAATTATAAACCCTACTTTAATGGTTTCAGAGGAGTAGGGTCCGTCGGGGAGGAGGAGCCAGCTAGGTTAAGTACCCGACCTTCCAGCTGGAAGTAACCATCTTGTAGTCTTTGTACGGCCTGGGTCAGGGCTGAAACCTGTTGGCACAGAGCCTTGAGCGGGGAAGCACCTCTGTCAGCCTCTGACATGGCTGGTTTATGCTGTCAGTCACCTTGGTGGAGGCCGAAGTGCTGAGAGGGCTTCCCTTGCAGCTCGGTGCGGATCACCCCTGGTGGTGAAACAGGAGATGACACGTCCCAAGGAGCACTGGATGCGGATGATTTCCGGATGGATGGATGGTGATTCATGACCGCTTCCAGGAGATCTATAGATGCTCAGAAAAAAGAGACAAAGGTTAATGCCAGGCCGAGGGTCATACACAGATAATCAGACCGAGGAGATGAAGGTACAGAGGGCTGTACAAGAGAGATAGTCCGTGGGATCCAAGCCAAGGTCGGTACACAGGAGATCCAGCAGAGGTGTCTTTTAGAGTAAAGAGTGGTCAGGGAAGCCGAGGTCAAACAAAGGAGAGGAGAGATGCAGGTAAGTCAAAGGAGCAAGCCGGGTCAAACAGGAACAACAGGTAATCGGACAGGTCACGGGTACAGGAGCTGATGATAAACCAGCACTGAAGCACAGCCAGAGAGTGCTTTATTTAGGGCCAGGGCTGGGGAGATGGGCGTGGTGACACACCTGCTCTGCCTCCAGCGTTCTATTGTTGCTGAATGCTGATTCCTTTCCTGACAGGCACCTTGATTTCCGAATGACATGCAAAATTTGCTTTCATCCGAAAAAAGTACTTCGGACCACTGAGCAACAGTCCAGTGCTGCTTCTCTGTAGCCCAGGTCAGGCGCTTCTGCCGCTGTTTCTGGTTCAAAAGTGGCTTGACCTGGGGAATGCGGCACCTGTAGCCCATTTCCTGCACACGCCTGTACACGGTGGCTCTAGATGTTTCTACTCCAGACTCAGTCCACTGCTTCCGCAGGTCCCCCAAGGTCTGGAATCGGTCCTTCTAGACAATCTTCCTCAGGGTCCGGTCACCTCTTCTCGTTGTGCAGCGTTTTCTGCCACACTTTTTCCTTCCCACAGACTTCCCACTGAGGTGCCTTGATACAGCACTCTGGGAACAGCCTATTCGTTCAGAAATTTCTTTCTGTGTCTTACCCTCTTGCTTGAGGGTGTCAATGATGGCCTTCTGGACAGCAGTCAGGTCGGCAGTCTTACCCATGATTGCGGTTTTGAGTAATGAACCAGGCTGGGAGTTTTCAAAAGCCTCAGGAATCTTTTGCAGGTGTTTAGAGTTAATTAGTTGATGCAGATGATTAGGTTAATAGCTCGTTTAGAGAACCTTTTCGTGATATGCTAATTTTTTGAGATAGGAATTTTGGGTTTTCATGAGCTGTATGCCAAAATCATCAATATTAAAACAATAAAAGGCTTGCACTACTTCAGTTGTGTGTAATGAATCTAAAATATATGAAAGTCTAATGTTTATCAGTACATTACAGAAAATAATGAACTTTATCACAATATGCTAATTTTTTGAGAAGGACCTGTATATGTTTTATTAAACTGTTGTAATAAAATACTATTTTAGACTATTTATGTGTTGTTGTCCATATCAGTACCAATAAAGTCCATAACAGCCTCCAAATATACACTTTCTTAATGATTTCAGGACGTAGGTACTTATACCTGTGATATATCTATTGGCACGCAATTTGCTTATATAAAACACTGTTAATGCTGACTGCTGCCTATTATATTCAAAATCAACGCTGCTCAAATGTACAAAAGTGTTCAAATGCAAATGCAGCAAAGGCTGTGTTCAACCTGTGTTGCCTGCAAAGCAAACGCATCTCAATTGGACCTTCTGTGTCCAAGGAAATTCAATGTAGGTCCAACGCAGCCATCCACACTGCAATGTTGAAGTAAATAGGACTTGCATGTAACACACTCTTCAAACATACACTATATTACCAAAAGTATTGGGACGCCTGCCTTTACACACACATGAACTTTAATGGCATCCCAGTCTTAGTCCATAGAGTTCAATATTGAGTTGACCCACCCTTTGCAGCTATAACAGCTTCAACTCTTCTGGGAAGGATGTCCACAAGGTTTAGGAGTGTCTATGGGAATGTTTGACCATTCTTCCAGAAGTACATTGGTGAGGTCAGGCACTGATGTTGGACGAGAAGGCCTGCAATCTCCACTCTGCAGTCATCACTCTCCACTCTGCAGTCATCACTCTCCACTCTGCAGTCATCACTCTCCACTCTGATTCATCCCAAAGGTATTCTATCGGGTTGAGGTCAGGACTCTGTGCCGGCCAGTCAAGTTCCTCCACCCCAAACTTGCTCATCCATGTCTTTATGGACCTTGCATTGTGCACTGGTGCGCAGTCATGTTGGAACAGGAAGGGCCATCCCCAAACTGTTCCCACAAAGTTGGGAGCAGCAAATTGTCCAAAATGTCTTGGCATGCTGACGCCTTAATAGTTCTCTTCACTGGAACTAAGGGGCCAAGCCCAACCCCTGAAAAAACAGCCCCACACTATAATCCTCCCTCCCCCAAATGATTTGGACCAGTGAACAAAGCAAAGACCATAAAGACATGGATGAGCGAGTTTGGGGTGGAGGAACTCAACTGGCCTGCACATAGTCCTGACCTCAACCTGATAGAACACCTTTGGGATGAATTAGAGTGCAGACATTTAGCTAGGCCTTCTCATCCAACATCATTGCCTGACCTCACATATGCGCTTCTGGAAGAATGGTCAAACATTCCCTTAGACACACTCCTAAACCTTGTGGACGGCCTTCTCAGAAGAGTTGAAGCTGTTAAAGCTGCAAAGGGTGGGCCAACTTAGTATTAAATGTGTATAGTGAGTAAAATCAGTGCAAATCCAACAGTGAAATAAATAAATCAATCAAGAATAAATAAATAAACCAAATAAATAAATCCGGCTGCAATCACTAATGTGTGCGCTCACTCCCCAAAAACAATCTATATACCGAAAAAAAGTGTAGCGCCAGAATAAATAATCAATGGGTAATCAAAATGACTAAAACTGGAAAAAAATATAAATCCAGTGAACTAAAATCTAAAAACACACAGTGTAACCCACTCTGGTGAGTATAAAGTGCACTTTATAGAAGAGCACTGTAGAGCATTTATAATGGAGCACTGTAGCACTTTATACTCACCAGAGTGGGTTACACTGTGTGTTTTTAGATTTTAGTTCACTGGATTTATATTTTAACACTTTTTTTAGTCATTTTGATTACCCATCGATTATTTATTCTGGTGCTACACTTATTTTCGGTATATAACTTAGTATTAAACCCTATGGACTAGGACTGGGATGCCATGCAGGGATTGTGAAAGGCAGAAGGTTTATTTTATCTTAATGCATTCTATGAAAAGCCTTCTGTGTGCAGCAGCCCCCCTCACACCTCCTAACACTTACCTGAGCCCGTCTCTGTCCAGCAATGTTGCAGGAGTTTCTCAGCTGCCCAGGACTCCCTTCCTCATTGGCTGAGACAGCAGCGTGGCATGATTAGCTCCCGCTGCTGTCCATCAAAATCAGTCAGCCAACCAGGAGAGAGAGGGGAAAGGGCCAGGTTACGGCTTTGTGTCTGGGAGCTGTGACTCGGCTTGGGTGCCCCCATAGCAAGCTGCTTGATGTGGGTCACTCAACAGGAGGGAGGGGCCAGGAGCACAGAGGAGGGACCTGAGGAGAGGAGGATCCAGGCTGTTCTGTGCAAATCCAACTGCACAGAGCAGGTAAGTATAGCAGGCGTCCCAATACTTTTGATAATATAGTGTATGTTAATCAAGTCAACACTCTCCATTTTGATTTTTTTCTCATTGTGATCTCACTTTTCTAAGCCTAAAAAGTTGTTAACAAAAAAAAAGTTTTTTTATTATAAAACACTCATTATTGACTGCTGCCTCCTCTATTCAAAATCAATGCTGCTCAAATGTATGTGTTCAAATGCAGCAAAGGCTGTGTCCAACCTGCGTTGCCTGCAAAGCCAATCCATCTCATTAGGACCTGCTGTGTCCGAGGAAATTCAATGTAGGTCCAATGTAGCAGCCATCCACACTACACTCTTGAAGTAAATAGTACTCTGCAGAACTGCACTGAGGCCTGCTTCACACCTATGCAGGTTGCAGTTGATACATATTTTAGGTGCATTTTGCGTTTTTCAATACACGTTTTTGATTCATTGAAGTCTATGGAACCAAAAACCCAACCTGCTGATCTCTGGCCCTTTCCATAAAATGCATAGATATGAACCTAACCCATAGAAAACCATGTTAAATGGGCTCTAGTGTGTTTCTGCAAAACTGAAAAAAATGCATAGGAGTGAACCAGGCCTTAACCACTTGCCGACCGCCGTCAGTATATTTACTGCGGCAGTCAGCCGCTCCTGGGCAAACCGACGTAGTACTACGCTGCTCGCCCAGGAGCCTGTAGGGGGCTAGCGTGTGCCGCTGGAGGCACGCTCCCACCCCCGCTCGTTCACAGGCATCCCCGTGCGTGTGACCAGTGGCTCCGATGTCCGCCGGCCACTCGCGATCTCCCGCAGGAGAGGGAGAAAGGCAGGCGGCTGATGTAAACAAAGCCGCCTGTCATTCTCCCTGGTGTAACTGCAGAGATCATACGGTCCTGCTATGTAGGATCATATGTCTCTGTTATGATCTAATAAGCCACACCCCCTGACAGTTAGATTCACGCCCCTAGGGACACACTTAACCCACTGATCACCAATAAAGTTAACCCCTTCCATGCCAGTGTCATTTTTACAGTAACAGTTAATTTTTATAGCACTAATTACTGTAGTAATGTCACTGGTACCCCCAAAAGTGTCAAAAATGTCAGTCAAGGGTCCGATCTGTCCACCGCAATGTCACAGTCCCGCAAAAAAAAAAAAAAAAAAAAAAATCGCAGATCGCCGCCATTACTCGTTAAAAAAAAAAAACAATAAAAAATGACATAAATATTTCCCGTAGTTAGTAAACGCAACAACTTTTGCGTAAACCAATCAAAATACGCTTATTGCGATTTTTTTTTTACCAAAAATATGTAGCAGAGAACAAATTGGCCTAAAATGTTAAAAATGTTTGATTTTTACATTTTTTTTTTTAGGGAGTTTCATATAAAAAAAAAATGTGAAAAATATTGTTATTTTTTCAAAATTGTCGTTCTTTTTTTGTTTATAACCCAAAAAGTAAAAATCCCAGAGAGTGATCAAATACCACCAAAAGAAAGCTTTGTTTGTGGGAAAAAAGGACGTCAATTTAATTTGGATACAGCGTCGCACGACTGCGCAATTGTCCGTTAAAGTCACGCAGTGCCGAATCGCAAAATAGGGCCTGGTCTTTGAGCAGCCAAATCCTCCAGGGCTTAAGTGGTTAACATACTCTTCTAACATATGTAAAATGCTGGAAAACAATGACCACATACATGAGTCCTACAGTGCCTTGAAAAAGTATTCATACCCCTTGAAATTTTCCAAATTTTGTCAAGTTACAACCAAGAATGTAAATGTATTTTATTGGAATTTTATGTGGTAGACCAACACAAAGTGGCACATGAAAGTGAATTGGAAGAAAAATGATAAATGGTTTTCAAAATATTTTACAAATAAATATCTGAAAAGTGTGGCGTGCATTTATATTCAGCCCCCTTTACTCCTAACTATACCTATAACTATATTCTAGTGGAACCAAATGCCTTCAGAAGGCACCTAATTAGTAGAGGCCACCTGTGTGTAATTTTATCTCAGTATAAATACAGCTGTTCTTTGAAGCCCTCAGAGGTTTGTTAGAGAACCTTAGTGAACAAACAGCATCATAAAGGCCAAGAAACACACCAGACAGGTCAGAGGTAAAGGTGGAGACATTTAAAGCAGGGTTAGGGTAAAAAAAAATATCCCAAGCTTTGAACAACTCACAGAGAACTGTACAATCCATCATCCGGAAATGGAAAGAGTATGGCACAACTGCAAACTTACCAAGACATGGCCGTCCACCTAAACTGACAGGCTGGGCAAGGAGAGCATTTATCAGAGAAGATGCCGAGTGGCCCATGGTAACTCTGGAGGAGCTGCAGAGATCCACAGCTCAGGTGGGAGAATCTGTCCACAGGACAACTATTAGTCAGCACTCCACAAATCTGCCCTTTATGGAAGAGTGACAAGAAGAAAGACATTGTTGAAAGAAAGCCATAAGAAGTCCCGGTTGCAGTTTGTGAGAAGCCATGTGGGGGACACAGCAAACATGTGGAATAAGGTGGTCTGGTCAGATGAGACCAAAATTGAACTTTTTGGCCTAAAAGCAAAACGCTATGTGTGGCGGAAAACGAACTGTCACGTACCTGATCCGAGGCCGAGATGCAGAGAGGGCTCCCCTTGTGGCTGAGTGCGGCACACCCCTTGGGTTGAGACAGAGGGTGTAGCGCCCACAGAAGCACTGGTTGCCGGCAGGGTCCTGATGGTAGACAGGCGGTCTCTAGCAGAGTGCTGGGCAGGAATACACCGGACAGTCCAAGGAGGAACCAGGAACAACCAGGCAGTAGGTGTAAGACCAGCTGGGGGTCAAACACAGGGCTCGGCAGGAAGCTGCAACAGGTGCAAGCCAAAGGTATAGCAGGAAGGCCAGAAGCAGACAAGTCCGTGGGAAAGCCAAGATCAGGTACTGGAGGGCAGGTAGACAGGAAGCAAGTCCGTGAGCCAAGCCGAGATCAGATAACGGGAGAGCCAAACTGGAGCAGGGATGGTCAGACGAAGCTGGGGGTCAAAGCCAGGAGAGAGAGCAGACAGGTCAGGAACAAGCCGGGTCAAACTGGAATCCAGGAAGTAGCAATGCTCAGGAAACAGAAAGAGCTGAAGACAATCCAGCAATCTGATGGGCTGAGCAGAGTCCTTTTATAGGCCAGTGAATTTGTCTATGGCCTGAGTCCATTGCGGCCATGGGAAGTACTGGCAAAGTTGCCAGTTGCAGCACAGCAATTTCACTGACAATGAGTCTATGGCCTGAGTCCATTGCGGCCATTGGAAGAACTGGCGGAGTTGCCAGTTGTAGTATGGCCGTTTCTCTGACAATGCCCCCCCCCCCAAGGGGCAGCCTCCGGATGCCCAACCGGGCCAAGCTTCCCGGGAATCTCCTGTGGAATTCCTGTACCAGCCTGGGGGCATGCAGGCTACTAGTGGGTTCCCAAGAATTGTCTTCAGGGGGGTAACCTTTCCATTTAATAAGATACTGAGTTTGCCTCCCTTTCTTTTCGGCAATCCAGTATGGACTCCACTTCAAATTCCGTCTCCCCTTCGATCGAGACAGGAGGTGGAGGTAGCTCGTCTCTCCCAGGAAATGGTCTGGGGACAACTGGATTGATCACCCTCTTACTTCAAACGGACCGATGAACCTTGGCCCAATATTCCTGGATGGGCATGAGAGTTTAAGGTTCAAGGCTGACAGCCAGACTTTGTCTCCAATCTTGAGATTTGGACTCTTCTTTCTTTTACAGTCATGAAACCGTTTATAGTCCTCCTGGGCCTTACGCATGGCTTCCTGTAGGGTTTGATAGTTGGTTTGAATGAAGCTGATCCGATCTTGGACAGCAGGAACTGATGCTTCCGGAAGGGTGTTAGGCAGAAAGGAGGGATGAAATCCATAATTTGCCCAGAAAGGGGATTGGTTGATGCATGAAGAGAATTGTTGTAAGCAAATTCCGCCCAGGGGAGGAGCGAGACCCAGTCGTCTTGGGAACAGGTGCAAAAGCATCGTAAGTATTGTTCTAGAGTTTGATTAGTCCTCTCTGTTTGCCCATTGCTCTGAGGATGGTATGCAGAAGAAAGAGAAACTTCAATGGACAGGGATTTACAGAGATCCCTCCAGAACCTGGAGGTAAATTGCACCCCTCTATCTGAGATAATGTTGCCTGGAAGACCATGTAGCCTGACTATCTCCCTTATGAATATGTTGGCTGTGTCCAGGGCTGAAGGTGTGCCAACCATGGGTAGAAAATGGGCCATTTTGAAAAGGCGATCCACTACCACCAAGATGGTGGAAAATCCTTCTGAAGGGGGTAGTTCAACAATAAAGTCCATAGATATCTTTTTCCAGGGTTGCTCAGGAATGGCAAGTGGTCTTAGCAAACCCCAAGTCTTGGTACTTGACCAGGGCTGGCACTACCTATAAGGCGACCTAGGCAGTCGCCTAGGGCGCAACTCAGCAGGGGGCGTCAGCATCCTGCCTGCTGCACCTGGTCCCGGAATCAATATGGACCGGTGGGTGCGGGCGGCGCCCCTCATGCTGTGCTGTGCCGGCGCCCGCCTGGGCACTTTTGAGCTGAGTGAGTCAGGCGGCTGAGCGGGCTCCAGCATCGGAAATCTTTGGCGTTTCTAAGCGGCTACTAGAGAATGAAGTGCTGAGGGCGCCATGTTGTAGCCTCTCCTATGGCCCTCAATAGAACTATTAGAGCAATGAAGCCGCCCACATAGATCGGTGTGAGGACACATGAAAGGATAGAATCCTTCCACAGTGTGTTCTCCTAGTGTTTGAAGGAAAGCCGTGCAGCGTGGCGGAGAAAGGTGATAGGTTCTCTTTTCCTCTAACCTAAAGGGAGTAGCCAATAGCAGTTCAGACTCCAGGAGGCAGCAGCGAGGGGGAGGAAGAGCAGCGAGAGCGGGACCTCCCAGGACCGATGGACAGGCTGCAGGGGGCCGAAGAACGAGGATGGGCAGGTGTAACGCTCCTGCGTTTTACGTATGATGTGGATTTTCAGCTGCAGAAATATTCCACTTCAGTAGTCATGTAGAGAAACGCTGAGACACCATTCCCAACTCTCAATGACTCATCATGTGTGGATGATCTCAATTCAGCAAGTAAATACACACACTCAATAAGATGTTTCCTAGAGTGACTTATGTATATAGTAACACAGTGATGATAGGCTGAAGAGACAGGTTGGGTAGAGATGGTAGATGACAGACACTTGAAAGGAAATGTTCTTGAAAGTAAGATAGTAGCAGATGGGATGCAGATAGGTTTAGCAATCATGTATGGTAGTAGATGACAGAGTAGCAGGCGGACATACAAGAGAGATCAACCCAGTGCAAGAACAGGTGGTAGTAGGCTCAAGAGCTAGCAATCTTAGATAATGCAGATGTAGTAATAGTCCTTAGTATGCAGAGCTAGATAGTGTAAGCTTTAGTATAAAGGTTATAGAGGTTTCCCCTGTGGGGTACTTATCACTAATAGCAATGTAGCAGAGGAGAGGTTCGGCAAGAGCGGATGATCCGGTAGCGGGATACAGGGATCAGCGCAGCGTGGTTCCGACAGCGAGGTATGCTTGCAAGCATGAGAGCTTCAAGACAGGTTAGCATCAAGGCACAAAGCAGTTTGAACGAACACATGTGAGTGAGAGCCGGTGATCTAAATAGCCATCCAGTCCGGCGCTCAGTGATGACAGCATCAGTCTTAAAGGTGTATGCGCACCTTACCAAAAGAGAATGGTGGGGCGCATACACTTATGAAAGAGTAATTAGGGTACCCAAAGGTACCAGAACATTACAGCAGGAAGTGCAGGCAGCCAGGGACAGCTGCATCTGCCTGCAAACGGATCCCCAGGAAGAAGTAGCTCCACGACCTGTCCTCACCCAGCCCTGCTGGTATAGAAGGTACTGTACTGTCTGTGTCACATATGCCTTCCTACAGACAGAGGCTGCAGAGAGTGCAGGGGTCTCTCTCAATTCCCTCCTCTCCACAGAAAGCGGGACTGATGGCGGGTTAACTGGGTGATGGGGGAGATGATGGAAGAAAAAGTTTTCACAAATCTCCTGTTAAAATGAGCAAAGCCCACGAACCTCTGAACACCTTTCTTGTCACAAGGAGCAGGCCAATCTAGGATCGCTTTCACTTTTTGTGGGTCCATTGCGATCCCATCGGTGGAAAGGA
Organism: Pelophylax lessonae; assembly: GCF_965119305.1. Lineage (NCBI taxonomy): Eukaryota > Metazoa > Chordata > Amphibia > Anura > Ranidae > Pelophylax > Pelophylax lessonae. The sequence continues at coordinate 135,440,727 of NC_138778.1, forward strand.
TGAGTCCCAAAAACTGAATGGACCCCTTTTCAAAGTCACACTTCTTCACCTTGGCATAGAGTCCGTGTTTTCTCAAGGTAGAAAGGACTTTTTTAACGTGAACCCGATGGAGTTCCAGTGAGGCAGAAAAAAATGAGGATATCGTCAAGGTATACGATGACGAAGTGGTCAAGAAACTCCCGAAAGATATAATTTACCAGGTGCTGGAATGTGGCTGGGGCATTACACAGGCCGAAGGGCATGACAAGGTATTCATAATGTCCAAAACGAGTTCTGAATGCGGTCTTCCACTCATCTCCCTCCCGTATCCGGACAAGGTTATAAGCTCCCCGCAGGTCTAACTTGGTAAAGAGCTGGGCGGTCCGGAACCTCTGGAAGAGTTCGGGGACAAGGGGGAGCGGATACCGGTTTTTGATAGTGACCTTATTCAGCTCTCTATAGTCCACACAGGGTCTCAAGGTGCCAACTTTCTTTTCCACAAAGAATATACCAGCACCTGCAGGAGAAGAAGATGGGCGAATAAACCCCTTTTTCAAATTCTAATTGATATAGACCCGTAGGGCCTCCAGTTCCTTTTCAGAAAGGGGGAATATCCTTCAAAACGGGATCTTGGCTCTGGGAAGCATTTCTATAGGGCAATCGTAAGGCCGATGGGGAGGAAGGACCTTGGCTTTTTTCTTGTCAAAGACGTCCCTGAAGTCCTGGTAAGCAGGTGGGATATCCAGGAGTGGCTCAGGTGTTGGTTGAACAGACAAGCAACTAGCAGGCCCACTAGGTCTTTGAGGGAAGCAATGCTGCTGACAGTAGACAGAAGAAAAGGTGAGTTCCTTCTTGGTACAATCGATTTGGGGGTTATGGGCATGCAGCCAAGGAAGTCCCAGGATGACGGGAAACATGGGGGAACAAAGGGCATCAAAAATGATGAACTCCTGATAACCGGAGTCTGCTGTGGTGAGTATGGGTCCAGTCTCTAGGATAACTGGTCCAGAACTGGGTAGGGACCCATCGGCGAGATGGACCTCGAGCCTTTGTGTCTTAGGGATAAGAGGAATATGGAGTCTCTTGGCCAAAGAAATGTCCAGAAAACAGCTGCAGGCCCCAGAGTCAACGATGGCTCGAAGTTGGACCTCCCCTTCTGCCACCTGTAAGGAGACCGGGAGAATAAGGTGAGAGAGCGAAAGTCCAGAAACTCGGCAGTTAAATGGGGGCTGAGAATAAGGCTTACTGGGTCTCACGGGGCAGTTCCGAAGAAAATGTCCAGCCCCGCCGCAGTAGAGGCATAGGTTAGCCTGCCGACGTCGTAGTCTCTCATCAGGGGTCAAAGAGGAGCGGACCAGGCCCAGCTGCATAGGTTCCCCTTCAGATGCTGCAATGGGGGAAGAGACCGGAGGTGCAGGCCGGAATGTTTGGAGACGCTCCGAGCGTCGCTTCCGCAGACGTCTATCAAGTTGAATGGCGAGTTGTATGAGACCCTCAAGGGTAGCGGGGGTCTCCACTCGAGCCAGCTCATCTTTTAATGTCTCAGAAAGTCCTTGGCGAAACTGATACTTGAGGGCAGCCTCGTTCCAATCAGTGTCAGCAGACCATTTACGGAATTCAACCATGTAGTCCTCCACTGGGCGCTTGCCCTGTAGCAGGGTGTGTAGGGCGACCTCTGCGGTGGCCGTGCCCTGGGGATCGTCGTAAAGCTGAACCATAGCCTCAAAGAAAGTGTCCACAGAGTCCAGAACAGGGTTCTTCTGTTTAATTAAGTTATGAGCCCAGGTTTGGGGTTCTTCAGACAGCAAAGAGTTGATGAACCCCACTTTCACAGAGTCCAGAGAAAAGGTCCGGGGTTGCAAGGCCAAGTATAGCAAGCAAGCGTTCTTAAAGGCCCTGAGCTTCTTTCGATATCCAGAAAATCGCTCAGGCGTGGGTACTCGTGGTTCAGGAGGTGGGACTAGCATGGAGTGGGCGGAGCTAGCGTGTCCTTGTGATAACGGGGATGAAGAGGTGCTGGCAGGCGATTGATTGGAGTCTGTAGGAGGCGAAACGGCCAGGTGTTACAGGCGACCTTCCAACTGGAAATAACCCTCCTGGAGTCTTTGCACTGCCTGAGTGAGGGCAGTGACTTGCTGGCACAAAGCCTCAATTGGGGAAGCACCTCTGTCGGCATCTGACATGGCTGGATTGTACTGTCACGTACCTGATCCGAGGCCGAGATGCAGAGAGGGCTCCCCTTGCGGCTGAGTGCGGCACACCCCTGGGGTTGAGACAGAGGGTGTAGCGCCCACAGAAGCACTGGTTGCCGGCAGGGTCCTGATGGTAGACAGGCGGTCTCTAGCAGAGTGCTGGGCAGGAATACACCGGACAGTCCAAGGAGGAACCAGGAACAACCAGGCAGTAGGTGTAAGACCGGCCGGGGGTCAAACACCGGGCTCGGCCGGAAGCTGCAACAGGTGCAAGCCAAAGGTATAACAGGAAGGCCAGAAGCAGACAAGTCCGTGGGAAAGCCAAGATCAGGTACTGGAGGGCAGGTAGACAGGAAGCAAGTCCGTGAGCCAAGCCGAGATCAGATAACGGGAGAGCCAAACTGGAGCAGGGATGGTCAGACGAAGCCGGGGGTCAAAGCCAGGAGAGAGAGCAGACAGGTCAGGAACAAGCCGGGTCAAACTGGAATCCAGGAAGTAGCAATGCTCAGGAAACAGGAAGAGCTGAAGACAATCCAGCAATCTGATGGGCTGAGCAGAGTCCTTTTATAGGCCAGTGAATTAGTCTATGGCCTGAGTCCATTGTGGCCATGGGAAGTTCTGCCAAAGTTGCCAGTTGCAGCACAGCCATTTCACTGACAATGAGTATATGGCCTGAGTCCATTGCGGCCATTGGAAGTACTGGCGGAGTTGCCAGTTGTAGCATGGCCGTTTCTCTGACACGAACACTGCCCATCACCCTTGAACACACCATCCCCACCGTGAAAAATAGTGGTGGCAGCATCATCTTATGGGGATACTTTTCTTCAGCAGGGACAGGGAAGTTGGTCAGAGTTGCTGGGAAGATTGGTGGAGCCAAATACAGGGAAATCTTAGAAGAAAACCTGTTGAAGTCTGCAAAAGACTTGAGACTGGGATGGAGGTTCACCTTCCAGCAGGACAACGACCCTAAACATACAGCCAGAGCTACAATGGAATGGTTTACATCAAAGCATATTCATGTGTTAGAATGGCCCAGTCAAAGTCCAGACCTAAATCCAATTGAAAATCTGTGGCAAGACTTGAAAATTGCTGTTCACAGACGCTCTCCATCCAATCTGACAGAGCTTGAGCTATTTTGCAAAGAAGGATTCTCTCTAATTGTGCAAAGCTGGTAGAGACATCCCCAAAAAGATTTGCAGCTGTAATTGCAGCAAAAGGCGCAAAGTACTGACTCAGGGGGTGAATACAAATGCACTCCACAATTCTGATATTTATTTGTAAAAAATGTTGAAAACCATTTATCATTTTCCTTCCACTTCACAATTATGTGCCACTTTGTGTTGGTCTATCACATAAAATCAAAATAAAATACATTTACGCTTTTGGTTGTATAACAAAATGTGGAACATTTCCAGGGGTATGAAAACTTTTTCATGGCACTTTAATGACAGATCCTGAAATCAATGGTCCAGCAAGTAAGCTTATTGGCAAAGTAGGCCTTATCTGATTGTTTACTACAGAGGCCTCTACTAGAGTGTTACTACAGAGGCCTCTACTAGAGTGTTACTACAGAGGCCTCTACTAGAGTGTTACTACAGAGACCTCTACTAGAGTGTTACTACAGAGGCCTCTACTAGAGTGTTACTACAGAGGCCTCTACTAGAGTGTTACTACAGAGGCCTTTGCTACAGTGTTACTACAGAGGCCTTTACTAGAGTGTTACTACAGAGACCTCTACTAGAGTGTTACTACAGAGACCTCTACTAGAGTGTTACTTCAGAGACCTCTACTAGAGTGTTACTACAGAGACCTCTACTAGAGTGTTACTACAGAGACCTCTACTAGAGTGTTACTACAGAGGCCTTTACTAGAGTGTTACTACAGAGACCTCTACTAGAGTGTTACTACAGAGACCTCTACTAGAGTGTTACTACAGAGACCTCTACTTGAGTGTTACTACAGAGGCCTCTACTAGAGTGTTACTACAGAGACCTCTACTAGAGTGTTACTACAGAGGCCTCTACTAGAGTGTTACTACAGAGACCTCTACTAGAGTGTTACTACAGAGACCTCTACTAGAGTGTTACTACAGAGACCTCTACTAGAGTGTTACTTACTACAGAGACCTCTACTAGAGTGTTACTACAGAGGCCTCTACTAGAGTGTTACTACAGAGACCTCTACTAGAGTGTTACCACAGAGGCCTCTACTAGAGTGTTACTACAGAGGCCTCTACTAGAGTGTTACTACAGAGGCCTCTACTAGAGTGTTACCACAGAAACCTCTACTAGAGTGTTACTACAGAGACCTCTATAGAGTGTTACTACAGAGACCTCTATAGAGTGTTACTACAGAGACCTCTACTAGAGTGTTACTACAGAGACTTCTACTAGAGTGTTACTACAGAGGCCTCTACTAGAGTGTTACTACAGAGACTTCTACTAGAGTGTTACTACAGAGGCCTCTACTAGAGTGTTACTACAGAGACTTCTACTAGAGTGTTACTACAGAGGCCTCTATTGAGTGTTACTACAGAGGCCTTTACTAGAGTGTGCCGTCAGACAAAGGGTGGGGGTTTAGGAAGCTAATTCTCTGCCTAACCCTCACAACATACCAAGGCTTATTTGAATAATAATTGAGCTCCTTGAAGTTATTGTGCTGAGCAGGCAGTGACCTTTGAGCGGTGATGGGACAGAATGTGTGGGAATAAGAGAGAGTCGCGGTTGCTATTTTTTCCTTCTCTGCCAGCTGAACACTCTTCAGGTAGTCAGACTGTTTAGCAGGAAAGAGTTCTTATTAGGAGAATTTAGCTGTATTTCACACAAACACTGAGTGGCTCTCACTTCAGTGCAAAATCTATGACTCAGAAATGCTGACTTAAGGTGTACTGTGCTTTTATGTAGGTTTCCATGGTGATGCACGGCTTTGACTGCATGGGCAGCAGGAGGTGGGATCCAGAAAGTGTCTGAAAGGGCTGTTCACGTCTCATTTTCAAATCCATGAACAATGAATGGGAGAATCTGCTTGGTATGAGCAACTGACGGAACGTCCAAGGAACAAAGTATTACTACATGCAAATACCCTGTCCTGGCCTTCCCTGCACAGCAGTACTTATAGCCCTGGCCAAAAGCTTTAAGAATGACACATATATTAGTTTTCACAAAGTCTGCTGCTTCACTGCCAGTTCATAACCACATGCAGTCCAGTGCATTTTTTTCAGCATCAAAAACGCATGGGATAGTAAGTTATATGGTTTCCAATGGCATAGTTCATACCAGTGCTTGCTGTTCCAGTGCATTCCAGTTCCAGAAAAAAAAAAAGTAGAACATTCTGCATTTTTCCTGCACAGGAACGCTGCAAAATGCATCAAAAATGCACGGGAACGCACCAAAAACACACTGGAACACACATGCCCTTATTTAGGGTTAAGAAAAAAGAGGGATAAAAAAATGCACTGGACTGCATGAAAAATGCATCAAAAACACACTGGAACACATAAAAAATGTGCATGCAGGAAAGCATCTGGAACGCATCCAGACTGCATTTCTATGGTGTGAACTGGCCCCCAGTGTTTTTAGATTCTTTTGTTAGATGTTACTATGGTATACTGAAGTAGAATTACAAGCTTCAAAGGCTTTTATTGACAATTAGATGTAGCACCCTACAAGGTAGGTGGTAGGCAAAGTATAGTGGGCCTTGGCTGCCTAACAGCAGAGCCATGATTTCAGCTGGGCTGTCATGTCTCCGAGGTGTGTCTGCATGAGAGGGGAGTCTCTCCACTGGCTCCATGAGAGGATTCTCATTGGGCAGTGGAGGAAACCCAATCAGAGACACACTCAGGCCTGTATCTACCCCAAAAGGCAGATTCTGCCGCAGAGGATTCTGGGAGTGGGTATACGTTTTGAGGGAACGCATGACACAGCGTCTTTGGCGGGAAGCAGAGTCCCAGGAGGGAGAGTACGGCTGTCTCTCCTCCTGTCAGAAGGATCGGGTGTTCCGGGTGGCTGCCTGGGAATCCAGAGAATGCTGAGTTGAGCTGCAGAGAGGATCCAGTGTGCCAAGGACCGGTGGAGGAAGAGGGGTTCAGTTCCAAGTAAGCCTGCCAAGGTCGTGAGTACTGTGAACTGCCCCAAGGGGTCTGCCAAGTGTAGAGGGGATCACTCCAGAGAAGGTTCCAGGGATCCAGGACCCTGAAGTGTAAAAGGGGGCACCAGTGGTTGGGCCCTGAAGAGTCAGTGTACAGTGTGCAGTGTACAGTGTTGAGAGTTGCAGCAGCACAAGCAGTGACAAGGAGCTACCTCAGTCAGTGAAGGGCTGGAGGGAGTTGTTCAGTGAATTTTGAGCTACCTCGAGTGTCAGGAGTCAAGTGTTTTACAGTCCTTAATCTTCTGAGTTAACAAACAAGTTAAAGTCTAAGTTCTAGCACAAGTTCAGTATTCACAGTATCTTTGAGCACCAGGAAGCGCTAGTCGGCATTCAGTTGGCTTCAATATAGCGCCAATGGGCATTTTTCTGTACAGTGTTCCAGTCAAACTTAGTTGAGCCAGAGGAGTATCCCACTCATTCCCTTCTCCCATCCCCAATATACAATAAACAAAACAAACCAAAGATGCCGGAATGGTCATTGTCTCAGCTCTCACACCTGGGTTCAATACTTAAATGTGTTAGAAGTGTTACCGGTACTAATGGCAGACCCACATCAGGCCCCATGCCCCATGCCTGGAAATATTGCTACATATCTGCAATTGCTTGTTATACTCACTGTGGAACCTAAGGGGTTAATCCTCTGCATTGTGTATAAAGGCTGTTTGATCCTGTCTCTCTTCTTCCACTGTCTCCAAAAAATAACCTGATATTTGCAGAGCCAGGGGATGGGCTGTACATGCTCAGTATGGTGTGTATTACTAGAGAGTTTTGTTTTTTCTTGGGAGAGTGCATGTGATCAGCACAGGACCAATAAGCACTGTCCAGACAAGTTCAGACAGAGGATCAGGGGAGAATGAAAACTCCTCCTACAAGCTTTACTAGGAACTGATAAAAGTCACAAGACTGCTATATACTGCTGATGAGAAAATGTATTTATCTGTATATATTTACTAAAAGAATTGCATTTCCATGTTCTGTGAATTGTGGGAGATCAGATATAGTGACTGCACCGTGCTGGGCTTAGTAACACTTTAGGTTTATGCAAATAGTCAATATTTGCAGTGTTGACCCTTCTTTTTCAAGATCTCTGCAATTTATCCTGGCATGTTGTCAATAAACTTCTGGGCCACATCCTGACTGATGGCCGCCAATTCTTCCATAATCAATGCTTGGAGTTTGTCAGAATTTGTGTTTTTTTTTCATTCACCCGCCTCTTGAGGATTGACCACAAGTTCTTGATGGGATTAACTACCTGCCACCCCCTGTATAGACAAATGACGGCGGGTGGGTTGCTCTGCTGTTCTGGGACGACATCATGTGATGTCACCTCAGTCTCACTGAGCGTGCAGCACGTCGATCGCAGGTGCGCTGTGTCACTGGAACACTGGCACGACCCCAAACTTGGTAAAGATCTGATGACGTGGCTCTTTACCCATGTGATCCGCTGTGTCCAATCACAGCTGATCACAAGTAAAACAAGGAAATGCCGGTTATCGGCTCTCCTCACCTCACACTGACAGAGTGGGAGGAGAGAGGAGCCAATCAGTGGCATTTCCTCACAGGGGAGACCTGTACAGATAATCAGGGCACTGATCATCAGTGCCCCGATCATCATTGCAGCCTCAACAGTGCCCAGCAATGATACAAATCTGTGGCCATCTGTGAGGCCAATCTGTGCCCATCTGTGATAAAAGTCAGTGCTGCCTTTCAGTGGCCATCAGTGCCTGCTCACCAGTGCCGTCCATTGTTGTTCATAAGTGTTACCTATCAGTGCTCATCAGTTCTTCATATAGGTGCTCATCAGTGCCACCTATCAGTGTCGCATATCAGTGTCCATCAGTGCCGCATATCAGTGCTGCATATTAATGCCTCCTCATCAGTGCCGCCTCATCAGTGCCCATTAGTGCAGCCTCTCAGTGCCCATCAGTGAAGCCTATCAGTGAAGGGGAAAAATTAGTTATTTACATTTTCTTGTTTTGTTTTTTAGCAAAAAAAATATAAAACCCAGCGGTGATTAAATACCATCAGAAAAAAAACCTCTATTTGTGTGAAAAAAATTATAAAAATGTAATTTGGCTACAGCGTTGCATGACCGCGCAACTGTCATTCAAAGTGTGACAGCGCTGAAAGCTGAAAATTGGCCTTAGCGGAAAGGGGGTAAAAGTACCTGATATTGAAGTGGTTAATGTCTGGGGAGTTTCCTGGCTATGGACCCAAAATTTTGATGTTTTGTTCCCCAAGCCACTTCGTTATCACTTTTGCCTTATGGCAAGGTGCTCCATCATGCTGGAAAAGGCATTGTTCATCACCAAACTGTTCTTGGATAATAGAGAGAAGTTGCTCTTGGAGGATGTTTTTGTACCATTCTTTATTAATGGCTGTGTTCTTAGGCAGAATTGTGAGTGAGCCCACTCTCTTGGCTGAGAAGCAACCCCACACATGAATGGTCTCAGGATGCTTTACTGTTGGCATGAACCAGGACTAATGGTAATGCTCACCTTTTCTTCTCTGGAGAAGGTTTTTTACAGAGGCCCCAAACAATCGGAAAGGGGATTCATCAGAGAAAATGACTTTACCCCAGTCCCCTGCAGTCCATTCCCTGTACCTTTTGCAGAATATTAATCTGTCCCTGATGTTTTTCCTGGACAGAAGTGGCTTCTTTGCTGCCCTTCTTCACACCAGGCCATCCTCCAAAAGTCTTCTCCTCACCGTGTGTACAGATGTACTCACACCTGCCTGCTGCCATTCCAGCCAGCTCTGCACTGGTGGTGCCCCGATCCCTAGCTAAATAAACTGTAGGAGGCGGTCCTGGCGCTGGGTTGACTTTCTTGGGCGCCCTAAAGCCTTCTTCAACAACTGAACCTCTCTCCTTGAAGTTCTTGATGATGTGATAAATTGTAGATTTAGGTGCAATCTTGGTAGCAGCAAAATCCTTGCCTGTGAATCCCTTTTTGTACAAAGCAATGATGACTGCACATTTCCTTGCAGGTAACCATGGGTAACAGAGGAAGAACAATGATATCAAGCACCACCCTACTTTTAAAGCTTCCAGTCTGTTATTCTAACTCAATCAGCATTTTAGAGTGATTTCCAGCCTTGTCTTCGTCAACACTGACACCTGTGTTAATGAGAGAATAAGGCCCCTTTCACACATGCTGTCCATTCATCCGTTTTTGCATTGGTAGTGGATGTAAAAAAAACAGATGAAAACGGATGAAAAAGGATGAAAAACGGATGAAAAAGGAAGGAAAACGGATGAAAAAGGACGAAAAACGGATGAAGAAGGACGAAAAACGGATGAAAAACAGATACATTTTGACGTGACTGAACTGTTGAACTGAACGGACAGTGTGTGTGAAAGGGGCCTAACTTACATGATGTCAGCTGGTCCTTTTGTGGCAGGGCTGAAATGCAGTGGTTTATTTTTTTGGATTACATCCATTTTCATGGCAAAGAGGGACTTTACAATTAATTGCAATTTATCGGATCACTCTTCATAACATTCTGGAGTATATGCAAATTGCCATCATAAAAATGGAGGCAGCAGACTTTGTGAAAATGAATATTTGTGTCATTCTCAAAACTTTTGGCCATGGCTGTAGTCTGGGAACGGGAGGGGACAGCTTTGGGGCCAGTCAAGCTCTGCTGCATGTAAATCTGCAGGGAGGGAACATGCTGATAGGTCAACAGCAGCAGAGTGAGCAGAGTAGATCAGCGTTTGGCACCCTGGGTTGCCACAAAGAGGCCCCAGGGGTGCCGCGGCAAAAGGACAAAATGTTAGCACTGAGCTAACCTGTTATACAGAGAGGGGAGAGAGCACACCCTGAACCTCCCTCCTCCAAGCTCTCTCCTCTCTACCAATATCTATAGTCCAGTCAGAGGCGTAACTAGAGCCTTCAGGGCCCCGATGCAAGAAACCATGAAGGGCCCCCCCAGATCCCTGGCCGGGGCCCTTCCCTTCAAGCCCAGGGCTCTTCCCACTAATCCTGGGGCTCTTTATTCTCGTTGCATGGCCTTTTATTACGGTCCCGCAGCAGGATCCTTTCACAAGTTCTGCAGTGGGCTCCCTTCCTGCAATCTTGGGGCCTCCCCACAGTGGTGCAATGCCAGGGCCTGGTCGCAAGTGTGACTTTTGCAATCCTGGAAGTTCACCCACTGGTTTGCTACTGGGCCCCCTGGAGCATGGGGCCCGGTAGCAATCGCAACCCCTGCAACCCCTGTAGTTACGCCCCTGAGTCCAGTCAGCAATACAGAATGCAGTCCTGGCCTTCCACCCGCATCCTGTCATCCGGTCTGACCCATAAATCCAAATGAGTGGAGGCATCTCAGAGTGGGGAAACTCTTATGGCACTTTTCCACTGTAAGTACCGGCTCGGCTCCACTCAGCCCTGCTTGGCTCGGTTTGATTTTCCACTGCATGGTACCGCATGGTACGGTTTGGTACGGTTTGCTTTTCCACTAAAGTAGTACTAAAGTAAATGGGTGGGATTACAACGATTCTCCGACTAATCAGTGGCTAGTAGTGACAAACAGTCAAGGCTGCATGCAAAGGATTGTGGGTTATGGTACCGGTACGGCCCTCTTGGAACCACAACCGAGGTGGTACTGTTTAAGCGAGCCGTACCGTTCGGTTCCATGTAGTGGAAAAGCGCCGCCGTACCGTACCATGCAGTACCATGCAGTGGAAAAGCGCAAAAGCAAGCCGAACCGTTCGGTTCCATGCAGTGGAAAAGCACCATTACACTTCAGATCAGATTTGCACAGATCAGACTGTATGGGGTTTGGTTACTGCCCTCTGTTCCCTCACCATGTTGCCATAGCTCCCACCTCTTCCCTGCTCTCTCTCCTTCTCTGCTGCTGTCACTCCCGTAGTAATGAGAAGGATGTGGTGGGATGAGAGCTCTTGTGTTAGGAAGGGGCATTTGGAGAGGAGAGTAGGACTATATTTCATGTTAGGAAGGGGAATTTCGGGGGGGGGGGGAGGGAGTGGTATTTGTGCTAGGAGAGGGGGGGTTGGGAGGAGGGATTTGTGCTCTAAGAGTAGAATGGGGGAGGGGTATTTTTGCAAGGAGAGGGGGGTTGGGGGGGGGGGGTTGTGCTAGGTCAGGGGATCGGGGGGGGGGGGGGATTTTTGCTAGGAGAGGGGATGGGTTTCTTATTTACAGACTCTGCCTCACAAACCCCATTTCAGGACTTGTTCACGCCAGGTGCGGTAACGCGTGCAAAATCACACGTTTTCCCGCACTGCACAAAAATGCTCTGCCTTTTGTAGTCCTAATGGACTACATGCAAATGTACACCAAATGTACAGCAAATGTACAGCAAATGTAAATGCATTCATGCCCGCTAAAAACACTGGTACCGCAGTATGATGCGTTTTGGTGCAGGGTGATTTAAAAATTCATGCTGCACCTTTTTCTGCATGATTCACATGTAGTACTGCCCCCTAGGGAGCTGCTGAGAATTAAATTTCTTGGGTTCCCCTGGGTTACCATTAGCAACTGACAGCAGATACATGGCATTAAACGTTCTTGGCTCAGACAATGAACAGTCCAGGGGATTTAGGTTTTGTGTTTTATTTTAGAACTTGGATGGGAGAAGGGATGAGTGGGATACTCCAACTTGAACTATGTACAATTCCTGAGGACAACTCACTGTAGAATGCGGCAAGGCCGCTGCTTTACCCTGCCACTGAAGTGAAGATAAAGAATATGTACTCTCGTTTAGGTTCCTCTTCAGGGTCTAACTTGGTACCCCCTTTCTCACTTGCTGTGTGTGCTGACCTCCTGTCCACTGACACCCTACTGTAGTGGTCCCCTTCCTGGGAAGACCCCTAGCAAGCTTCCCGGTACTCACGGACACTGTTTTTCCCTGGTCGCTCTGCCTCCAACTCCCTTGTCAGCACCTACTGAACCTCCTGGCTCAGCACCACACTTCTGGTCCACAAAGCCGACTGCCTGTGACCACCTTCCTCAGTAACAGGAGGAGAGACAGCCGTCACCCTCCTCCTGGGACCTGGCTTCCCGTCCAAAGACACCCTGACACATGTGCCCGTCAGTGGCGTACCAATGGGGGGGGCGGGGGTGCGGCCCGCCCCGGGTGCCACGCTCTGGGGGGTGTCAGCCGGTGTCCTGCCTGTGTGTTCAGACAGATCCCGCAATGTGAAGGCAGCTGCAGTGGCAGCTCCTTCAGTCCGTGCTGCTAGCGGGGGGCGGAGCCGCGGCGGGAATAAGGGAGCGGAGCCGCGGCGGGAATAAGGGGGCGGAGCCTCGGCGGGAAGAAGGGGCGGAGCCTCGGTGGGAAGAAGGTGAGTGCCCATTGCCCAAGTGTGTGTGCTGGATAGGAGGGGGATGGGGAAGCTGCATATAGAGGAATTAATCTTTCTCTAATCTTCCTGCAGCTGCCTACTGAATAACTGATTCTCCTCCTCTCCCTCCTGCAGGAAGAATATGGAAAGATCAATTCCTCTATATGCAGCTGCCCCATCCCCCTCCAATACAAGTTCTTTTGCTGACCCCCCTTTTCTTTAGCCCCCCCCCCATGCTCTTCAGCTCCCCACAGTGCTTTCTCCCGCCCCACAAGTGCTCCCTGTCCCCTCCCAGTGCTCTCCCCCCCTGGTTTTCCCTGCCCACCCCCCAAGTGCTCCCTGTCCCCCGCAGTGCTCCCCACCCCCCTGATTTTCCCTGCCCACCCCCTCCCCCCAAGTTCTCCCTGTCCCCCCAGTGCTCTCCACCTCCCTGATTTTCCCTGCTTGCCCCTCAAGTACTCCCTGTCCCCCCCAGTGCTCTCCACCCCCCTGATTTTCCCTGCCCACCCCCCAAGTGCTCCCTGCCCCCCCCCCAGTGCTCTCCACCCCCATGGTTTTCCCTGCTCGCCCCCCAAGTGCTCCCTGTCCCCCCCAGTGCTCTCCACCCCCTGCACCTTCCAACCCCCCTACAATGCTTTCCAAACCCCCTATTAATTTTCTACAGCCCCCCCCCCCCCCCACCGTGCCCTTCAACTCCTCCAGTGCTCTCTGCTTCGTCTGTGCTCTCTGGCCTCCCTAGTGCTCTTCTATCTTCTATCATGTCCTCAGCCTCTGACCATCTACTGTATCATGTCCTCAGCCTCTGACCATCTACTGTATCATGTCTGCAGTCTCTGACCATCTCCTCTATCATGTCTGCAGTCTCTGACCATCTCCTGTATCATGTCTGTAGTCTCTGACCTTCTCTTGTATCATGTCTTCAGTCTTTGGCCATCTTCTGTATCATGTCTGCAGTCTCTGACCATCTCCTGTATCACGTCTGCAGTCTGACCATCTCCTGTATCATGTCTGCAGTCTCTGACCATCTCCTGTATCACGTCTGCAGTCTCTGACCATCTACTGTATCACGTCTGCAGTCTCTGACCATCTACTGTATCATGTCCTCAGTCTCTGACCATCTACTGTATCATGTCTGCAGTCTCTGAGCATCTCCTGTATCATGTCTGCAGTCTCTGACCGTCTACTGTATCATGTCTGCAGTCTCTGACCATCTACTGTACTAATGTCTGCAGTCTCTGACCATCCCCTGTATCACGTCTGCAGTCTCTGACCATCTCCTGTATCATGTCTGCAGTCTCTGACCATCTACTGTATCATGTCCTCAGTCTCTGACCATCTCCTGTATCATGTCTGCAGTCTCTGAATATCAGTCTCTGAGCTTAAAGAAAAGGGTTTTGTGAGATGTCTCCCTGGTGCTACTGCTAGGCGAGATAGAAGACGTATTATTAATATTGTTAAGCAAGCAAAGCAGGAAGGGGACGTGGACGTTCTTGTCCATCTAGGGACAAATGACCTGGCTTGCAATGAAGTGTCAGAGGTGAAAAAATCTTTTATCACACTTGGAAATGACATACAGGATTTTGCATCCACCATCTCATTTTCTGAAGTTCTGCCTGTGCATAATGTTCAGAATGATAGGCAGAGGCGCATAAAGGAGTTCAACATATGGCTTAGTAAATGGTGTCAAGAGCAAGGATTTGGCTTTGTTTCTCATGATAGCTCTACTTGGAATAGAAAGGAACTGTACAAAAAAGATGGTTTGCATCTTTCTCTCAAAGGAACAAATATACTTAGTGAACAACTCCAAGAATTTGCGAAAGAGTATTTAAACTAGGAAGGGGGGGCAAAAGAGTGAAAATACAAGAGTCCAATTGCCCCCCGAAACAATGCCAGAACAGGTCAGAAGCACAGAGGTTAAGAAATTATAAGCTCAGAGTCCTGTCTACAAATGCTCGCAGTTTAGGTAGAAAAATCAATGAACTTGGGTCAATAATGGCATCTGAGAATGTAGATTTAGTGGCTGTTACGGAAACATGGTTTAATGAAAGAAATGACTGGGACATAACCATACCAGGGTACTCTTTATACAGAAGAGACAGAGAAGGCAAGAAAGGAGGAGGAGTGGCCCTGTATGTGAAAGATAGCATTAAATCTAACCTAATACAAGTTGGTGAGGCCAACATAGAGTCAGTTTGGGTTACGTTGCAGTTTGCTAATCATGCAGTAACTCGTGTAGGTGTGATATATAGACCACCTGGTCAAGTTAAAGAACTAGATGATCTACTAGTTGAAGAAATAGCTAAAATGACAATGAAAGGAGAAGTTATCATTATGGGAGATTTCAATCTTCCAGATATAAACTGGAAAACCAAAATAGCAAGTTCTACCAGGAGTACAGATATTCTAAATTCCCTACTGGGGTTGTCTCTGCAACAAGTGGTTGAGGAGCCAACCCGGAGGGAGGCCATTTTGGATTTGGTATTCACAAATGGGGATTCGGTATATGATGTCATTGTAGGCGAAACCTTGGGATCTAGTGATCACCAGTCAGTGTGGTTTAATATAAGAACTGTGAAAGAATCACACCACACAAAAACAAAAGTTTTAGATTTTAGAAAAACAGACTTTTCAAAAATGAAATTAGTCATAAATGAGTCCTTATCAGACTGGAACGGATTACATGGAGTCCAGGAGAAATGGGACTACTTAAAAGGTGCACTATTGAAGGCAACAGAAAATTGCATTAGACTTGTCAGTAAAAGCAAAAAAAGGAAGAGACCACTGTGGTACTCAGCAGAAGTGGCCCAAATCATTAAAAATAAAAAGCTAGCATTTTGTAATTATAAAAAAACCCAGAGCAATGAAGATAAGGAAATCTACAAGATTAGGCAGAAAAAGGCCAAGCAAGTTATAAGAACTTCTAAAGCGCAGGCAGAAGAAAAACTAGCTCAGTCTATGAAAAAGGGGGATAAGACATTCTTCAGATATATAAATGAAAAAAGGAAATTAAAACAAGGAATAACTAAATTAAAAACAAAGGACGGAAGGTATGTAGAAGAGAATAAAGGGCTAGCCGACTGCCTTAATGAATACTTCTGTTCAGTTTTTACAGAAGAAAAAGAAGGAGAAGGACCTCCACTTGAAAGGATGACTAATGAATCGTTTGATGCATGTGTCTTTACAGAGGAAGACGTTCTAAGATTGCTGTCTAAAGTGAAGACAAATAAGTCACAGGGTCCTGATGAGATACACCCAAAATTATTAAAAGAGCTTAGTGGTGAGCTGGCAAAACCATTAACAGATTTATTTAACCAATCATTAGTAACAGGAGTCGTCCCGGAAGATTGGAAATTGGCAAATGTCGTGCCCATTCACAAAAAAGGTAGTAGGGAGGAATCAAGCAACTATAGACCAGTGAGTCTGACATCAATAGTAGGCAAATTAATGGAAACCCTATTAAAGGATAGAATTGTGGAACATCTTAAATCCCATGGATTGCAAGATGAAAAACAACATGGGTTTACTTCAGGGAGATCATGTCAAACAAATCTTATAGATTTTTTTGACTGGGTGACTAAAATAATAGACGGTGGAGGTGCAGTAGACATTGCATATCTAGATTTTAGTAAGGCTTTTGACACTGTCCCACATAGAAGACTTATCAATAAACTACAGTCATTGAACATGGACTCCCATATTGTTGAGTGGATTAGGCAGTGGCTGAGTGACAGACAACAGAGGGTTGTAGTCAATGGAGAACATTCAGAACAAGGTCATGTTACCAGTGGGGTACCTCAGGGATCTGTACTGGGACCAATTTTGTTTAATATCTTCATAAGTGATATTGCAAAAGGCCTCGATGGTAAGGTTTGTCTTTTTGCTGATGACACAAAGATATGTAACAGGGTTGATGTTCCTGGAGGGAAATGCCAAATGGAAAAGGATTTAGGAAAACTAGAAGAATGGTCAGAACTCTGGCAACTGAAATTTAATGTGGATAAGTGCAAGATAATGCACCTGGGGCGTAAAAACCCAAGGGCAGAATATAGAATATTTGACACAGTCCTGACCTCAGTATCTGAGGAAAGGGATTTAGGAGTAATTATTTCAGAAGACTTAAAGGTGGGAGGACAATGTAATAGAGCAGCACGAAATGCCAGCAGAATGCTTGGATGTATAGGGAGAGGTATAAGCAGTAGAAAGAGGGAAGTGCTTATGCCGCTGTACAGAACACTGGTGAGACCTCACTTGGAGTATTGTGCGCAGTACTAGAGGCCATATCTCCAGAAGGATATAGATACTCTAGAGAGAGTTCAGAGAAGAGCTACTAAACTAGTACATGGATTACAGGAAAAAACTTACCAGGAAAGGTTAAAGGACCTTAACATGTATAGCTTGGAAGAAAGAAGAGACAGAGGGGATATGATAGAAACCTTTAAATACATAAAGGGAATCAACTCGGTAAAGGAGGAGAGCATATTTAAAAGAAGAAATACTACCACAAGAGGACACCGTTTTAAACTAGAGGGGCAAAGGTTTAAAAGTAATATGAGGAAGTATTACTTTACTGAGAGAGTAGTGGATGCATGGAATAACCTTCCTGCAGAAGTGGTAGCTGCAAATACAGTGAAGGAGTTTAAGCATGCATGGGATAGGCATAAGGCTATCCTTCATATAAGATAGGGCCAAGGACTATTCATAGGATTCAGATATATTGGGCAGACTAGATGGGCCAAATGGTTCTTATCTGCCGACACATTCTATGTTTCTATGTTTCTATCTCCTTTAGCAAGTCTCCAATCTATTACTCAAACTTAAAGGGGCACTGTGATGGGGGGCTGTGAAATTTGTGCAAAAAATATATTCTTGAACACATTACAATTTTTTTGTGGGTGTTTTTACATTTTAAAGTTGGGGGGGGGGGGGGTGCCAGATATAGGATCCGCCCCGGGTGCCAAATGCTCTAGGTACGCCACTGGTGCCCGTGGCTTTTATCACATATCCCAGGATGCACCACTGTTGTGCCTACCCACTGGGATAGTCATAAAGGCCTGTGTGTCACTGGCTGGGTTTCCTCCACTGTCCAACAGGCTCCCCTATTGGATACGGTAGGGACACTCCCTCAGACCAGATGAATCACACATGGACACATGCAACCGGCATAACTACTGATCAGGCCCCCCTGTGAAGCAGGCAGAGCAAACTATTATTTTTCCTAGCACCTACATAGGAGGGTGCCACACACGTAATTAGGGCAACTCATTAAAATAACGCAATGCATGGTGGAATGCACAAAAAGAGTGCGCTCAGATGCACCTCCTGCTCTGAAGGAACCCCTTAATCTGGTGAACAGATTGTTCACAATTCTAAAGGGTGCCTTGACTGAAAAAAAAGTTGAAAAACACTGGCATTTTTTTTTTTTAACTGTTCAATCAACAGGCCAACCAAGTGGTGACACCACTGTATTCCTTAAGGTCCCTCTCTGTTAAAACATTAAACTTTGCTATACACCTTCCCATTCCCCCTTATTTTTTACTTACCTTGTCTCAGGTTCAAAAACAAATCCCCTTCTTCGCAGGGCCACTGAGGTCATCACGGTACTAGAGCTGGAATCCAAAGAGGGAACCTTGCATCACTTCTTTCAGATGTAGGTTGCCCTGCTGGATAAGATAACTGCTTGGATTGGCAGGGAGGGTTATCATTACTGACAACACTGAAAACTCTCCTCTAAAGCTGGGTACACCCTACTCAAATGGGTTTTAATGGGGGGGCCTTGTCAGCTACTGTCCACTCAACACCCTTCAACTGAAATTCTTGGCTGGCTGCGACTGTCAGAATATACCAGAATGTCAGTTTGCATACTCTGGCAGAAATCTTGGCGTTGATATTGAAAAGATGACTGGTCGTGCCAAAAAACGGTCTTTTATTTAGGGATAGTGATCATATGAAGCCATTTATTATCACATACAGTATCTCACTTTTTTGTAAATACTTTATTATATCTTTTCATGTGACAACACTGAAGAAATGACACGTTGTTACAATGTAAAGTAGTTAGTGTACAGCTTGTATGTAGCACCCCCCTAGGTAGGTGATAGTAAGAGAGTATAGTTTTGAGCTCTGTCTGCTTACCAGAGGGGCTGCAGTTAAATCTATTTTGCTTTCTGCCTACCAAAGAGCAGGATCTATTAGTGAGGTCTGCTCGTTGTGCTCAGTATGCGATTCATTCAGTCTGGAGAGTGTATCACGCTGGTCCAATAGGGAGGCATGTTGGACAGTGGGAGGAAACCTGATGAATGGGTGCATAGGCTTTTGATACAGTCCTGATGATTGGCAGAGGGCAGGTCGCCTTGGTGCATTCTGGGATACTGTATAAAAGCCAGGAGCACATGTGCTGCAGGGTCTTTGGCTGGAGAGCAGAGTCCCAGAGGGAGGGGACGGCTGCCTCCTCCTCTGTAGAGGTTCCATGCGGTCACAGGAAGACGTCCTGAGGGCCAGAGGAGCGGTTTAGAGGAGCTGAACCCAGAGGTCCAGGGAAGCTGACTGAGAGGGGAGACACTGGAGACCCTGGGACTGCGGTATTGTGAGTACAGGGGCTCGAGTTAAGGGGCCTGACCTGAGGGGGGCCACCCCTGCTAGTAGGACAGTCAGTGGACGGGTGTCAGCAGAGGGAGAGAGAGAGAGAGAATACTAGGGAGAGTATACTGAAGATAACTAGTGTTCACCATGTCGTCTTGAGGATAAGGAGACTTAATCTACCTTCATCCAAGTGGCAGGATGAATCAACAGCCTGACTGTTCCTTTAGAGAAGCTAGGAGTCCTCAATCACTGTGAGTAGTTAAAGTCGGAGTATCCCACTATTTCCTTCTCCTATCCCCATTCTAAAATAAACAACAAAAGCAACCAAATACCCCTGGATTGATTATTGGAGTGTGAGCCAAGGAAAATCAAGGACTTGTCTTTACTTATGGTGGGGTGGGTGCTGGTAACCAAGGGAAACCTACAGAGTGAATATCTAGTAGTCCCTACGGAGGCAGTGCTACATGTATAAAAGTGTAAATTTGCTGTCCCCCTCAAAATAACTCAACACACAGCCATTAATGTCTAAACTGCTGGCAACAAAAGCGAGTACACCCCTAAATGAAAATGTCCAAATTGAGCCCAAATTGTCAATATTTTTTGTGGCCACCATTATTTCCAGCACTGCCTTAACCTTCTTGGGCATGGAGTTCATCAGAGCTTCACAGGTTGCCACTGGAGTCCTCTTCCCCTCCTCCATGATGACATCACAGAGCTGGTGCGCTCCTTCACCTTCCCTTTGAGGATGCCCAACAGATGCTAAACAGGGTTTAGGTCTGGAGGCATGCTTGGCCAGACCTTTACCTTTACCCTCAGCTTTTTTCTTTAGCAAGGCAGTGGTCGTCTTTGAGGTGTGTTTGGGGTCATTATCATGTTGGAAAACTGCCCTCCAAATGACAGCTTGATGTGCCTTGTATGTGAATGTTTCTTTTTATCCTCCTGTACTAATACACTAATACATTAAACAGAGAGCACTAGATTATGTCCTCTATTCTCTACATATTTGTGCCAAGAGAGATCGAGGATGCATGGAAAGAGTGGGAGGATCGGTGCTTCCTAGATCTTCTTACGCCTTTTAACACCTGGAGTGCCTCTTATCCCCAGAGGGGAACTGTGGGTTCTCACTACTGGTGAAACAAGGGTCAGAGCAGGAGGTGAGTGGCCATCCATTCTTGGTGGAGGAGAGGACAAGCACTTTATTTTGAAGGAGAGCACCAGCCCATTTTTCCAGATTTTGCACGTTGTAGCCACCTTGCACAATTATTTTGGGACTGTTGCATTGGACTAGTTGTTTGTGACTTTTGAATTTGGATGACATTATTTGTGTATCACCCTTATGCACGGTTTAGTGTATTATTATTTATATTTTTATGCTTATAGAATTTGTTCCACTTATATAGAATTTAAAGTGGTGCTTTTCCTAGTGCAAGCAAGATTTTTTGCAAGTGGAATCAAGATTTTTGCTATATAGGATGCAGTGTACCACTACTATCCTGTGTAGGCACAAGTTTGGTTTTATGTTTGGCCCTGAATATACAAATTATATGAAAGTGCAATTATGCAATATTAAGTGCAATCAAACAAATGTGCAAACCAATGCAAAATGTGCAACAACGCATAAATATACATCAAAATAATTTTTCCATTATGAATGTTATAATAAATTCCAAAGTGCAATTCCCAGTGCAATCAAGAAAATGTGCAATTGATGCAATATGTGTGGGTTCAAAAGTGCATGTAAAAAGTGCAACTATATTTGTTTTGCTATAGTCCACAACTTTGTATTTTTAAAGTATGTTCATAATAAAGTGCTTGGTGGATATAAATATGCTCAAAAATTATATGAAAATAAATAATATATATGACAAGAAAGGTATGCCTATTTTATAAGTGCAATATATTATATTTCAAAGCGTCCAAGGGAGTGTGGACCAATATATATATGAATAAGTGTACAGTCCAAAAAAATTCTGTAAGGTCTCTTCTATCCCGTTATTTGGAGTGATCCGTGCCCAAAAATAGCTTGTGCTCTTGGTGAGTGATCCGTTCTCTCCAGCCTAAATATGTGCTAGAAACTCACCAGAAAAATTCAGGCCTCCAGGACCTATAGAGCTGGTATAAACCATGTTTTTATCCAGATCCTCTGTATGGTCTGGTCAGACTCCTTGGGGTTGAGGTCACATAAAAGTGGCTCCGGGGTAACTCAGGGATAAGAAGCACATAGAAACCTCATTGCGCAGATATATTTATTTAAGAAAGGATGTTCACAGTAAATATAAAAGCTGATAAACTCACATTTGATGGTGCTTTGGAAGTAGCACTGACTCTGGTTCGCCTGTATTGTTAAGGAACCGCCGCTCGCATAGCGTACGTTCCAAATCGTGAATCACCTTAACCGGAAATGACGTGATCGGAAGTGATGCCGCGGGATTAACCTCTATGCATTTCACAGAATGGCGTCCTCAGGAAGTACTTGAACTTATAAAACCCTGTTTTTTTTTTGTTTTTACATGAGATGGGCTTTTTTTACCCTAGCAGGGTAACCATTCTCAAATTTGGGCTCTTAAAGCACCTTGTGTCCGACAGCAGTGACAAGTTTCATACTTGACTGCCCAGCTATAGCCAGTTTATTGGCTTTGCTGGAGCTAAATTTTCTACACTACAGGTGAATCTCAAAAAATTAGAATATCATCAAAAAGTTAATTTATTTCAATAATTCAATTCAAAAAGTGAAACTCATATATTATACGGATTCATTACACACAAAGTAATATAATTCAAGCATTTTTTTCTTTCTTTTAATTTTGATGAATTTGGCCTACAGCTAGTGAAAACCCAAAATTCAGTATCTCAGAAAATTAGAATATTGTAAAATAAAGTTCAATATTGTAGACTCATGATGTCACACTCCATTCATGCAATTAACTCAAAACTTTAAATGGTCTGGTTCAGTAGTTTACAAAATCATGAGTAAGACGGCTGATTTGACAGCAGTGTTAATTTTGTCGACTAAAACCGACTAAAACGTTTTTGTCGACTAAATTAACACAATTTTAGTCAACTAAAATATGACTAAAACTAAAACAATTCAGATGACTAAAATACGACTAAAACTAAAATGGCATTTTAGTCTTAAGACTAAAATATGACTAAAACTAAAATGGCATTTTAGTCAAAAGACTATAACTAAAACTAAATCAAAATTTGCTGCCCAAATTAACACTGGTGAATGCTCAAAGCTTAATACCATAAATAATAACATATTAGATTTTTCACTCCAGGACCAGCAGTAGTATATAATGAGTTTGGAAAATGTAGAAAAATGCTTAAATAATGTATTACAAATTACAATTGAACTACACCCATTTGATTATAGATGACTAAAATGAGTTTTAGTCGACTAAAATGTAGGACGTTTAGTCGACTAAAATTTGGGACATTTTAGTCGACTAAAATGTACTGGAGTTTTAGTCGACTAAATACGACTAAAACTAAAACACTTGCAGAAGACTAAAATGGGACTAAAACTAAAATACCATTTTAGTCCTAAGACTAAGACTAAAACTAAATTGAAATTTGCTGCCAAAATTAACACTGTTTGACAGTTGTCCAGAAGACAGTCATTGACACCAGGAGGATATTTCACAAAATGTCATTGCTAAAGAAGCTAGCTGTTCACAGAGTGCTGCATCCAAGCATATTAATAGAAAGTTGAGTGGAAGGAAAAAGTATGGTAAAAAAAGATGCACAAGCAACAGGGATAATCGCAGCCTTGAGAGGATTGTGAAGCAGGGGCCATTCAATAATTTGGGGGAGATTCACAAGGAGTGGACTACGGGTGGTTTCAGTGCTTCAAAAGCCACCACACACAGACGTGTCTGGGGACATGGGCTACAACTGTTGTATTCCTTGTGTCAAGCCACTCCTGAACCAGAGACAACGTCAGAATCGTCTTACCTGGGCTAAGAAGAAAAAGGAATGGACTGTTGCTCAGTGGTCCAAAGTCCTCTTTTCGGATGAAAGTAAATTTTGCATTTCATTTGGAAATCAAGGTCCCAGAGTCTGGATGAAGAGTGGAGAGGCACAGAATCCAAGTTGAATGAGGTCCAGTGTGAAATTTCCACACTCAGTGATGATTTGGGGAGCCATGTCATCTGCTGGTGTTGTTCCACTGTGTTTTATCAAATCCAAAATCAGCGCAGCCCTCTACCAGGAAATTCTAGAGCACTTCATGCTTCCCTCTGCTGAGCAGCTTTATGGAGATGCTGATTTAATTTTCCAGCAGGACTTGGAACCTGCCCACACTGCCAAAATTACCAATACCTGGTTTAATGATCATGGGATCCCTGTGCTTGATTGGCCAGCAAACTCCCCTGACCTAAACCCCTTGGAGAATCTGTGGGGTATTGTCAGGAGAAAGATGAAAGACACCAGACCCAACAATGCAGAAAAACTGAAGGCCGTTATCAAAGCAACTCGGGCTTCCATAATACCTCAGCAGTGCGACAGGCTGATCGCCTCCATGCCTCGCCGCATTGATGCAGTAATTCATGCACAAGGAACCCTGACCAATTATTGAGTGCATACTATACTGTATGTCAGTAAGACATTTCTGAATTACAAATCCTTTTTTTTTTTTTTTTTTTTTTTAATAGTCACATTTTCGGAGATTCTAAATTCACTAGCTGTAAGCCATAATCATCAACATGAAAAGAAAGAAATGCTTGAAATATATCACACTTTTTGAATTGAATTACTGAAATAAATACCTTTTTAATGAAATTTAAATTTTTTGAGATGTGCCTGTATGTTATGCTTTTGGAGGATTTAGGCTGTCTCCTAGCTGGCTGCCCCACAGATTTTTTTACCATGTGTTGCTCTCCTATTGCACTTGAGTTGTTTATTGCTTTATTTTTTCTACAGTATAGAGCAGGGTTTCTCAACCAGGGTTCCTCCTGAAGTTGCGTTGCTCGGGGGTTCCTTGAGCAATGGGCAATTTCTGCCTCTCATTGTTCTTTTTAGATATCTATAAGGGGGTAATTCTTCCCAATGATAAACAAGATGGGATAAATGAGGGTGTGTGAAAATCAGCCGATCCCTAGTTTGAAATACTTACCCACCAGTCTGCTAACAAACCAAAATAAACCTGTCTAACAATAAGTTAAAAGCAGGAGTTTAGTTAACACATATTTGCAAATGCATGCGGAAGCTGCAAGGCCAGCGACAAGGCATCCTGCGTTTCTTGCAGAACCTAACACTAAATAACACTGCTCAACCTGAGTGTATAAGTGCCTTCACAAAGGGAAGTACATGCTTGCTAATAGGTGGATTGGAAACAGATGGGATTGGAGAACGCCCAATCCTCCCCCACCTGCTCCAATCCACGACTGGCAACGAAAAACGCATGGCTGCACAAAAAAGCCATGGGGTGCAAACTAAATGTGATCAGCTGGGAGACACACACCCCCATCCCTTTAGTAAAGATGCCATAGGCAAATGGGGACTTTGAGTGAGACACCCGCCTGTAAAGCAAGCGTCTCCATCCCTAGTAAGATACAAGAAATGGGCAATTTGGGACTTTATATGAGAACTGGCGAGCACTGCACAGTGTCTCCATCCCTGTCAATTGAAAAACAAGATGGGATAAATGAGGGTGTGTGAAAATTCTTCCCAATGATGACCAGAGTAAGGAACATTTTTCCCACTGACTGTCACACTAATGTGTCATGAGTTGTAGATTTCTAATTTTTAGCAGGGGTTCCCCGAGACCAGAAATTTATTTTAAGGGTTTCTCTGTGTTGAAAAGGTTGAGAAAGGCTGGTCTAAAGAATAATAAATAGCTATTAGAGAAAGCTTATAGTTTTTGTAATATTACTAACCTAACGACATGGATTTGTTCAATATTTTACATGTTGTGATGAGAATTTCATGCTTTGTGTTATACAAAACGTAAGCAGAAGTATAGATGACGTATCTCTAATAGGACAAACGTGAAAAGACAAAAAAAGTGCTGGAAGCCAGTATTAATTGGATTGATAGCAAGTGAGTAACAAAACAGATTTTCAGATGGTTCTTTACTGTGTTGTTGGAACAGAATGTCATTGTCAAGTCAACGCACAGTATTTTCTGTTAATTCAAGGGATGAGTCTGGACTAGACTGGCCAGAGGCGAGAGATTTAGAGGAATGAGGGAGGAGCAGTTCTGACACGCGTCGGGAGAGACTGACTGTACGGAGTGATCCAGCTTACTGCTTCCTCTAACTTCCCCTGTAACCTGGGCTTGGTCTCATATATTTATTCTCCAAATTCCTGATATCAGCAGAACAGTTCTCCAAAATACAAGTGGTATTCGATTTAAACACACAAAAATCTGCAGAATACCTATTGTTCTCTAATCCTAAAGCTGGATTTTTGCTATAGTGTTTTAAAAAAATAATCCTTTTTAATACAACTGTTTGGCTGTTCATTAACATCTGCAGCATTTTGTGTTTTTAGCCATGTTTTCTTTGGCGTGTTACAGTGAAAAACCCACAAAATGCAGCAAGATGTTCAATATAAACCAGTAATGTATGAAACAATATATAAGAAAACATTCATTTTATTTTGTATTTTTAGATTTATCTTCCTTTATAGTAATTATTTTACAATAAATGCTCTTTGTATGGCAAGGCATTTCTAACCTCTCCCTTTTACTTCAAAGGGTTTGTTACCCCAACACTTCATATTCCTGATATGTGGCTGCTGTACCATGTACTTGTATGAGAAAGTCTCCTGTTCTCTTTGTATTGCTTCCTTTATGTGAAATCTCTGCTGTTCCTGCCAGTCCCCCTGCTTTGCTATTTACCGCTTGTTGACTGTATACCGTAGATATACCGGGGCAAGGCGGCTTCCCTGTGCAAAATCATGTACACATATGTGATTTTGCACTTCTGGGTCTGCGGCGTGCATGTGTGCCACCAGCGACCCACTCCTGCTGTGATTGGACATAGCGGGAGCCAATCAGCGGGTTCGGCGGACTCTATTGGTGCTTTTCCACTGCATGGAACCGAACTGTTCGGCTCGCTTTTGCACTTTTCAACTGCATTGTACCACATGGTACGGTGTTGGAACGGTTCGGTACGGTACGCCGGCGCTTTTCCACTACATGGAACCGAACGGTACGGCTCGCTTAAACAGTACCACCTCGGTTGTGGTTCCAAGAGGGCCATACCAGTACCATATCACACAATCCTTTGCATGCAGCCTTGATTGTTTGTCACTACTAGCCACTGATTGGTCAGAGAATCGTTGTTATCCCCACCCAAAAAGCAAACCGTACCAAACCGTACCGAACCGTTTCAACCCCGTACCATGCGGTATCATGCAGTGGAAAACCAAACCGAGCCAAGCAGGGCCGAGTGGAGGCGAGCCGGTACTTGGAGTGGAAAAGTGCCATATGTCCCCCAGGACCTGCCAATCGTTCCTGAGAGAAGCAGATTGGTAGTCTGCCTATGTAAACAAGGCAGATCGTTGTTCTGTTAGTATTAAAGGTAGAGATCCTGTGTTTCTGCTAAGCAGAAACACTGATCTCTGCCTTCCCACAGTTAGCAAGCACTCCCTAGGAACACAGTTAAACTTTTGATCGCCCCTGATGTTAACCTTCCCTGCCAGTGTCAATAGTACAGTGACAGTGCATATCTTTAGCACTAATCACTGTATAAAGTCAGTGGTCCCCAAAAAAAAGTCAAAGGTGTCACTTTTAGGGGTTTATTTACTAAAGCTAGAGAGGTCACAATTCTGCAGGGAAACCAATCAGCTTTGAATATCATCTTATTTAATTAAGCTTTAGCAATAAAACCTGGAAGCTGATTGGTTTCTCTGCAGAATTGTGACTAATGTTGCCCTCTCTAGCTTTAGTAAATAAACCCCCTAGTGTCTGATTTGTCCACCACAATGTCGAAGTCCCGCTATAAGTCACTAATCACCATCATTACTAGTAAAAACAAATAAATAAAGATTCCATAAATCTATCCCATAGTTTGTAGACGCGATACCTTTTGTGTAAACAAATCAATATACACTTGTTGGGATTTTATTTTTTACCAAAAGCATGTAGCAGAATGCATTTTGGCCTAAATTATTGAAGAAATTTGATTTTTTACATTTTTTGTATTGTGTGTTTTATTACAAGCAGTGTCAGGAGAATTATAACTCCACAGAGGGGTGGGTGTTGTGTCCATCAATGAACATCAGAGAAATGGATTTTACGGTAATTCAAAAATCCCATTTTCTCTTTCGTTCATTGACGGACACAGCTTCTGGTATTCCTAACCATTGGGACATCCCAAAGCAGTGTTAGACATGAGGGGTGGGAAACAAAAAAAAATTCCCAAGGCTAAACATTAGCCAACCAGGCAACAGGGGCTAAACCAAACAACTGGAGCCCACCTGAAAAAAAAAACACAATACACTCTCAAAGAGGATCAGGTCCTCCTAAACAGCAGCCTGCAAAACCTTGCGGCCAAGGGAAGCATCCACAAATGCCAACACATCCACTTTAAAACACTTTGTAAAAATGTGCACCGACGACCAGGTGGCCGCACTGCAAACCTGCGTCACTGACGCTTGATGATGGAAGGCCCAGGAGGCATTAAGCACCCTAGTAGAGTACGCCTGGACAGAGGAAGGAGGAACCTGACCCCTGATGAAATAGGCCTTTATCGCCATCTCTCTGAGCCATCTAAAAATGGTCGCAGAGGAAGCAGATAACCCACGGTGGCCATCCGTGAGCACAAATAGAGAGTCTGACTTCCCGAAAGACTCAGTAGGCTGCCAGGTACACCCTAATTGCCCGGACCACATCCAAGGCATGCAAGGCAATTTCCTTTGAATGTTTAGGCCTAGGACACAGGGAAGGCAACACAATGTCTATATTCAAATGAAAATCAGAGACCACCTTGGGAAGGAATGACGGACAGGAATAAAGCCCCACCTTATGCCTGTGAATCACCAGGTGAATGACAGGATAATGCCGCCAGGTCCGACACCCTGCGCGCAGAGGTGATAGCCACCAAAAAGGCCACCGTCTGGGACAGTGTAAGCAGGGGAAACTCCCGAAGATTCTCAAAAGGAGACTTCTGGAGAACCAAAAGTACCAAACTGAGGTCTCAAGGCGGCAAAGGAGACCACACCGGAGGGATCAAGTCCCGAACACCCGAGAGGTACGTACCAGAGATGTAGCCAAGGGTCGTTGGAAGAAAAAACGCCAAGGCTGACACCTGGCCCTTGATAGTACTAAAGGCCAATTTCAAGATCGGAGCCACCGAAACAAAGCAAGGAGGAACCCCAAGGAATTCACACCACGCAATGTAAGTTTTCCATGAATGATGGTAGATCTTTCAAGAAGTCGATTTTCTGGCTTTTAACAGCGTAGGAATCACTGATTCAGACAATCCCCTATCCTTCAGCACCTGGCTTTCAACAGCCAAGCCGTCAAAGCCAGCGAATGCAAAGCTGGCTGGAAGACTGGCCCTTGGGACAGCAGATCCTTCCTGAGAGGAAGCCTCCAAGGCAACGTCGGCAACCAGCCACACCAAGTTGGCATACTAGGCCCGGTGGGGCCAGTCCAGGGCCACTAAAATGACCGGAATCCCTTCTGCCGCGAGCCCGTAGAAGTCTTGGCAGGAGCTTGAGAGGGGGGAAGGCATAAATCAGATGATACTGACCCCACTGGGCCACCAGCGCGTCTGTGACATCCGCCAGAGGATCCCATGGTTGAACCATGAACCTTTGTACCTTACTGTTGAGCCGAGACGCAAACAGATCCACCTCGGGGATGCCCCACCGGAAACACAACTGAGGAAACACTTCCGCATGAAGAGACCATTCCCCCTGGTCTAACGCCTGCCAACTGAGTAATCCTCCTTCCAATGTTCCACTCTGGGAAAGTGAACGGCAGGGAGGGCTGGAACTAAATGTTCTGCCCACCTGAGAATGCCGGCTACCTCCAGAGCCCACAGGACACTTCTTGTGCCCCCTTGGAGATTCACAGCCGTGGCATTGTCTGATTAAATGCGCACTGGACAGCCTTGTAGACAATCCATCCAATGTTCCAGGCACAGCCTGATCGCACAGAACTCGGGACATTGAGCGGTAGTCTAGATTCTTCCAGGGTCCAGATCTCCAGAGCAGAATGTCTGCCTCCCCACCCAGACAGGCTGGTATCTGTGGTGAACACTGTTCAATACAAGGGTAGGAAGGATTTTGCCCTGCCGGAGCGCCGGGGGACGGAGCCATCAAATCAGGGACCCTCTCGTACACCGGCTCAGCTGGATTTGGTTGTCCAGAGACTGTGGATTCTCGACCCATGTGATGAGAATCTCCCACTGCAGGGACCCCACATGAAACTGCGCAAACCGGACCGCCTTAAAGGTTGACACCATCAGGCCCAGTACCCGCATACAAGTCCGCAAAGATGACCATCTGCTGTTCAGCAGGAGACGAACTGCAACCTGCAGTGTCTGAAGTTTGTCCGGAGGAAGAAATAATCTGGCTAAGGCCGAGTCCAGAGTCAGCCCCAGATAGTCTAGTTTCATAGAAAGGACCAAGGCTGACTTCTGAAGATTCAGAATCTAGCCAAACTCCTTCGGAGTTCGTATGGTGATCTCCAGATTTTCCTCCCGCGCAGCAGAAAACTCTGCTCACAGAAATAGATTGTATAAATAGCCCAGGACCACTATCCCCCGCTGGCGTAACAATGCCAGTACCGGGGCAAACACTGTAGTGAAGACCCGGGGAGTAGAGGCGAGACCAAATAGTAATGCCCCAAACTGATAATGTTCCTCTCCCACTGCAAAGCGGGGGAACCATAGGTGACCTACACATATTGGAATGTAAAGGTAGGCATCTTTGATGTCTATGGAGGTGAGAAAACCCCGCTGATGCAGGAAAGCCACCACTGTGCAAATGGGCTCCATCCTGAACTACTGCACCCGCACAAAGCAGTTCAGCGCCTTGAGCTCCAGGATTGGACGCACCTTGTTCTCCTTCCTGGGAACTATAAACAGGTTGAGTAAAAACCCCTGAAAAACATTCTGCAACCAGAACCAGGACAATCACCCCTTGAAGATCTTGCACCGCCCCAAAGAGAGCCTGTAAGCGGACTGGGGAGAGTCGCATATTGGAAGGAAAGAACCTTTCCTTCCAGGGCACAACTTCATGCTGAAGGAGCCTTGTCTGTGAGTCTGGAGAAGCCCGCTCTCGACTTGCCAGACCAAGTTTGCTTGGATCCATCAGGAAAAGGAGGGCCCACATCTGAGACGAGGGTCCTTGCTCTTAGTTGCCTGTGGAAGAAAGACACTCTTCCCCCCTGTGAGACCCTTAATGATGTCATCCAGGGTAGCTCTAAACAGGCAATCTCCGTGAAAAGAAAGAACAGCCAGGGCTTTTTTTAATTTTATTTTATTTTTTTAGAAGTCTGGTCTGCAGACCAGCATGTTAGCCATGGATCACGGCCAAAACAGAGAGCCAATCCACTAGGGGAGCTGCATCCAAAGATGCAGCACAGATAAACTGCAGCCCCTGGACCAGCTGGTCCGCCAGCTCAGCAAAGGCAGGTGTGAGCTGTTCTCCCTCCAGGACAGGGTGCAAAAGCTTAGCCCACTTAGTCAGAGTTTGCAACACCAGGGCAATGGTGAACACCAGCCACAGCCTTCACCTTTTTCTTGTCAGCCGGGTCCTTAAAGGCCGGAGACTCTGCAACCGGAATCATGTTTGCTTTGTTTAACCTGGAAACCGGAGGGTCCACCACAGGTGGAACAAACCACTTTTTGAAAAGGGACTCTTCATAGGGGTAAAGCCTAGCGAACCATTTAGGGACCCCAAGGGGATGCTTCGGTCGTCCTCACTCTTTCGCAAAAATTCTGCCAAAATAGGCGGGAAAAGGGAAACACCTTTTGCCGCTCTGGGTGGTTTGTGAGTGCCAAGGGAACCTGCACCCCTGTCACAGTCGTAGCTGTGTCCCTAATTTTTAGAGGCTTACGCACAATCAGTGCGTTCACCAACGGCTATCTGAGTATTCAAGGTGTGTGGTTCCAGACCCATCATGGTGACCCACATCCACAGTGGCCAAATCAGATTCAGGATCTGATGAGACAGATGAGACAGGGGAAGGCGGGGGTCGCTTTTTGCTAGCCTGTCGCCCGAAAGCCACCTCCACCCAGGACACAAGGGACTCCAGGACTGCCGTCAGTGCATGAATGGATGATCGGGACCTGGAGTTCCCCGGAGCCTCAGAGAGGATATCAGGTGGGGAGATGTGCTACAAAGACTCCAAAGATCCCAGAAAAGAAATAGGTCCTTACTCCTGACTAGGCAGAAAAAACTGAGTGGCTATAGCAGAGAGAGGGAGTATACCCCTTGCTCATGGATGAAGCCAGAATTTTTTTCTGCCTAGTGTCCTACTCCTGTAGGGGGCAGTATAACCCAATGCTTAAGAATACCAGAAGCTGTGTCCGTGAGCCCCCGTTCACACTTAGGCGACCTGTGTGACCTCACAGGTCGCCGCAGGTCGCCTTCCGCCTTCCATAGGGAAGCAGCGGACCCATTCAAATAGGAGCGACACAAGTCGCTCCGACTTAGAAAAAGGGTCCGGAGCTTCTTTGGGGCGACCCGGAGGCGACCGCCATAGACTTCAATGCTATGAAGTCCGTGGCTGCCGCTCCGTGGTCGCGGCGCGCTGCTCGCACCGCGACCTCGGAGGTCGCGGTGCGAGGTAGCGTCGCCTACATGTGAACGGGGGCTTAATGAACGAAAAATAAATATTGTTTTTTTTTTTCAAAATTGTCATTTTTTTTTATTTATAGCTCAACAAATAAAAACCGCAGAGGCGATCAAATACCACTAAAGAAAGCTCTTTTTGTGGGAAAAAAAGGGAATACATTGTAACGCAGTGCCGTATCTCAAAAAATGTCCTGGTCATGAAGGGGGTAAACCTGACCACACTAAGCAGGAGAGCACAACGTGGTCAGTTCTGTGGCTTGTCCTAACATGCCCCTTGTCCTAACATGCCCCCGCTGCACAACCATTCACTGGGAAGCTCAATGTGATGCTGCTTCTCCTTCCCCAGCTCTTATGCAGCTGAGAACAGAGGGAATGTGAAAATAAAAAAAAAGGTATTTATAATGTTTTTTTATCTATACACAAATGTTTTGCCATTCATTTCTTTTTTAAATTGAATGGGTTGATTTACGAGGTGATCGTTTAAATCACTTTAAAGTAAGGGAATGCAATTAGTTCAGCTAGTAGCTGTTTAGTTGCTTTTTCTGCAATATACAATTATGCCCTAATGACCACAGTAAAATAGTTCAGCAATAAAAAATCTTCCAGGAATGTTCGTCCTTGGAGGGGCAAGATGTGAGAGGTTGGGATATTGTGTGCTTTTCTTCAACATTGCTTGATGCCTATTTAAATTGTTATACTGTATTTTCTTTTTGCTTTATTGTTTTTTTTATTTTATTTTATTTTATATTCCTGAAATGTGGATGATAATGAGCCAGGAATAGCAACAAAATAGTATGTTTCTCTTCTGTAACGCTTAAGAGCCGGTTCACATATGAGCGACCCGACTTGCCGGGGCGACCTGTGAAGTCGCGGTGCGCAGATCGCACCGCGACCTCGGAGCTGCCGGCACGGACTTCATATCATTGAAGTCAATGCAGGTCGCTCCAGGTCGCCCCAAAGAAGCTCCGGACCCTTTTTCTAAGTCGGTGCTACTCTATGGCAGGCGACCCACGGCGACTTGGCAGGCGACCAGGTCGCCTGACAAGTTGCCCCAGTGTGAACGGGGTCTAAGACTTAAACCCTGGTTTGCAACCAGAGACTGTTACCTTTATAAACTGAACAAAATTATAAACGCAACACTTTTGTTTTTGCCCCCATTTTTCATGAGCTGAACTCAAAGATCTAAGACTTTTTCTATGTACATAAAAGACCTATTTCTCTCAAATATTCCACGCTGCTCCTGATGACGTCGTTCTGACGAAACACGTAGAGCGCCACATACCATTTTCGCTTTCTGATTGACACGCACTTCCGGTCGCTGGAACGCACCGCGTTCCGGAAGGGAGCCGCAATAGAGGAGAACTACAGCAGATTACAGACTGATTACCCACGCTTGTGTTTACCTATATATTGTGAGTACCTCTCTATTACTTAATAAAGGATATGTGTTTCAATACTTCACTATGTGAGGCTTCTGTTTTCCTCTACACGGTCCGGATCTCTTTTCCCCTATCAATACCCCCCTATTTGATGCCATTGTAAATGGGTACCTCTTACCGGAGATCGTTACCCCATATCTCAAAGGTGGACCCAGCTAGGATATCCATTGATGGCCGCTAAGCCCTGATGTGATTTACCCCCTGAGCAATATGTCCATCACTCCTGTAGGGGTATTGTTATCTGGTGAGTGCGATTATTATTGGGAAGGGAACACCAAGGCTACTTCACCGTCACTATCACCTTGTGGACCACCTTGAGATTCTTCAGTTTTTTGGATCCCAAATTCACTATATGGACTAATATTTTTAATGCACCTGGTCATCTAAGCAATAGTCACTTTATTTGTTTATTGAATATTTTATTCATTTCCAACACCTACTACCACCCCCTGACCCAGGAATATCTCCCTCTGAAGATTCACTTATATATATATTTATTCCCAAAATTCACCTATATTAATTTACTCCTAAACGCACACATTGGTCTCTTGCACAATTATTAGATATTTTCTTTTTTACTATTTCACTTTGGTACCATCACACCACTGGACTCATTGATTGAGTATAATTTCTTTTTTTTCACTGATATTATATATCAGTTAACGATTATATTTATATATCACTATCCATATACCATAGTCCACGTCTGCCTCCAGTTGGACGTGATATTGCACCTTTTTTACTTTGCAGACATAGAATGTTCCCTGTGTCATAAATTAAGTCACGTTAACATCACTTATTGCACTTTATTATTGATGATCATTTCTTGCATTTTATATTTGATACTATTTATTTGTTATATGATATGAGGTGTTTTTTCATCTAAGGATTCTATTGTATATTTTTGGTTTTATCTAAATCTGTGTATACCCTACTCTGAACCATACTGACTGGAAGATTACTATCTGCTTATATTTGCACATTTACATGGTAAAATTGGTGATCAATCTTTTTCACCTATTTGGTCATTGATCTTTTTCATTACTGACTCTAGGCAGCGCCATCACCTCTCATTCCCCCCTACATACATCATATATACCCTGCAGCCAATCTACTATCCTGAGCGCTGATCTTTTCTTTTTCTTACTATTTCTTTCAAATATTGTTCACAAATCGGTGTAAATCTGTGTTAGTGAGCACTTCTCCTTTGCTGAGATAATCCATCCACCTCACAGGTGTGGCATATCAAGATGCTGATTGGACAGCATGATTATTGCACAGGTGTGCCTTAGGCTGGCCACAATAAAAGGCTATGATAAAATGTGCAGTTTTACTGTATTGAGGGGGGGCGGGTCTGAAAACCAGTCAGTATCTGAAGTGACCACCATTTGCCTCACGCAGTGCAACACCTCTCCTTCGCATAGAGTTGATCAGGTTGTTGATTGTGGCCTGTGGAATGTTGGTCCACTCTTCTTCAATGGCTGTGAGAAGTTGCTGGATATTGGCAGGACCTGGAAGATGTCAACCTATGACGAAACTAGTCGGGTGGTTCCAGACACAACATAGCCACGCCCCCAATGCCGGCCAGAAGTCTTTCCTGATATATGCGGGACGCCTCAGCTTTTGATATATATGGGATACAATGTTCTTCTGCTCGCCTGTCTATCTTACTAAGTGCAATCTTTTCAAATAAAACATTTTTATTGCGGTATTATGCTATGTGCCCTCTTTCCTTTCTGGATCTATTGCCATGGGCTCCATCCATCTCTATGTGAGGATTACTGTCACTGGTGCGCTTTATTACTATTATCAGTATTACTGAGTTGTCCAGATTTTTGTCACTAGTGCACTTTATCATATTATGGATTTGTAATTCATGTTTTTTTAGTATTTCACATGCCTGGTAGCGCTGTTTTATAATATTTCTGTATTAAAACCCAAAAACAAAAATTCCTTATATTGAAGCTTACCAATTCATAGTTGTGACAGGAGCAATAGTTTTCTCCTTTTAGGTATTTTTCCTCTTTAAAGTGGTTGTAAAGGCTTGAGGAGGAAGAGGAAGAGTGGAAAGCTCCAGCAGGGAACCTGAGAAGAGGAGGTTCGGGACTGCTCTGCGCAAGACCATTGCACAGCGCAGGTAAGTATAACATGTTTGTTTAAAAAGCTTTAGAATCACTTTAATGTTCACCTGTTGATCCGGTCAGTACATCTGTTATTCTACAGCTTCCTTTAAGGCCTCGTTCACCTGTGTAGTACACCCATGCTAGGGCCATATTTGCCCATGCAGGGATACACAAGTGTTCTGTACACCTCCACGCAGGCAGGCCGTCCCATTCATATCAACTGGGACACAGCGACTGCATGGACACAGCCACTTCTCCCAATTTGCTTAGTGCATCTAGCACTCCCCTCTCCTCCGATTGATAAAGCTGCTGTCCAATGGCGTCTCCACTGCCTCAATATATACAATTGTTATTTTTTGGGTTTAATACCACTTTATTTAACAAAGTATTCTGGTAATTCTATAGATAGTGAAATTGATGTTGAAAAAAATAGGTGCGCTAAACAATAAAAATGAATTACCAAAGTGACACATGTGCACAATGTAAACAATAAATGAACATATACAAATGAGAATATATCAAAGTGATGGTGATTCAGTGAAACTACAAAACTCAAATGAGTGCAACAACTGATAAGAGTCCACAAAGTCCAAAAATCTTCACTAAGTGATATATAATGAAATTGTGAAGGAACTTAAAGTGATATTTCCAGTGCTGTGAAATAAAGATTCCCACCACGACAGGCTATCCTCCTTACCAGATAGGATAAGGTTAGGCGCAGAGTAAAACTCTAGTCAATCGGTTGGAAAGGAGGAAACTTCCACTGCAATTCTACCCTGTGGTGTGATGCAAAATAGCCTCTTACCGGATGGCATGTATATCAAGGCACAGGAGATTGTCCTATGTGGATGTCCCTTCTGTTGATCGGATACCAGTACTCTCCTCCGCTACCAATGTACATCCGTATTCTTATTGACTCCCCGAGGTATCAAAGAAGATGAAATAACAGGCGAAATGTAAAAATGTGAGTCCACCAGAAGTCTCCACTTTGGCATAGTCCGCTTGGTGAAAACAGTAGTGGAATGAAAACCTCCAAATATAGCTTAAGCATTTCAGGGGTGTCCTCCCTTCCAAGCTCTGACTCAACCTTATTATATGATGTGAATCAGAAGACTCTGATTCACAGAAGATTGGCAGATCCGTAATTCATTGTTATGCCCCATACACACGTGCAGATTATCTGCAGACTTTTGTCTGCAGACTTACCAAAACCAGATAATATGAGGTCAAACCTAAACACTTTCAATTTGTATGCAATCCGGCAGGCCCTTGCACTACATAGAAAAGGTAAGTCTGCAGACAAAAGTCTGCAGATAATCTGTACGTGTGTATGGGGCATAAATTCTAAACTGATGTACAGTTCAGGTAGCAGCTTCACTCCTACCAGCGCACCCACATTTTGCATATCTAATTCTATAGATAGGCAACTCCTATCCTCATATTGATTAGTGATTCAAAATGAATAATAACTACTGCAGTAGTGAACATACACAAAAAGATACACTCCGCATCTTTCCAAAATGGCTGTTCTGCTTTATTTGAAGGTTTTTATACTCATGATTACGTAGGTATCACATTAGCATTACAATTGTACTTTTCCGGTAACAAGGGGCGTAACATAGGCAGGCTAATTCTAATTAGGACTCGAAAGAATGCAAACATTTAATGAAAACATTATTAGTGTCGTGTGTACGAGTGCAGTGTGCAATACATACAAAATAGAATACAATAATATACAGGATGTACAAATTTCCTTTACACAAAGTAACACATATATTGTTTTTTGGCACAAACAAGGATTTCTCTAGGCAACATTGCTTTGCAAATTTGATTTTATCTTGTATGTAATCAATAGATAAAAAGTGTAACAAAAAAAAAATGATTTTTGCAATTTTAACCAGTTGTTTGTTTTAAACCAACTAATGCTCCTGTAGATAAAAAAGTGCACATTCTTATTTGTTTACCCCTTTTATAGTAAAACTAAAATTACATTTCTATAAGTCCCCTTTATCATGGGCTGTCCAATCAGGTCCACCAGTCAGTCAGTTTTTTAGGCAGACCTGATTCGCCCCCTCCAGTCTACCCTATGGAGTGTCGGTGTCAATCGCTATCCGATCCAAAACTGCCTGCAAAATCCAGTTGGATGGTAGTCCTATTTTCCATCCTTCTGGCAGATCGTAAGCGATCGGATGAAAACGGACAGGAGGTCTGTTTCCATCCGATTTCTCCATAGAGAAGAGATGGACTGTGTCCAGGGGCGGACTGACAACTCATGGGGCCCCCAGGCAATAGGAGATCATGGGGCCACCTGTGTCCCCATCCACACTCAAGCCACACCCACACCCCAGCCTGTCCATACACATCCCCAGCCTGTCAACATACCACCCAAGTCTGTCCGTATACATCCCCAGCCTGTCCGTATACATCACCAGCCTGTCCGTATACCACCCCAGCCTGTCCGTATACATCCCCAGCCTGTCTGCATACCACCCCAGCCTGTCCATATACTACCCCAGCCAGTCCGCATACCACCCCAACCTGTCCGTACACATTCCCAGCCTGTCCACATACCACCCCAGCCAGTCCACATGCCACCCCAGCCTGTCCGTACACATTCCCAGCCTGTCCACATACCACCCCAGCCTGTCCACATACCACCCCAGCCTGTCCGTATACATCCCCAGCCTGTCCGTATACCACCACAGCCTGTCCGTATACATCCCCAGCCTGTCCGTTTACCACCACAGCCTGTCCGTATACCACCCCAGCCTGTCCGTATACATCCCCAGCCTGTCCTCATACCATCCCAGCCAGTCCGCATACCACCCCAGCCTGCCCATATACCACCCCAGCACTGGGGCCCTGAAAGTTCTAGTTACGCCTCTGTCAGCAAGCATATAGCAAGTCAGCTTTTTATGCTCAGTGTAAGAAAAGCAGTGAGCAGAGGCAAGAATTTCACTTTACATATGCTTTATTGCAAGAACAGAGGATAGCAGCAGTGTAGCATTTCCTTGCAGCAGATAAGCAATGGTTAACACTCAGGGCTCTTCCACGGATGTCAGCAAGTCAGAGCGGTCATACAGAGAGCAGAGAGCTTTACCAACTTTCAATTCTACTTCCAGCTTGCTGGTCCATCAAATCTGAAATACTGTCTCTGCACTCCCACATCAGATGTTTTTACTCTCCCATAGCTCAAAGTGTAACACAGCCTCGGAGCACAGAACTGCTGTGTGTTCCTCTGCCCCGTGCCTGCTCCAGCTCACACCAAATAATTCATCCGTGTTATACTCGGCTTCACTACCATGCTGACAGCTTCCCTGAATATAGTAAGATGGTGAGCGTCATGGGGCCCCTTACTGGCCCCGGGCAGTGCCCTAAATGCCAGTATGGTCAGTCCGCCCCTGACTGTGTCCACACTGCACAGTGGAGCAGACAGGACCGGTCATTCGCCTGCACAGCGGGGATCAGCGGAGCGATCCTCCGAGCTGTGCACATTACCAGTATAAAAACAACCCAAACTGGATAGCTACAGGCCATTTTTAAACTAATCCACAAATTATATTGTGGGCGGCAACATTTGTTGATGAAATAACTGGGCCATATTTTAATAGTAATGTAATAGGGGAAACTTCCCTCTAAGTCAGGGGTGTCAAACTCAATTTCATTGCAGGCCGCATCAGCATTAGGCCTTCAAAGGGCCAGGTATATCTGTAGGATTAGATGTTCAGAGCACCCCACTCCCCCCCTACACCCTTACATGAGATGTCAAGAACCCCTCCCCCCACCATCAGAAGTCAAGAGTCACCCACCCTTCCTTACATCACAATGCAGCCCCTTACCTTGTGCTGCTGCCAGGAAGAAGATGCGGGTGGATCTGGGAAGAAGTGCAAGGTTTGGAGGAGAACCAGAGGAGAGCTGGAGTGAGCTTCCAGAGTCTGCTGAATGCTGAGACCAGGGGAGGCAAAGGCAAGGTGGTGTTGCGGCTGCAAAGAGAGGTGCAGGATCTGCAGGAGTAGTTCTGCCCTACTCTCTGCTGCAGACTGCTAAGAAGGAGGGGGGCAAAGATGAGCCTTTCTGCAGCTGCACAGAGGAGTGCAGGATCTGGCAAAGGAGTTCTGTCCTCTCTTCTGCCGACTACAGAGATAAGTTGGGGGCAGAGACAAGGGAGGTGCTGCAGATGCAGGAGAGGTGCGAGGGCCACATGAAATGGACTGGGGGGCCGCATTCGGCCCGCGGGCCTTGAGTTTGACACCTGTGCTCTAAGTTATAATGTTCACTTGTCTCTCAATTAGATGACATGACTTTGTTGGAAAGACATAAAATGTAGTCTCTGCAAGACAGTGCCGTTGTAATTTCATACTTTGCTATTGCAGTGAGAAATGTTTTAAATCAAACTTTTGCTCCAAACATGTGGAACGGAAGGTGACGTCCAGTCATGTCCTCCTTGGTCTCCAGACCTAATACTACTCTTTTGTTTCTTGTTTTTTCTTTGGGGTCTTCTGAAGTTAGTAGTCAATCGGAAATGTCCCAGAACAATTGTTACCCTTAAGATGGAAATCACTAGTTCTACATTAAGAAATGTTCATCATCTTTATATTCAGCGCATACACAAGTATTGCAAAATCTAAGGGCATTTACTGTAATATAACATTTTACTGTCAATGCCACATAATATTTTCATCATTAGTTGTGCCAGTACAATGAATCAGCAAGGCCCGAAGTAAAAAAAAAAAAAAAAAATAAGCGAAGGGCCTCATGAGGGGGTTTACTGGGCCACGGGCAGTCAGGGGTTAAGGACATCAGGCCATGTAGGTCAGGTCAGGGATTGGTCAGGGCAGTTCATAGGTGGGGTCTACAGTAGGGTAAGTGGGGGGGACTTACGGTCTTCCAGCACATTCCCTGTAGGCAGCAAGTAGAAAGGATCGGATCCCCTGTTTTTCTCCCTGGCTTGCGGCGGTTACCGGCTTTGATGGGGGACTTGGAGGCTTTTATCTCCCGGCTGCGGGAGGCGGCGGCGTCTCGTGGGACCCGGTGGCTGGAACGTCACCTGGAGGCGGCCATGGAGGAGGACATTGCGGAGGTGGGGGAGCGGCATTCCCGCGCTCGGCGGTCACGGCCGCCGGAGCGCTACAGCCCGGATTTCTCCCCTGGAGCTCAGCGCCACGATGGGAGCCCCGGTGGGGACCCTCCAGGGCCGCCGTCCCAGCGTTCGCTTGCTGTGGGCGGCGGGGCCTCTGGGAGGAATCCTCGGCGTCGGCGGAGCTCCAGTGGGCGGGGCCATTCTCGTGCAGGGCCTCCGGCCCCGCCCGCTCGTCCGGATGCAGGAAGTGCAGCGGCTGCCCGTGGCGGTGATGACCGGCCGCCCGGGTCGGCTCGGCGGGGGAGAGGAACCAGCAGTCGCCCTGGCCAGTCGGGTGGAGCGGCCGGCACTGCTACACCGCGCACGTCCGGTGCGGCGGTGGCCCCGGAAGTGGATGTGGATGCTGGTCCCGGCAGAAAACGTCAGCGGAAGTCGGCGGGAGACGTCAGTTCCGGTCATCGGCGGGGGGGGGAGGTGGAGCGGAGTGCCCCCCCTGCGCTTGCTGTTTCCAGGTCGGTCGTGGTGGAGGAAGATCCGGAG
This sequence comes from Pelophylax lessonae, assembly GCF_965119305.1. Classification (NCBI taxonomy): domain Eukaryota; kingdom Metazoa; phylum Chordata; class Amphibia; order Anura; family Ranidae; genus Pelophylax; species Pelophylax lessonae. Next base: position 135,481,870 of record NC_138778.1, read on the forward strand.
GTCCGGTCGGAGGGCGAGCTGTCCAGTTCCGAGGAGGGAAGTGCTCCTGGTCCGTCATCTGCTGTGGCTGCGGGACCCGCGGCCGCGGGGTCCCAGTCAGGTGAGCCTTTATCTTTGCACCCTTTGTCTGTCCGGTCTGCTTTGTCTGCGTTGGTGGGGGCGTTGGGGGTGGAGCAGAACCGGGGGGGGCCCGCGGTGGTGGGGGGGGGCTCCAGGGGGGATGGGCTCTCCGCAGGTCGCGGAGGGGAGGGTCCCGGGGCCTGCTGCGCCGGTTGCGGCGGGGGGCCTGGGGGACTTGCTGGCGGGCCTGCGGTCCTTGGTCCAGCGTTTTGATGGGAGTGTGGGGTGTTCGGCGCCGGTGGCGGCGTGGGGCTCGGTGGGGGCTCCGGTCGCGGCGGCGTCTGGCACGGGACCTGCGGGGGCTGGGTCGGCCCCGGCGGCTTCGGGGGACAGGGTGGTGGCGCCGGTGGAATCGCCTCCTGCGGTGCCGGCGGTGGACAAGGTTGCGGAGCCCAAGGCGTCAGGTAAGGATGATGCGATTCGCTTGGCAGATTCCGCGAAGTGTGAGGTGTACGTCTGTTTTGAGGGCCCCTTGGGGGCGCACCTCAAGGCAGAGGTACGGGAGAAGATCTGGAAGGATGAGTACGTCGAGATATTCACGTTGCTTCCGTTGGAGAAGTTTAACCTGGATAGGGTGAAGCCGGAGGAGTCGAAGAAGGAAGATGAGGAACGGCGGCGTTTTCGTTTAATTCCGCGCACGTTTAGCAATTGGCTGCAGGCGTTTGCTATTTTTGCGAGTGTGGTGGGCGAGAAGCATCCGGAGCATTGCTCCGCTTTGTTTTGCTATCTGGATGCGATCGGGGAGGCCCACAGGGTGTATGGGGGGGTGGCGTGGCTCCGGTATGACGAGCAGTTCCGTCAACGGAAGGCGGTCCGCCCGTCGTTACGGTGGGATCATAAGGACATTAGTTTGTGGATGCGCCTCATGACTTCTGCACGGGCGGTGCCGTCTTCCTTTCCGAGCGGGGTCGGCGGTCCCTCTTCCCCAGGACAGCCGGCCGCGAAACGCCGGGGTTTCTGTTGGCAGTATAACGAAGGGACGTGCCGCTTTGGCACTGCCTGCAAGTTCAAGCATGAGTGCTCCGGTTGTGGGGGCGCTCACCCCTTCTCCCGTTGTTTTAAGCAGGGTAAGCCCCGTACCGGGGACGCTCAGCACAAGAGGGACGACGCCGGTGATGGTGGAAAGGATGCGGCCTTTCCTAAGTAGGTATCCGGACCGGGCGGCGGCCCGCTTGCTGGAGGAGGGTTTTTCGGTCGGTTTCCGCATCCCTTGTTCTCTTGATGGTGTTCCCCCTTTGGCGGATAATTTGCGTTCGACTCGGCTGAACCCCGGGGTGGTGTCCGATAAGTTGGCGAAGGAGGTGGCCTTGGGCCGCATGGCGGGTCCTTTTGCTGCGCCGCCCTTGGCTGATTTGGTGGTTTCCCCGTTGGGTTTGGTGCCGAAGAAGGAGCCGAACAAGTTTCGGATGATCCACCATCTGTCCTTTCCGAAAGGGGGTTCGGTCAATGATGGGATTGATCCGGGTGCTTGTGCGGTGTCGTACACGTCTTTTGACGCTGCCATTTGTTGGGTTCGCCGTTATGGGCGGGGTGCGTTGCTGGCCAAAACGGATGTTGAGGCTGCGTTTCGTTTGTTGCCGGTGCATCCGAGCAGCTTTCGGTTGTTGGGTTGCAGGTGGTTGGATGCCTTTTATGTCGATCGCTGCTTGCCCATGGGCTGCTCTATCTCTTGTGCGTTTTTTGAGACCTTCAGTTCATTCGTGGAGTGGGTGGTACGGGAAGTGTCGGGGGTCAATTCGGTTATCCATTACCTGGATGATTTTCTGTTTATTGGCCCCCCGTCTTCTCCCTTGTGTGGTGTCTTGTTGGCTTCTATGCAACATGTGGCGGAGCGTTTCGGTATTCCTTTGGCGGCTGATAAAACGGAAGGTCCAAAGACCACGATCAGTTTTTTGGGCATTGTCATTGACTCGTTGGCAATGGAATGTCGCTTGCCGGATGACAAGTTGCGGGACATAAAAGCGGAGATCTGCCTGTTGGTGGGAAAACGGAAAGTGCAACTTCGGCGGTTGCAGTCGCTTCTCGGCAAGTTGGCGTTTGCATGTCGGATCATGCCTATGGGTCGGGTCTTCAGTCGTCGTTTGTCGGCCGCTACGGCGGGGATCCGCTCTCCGCATCATTTTGTCACGCTATCGGCGGACCTGGTTGACGACTTACGGGTCTGGCACGTTTTTCTGTCAGCCTACAACGGTCGTTCGCTTTGGCTGCGGGGTCCGGTCAGTAATTGGGACATTGATTTGTTCACGGATGCTGCGGGATCCGCTGGGTATGGTGCCTACTTGGGGGGCCGTTGGAGCGCCGAGCGCTGGCCGGCGACTTGGCGGGAGGAAGGTTTCTTGCGGAACTTGGTTCTGTTGGAACTGTTCCCCGTGGTGGTCGCGGTGGAGTTGTGGGGGGAGGTCTTCTGTGACAAAAAGGTGCGTTTGCACTGCGATAACATGGGGGTGGTGCAGGTCATTAACAGCTTGTCGGGTGCTTCCCCGCCGGTGATTCGGCTGTTGCGCCATCTTGTCTTGCGTTGCTTGCAGTTAAATGTTTACTTGTACGCCGTGCATGTCCCAGGTGTTACCAACTCGGTGGCGGATTCTTTGTCTCGTTTTCAGATGGACAGGTTTCGGGAGTTGGCGCCGGCTGCGGAGCAACGGGGGGAGCCTTGTCCATCGGAGCTCTGGACGATTGCTTTGGGATCGCCACCGACTTGATCAGACGGTCCTTGAGCGCCGGCACTTGGGCGGCGTATTCAAAGGTATGGGGGGAATGGCGGGCCTTGTTGACTCGGACAGGAGTGGAGGGGGTGAGTATGGGCTCTCGTTCTCTTTTATTGTATTTCGTTTGCTTGAATTTTGAACAAGGGGTGTCAGCGGCGGCCATCACTCGGAAGTTGGCTGGCTTGGCGTTCTTGTTCAAAATGTCTGGGTTGGAAGATTTTACAAAGGATTTTGCGGTACGGCAGGCGTTGAAGGGGTACAGGAGGGGTGTGAGGCGCCCGGATGGGCGTAGGCCGGTCTCCTTTCACCTGCTGGGGGAGTTGGTGGGCAGGTTGGGGAGCATCTGCTCCTCGGTATATGAGTCGCTTTTGTTTACAGCGGCTTTTGTTTTGGCTTTTTACGGGGCATTTCGCATTGGGGAATTGGTTAGCCCTTCTATGAATGTGCATGGCGGACTGCAGGACGGGGAGGTGAGTTGTTCTGCCTCGGCTGTGGTGATTTTTCTGAGACGTTCCAAGACGGACCAGGATGGCAGGGGTGTGTATGTGCGCCTGTATCGGGTGGGGGGTTCCTCTCTTTGCCCGGTTGCGGTGGTGGAGGAGTTCAGGCGGGTGCGTCCGTCGGTGGCGGGTTCCTTTTTGATGCACAGGGATGGTTCGGCTCTGTCGAGGTTCCAATTTGTGGCTGTGTTTCGGAGGTGCTTGTCCGAGCTGGGTCGTGATGCCGGTCGTTACGCTTCTCACTCCTTCCGCATCGGGGCGGCTACGGAGGCGGCCAGGTGGGGTGTGGATGAAGCGACGTTGAGGCGGATAGGCAGGTGGGAATCTTCTCGTTTTCGTTTGTATGTTCGTCCTCATTTGGTTTAGGTACTTGTGTGGTTTGGGGGGTGGCTGGTTGTTTTGCTGTTTCATTGCCGTGGTGCTGTTTCTTTTCTTTACAGGGGGAGCTGCATGCCTCGTGTGGATCTTAGGACACTCGTATGTGTATTGGGGGGCCAGGAGGGCTGAGGTTAGGCATGACGGGAGGCAGTTGGGTTTTACAAAAGAGGAGGCCACCGTCCGGTGGATTGGCGTCCCGGGGTTGCTTTGGTGCAGGGTCCTGCCGGAGATTAACCGTTTTGTACAGTTGGACAGAGCCCCTGGGATTTTGGTGTTGCATGCGGGGGGCAATGATTTGGGGGTCAGGTCCATGCGCCACCTTATCCGGGACATAAAATACGATTTTCTTCGTTTGCGATTGGCATTTCCTGACACGGTTGTGATCTGGTCGGAGATTGTCGGCCGCACGGCTTGGCGTTTTGCCAGGTCGGTCGCCAAATTGAACAAGGCCCGCATCAAGGTTAATGCGGCGGTTAGCCGTTTTGTCGTTAGGAACGGGGGGTTGGTGGTCAGGCATCGGGAGTTGGAGGTGGATACCTGGCGGTATCTGCGGGGGGATGGGGTTCACCTTAATGCTGTGGGCACGGATTTGTGGTCACTCGGCATTCAGGAGGGTGTCCAGCGTGCCTTGCGTTTGTGGAGGGGCTCGCAGTTGTAAGGTGTCACGCCTGCGAGCGGTGGCGGTTGGGGGTCTTTGGAGGCGGTATAAAACAGTGTTGGTATAAAAGTGTTTAGGGTGACCCATCTAGGTATGGAGCCCTCTGGTATCCCGGTTAAGAGTGGATATTAACCGGAAGTGTAGGAGGTATCAGTGGTCAAGTGGGTTGTCCCTGAGCTGGTGTTGCGCGGCTGGGGACCGTTTAACGGATTACGCTGATACCAGGTTAATTGGAATCTGTGCCTCCCAAGACCAACAACTTATTTATGGTACTGGAATATTTATGGTTATGTTAATATGTGTTTTTGGTTAGTTGTTAATAAATGGCCCACCGGGCCAATTTTCTCCAAACTGGCGTCACTGGTATTTTGTTTAGTTTAAGTATATGGTTGGGGCTAACAGGGAGTAAGCCTTAGGAATACCCTAATCAAGCAAGGCCCGAAGTAAAAAAAAAAAAAAAAAATAAGCGAAGGGCCTCATGAGGGGGTTTACTGGGCCACGGGCAGTCAGGGGTTAAGGACATCAGGCCATGTAGGTCAGGTCAGGGATTGGTCAGGGCAGTTCATAGGTGGGGTCTACAGTAGGGTAAGTGGGGGGGACTTACGGTCTTCCAGCACATTCCCTGTAGGCAGCAAGTAGAAAGGATCCCCACCCTCCCGCCCTGTTTGTTGAGGGTTGTTTGCGGGGGGGAATTTTAGGGGCCGCTTTGAGGTTGTCGGGGTTTTTGTTTTGTTCAGATAATTGATGTTGGCGGTTGGGGGTCTTTGGAGGCGGTATAAAACAGTGTTGGTATAAAAGTGTTTAGGGTGACCCATCTAGGTATGGAGCCCTCTGGTATCCCGGTTAAGAGTGGATATTAACCGGAAGTGTAGGAGGTATCAGTGGTCAAGTGGGTTGTCCCTGAGCTGGTGTTGCGCGGCTGGGGACCGTTTAACGGATTACGCTGATACCAGGTTAATTGGAATCTGTGCCTCCCAAGACCAACAACTTATTTATGGTACTGGAATATTTATGGTTATGTTAATATGTGTTTTTGGTTAGTTGTTAATAAATGGCCCACCGGGCCAATTTTCTCCAAACTGGCGTCACTGGTATTTTGTTTAGTTTAAGTATATGGTTGGGGCTAACAGGGAGTAAGCCTTAGGAATACCCTAATCATGTATCTGTACATCACGGTGCCTTGAGGTTTCTTTAGGGGTGCCTTGGCAGAATGCCTAAAAATTGCCCCAAAATTATATACAAGCCAGTGGGTGGGGTGGATGAAACCTGCCTTTTAGTTACACAAAACCACAGGTTTTTTTATACCATTACAACCTTCTAGCTGCCAACCTCCTAACGACCAATGACATTATCAGTTGATAAGGAGGATGTCAGTTGCCTGCATTTCACCGTTGTTTGAACCCTCCCGTGCCTCTCTCCATTAGCTTTAGGATCTCATTACCTAAGTGCTGGAGAAAAACTGAGGGAGAAGAGAAACACTGGAATACTAGTCAGTACCAGTGTGCAAAAGTGTATTTGCTTTGGAAGAATAAATCACCTCCAATGTTGGGTGTCCTTCGTGTGGATGTTGCTGCATTATGTAAAACTATTAAAATTGTTTTTATATTTTAGAATGAGGCTGTCCATAATTTTGGAGGGTGCTTTGACGGAAACACTGATCTAATGAACTTCTGCCTCAATGCAAATTAAGTCTTACATTCAGTAATCGCCTTCTGCCTTTGTTGGTCATATGTATCATTTAGATCATTGGTGTCAGAGGCAAACTTATCCATCAAAGCCATTCTATCTAAAAGTGTTACTAAACCCAGGATCCTGCAGTCACTATATCTGGTCTCCCACAGTACACAGAACATGGAAATGCAATTCTTTTAGTCAATTTAAACTGATAAATACCTTTTCTCATCAGCAGTGTATATAGCAGTCTTGTGACTTCTATCAGTGTCTGGTTAAAGCTTGTAGGAGAAGTTTTCATCCTCCTTTGATTGTCCTAGGAGGCTGCATGACCCCTGACCCTCTGTCTGGACAGTGCTGATTGGACCTTTGCTGATCACATGCACTTTCCCAAGAACAAAAAACCTCTCTAGCAATACACTTAAAACTGAGCATGTGCAGCTTGCCCCCAAGGCTCTGTTCTACCAGGAGATGAATTGGGGATTGTAAAAAGAAGGGGAGGGCCAGAGAAGACAGAATCAAACAGCCTTTTTATGCAATGCAGAGGATTGACCCCTTAGGTTCCACAGTGAGTATAACAAGCATGCTCTACTGCATATACAGACTGATTTTACTGTTGTGGGTTTAGTAACACTTTAACATCTATAGTCAGTCTGCCAATGAGTCCCTATTAGTGCCAGAGCCAGTATCTGCCAGTAAAATGATAGATGACTTTTGATCTCCCATTGTAGATAATATTTGTATGTTTATCACAGTATGTGTGTGTATGATCCTTGTGCAATAAAAGTGGTTATCGAAACTGACCCATACTTTCCATGTCAGTTTATATGTCTCTGGAGGTGCAATTTTCTTAAGAGACCATTTGTTTCATATGGCATATATGGGGGGGGGTTACACCAATGTAATGGTTTTGGCAGCAGTGAGAAAATGGCATGAGAATTATTTTTTTGTTTCTTTAAAAGTACAGTAATTTGAGGGACATTAGGAATGGTATAGCCCACAAGCTTTTGGTATAAATGCAGGATTGTATCCCAGAAGAGGGCAATTAGTGGGCAGATACCACAGATTTGGGTCATTGTAATACAAGGCTTCCACTGATTGATGAAGCTGGAGAGGCTGGCTGATGATGATACGATGTTACGATTTCCACCTTGATCAATCAGAGGAAGCCTTGTATTTACTGGATTAAACGACAAGGTTTCTGCTGAATGGCAGTGAAGAATTCAGCCCAACTTGCTTTTATTCCCAGCAGCAGAAAATAAGTCACCCCTGTAATACAAGTAGTAGCGAGATATGTATCAGCGCTGCTATTCCTATGTCACTAATTAAGAATAGCTTAACCACTTGCCGACTGCTGCACGGCTATATACGGCGGCAGTCAGTCTCTCCTAGGCAAAGTGACGTATGGGTACGTTACTGGCCCACGAGCCTCTAGGGGGCCAGCGCGCTCCCGCCCCATTCCCTGACATCCCCCGCGCGTGTGACCAATCGCGATCTCCCGCAGGAGAGGGTGAAAAACAGACGGCTGATGTAAACACAGCCATCTGTCATTCTCCCTTAGATCATCACTGAGGCTATGCGATCCTGCTATGTAGGATTGTATGTCTCTGTGATGCTCTAACAAGCCACGCCCCCTGACAGTTAGAATCACACCCCTAGGGACACACTTAACTCCTTGATCACCAATAAAGTTAACCCCTTCCCTGCCAGTGTAATTTTTACAGTAACAGTGAATATTTATAGCACTGACTACTGTAGTAATGTCACTGGTACCCCCAAAAGTGTCAAAAATGTCAGTCAGGGGTCTGATCTGTACGCCGCAATGTTGCAGTCCCGCTTAAAAAAAAAAAAAAAAAAAAAAAAAAATCGCAGATCACCGCCATTACTAGTTAAAAAAAAAAACAATAAAAATGACATAAATCTTTCCCGTAGTTAGTAAACGCAATAACTTTTGCGCAAACCAATACAAATACGCTTATTGTAGCAGAAAACAAATTGGCCTAAAATGTTAAAAAATTTGATTTTTACATTTTTTTGAAAATTTCATATAAAAAAATGTAAAAAATATTGTTATTTTTTCAAAATTGTTGCTCTTTTTTTGTTTATAGAGCAAAATGTAAAAATTGCACAGGTGATCAAATACCACCAAAAGAAAGCTCTGTTTGTGGGAAAAAAAGGATGTCAATTTATTTTGTGTACAGCGTCGCATGACCACGTAATTGTCTGTTAAAAGTCACGCAGTGCCGAATCGCAAAATAGGGTCTGGTCTTTGAGCAGCCAAATCCTCCGGGGCTTACGTGGTTAATAGTCCATCACAGGCTGCTGCTGATATAAGTAATGTGAACCTTGATTGAAAAAAATGGTGTAGCCATCAGCGCTGCTCTAATGACCAAATTATATATATATATACACCTGATCAAATCCAAAAGACTTTTCTCAGTTGCTTCATGTATTTGCACTTCAGTTCAGTGAAATAGCACCGGCACTTCATTTTTTTTATTATATAGTAATGTATTGTTAATGCACATTGAAGATTTGTCATTTAAATTATATATATATATATATATATATATATATTTATTTATTTATATTGTTTTGGTCACTAGAGCAGCGCTGATAGCTACACCATTTTTTCAATACAAGAAGAAGGTCCATAAAGATATGGATGGGCGAGTTCAGGGTGGAGGAACTTGACTGGCCTGTACCTGACCTAAACCCGATAGAACACCTTAGGGATGAATTGGAGTGGAAACTGCGAGCCAGGCCTTCTCATCCAACATCAATGCCTGGCCTCACAAATGCAAATCGGGATGAATGGTCAAACATTCCCATAGACACACTCCTAAACCAAGAGTTGAAGCGGTTATAGCTACAAAGGGTGGGCCAACTCAATATACAGTGGGTACGGAAAGTATTCAGACCCCCTTAAATTTTTCACTCTTTGTTATATTGCAGCCATTTGCTAAAATCATTTAGGTTCATTCTTCTTCCTCATGAATGTACACAGAGCTCCCCATATTGACGGAAAAACACAGAATTGTTGACATTGTTGCAGATTTATTAAAAAAGAAAAACTGAAATATCACATGGTCCTAAGTATTCAGACCCTTTGCTGTGACACTCATATATTTAACTCAGGTGCTTTCCATTTCTTCTGATCATCCTTGAGATGGTTCTACACCTTCATTTGAGTCCAGCTGTGCTTGATTATACTGATTGGACTTGATTAGGAAAGCCACACACCTGTCTATATAAGACCTTCCAGATCACAATGCATGTCAGAGCAAATGAGAATCATGAGGTCAAAGGAACTGCCTGAAGAGCTCAGAGACAGAATTGTGGCAAGGCACAGATCTGGCCAAGGTTACAAAAAGATTTCTGCTGCACTTAAGGTTCCTAAGAGCACAGTGGCCTCCATAATCCTCAAATGGAAGACGTTTGGGACGACCAGAACCCTTCCTAGAGCTGGCCGTCCGGCCAAACTGAGCTATCGGGGGAGAAGAGCCTTGGTGAGAGAGGTAAAGAAGAACCCAAAGATCACTGTGGCTGAGCTCCAGAGATGCAGTCAGGAGATGGGAGAAAGTTGTAGAAAGTCAACCATCACTGCAGCCCTCCACCAGTCGGGGCTTTATGGCAGAGTGGCCCGACGGAAGCCTCTCCTCAGTGTAAGACACAAGAAAGCCTGCATGGAGTTTGCTAAAAAAACACCTGAAGGACTCCAAGATGGTGAGAAATAAGATTCTCTGGTCTGATGAGACAAAAATAGAACTTTTTGGCCTTAATTCTAAGTGGTATGTGTGGAGAAAACCAGGCACTGCTCATCACCTGTCCAATACAGTCCCAACAGTGAAGCATGGTGGTGGTAGCATCATGCTGTGGGGGTGTTTTTCAGCTGCAGGGACAGGACGACTGGTTGCAATCGAGGGAAAGATGAATGCGGCCAAGTACAGGGATATCCTGGACAAAAACCTTCTCCAGAGTGCTCTGGACCTCAGACTGGGCCGAAGGTTTACCTTCCAACAAGACAATGACCCTAAGCACACAGCTAAAATAATGAAGGAGTGGCTTCACAACAACTCAGTGACTGTTCTTGTATGGCCCAGCCAGAGCCCTGACTTAAATCCAATTGAGCATCTCTGGAGAGACCTAAAAATGGCTGTCCACCAACGTTTACCATCCAACCTGACAGAACTGGAGAGGATCTGCAAGGAGGAATGGCAGAGGATCCTCAAATCCAGGTGTGAAAGACTTGTTGCATCTTTCCCAAAAAGACTCCTGGCTGTATTAGATCAAAAGGGGGCTTCTACTAAATACTGAGCAAAGGGTCTGAATACTTAGGACCATGTGATATTTCAGTTTTTCTTTTTTAATAAATCTGCAACAATTCTGTGTTTTTCTGTCAGTATGGGGTGCTATGTGTACATTCATGAGGAAGAAGAATGAACTTAAATGATTTAAGCAAATGGCTGCAATATAACAAAGAGTGAAAAATTTAAGGGGGTCTGAATACTTTCTGTACCCACTGTAGATTCCTATAAACTAATGGGCCATACACACTATACAACTTTCTTTAGCTTTTTTCCTTCAGACTTACCAAAACCATATAATATGAGGTCAAACCTAAACACTTTCAGTTTGTATGCATTCCGGCAGGTCCTTACACTACATAGAAAAGGTAAATCTAAAGGAAATCGGACAACAAAAGTTGTATGGGCGGCACAGTGTAGTGGTTAGCACTTTCACCTAGCAGCAAGAGGGTCGCTGGTTCGAATCCCAATCACGACACTACCTGCCTGGAGTTTGCATGTTCTCCCTGTGCGGGTTTCCTCCGGGTACTCCGGTTTCCTCCCACACTCCAAAGACATGCTGGTAGGTTAATTGGATCCTGTATAAAAAAGCCTTACTATGTGTATGTATGTGAGTTAGGAACCTTAGATTGTAAGCTCCTTGAGGGCAGGGACTGATGTGAATGTGCAATGTATATGTAAAGCGCTGTGTAAATTGACAGCGCTATATAAGTACCTGAAATAAATAAATAAATAAAATATAGTGTGTATCCAGCTTAAGACTGGGATGTCATTAAAGTTCATGTGCCTGTAAAAGCAGGTGTCCCAATACTTTATGTGTGTGATATATATATATATATATATATACATACACACACACACGTGGCTCAGCGCAGCATTCCTGGCCTGAGCAACGCCACAGTTCTCTATCATTATGAGCATTGTGTGTCTGACTTACTGTGTACCTACCCTGGCTTGTCTACCATTTGTGCTTGTATGCTGCCCGCCCTGACCTAGGCTTGTGTCTTGGATTCCCTTCTGCCTCCTCTTGTTTTTACTCTGCATGCAAGTGGTCTCTGCTGGATGTACCTGAGGGCCGCAACCTGGTTTGAGCTTGCTGCAAGTCCATCCCCACCATCAGGGTCTTAGTTAAAAAAAAAAAGCAGGCTGGGGCTTAGACTCGGCACCCTAGGGCACGCCCAAGTTAGAAATCTACAAGGGCTCCCCACCACAGATGCTTGACAAGAATTCTACTTTAAACGGTTTTGTTATATTAATAAAGTAGTTCTGTTGCTTTTTTTGCATGGGGTTCGTGTGCGCTTTTTTGCAGTCTATGGGCACCCTCCATGTTTAGGATACACAGTCAAGTGCTTTGAAGTGATCAATCCTGCAGATTTTGGGCACTGGTTATAGTAGTGTGCGATTATTGCTTTTCCTGTTCTCATGTGTGTATCTGTGTAAATGCCAGCTTGTCATCAATGTCTTGAAATAAACCAGCTTGTCTATCTTTTATGTCTGTATAAGTTTGCTCATCTGTTGGTGATTGATTACCTATCAGTCTATTCATTTATCTCACTGTGTGAATTACAATCCCTAAGGCCTTGGCACATGTGCTGAACAAGAAAAGGAAGGCGAAGGCGCTTGTTCATCTTAGAATGTAAGTGTTAACAGAAATTTTGGATGTACTGCTTGCACTTTTGAAAGACTTAATTTACATTTACAAAAATGGCAAACTGCAGGTACACACACTTCAAAGGCAGCCTGCATGGCATTTCTTCCAAAGTGTTGTAACAGAAGTGCAGTGACGAATCTGTGTAATGCCATCAGTGGACATGAGCTTTACCTATGCTATCTATGCTGTTCCAAGTGGAGCAAGAATATGGGGTTACTGCTAGTGTCTGAGGCATACGTTTATGAGCAGTGTAGAGTTTGGACAATGTAAAGAAAGGAGAAAAAAAAATATGTATCATGTGTGAAGACATTTGATTGGGTTGTGGGTTAGGTTTTGCTAAAAATGGAGTGCAAGTTCAGGTGTAGCCGTGCATGGTAGCCCATCAGCTAACTTCAGCTTGTTCAATTAAGCTTTTGACAAAAAAAACCCCACAAAAACTGGAAAATGATTGGTTTCTATGCAGAGCTGCACCAGATTTTGCACCCTCCAGTTTTAGTAAATCAACCCCAATATCTCTGCTGAAGAAAAGTTCACACTGACTGATCCTACCTTCAGCAGAGACCATATTACCAAACAATGCCTCACCTGGCTTAAAACTGTCTGAGCCTAAGGGGATTTCATCCATTAATTTGAATATTAACCAAGTCCCGACCATCATATAGTAAAATGACGGCCATAAAGTGGTTGTCTCATTCCGGCCGGGCGTCATATGACATCTAGCAGGATAGGCTGCTCTGTGCACCCCCCCCCCCCGGCTATCGGTGGTGCGGTGTGTCACTCTGACACACCGCATCTCCGATCCCAGTAAAGAGCCTGTGACCTAGGCTCTTTACCATGTGATCAGCTGTGTCCAATTACAGCTGGTCACATAGTAAATAGGAAGTGCCGGTGATCGGCTTTCCTCAGTTCGCACCTGACAGGTGCTGGTAGAGGAGAGTCGATCTGCGGCTCTCCTGACGGGGGGGAGGGGGTTCTGTGCTGGTACTCAAAGCATTGATTACCAGTGCAGACCCTTGGGGGATGCCACTAGAGCCACCAGGGATTGCCCACCCATGACCACCAGGGATGCCCACTCATGGCCACCAGCAATGCAAATCAGTGCTTAGGGAGCCTGTTAGTGCCTTCCTCATCAGTGCTGCCCATTATTGCCACCCACCAGTGCCCATCATTGCCGCCTATCAGTGGCCATCAATGCTGCATATCAGTGCTACCTATCAGTGCTGCATATCAGTGTCTCATCATCAGTGCCACCCCATCAGTGCCCCCTCATTAGTGCCTGCCAGTGCGGCCGAATCAGTGCTCGTCAGTGCAGGAAAAAACTTTATTTGTTTAGCAAATACCAAAAGAAAGCTCTATTTGTGGGGAAAAAAATGACATAAATTTGGTTTAGGTACAGTGTTGCATGACCACACAATTGTTGTTCAAAATGAAACAGTGCTAAAAGCTGAAAATTGGCCTGGGCAGGAAGGGGGTGTAACTGCTCTGTATGGATGTGGTTAAACATACAGTTAGGTCCATATATATTTGGACACAGGCACAATTTTATTTTTTTCAGGTATTTACCAAAATTATATTCAAGCTATAGTTATATAATGGTTACGGGCTTAAGAATAGCCCCCCCCCCCCATTTTTTTCAAGGGACCAAAAGTAATTGGACAATTGAATTAAAAGCAGTTTCATGGCCAGGTGTGGGCTGTTACTTCCTCGCAGGCCTCTGACTCCACCTTCCCCGTCATCAAATTTTGGCTTGTTTTTACTATACTGATTTACAGACAAAATACAGAGCATTGAATCACTAGGTCCAGAAGCAGCTTCAAAGCGAAACATGTCGAGCAATCTGGCTCTATGAAATTCTGTATGCATCTATAACCACATCGGTCGATCTTTGTGGATGGCAGCTCACACACCTGTCATCTTGAACGGATCATCTCAATGTGAAGTACCAAATATTTAATCATAGCTCTTATTGCTTGCTTTATTACTTCACTATTACTGTTCATGAACGTTATACACATTGATGCCTTTTTTGAGGCGATGTATTTATGTTTTTTTCTTTATTGTGTTTTAAGGTGTAAATCAATAAAATTGTTATGTTTTAAGGTACCCAGTGCCTTTAAAGTCCATTTTTTTCAACATTTGGGCTGCTATTTCGTTATTTCTTCATCAATTAGGCAGGTAAAAGGACTGGAGTTGATTCTAGGTGTGGTATTTGAATTTGGAATCTATTGCTGTGAACCTACATCATGCGTTCAAAGGAGCTGTCTATGCAAGTAAAACAGGCCATTGTAAGGCTTCAAAAACAAAACAAATCCATCAGAGAGATAGCAGCAACATTAGGAGTGGCCAAATCAACAGTTTGGCACATTCTGAGGAAAGAAGAACGCACCGGTGAGCTCAGCAACATAAAAAAGCCTGGACGTCCATGGAAGACAACAGTGGTGGATGATCACAGGATCTTTTCTATGGTAAAGAAAAACCCATTCACAACATCCAGACAAGTAATGGACACTCAAGGAGGTGGGCGTATCATTGTCAAAGCCTACAAGACTTCACGGGAGCAAATACTGAGGGTTCAGCACAAGGTGCAAACCATTCATAAACCAGAAGAATAGAAAAGCCAGATTAGACTTTGCCAAAAAACATATAAAAAAGCCAGACAAGTTCTGGATAAGCATTCTTTGGACGGATGAAACTAAGATAAATCTGTACCAGAATGACAGGAAGAAAAAAGCGTGGAGAGGGCTTGAAACAGCTCATTATCCAAAAGCACACATGGTCATCTGTAAAACATGGTGGAGGCAGTGTGATGGCATGGGCATGCATGGCTTCCAGTAGCACTGGGTCATTGGTGTTTATTGATGATGTGACAGAAGACAGAAGCTGCCAGATGAATTCTGCAGTGTTTAGTGATACACTGTCAGCCCAGATTCAGCCAAATGCAGCAAAGTTGATTGGACTGCGCTTCACAGTACAAATGGACAATGATCCAAAACACACTGCAAAAGCAACCCAGGAGCTTTTGCAAGGCAAAGAAGTGGAATATTCCTCAATAGCGGAGTCAATCATCTGGTCTCAACTCAATTGAGCATGCATTTCACTTGCTGAAGGCAAAAGTAAAGGCAGAAAGACCCATAAACAAAGAAAAACTGAAGACGGCTGCAGTTAGAGCCTGACAAAGCATCAGAAAGTAGGAAACCCAGTCTTTGGTAATGTCCAGTAAAGGATTTAACAAAATATTAAAAAAAATAACATTTTATTTGAGATTATATTAATTTGTCTAATTACATTTGAGCCCCTGAAAATGGGGGGACTGTTTTATTAAAATGGTTGCAGTTCCTAAAATTTGTACTTGATATTGATGTCCAACCTCTTGAATTAAAACTGAAAACCTGCACTTCAAATTAATTTGGATTGTTTCCTTTTTAATTTTATTCTGGTGGCATACAAAGCCAAAAGGATGAAAATTGTGCCTGTGTCTAAATATATATGGACCTAACTGTATATAAAAATCTGTACTATATTGGACTACACTATTTTATGAGAAAAAGGATGCCAATGAACTGAAAGACTAAAATCCAAATTCAAATTAATATGCATGCCACGTCTGTAAGCCTGTTCAACACAAAATCATAGATTTTTGGCATTAGAAGCATTAATTAGCACATGGGAAACAGCAACAGTAATACTAACAAAGAAGTATGTTAAAAGATTATGGTGGTTGCAAAGACTCAAGACATTTAACCTTCAGGCATTCTATTGGCTAAGACAGCAGTAGGTGAGCCAATGAGGAGAGAGCATGGGCAGGGCCTGAGCTGCACTCCATGTGTGAATGGACACACAGAGCAGCGGCTTGGGAGCTAGCCTTCTCGGGTGCCCCCATAGCAAACTGCTTGCTATTGGAACACTCGGCAGGAGGGAGGGGCCAGGAGCGCTGGCAGGAAGACACAGAGAGAAGGATCAGCGTTGCTCTGTGCAAAACCACTGCATAGAGCAGGTAAGTATAACATGTTTGACAAGTTTGTTATTTAAAAAAAATAAAAATCTGCCATTAAATATCACTTTAAGTATGTTGTGCAATGCATGTGTGTTAGATCTGCTTTCCCTTAATATTTTGGGGTGCCAATGCATGTAATGTGCGCTACCATTATGTACCTCAACAGCTAGGTGTGAGCGGCCGGGCCCTTAAAAGAAATCTGTAGATTAAAGATATGAAAAAACATTTAATTATTTACCATGTTCTAGTTAATTTTAGGCCCCTTTCACATGGGACGGATCCATTTTGCCAGACTCCGGATGCTCAGTGGGGTTCGCTCTGCTGATCCCTGCTGAGCAGGCGGATGACAGGTCCATCTCCACTCACTGTGCAGAGATGGACTGGTCAAGAATCCCGCTCTTCTCTATGGGGAGATCGGATGATAACGGACAGCCTGTTAATTTTCATCCGATCTTGTTGGATCAAATAGAGGAGAATGAATGGCCTGATCAGCTCCGCATGAAAAACGGACAGGCGGATCTGATTGGTCCGATCGTATGAACGGAGCCTTAATGTTTAGTATTACTGAGTGTTTTTTGGTTTATGGATCAAACTGTTATAGATATACATTGGGTTTAAGTAATAACTCAAATATAATATTATTAAAATAAAAAAATAATAATAACAGAATCTAAACAGAAACTAACTTCCACTAGTCTGACCACACTTACCACCCCTGAAGTACCCAGAAGAATTTTATTGGGCCTGAAATCAAAAAGTGAAGATTTGCTATGTTATAGGAAACATCTTGATTAAATATACTCAAAGAGATCCATATCTGCCTGGAGACGAGTAGTCAGTTTTTCGTCACATTCCCCATCGCTTAAACAAGTAAGTCCCTATCCCACTCCTAGCGCTGGAATGTTTAATCCCATCACTACGTACCACAGATTGGACAGCAACAGGTCGTAACAATATTGCTATAATCTACTTCAATTATTGTCCTTCTATAAAGCCCATCCCGTAACTCATATCTCTGTACCAGATAAGGTGTGGGACTTCTTGACCATTGGCACCAACAATAAGAACGGGATTTCCTGGTTCTATAACTTACTACAATACCCGCATGACACCAACAAATCCTCTTTTATGCTTAATTGGGAATCAGATTTGAAAAACCATTTTCCACTAGAAGCATGGCGTAAGGCTATTCAATCCAGTTTAACTTTTACGCACTGTACCAACCATTGGGATAAGAACCTGAAAGTTCTGCATAAAGGATACTTGACTCCTGTTAGGTTATCCAGAATATATCCCAATACCTCCTCACTGTGCTGGAGGGGTTACGGGCACTTAGGAACACTCCTACACTTACTGTGGGACTGCCGCATTGTAGTTAGTTTTTGGAAGAGCGTTTTCACACTAATCTCCTCCACTACTGGCATTCTTGTTCAAGCCGCCCCACACATGGCGCTTTTAAATATTCAACTAGATATTTTCCCATCCCAATATAGAACTATTGTCTTTCATGTCCTTATGGCTGCCCGTGTTACCATTACGGCTACATGGAAAACTAACTTAGCACCTAACGTCTCTGAAGTTGTTAATAGGGTAAATATGCATTATCAATATGAAAGAGCGATTGCATGCAACTATAAATATTTACGTTCATTCACCCACAAATGGTCAACCTGGATACGATTACACCCACCCTCATGATCTACTTTACTCTTTGGTTTTTGTTTTTGGTTTACAACATTCATATGTCTTCACGGTGTAGATGTACATGCATTGTTGTTTATTCACTTGACGGTATTCACTGTTTCTCTATTCTTTCTCTCCCTTTCCTTCTTTCTTTTAAATCTCTTACCTTCCACCCTTCTCTTCCTTCTTTCTCGAACCTACAGTACGTTGGATCTACACATGGGCTTTCCTATCCTGATTGTACTTACCATGATGTATGGTATCTATATCACTAATGGTTACCCTCCTTCTGGAGTACTATGAGCCCCAAGAGGCACTACGGGCATAATGGGGACTCTGTGTGGGGGGGCTGACCCCTGGGCGCAGTTTGATCCCAACTGGGGTGCCCGGGGTTGGGGGCGCCTTTCTGGAGCCCCGGTGGGCCATGATCCATCCAATTCATTGACCACAGTCATGTATAACAAATTTGTTGTCTCTTAGATATCTCTTGAAGAAATTGTTTTTCTCCTCTTTCTGTACTTGACACTATACCACGAAATGTAGATTGGGACACGGGGATCCAACCAGGGGATCCCTGACTCCCTTTTGATTTTGTAAACTACTCGTTTCTGTATTCCCGCTGTATGTTCTTCACAGTTTGTAGGTTTTGTTTCTTGAAAAACTTTAATAAAAACTTATTGAATCATAAATATACTCATAGTGGACCTTCACCCTCCTTACACACTTTACATATTTTTCTTTCCTCCACCCTAAAAATTTTAGAAACAAAAATATTTTTCTGCCCTCTTTATCCTCTTTTAGGGGACCCAGATGCTCTCTTCTGGCTTTTCTCACCTAAGTGAGACTGATTTATGCCCTCTTCCTGAAGCCTCCTGTGATACACATGCCTCTCATTCTAGGAGGCTTCAGAGCAATCTCATGCATGCTACACTTGCAGGATGATGTAGTGCATGATGCGCAGCACCATGTCATCTGGGGTCAGGTGAAAGATCCCAGAAAAGACGCCAGGCCATCTGATGACATCAGTATTAAATAGCCTTTTTCCATAAGTGTGCCCTGAGGTTTCTTCAGGGTTGTCTTGGCAAAATGCCCAAAAATGGTATACAAGCCAGAAGATGGATGAAGCCTGCCTTTTAGTTACACAAAGCTTCTAGCCACCGGCATCCTAAAAACCAATGTCATTGGTTGATAAGGAGGAGGTCAGGTGCCTGCACAGCATCCTTGTTTGCCCCTCTCTGCCAGCTCTGGGGTCACATTAGCTGAGTAAGGGGAAGAAACTGAGTGAGAAAAATGGATTTTTGTAAAATCTTACCGTAAAATCCTTTTCTCTTAAGGCCCATACACACGTACCAATCGTCGGCCGAAAAGCTTCGGCCGACGACCGATCTGCCGATTGTAGGCTTGTTAGTACGATGCCTCCGACAGCGCACATTCGGCTGAAAAGAATCTGTCAGGCAAGCATTAAAATTTTTGTATGCCGACACCAGAGCGGCCGATTGTTCGCCAGTCAGTACAGAATTCGGCCGACAAACCGCAGATTTGCAAGACTGGGCATGCTCAGAAAAGGAAAAACACAGGGAAAGTTAACCATTACATGACATCACGTCTGCAGTCGGCTGTAGTCGGCGGACAAAATTCTTGTGCAGTCTTTTGCACTTTTCAACAGACACCGACAGCCCTGGACAAAAGAGGGCCGATCGTAAGGCCGACGATCGGTACGTGTGTACGGGCCTTTAAGCTCCTTGACAGATGCAGTCCTCTTGATTGATATCAAATTGGGTTATACTGCCCCCTACAGGAGTAGGACACTAGGCAGAAGAAAACGTTCTGGTCACACCTTAGGGGCAGTCCCAGAGGGTATATCCTCTCCCTCCCTGCTACAGGATGTCAGTTATGTCACAAAGCAGTGTCAGAGAATTTAACCCAACCCAACTCAATAGTAGAGGGGCGGGTACTGCGTCTGTCAATGAGCTTAAGAGAAAAGGATTTTATGGTAAGATTTTACAAAAATCAATTTTTCTCTGTCGCTCATTGACAGACGCAGTCCTCTTGATTAATATCAAATTGGGACGTCCCAAAGCAGTGCCACAAATGAGGGGTGGGATAACAGAAATCAAAATCCAATCTAGAAGGCCCAACCGGTGCCAACTAGAAGTTTTAAAGGCTCATCAGACAAAATGAGACTCAACTGAAAACCCAACAGAAAAAAACCCTTGAGGTAGACACACGGTCTCCTCAAATTGCGGCCTGCAAAACCTCGCGGCCAAAAGAGGCATCCGACAATGCCATCACATCAACTTTATAAAATTTTGTAAAGGTATGAACCGATGACCAGGTAGCCACCTTGCAAACCTGGACCACTGACGCCTAATGGCGGAAGGCCCAGGAAGCACTGAGCGCCCGAGTGGAGTGCGCTTTAACAGGGAACGGAGGTTTCCGACCCTTAATAGAATAAGCCTGTACCACCGTCTGTCTGATACATTTGGAGATAGTCGCGGTAGATGCAGGCAACCCCTTTTTGGGGCCATCCGTGATCACAAAAAGTGAATCCGTTTTACGAAACGAGTCCGTAGTTTTCAAGTATACCCTGATTTCCCGAACCACATCCAAGGAATGTAACGCAAACTCCCGAGGATGACTGGGCTTAGGACACAAGGAAGGTAACACAATATCTTCATTCAGATGAAACTCTGAAACCACCTTAGGAAGGAAGGATGGATTCGGACGAAGAACTACCTTATCCCTATGAACCACCAGATATGGGGAACGACAGGATAATGCGGCCAGTTCTGACACCCTGCGTGCAGAAGTAATGGCCACCAAGAAGGCCACCTTCTGGGATAATGTAAGCAAGGGAATCTCCCTGATATTTTCAAAGGGAGGTTTCTGAAGAACCAACAACACCAAATTAAGATCCCAGGGCGGTAAGGGCGCGCGCACTGGCGGAGCCAAGTGCCGCACCCCCTGGATGAAACTCCGCACCAAGGAATGGGTAGCCAAAGGTTTCTGAAAGAAAATTGCTAACACTGAAACCTGACCCTTGACAGTACTCAAGGCCAGCTTCTGCTCAACCCCCTGTTGCAGAAAAGCCAAGATTCGGGTCACC
Source organism: Pelophylax lessonae (assembly GCF_965119305.1). Taxonomy (NCBI): domain Eukaryota; kingdom Metazoa; phylum Chordata; class Amphibia; order Anura; family Ranidae; genus Pelophylax; species Pelophylax lessonae. The sequence goes on from NC_138778.1 coordinate 135,502,646, forward strand.
GAATAGGCACGTGGAGGAAATCCAAGGGATTCACACCACGCAATATAAGACCTCCATGTGCGATGATAGACTTTTCTGGAAGTCGCTTTCCTTGCTTTAATTAAAGTAGGAATAACTGAAGTTGACAATCCTTTGTCCTTCAGCACCTGAGTCTCAATAGCCAGGCCGTTAAAGCCAGCGATTGTAAAGCAGGATGGAAGATCGGCCCCTGAGACAGCAGATCCTCCTTGAGAGGAAGTCTCCAAGGAGCGTCCGCGACCAGCCTGCCCAAGTTGGCGTACCCGGGTCGACGAGGCCAGTCCGGAGCTACCAGGATAACTGGAATTCCCTCCACCTCTATCCTGCGAAGAAGTTTCGGCAGCAACTTGAGAGGAGGGAAGACATACAGTAGCTGATACTGTCCCCACGGGGCGACCAGCGTGTCTGCTGCGTCCGCTCGAGGATCTCGGGAGCGGGCTACAACCCTCCGCACCTTCCTGTTGAGCCGAGCTGTCAACAGATCCACCCCCGGGGTGCCCCAATGAAGGCACAGCTGGTGAAATCCCTCTGGATGAAGAGGCTATACCCCTCGATCCAGAATCTGACGGCTGAGATAATCTGCCTGCTGATTTTCCACCCCCGGAGTGAATATCGCGGGGAGAGCCGGAACAACCCGTTCAGCCCAATGAAAAATGCTGGCCACTTCTATGGCTGCCAGGGCACTCTTGGTGCCCCCTTGGTGATTGACATAAGCCACGGCCGTGTCCGACTGGATCCAAACCGGGCTGCCCCGGAGCTGCTTGATCCAGAAAATCAGACAAAGTCTGATCGCTCTCAGTTCCAATACATTTATCGATAACCTGGATTCTATCGGAAGAAATGACTTCCCCTGGCTGAGCATCGGAGACCGAAGCCACCGGACCAGAGACTCCCTGGTCCGCTCGCTCAACCGGATCCGATTGTCCAGAGAATAGGGATTCCGATTCCATTTGAAAAAAATCTCCTTTTGGAGAATTCAGGTATGAGACTGGGCATACGGTACTGCCTCTAAGAAGGCCACCATCAGTCCCAGGATCCTTATCCGAAGGGAAGACCAGTTGACGGACAGTAACATCCGAATCGTTCACTGAATCTTTTGGAGCTTCTCCGTAAGGAGACACACCCTTGCCAGGGATGTCTCCAAAGTTAGGCCCAGATCTGTTCAGATGGATTCCATCTTGAATTCTTGTACCCGGACAAAATGATTGAGTGCTCTTAAGTCCAGAATTGGACGCACCTTGCCCTCCTCTCTGGGTATTGTGAATAGGTTCGAATAGAACCCCTGAAAACGTTCTGCTCAAGGAACGGGAACTACCGCTCCTTGTTGCATCAAGTCCATTACTGCCCCCCGCAAAGCTCTTAAGCGATCCGGGGATAGTCAAATGTTGGAAGGGAAGAATCGCACCGGTAGAAGTTATCGAAACTCGATCTTGTATCCCGACCGTATGACCTCGCGAACCCCTTTGTCCGGGACTCTGGAAAGCCATGGATCCGGAAACCGGTGAAGACGTCCCCCCACCCCAGAGATGGGTGGGGGCGCACCTTCAGGCTGTATGGGTCTTATCTTCAGGTTTGGCTGAGCGGGACTTTTGTTTACCCGACCAGCGCCCTTTGAAACCCCCTGCAGGGGCTTTGGAGGGCTTTGCCTTATCGCCCGCCCCAGCGGAACGAACAAACTTTTTATGAGCGGAAAAGGAAGGTCCTCGTCTGTTACGAGGTCCTTTACCCTTAGCAGTCTGTGGCAAAAAAGTGCTCTTGCCCCCAGTGAGATCCTTTATAATCTCATCCAAGGTGGCCCCAAACAGGCGATCCCCCTGAAAAGGAAGATTAGCCAAAGCTTTTTTGGAACCCTGATCCGCCGACCAGCACTTTAACCACAACACACGTCTGAGGACCACTGCTGAAACAGATGCACGCCCTAGCAAGGGAGTGGCGTCCAGGGCGGCGTCACAGATGAACTGTAGCCCTTGTATAATCTGCTCTAGCAAATCTGATACTGCCGGGGGGATACTTCTCCCCTTTATGTCACGGCGTAACAATTTGGTCCATTCTGTCAATGTTTGTGAAACTAAACCAATGGCAACCACTGGCCTAAATGCTGACCCTATCAGGGAAAAAATGGAGCGGGATTCCGCTTCCACTTTTCGATCCACCGGATCCCTAAAGGACGGAGCGTCCTCCAACGGGATAACAGTGGCTTTATTTAGTCTGGAAATCGGTGAGTCCACCACTGGTGGTACCGTCCATTTTTTAAGGAGGGATTCCTCAAACGGATAACGCCTAGCAATGCGTTTGGAAATAGCAGGGGTTCGTTTCGGACGATCCCATTCTTCTTTAATTAGATTACCAAAACATTTGGGCAAGGGAAAAACGCCATTTTGGTAGGCTTGCTGGTACCAAAGGGGATTTCAGTGTCAGCTACCTCTGCTGGTGTAACCTCAAGACTTAAGGTTTCCCGGACAGACATGACTAGTGCGTCCACCAACGCTTCTTCTTGCGCTATGGCGGAGGCAGAAACGTCCTCCTCACTGTCTGAGGAGACCGTACCCGAGACAGCAGCCCCAGAAGAGGGACCTGCAGCTGCAGTGACAAGCTCAGAATCCGTATCTGAAGTGTCAGATGAAATGGGGGTAGGCAGGGGTCGCTTTCTTGCCCCCTGTCCCTGACAGGCCACCTCCACCCGGGATACCAAAGACTCCAAAACTGCTGATAATGCATCAATCATAAGTGGGGCACTGGAGGGTCCTGCGGCCACCTCGATGGGATCAGGTGGGGATACATGTGTGGCAGGGTCCATGATTAATCCAAGACACTTGCCAGCAAACAAACAAAAAATATTTGCAAAGAAAAAAACTTCTCTTTTTTTTTTTTGTAATCCCCCAGCGCAACAGCGCCCCTCAGTGTTACCTGCTTTGGACCCCACAAAGAGAGAGAGAGACCCCAAGGCTCACCACCTGATGCACAGAAGTTTCTATCAACATGCTCTCAGCGCTGTCTCTTACAGACAGGAAGTCTTTTGGATCCTTTTCCCGGGTAAAGGAGGCGGCTCCGCCCCTTTACACACCTTCCGGCACCTCCCATGCTACTCCTCGAGGTAGCTGGTCACTTCCAAAATGGCCGCCCCTATGCTGGAGACACGAGGCTACGCCAAGATGGCAGCCCCTATGGAAAGATGGCTACGGCCTGCGGAAGGTAGTTATCGGCCTGTGCGGCCTGCGGATGGCGGTAATTCAGGCACAGGCATCGGCCTGTATTGCAACCTTATGTATAAGGTAGGATGCTATCACCTTCTTACATGGCCATCCTAACAGTAATGCCAGCCACTGACTTCCGTCATGGTCCCTTTACAGTGCCCCTCATACAGTGACTTCCGATAGTCAGCTCCCAAACCAAGCCTTCTGGTTCTTATTCACTAAATCACCCTCAAGAGGGGGATCTGTGACACCTGTTATAGGATAGAGGGGGGGATCCAGGATCATGAGGGTCCGATCATCCCAGGGAGGGGCCCGCGTCCACCCACAAACCCATCAGGGGGAGAGGGGGAACATTTTACTCACCATACCGGAACAGTTGGCCGCCAACTCCTGACAGAACCCCTCTCCACCGAGGTGGGGGGGCTGTCGACCAATACGGACGCCGTGACTCAGTTTCCAACTGGTCGTCGGCGTCCTGGCGAGACGTTTAACTCGCAGGGTCAGTCCCCGTCCAGTGGGACTATGTCGCGGCCAACCCAGCGCGGAGCTAGGGCCTGCACGCGCTCGTAGGCGGACTGGGGTGACCACTGGATCTCAACATCCAGCCCGTCGCCCAGTTTCAGCATAATTGCTTGAAGATCTCACAGGAACAACTGGAGAAAAAAAAATGTGCCTAAAAAAAAAATCTTGCCAGGACCGAAGATCCCAGCAAGGAACTTAGGTCCTTACTCCTGACTAGACAGAAAAAAACTGACATCCTGTAGCAGGGAGGGAGAGGATATACCCTCTGGGACTGCCCCTAAGGTGTGGCCAGAACGTTTTCTTCTGCCTAGTGTCCTACTCCTGTAGGGGGCAGTATAACCCAATTTGATATTAATCAAGAGGACTGCGTCTGTCAATGAGCGACAGAGAAAAGAAATGTTGGAATAGTAGTCAGTATCAGTGTGCAAAGGTGTATTTGCTTTAGAAGAATAAATCACTAAGGTTTGGTGTCCTACAGGTGTGGATGTTGCTGGGTTATGTTTAGACCGTAGTTTTAGTTTTTACATAATTTAGAATGGGGTGCCTCGAGATTGTGCACACATTTTAAAGGGTACCTTGATTGAAAAAAGGTTGAGAAAGACTGGTATAGAAGATGGCAGTACAGCATCTGGAGTGTGGTGCCAGAGGGGAAGGTTACAGCAGACAAAGCTAGATTTCCTGGCTATGTGAGTGTGGTTCCTGGGGACAACCAGTGGTACAAATAAAGATAAAACCATAAAAAAAAAAAAAAAGTAAGGGGAGAGGGAAGTTCCTCTTTAAGAAGACCAATGAAAGAATTACCATTTGTATTGAATTCCTCCTGAAAAAACAAACAAAACAAAGTGCACTTCCTGTAGGTTTGTATATCTACTATGCGACAGGCACTGTTGCCTTTGACTGCTATTGTCAAACGAGAGAGGGCTTTGGCAAAGTCAGTACTGTTCTGTTCACTGTTCTTGTTGCTGGAGAGAAAGCTGTATCTGAGGACCTGCAGTGCCAGGATCCCCGGCTTCATTCATTCTGTAGATTCTGCACCTCCCCTGCTGCTTCCTAAATATTCCTGTACCGGATAAACAATCATAGGGGGCAGTTCTGACATGTGGAAGCAAAGCCTTACCTCTACCAAGATGGCCACCTTCACACAGTGCAGAACAAGCATGGGGAAAGGGGAAAACTGGTGACTAGCCCTTTACTGCTGCCTGCATTTTTTTTTTTTTTTTGAGCACAGTTTCTATGGTTCTGGTCCTCTTTAAAGATTTTAAGTGCTGATGAATTAGGACTGCCTTCTGTATGTGCACATATACAAAGATCACAATGTGTTGGTCCTGACTACTGCAATATGTCAAAGTTCTACAAAACGCATACTGTGCGCTGGGATAGGAAAAGAAGTAATAACGTGACAAGACTTTAGGCAAGTTTTAAATAGAAAATTTAATTTTGAACTAAAATAAAAAGTAAAAAGACCTGTTACATCAGGAAAAATAAAGTTGACACAAAGTACTTTGCCATTCCAGACAGTCTTCTCCAGAGTTAAAACATGGGGAACAGGACATTCCCTTCCCAGTTGCTACTGGTGTGGGCATTCCCATGCAGTAAAATCTCCATTGTGTGCCAAACTGAGGATTTCCGAGTCAGCAAAAGACCATTTTTCATTAAAGTCTCATTTGTAAGTGTTCCTATAAATCACTGCTTAGCCTTCTTCACAATAGTCCCCACAGCAGAAATGACCGTTGTTCTTGATCCACTAGCACTAGTGGTTACCGTGACGACAGATGGCAGTGTGGCAGTTGTGGTGAGGATTGTTGGCTGCGCAATAGTAGTCATCGGTATAGCGGAGTCCCATTTGCTTTTCCTTTTCTGTGCATCTGACAAATGTATAATAACAAATGTGTGCATTTGTTAATTAGTAACTATGTTAATGAACAGAAAATAAATCTCAAATCATCAAACATAACATTTCTTTGTGTGGGCTACTAGAAGTAATTATTTATGAGATAAACGCTCCAATATCCCAACAACATCCATAATAAAAATTAGAGCGCTTATAAGGCACAAACATTTTTGGCTACTAACCTGCTGTGGCGGTAGTTGTGGTGCTGGTTGTCCCAGTTGATGAGCTGGTAGTTGTACCCTTCTTTGTACCAGTTACAAACTCAATCTGAAAAAGTCAAACATATCAGCTTTGTCACCAAACAATTCCCTTTTACGAGGGGTCTTCAAAATGTTTCTGCACTTCTATATTTTTGTTGGAAAAAGTGAGGGCTGGAGGAATAGTAATTGGTTGTTTCTGAGAGTGTCATGTGACTAGTCTGTCTTGCAAGCCAGCTGACCTTGAAGTCTAGTATAAGAGTTGGCATGCTGTAGTGAAGATAGCGGAGAAACGTATTAAAAAAATAAAATAAAAAGTGTGGAAAATTTTGAAGAACCCTTGCATATACCAAATGTAAATCAGCAAAAAGCTTTCAATGCTATATTATATATATATATATATATATATATAAAATATTATATTATATATTATAGCTAGCCAAGCAGACCCTGATCCATATTTTCAACACCAAAAGACCTTACAGCAGTGATGAGCAATTTACTTGATTAAGGGGGCCTTGAGTGTGACTCCCGACATCAAAGATCCACATATAATTTTTTAGTAAATACAATGCTATAAAAGCTGCCAGAGATTTCAGACTTGGGTCCTGGAGGTTGTGATGGTTGTACATAAACTACCTAAGCTTAGGAAAAGGCTTGAAAGGAAAACTGTCACATATGGTAACAAGTACAGATGCACAGACAGTGCAACTCCAGCCAAAATTTTATTAGAAAAGATTAGCACCAGCCACTAGGTCATATGTGTGCTGCTGTCTACCACAATTCTAGGTCGGGAAGTGGGGAGACATAAAATGACTATAAAAATCTAACCAAGGTTGTAACAATTGCCTACTCTACCCAAAGCAGGAAAAAGTTGGCTGGAGTCGCTCATCATGACATTTCTGAAACCACTTATCTTTACTTAGAATGCATACACAAATCCTGGAACAGGATTTGACAGAGGGGCGGGGGAAGGGATATTGTGATGCCGGAAAAGTATATAAATGCAATCTAAATGTCTAAAAAAATATATTTATTAAATACATCAAAAAATGAACAAACAAAAACATTCTAATGATAATAAAGATCATCAAAAATCCATGACAATAAATACATGACAACTTTATTCAAATTCACATTAGGAGGATATCCACAGTGTGGTTGCCAAGCAACACGTATGGCACAATGGAAGTTTATTGGTTCAGGATGCACACCCCTACGCGTTTCAACTTGAGAAGTCTTCTTCAAATATCGATCCTACAGACTCCTTATGGACTCAGCCTGTACATATAATAAGCAAGCAAGCAAATAATCCATACAATACATGAATATAAAATAGCACATAACAATATACGAAATATACAACTCGTTAGTGCTATTTTATATTCATGTATTGTATGGATTATTTGCTTGCTTGCTTATTATATGTACAGGTTGAGTCCATATAAGGAGTCTGTAGAATCGATATTCCCCCTGAGGAAGACTTCTCAAAAAGTTGAAACGCGTAGGGAAGGGCATCCTGAACCAATAAACTTCCAATGTACCATATGTGTTGCTTGGCACCCACGCTGTGGATATCCTCCTAATGTGAATTTTAATGAATTTTTCATGGATTTTTGATGATCTGTATTATCATTAGAATGTTTTTGTTTGTTCATTTATTGATGTATTTAATAAATATATTTTTTTTTAGACATTTAGATTGCATTTATATACTTTTCCGGCATCACAATATCCCTTTCCCCTGCCATTCTGTCAAATCCTGTTCCAGGATTTGTGTAGGCATTCTGTGTTATTTGGAATGGATGCCACAAGTTGCTCTATGTGAATGAGAGTGAGCTATTTTTTACTTCTCTTTACTTACTTTTGTCCGTTCCTTTTTTGCTTTCTCAAGCTTATCCATTTCAATCTTTTGGGCTTTGGCTATGAGAGAACAAGAGAAAAAGAGAATCACAATAACCCTTTGCCATCTCAGTTCTAGTGGCATGTATATTAAGGGAAATTACTGATAAGAAACAAGACAACACAACTTTTGTTTTATTGGAGTTGTACATAATTTTTAAAGCCCCATCAAACTACATGTCAACACGTAGTCAAAGTACTTCCAAAGACACAAAGGGGTTGATTTACTAAAACTGGAGAGTGTAAAATCCAGGGCAGCTGTGCATAGAAGCCAATCAACTTCTAGATTTTGTCAAATCTTAACGAAACAAGCTGAAGTTAGAAGCTGATTTGGCTACTATGCACATCTGCAGTAGATTCCGAGTGCTCCAGTTTTAGTAAATCTTCCCCAAAATGTCCATTGTCAACCACTAACGTAGAATAGGCTTTCAATCCTGTTTATATTTTTATGATGTACCCATGTCCTTACTAGGGAGGATCCCTCCTTACTTATTGCCCCAGAGACAGTGGTGCATAGCACCGGGCATGAGGAAAAATCGCCCCATAAGGACAGACAGAAAAAATTAAAACTGATCCTTTCCATGGCTCGAAATGTATCCGATTCCTGCTGAGTCAGCTGAAATTGAACTGAAATGCTCTGTTGGCACCACCTGGCTCGACAAACTTCAATAGAAAAATCAAATGAGCATGAAAAATGATTGGCCAAACCTGGCTGCATTCAATCACTAAATGTAATAGCCGGCAGAGGGGATTCCTTAGTGTAGATGGGGGGAAGTTGAGTGATTTTCAAAACATTCTGGTTATGCTGTGGTGCCAAGAGGTACCCTGCATACCTTTTCTGGCACCTGTATTAAATACACTTGTGTGATAAGCTGTACAAGTAGATTGAAAAAGGGCATGATTACCAGAAATGTTGCAGTACTGCTTTTTGACTTAATAAGCAATACATTTTGGCTCATAAATCTGCAACCATACAGTTTGTTTTAAAGTGATCACTGGGAACCAGCCAGGTTGTGTACATAGGCAGAAAATCATACACTAGATTACCAAAAGTATTGGGACCCCTGCCTTTACACGCACATGAACTTTAATGGCATCCCAGTCTTAGTCTGTAGGGTTCAATATTGAGTTGGCCCACCCTTTGAAGCTTTTACAGGTTCAATTCTTCTGGTAAGGCTGACCACAAGGTTTAGGAGTGTGTTTATGGGAATGTTTGACCATTCTTCCAGAAGCACATTTGTGAGGTCAGGCACTGATGTTAGAAGAGAAGGCCTGCAGTCTCCACTCTAATTCACCCCAAAAGTTTTCTATTGGGTTGAGGTCATGACTCTTTGCAAGCCTGTCAAGTTCCTCCACTCCTAACTTGCTCATCCATGTCTTTAGGTGGGAGCATGAAATTGTCCAAAATGTCTTGGTATGCTGACACCTTAAGAGTTCTCTTCACTGGAACTAAGGGGCCAAGCCAAACCCCTGAAAAACAACCCCACACCATAATCCCTCCTCTACCAAATTATTTGGACCAGTGCACAAAGAAATGTCCATAAAGACATGGGTGAGCGAGCTTGGGGTGAAGGAACTTTACTGGCCTACACAGAGTCCTGACCTCAACCTGATAGAACACCATTGGGATGAATTAAGAGAGTGGAGACTGCAAGCCAGACCTCTCTTAACATCAGTGCCTGAACTCACAAATGCACTTCTGGAAGAATGGTGAAACATTCCCATAAACACACTCCTAAACCTTGTGGACAGCCTTCCCAGGAGAGTTGAAGCTGTTATAGCTGCAAAGGGTGGACCAACTCAGTATTAAACCCTACGGAGTAAGACTGGGATGCCAGTAAAGTGTATGCGTGTGTAAAAAGCAAGTCCCAATATTTTAAGTAATATAGTGTATGTTTTACTGCCCATCTCTATGAACATACACATACAGACAAATTCATAAAAAAAGATTTATGAATATGTATCATTTTACCAAGAAAGAACACATACCAAGAGCCTCATAATAGGAATCTTCTGACCATCCATGTGGATCAAACATATCCTGCAAGCAATGAACATGTAACTGAGCATTATAATAGAAAAACAACCAATATCAAAGCATATAAAAATAAAATAAAAACCTATTAAATATAGATCATTAGGTGGCTCATTCGTATAAAGATTTCAGTAATGGTATGAACATGTGTAGTGTACTCTGGTGTTCTCAGAAAGTATATGTATTTACATTTCCTGACAAACATTACTATTTTTTTAATGAATACTTCATAAATTTGTTCAAAAAGAATAAATAGGACTGATCCCCAAACCAACCAAACATATCTGCTTTCATATTATATACCAGACTAGAGATACAATTAGCAGGAAGCTGACTGCTGTTGCTAAAAGCAATTAAATGTTAAATTTAGGTTTAATGTGAGCCTAGGGGAGTGATTCTAACTGTGGGGGGGGGGGGGGGGGGCGTGGCTTCTGAAATGATCATAGAGACCTGTGATCCTATATAGCAGGATCACATGAGCTCTGTGATCATCCCAGGGAGAACGGTCGGCCGTGTTTACAACAGCTGACTGTTCTTCTCTCTCAGCGAGGAATGATCGCGGGTGTCAGGCGGCAATCGGAGTCACCTGCCCGCTGCATTGGCTTCCCCGCTGATGAGCGGGTGCGGGAGTGCTCGCCCCCTAGACTCCCCAGAGCGAGCGCCGTACATGTACGGCGATTTTCCTGGGAGCGGCTGCCTGCCGCAGTACATCTGCGGCGGGCGGTCGGCAAGCAGTTAAAAGGAGAAGTATTCTGGCCAAAGCTTTTTTGGCTACACTTCTCCTATGGGTCAGAGGAATGCAGTTCGTTCTGTACTCGTGACCCGTTTTTAGCCAACAGCAGGCTAAACTCGTCACCAGTGCTCCAGTGATTGCTGAAGAGACAGAGCAGAGAGCCAGTGACTAACAGTCACCAGCTCTCTGCAGCCTGAAGACTGAGAGCTGAGCGATCAGTGGCCTTTGATCGCTCCATTCTTGATCTTAGAAGTGGCGGGGGACAGCTGAAGCTGGGAGCCATCTAGGTGCTGCAGTCATCTAGGGTAGTATGATTTTTTGTTTTTCTGATTTCCCTACTTCTTTTAAAAAGGTAAAAATAGGTAAAATATCTGCATTCACTTTTCTCTGCAATGATGCCAGGGTAGTTACACTTACCTTAGGATAATTGGTTCCAAGTTCATCAATAGAACAGAATTGAATGAGCTTTTCATAAATACTGGGGAAGAAGAGGGAAATTTGTTAAAGCAAAGAAAACTGTATAGAACAGCCCAAAATAAATGTATATTATCCTGCATAAAAACTTGGCTTCAGTAGTCAGTCTATCCAAAAGTGGTATTTCAAATATAGGTGGGGTCTAGAGGGATCAATTATTCCTATATACCCTGGATAGTGCAAAAATCCCCTTTTCTGTTCTTGTCCACCTGAACTCTGGCAAGTTCCCTCAATCTGTGCAACTAGTCCCCAAAAGCCTCTTTATGAGATGATCTGGCCAGCAGTCCCACAATGACACAATCAAGTACAATGCAGGGTGAAAGACTTTGCATGATCCATTCGGATGGGGAGAGATCACACACTGGAGCAGAGGGGGGGGGGGGGGGGGGTGGAGAGTTTTAGATCTTTTTCCTCTAGAGTTAACAAAAATGTATTCTTGCAGTGCGGGGGGGGGGGGGGGGGCAACTGCAAAGGGTAATTTTATTGTACTTCCTTGGGTTTGGCTTTAAAAATCTCAACAATATTGCACAAGTGAAGTCACAGTATGGGGACAAAAATTAACTGTTTTATATTTAGAGTGGAACTGCACTCTCCCAATCAACATTGATTATTTTAATCCTCATGCTATTAGCATTAGTAAATAGAAAGGAAAGTATATCATATTTACTTGTTTTAAACTTTTTCCTCATTTCTTCAGTTACTTCCTGGTTTCCTAGGCAAATGATGTCATACAACCCAGGAGTCTTCAGAAGGGGAGGAGAGGAGGAGGGGGTTCTCAGCTAAGCACACCCTTCTGCTTGCATGTTTGAGCTAAGGGCAGATGGATTCCAGGAAGTAAATGCTACATGAATCATTTGCCCTTACTCAAGATGGCCACAACCAAAAATGCTAGGAGGGTGTTTTTCAAAGTGATTTCTAAACAAAATGAAGCATGGAGACATGGATGGATGGATGGGCGAGTTTGCTTTGAATATTAAAAATGAATTAAAGAGGTGTTCATATGCAGTGAAGATCCACTTTAAATCAATTACTGTATACTTGTGGAGCCCCCTGAAACCTAGGCTGAAGCAGTACATGGGGGGCTTCAAACTTCAGAAAGAGTAAAGCAAATATTGACAGGTTCACTTTACCAAGTATGTCTGTAAAGAAAAGTGGTATGCACAAATACATGGGGGCGGTCATTTTCAAAACCAGGACCAAGAAAATGACAGTTGGTGTCTGGATTTAGCAATGGGCAGTACATTTCTCATGATATATGGCTGTTTCTTAACCTCACCTGGGGTTTCGGAACTCTTTCTTCTTCTGTATAATCTGATTCATATCTGTCCCTTCTTTCAGCTTCCTTTCATACAATTTGTGAATTTTCTCCTAGAATTAAATTTAAAGGATAACATTATTATGCAACTCATTTTTTTTCCAAGATACTTCTAATGCAGCATGCCCTTAGAATAGTATGTTTTCAGAGTACCTTCCTGCATAGCCCCATGTGGCAACAGTCTGAACCAACTAGTAAGTAGACCACCAACTGTGACAGACATTGCCATGCCCTGGTGATTATACCACTAGACACTGACATATTTTTTTATATTTATTTTTGATAAATGATTGCTTCTGCTCTTGACGAGTGTGGAAACACGAAACGCGTCGAGCATTACAGGACGCAATCTTCATGAACAATATTCAAATACCATACACATATGTCTGTCTTAACCATGTTATTACTTGACTTTGGAATTCCTCATTTAGATCATTTGATACACTGTATACTTTCAATATGTTTTGGTCAGACTGGCATTATTATGTATGTTATCTTGCATTTTTATATGTTTTACATTGTCATCATGTGTTGTACCCAATAAAATGGATATTATTTTTACTTCCTTGACTCTGTTTTACAATCAGACTCAGTTATGGCGCTTTTCCACTGCATTGTACGGATCGGTTTGGCTTGGTTTTGGCGCTTTTCCACTGCATGGTACCGCATGGTACGTGTTAGAACGGTTTGGTGCGGTTTGGTACAGCGGCGCTTTTCCACTGCATGGTACAGCTCGGTTTGGCGCTTTTCCACTGCATGGTACGGCTCGGTTTGGCGCTTTTCCACTGCATGGTACGGCTCGGTTTGGCACTTTTTCACTGCATGGTACGGCTCGGTTTGGCACTTTTTCACTGCATGGTACGGCTCGGTTTGGCACTTTTTCACTGCATGGTACGGCTCGGTTTGGCACTTTTTCACTGCATGGTACAGCTCGGTTTGGCACTTTTTCACTGCATGGTACGGCTCGGTTTGGCACTTTTTCACTGCATGGTACAGCTCGGTTTGGCACTTTTTCACTGCATGGTATGGCTCAGTTTGGCGCTTTTCCACTGCATGGTACGGCTCGGTTTGGCACTTTTCCACTGCATGGTAGGTGTTAGAACGGTTCGGTACGGTGTGGTACAGCGGCGCTTTTCCACTACATGGTACGGCTCGCTTAAACAGTACCACCTCGGTTGGGGTTCCAAGCGGGCCGTACCTATACCATATCCCACAATCCTTTGCATGCAGCCTTGATTGTTTGTCACTGCACTTGGGGGCCAGAAACCAGAAAGCAAGCTACTCACTAGGGGGGGAACCTCTGGGTGAGTCTAGGATGGAAAAAGACTTGGGGGTACTGGTAGACCACAAGCTTGGCAGTGGCATGCAATGCCAAGCCGCCGCAAGCAAAGCCAACAGAATACTGGGATGTATAAAAAAGGGGATTCACTCCAGAAATAAAGAGATTATTCTTCCACTCTACAAGACTCTGGTCCGGCCACATCTGGAGTATGCTGTCCAGTTCTGGGCACCGGTCCTCAGGAAGGATGTGCTGGAATTGGAGAAAGTCCAGAGAAGGGCAACAAAAATAATTAGGGGAATGGAGGACATCAGCTATGAGGAAAGACTACAAGCACTGAACCTATTCTCTCTGGAGAAAAGACGATTGAGGGGGGATATGATATCAATGTACAAATACTGTACTGGTGACCCGAGCATAAGGAACAAACTATTCAGAGAAAGGAGATACAATAAGACACGTGGCCACTCACTAAAACTAGAGGAAAGGCGGTTTAACCTTAAAGTGCGTAAGGGGTTCTTCACTGTAAGAGCGGTAAGGATGTGGAATTCTCTTCCACAAGCAGTCGTATCAGCAGGGAGCATCGATAGTTTCAAAAAACTAGTAGATGGACACCTTAAAGACCACAACATACAGGGGTATACAATGTACGGTTAAAAGCAAACACACACACGCATCATAGGTTGAACTGGATGGACTGATGTCTTTTTTCAACCTTACTAACTATGTAACTATGTACTAGCCACTGATTGGTCAGAGAATCGTTGTAATCCCACCCACTTACTACTTTAGTGGAAAAGCAAACCGAGCCGAGTAGAGCCCATACAGTGCCGAAAGGTGCCGACTCGTACCACGCAGTGGAAAAGCAAACTGAGCCAAGCTGGGTCAAGCAGTGCCGAGTGGAGCCGAGCCGGTACTTGCAGTGGAAAAGTGCCATTATATGCATCACTCAAAGTCCCAACCCCTTCTCTTTTTGTTTTAAAATAGTATGTAGAAGATAAGGTAGTATCTGTTTTGGATCGGCGCTTTTGTAGCGTACATCAATTTGAGAGGTAAAATAAAATGTTCAACGTGACATCATTAGATCTTAGACACACTTGAAATATGAGAATGTAATCAGAGATGCACTTGCAAAAAGATATTCTATGAATAGATTTAAAGTGGAAGTAAACCCATTGATTTAATAGTTTGAAAAATGCCGGGATTGCTAACTGTCACATTTGCTTGTGTCCTCAACCAAACTGTCAAACCATCAAATGGCTGGGGTCATAACTGATCACATGTGCAGCATTATGGCAGTTGAAGTTTAAACAGAGGCCAAGATGGCAGCTTCCTTGGCTGAAAACAATAGGAGGGTTTACATACACTTTAATTCCCTATGGTTTGCAGAACTGTACATGGGCTTGAAGAGATCTCCAAAATGCTTAACTACTGACACCCGCGATCGCTCCCTGCTGAGAGAGAAGGACGGTCTGCTGTTGTAAACACAGCTGACCGTTCTTCTCCCTGGGATGATCACAGAGCTCATGTGATCCTTCTAAATATATATATATATATATATATATATATATATATATATATATATATATATATATATATATATATATATAAACAATAAAAAATGACAAATCTTTCCCGTAGTTAATAGACGCGATAACTTTTGCGCAAACCAATAAAAATACGCTTATTTCGTTTTTTTTTTTTTTACCAAAAATCTGTAGCAGAAAACAAATTGGGCCTAAAATGTTAAAAAATTTGGATTTTTTACTTTTTTTTTTTTTTTTGGGGGGGGGAGGTCATATAGCAGAATGTGAAAAATATTGTTTTTTTTTTTTTTTAAATCGTCACTTTTTTTTATTATAACGCAAAAAAATAAAAAAACCACAGAGGTGATCAAATACCACCAAAAGAAAGCTCTATTTGTGGGAAAAAAAAGGATGTAAATTTTGTTTGGGTACAGCGTCGAAAGACCGTGCAATTGTCTGTTAAAGTAATGCAGTGCTGAATCGCAAAATAGGGCCTGGTCATTAAGGGGGTAAATCCTTCCGATCCAGAACTAGTAAATAAACCTACAGGTTACCACCTTAGATGTACAGAGGGGGTCTAGTGCGGGAATTATTGCCCAATAATTAGGATGAAGAATGGGGTCCTCTGAGGGTTACATACACTACCTAACAATCAGAGTCCCTTGTGTATGGCCAGCCTAAGCCGATCAGCAGAATACTACTGTAATTACCAGCTATGGAACATACAGGCTCACAAGTAGGGGATCTGGGTGGTGAATAGCACAATCTACGATCCTTACATTTCTACAATGCTGTCTGAAGACCCCTAAATAATCCCTGACAATGTCTAAACACACAAAGGGATCAGTAGATGTGTTCCTACATTCAGACATTTGATCCCAGGAGAAAGTAAAAGGAAGAAATGGTTCATTATACACAGGAGTCTCCATGTCTTGTATAACCAAGAGTGCCCCTAGGCTTCCCCTCCAGCCATCCATCTTCTTGGTATGAGCACTTTACCTCTGACAGCTGACATCCAGCCATCTTATAGAGGACATGGAACAAAAAGTATTAAAAATAAACCTAAAGCTACACAAATACAGGTTTATCACCAACTATTGGTGGTGTGACTATTATTCAACCAGGGTACCTTTAATGTTGAAAGACAAACATTAAGGCTGCCATTGCTGTCTCTTCCATCTGAAAATGTTAGTTGCCTGACTGTCAAGCTGATCAGTGCTTTGACTCACTGATCTGGCACATGTATGTCCTTTAAAACTTGCTGACCCAGCCTTTTTCTGACATTTGTTGCAGTTAAAATCAGCATTTTTTGGTAGACAATTACTTATATATATTAGTGATCAACCGATATCGTTTTATTAATGCTGATACCGATATTTTGGTCATCGGACGATATTTTCGGACATGTAAAAAAAAAAAAATGTTTTTATTATTTTTTTACAAAAGGTACTCCTAAAAGAGCCCAAACCCCTTCTCGGCACTGAAAAGCATTCAAAACGCCAAGTTTGGCTGTTTTAAATGCTGTCAGTTTTTTTAATTTGGTGCGGGATACCCGGAAGTGATGTCATGACATCACTTCTGGGTTTTTTTACATGGAGACCCGATCAGAGCCGAATGCGGCTTTGATCGGGTCTTCTCTTGGGTGGCGGAGCAGGTAGGATGCCCGGGTCTCCAGTTAGGACAGGAGACCCAGGCGAGCCACAAAAGGCAGAGGGAGGGACGTCCCCTTCCGCTCCTTATAATGACAGCTGAGCGGCTTCTCAGGCGCATTGGTTGTCATTACAAGACAGCCGACTATTGGCTATGGACGCCGGTGCCGGGGTGATACCTCTAGCTGCAGGCATCACTCCAGTACAACACTTTCCCTAAATATAGCAGTATTGGTAACCTCAGGGGCCGATTCCGATATGTCGGGGAAAGTGCATATCGGCCCCTGATGTATCGGCGTTGCCGATAATTGGTCGGTCCCTAATATATACGGTATATATATTTTTTTTAGCAGAGACCCTAGAGAATAAAATGGCAGTGGGTGAGATTTGTTTGTGCAGCAGTTTTTCTAATACAACCTTTTTTTTGGAAAAAATGCACTTTAATGAATGTTAATAAAAAAAAAAAAAAAGCATAATAAATACCCCAGTTTTTTTGTATTATATGAAAGATGATGTTACGCCGAGTAAATAGATATCCAAAATGTCATGCTTTAAAATTGCATGCGCTTGTGGAATGGCGCAAAACTAAAAAGGTACTTAAAAATCTCCATAGGCGACGCTTTAAAAAATTCTACAGGTTACCAGTTTAGAGTTACAGAGGAGGTCTAGTGCCAGAATAATTGTTCTTATTCAGATATTTGCAGTGATACCTCACATGTGTGGTGCAAACATCGTTTACATATGCTGGTATGACCTACGTATGCATTCATTACTGTGCGCAAGCACAGAGGAACGGGGGCACTTTAAATTTTTCTTTTTTTTTTTCTAATTTTAACACTGTCCCTTAAGAAAAAAAAAAGTCATTTTAATCACTTTTATTGCTATCATGAGGAATGTAAACATCCCTTGCAATAACAATACAGCATAACCCGGTCCTCTTTATGGAGAGATCTGGGGTCTACAAGACCCCAAATCTTTCCTCTAAAGCAAAAGATTAAAATAAAATTTGATTTTGAGAAGTATAACTAAAGGCAATTTTTTTTTTAATTTTTAGCTTTGGATAGAGTGGAGAGGGATTAGAACCCCTGTCAGTTTTTATTGCTGCCTGTGCCTTCTTTAGGGAGATTCCCTGCCCTGTTTACCATTGTCATTGAAAGGGAAAGTAAAAGAAAATCCCAAATGTTGGGTTGTCCCCAGAAAAGTAATAGAGGAGAAATCTTCCAATGGGTACACTAGTTCTGGTGACCTGGGGGTCCCCAAGGAATTCCCCTAATTTACAGGGATTTCCTCTCACTTCCTGTTTGGCTATGGGACAGGAAGTGAAGGGAAATCTCCCCAATGGGACACAGATGATATAAAAAAAGTTTTGGATAGGGATTAGAACCCCTATCAGGGTTTTATTGTGGTCTGTGCCCCTGTTAGGGAGAATCACCCTCTATTTGTCCTGTTTACCATTATCATTGAAAGTTAAAGTAAAAGAAAATCCCAAATTTTGGGTTGTCCCCAGAAAGGTAATAGAGGGGAAATCTTCTAGCAGGGACACTAGTTCTGGTGACCTGGGGGTTCCCAAGGAATTCTCTTCATTTGCAGGGATTTCCTCTCAGTTCCTGTTTGGGTATTGCACAGGAAGTGAAAGGAAATCTGCACAATGGGCTACAGATGGCAAAAAAAAAAAAAAAAAATCTGGACAGGGGTTATAACCCTTCCTTACCCTATCCAAAATGTTTTGCCTATAGTTCTACTTTAATTAAGTAAAAAAAAAAACAACAAAAAAAAACAAAAAAAACAAACTTGGTATTGGCCTTTCTTCCAAACCCTACCGACTGAAAAAAAAAAATGGAAAAGCAGCACAAGGAACCAGCTAGTTGTACTGCAGTGCTCATATGCCAAGAAGGGACATGCTGATAGGAGAGAGTAGAGGAATTAGCTCATCAGTCTGCTGCTTCTCCTTCACTCTCCAATCATAGACAGTGGGGACAAGAACTAGATGTATTACTTAAATTTGTAAACCCAACAGTTCATATTCCTGATAAGCGCCTGCTGTACCATGTACTTGTATAAGAAAAGTATCCTGTTCTCTTTGTATTTCTTCCATTGTGAGAAATCTCTGGTGTTCCTGCCAGTCCCTCTGCTTTCCTATTAAAAAGCTGACCACACTAAGCAAGATAATACACCATGGTCAGCTCTCTAGCTATGCTGGGAACTCAGCCTGCTCTCCTCCAATGATCAGACTTGTCCTGACACCCCCCTGCACAGCCATTCACTGGGAACATTAGTGTTCTGATGTTTCTCCTCCCCCCAGCTCTCATATGTAATGCTTTTGTACATTTCACAATTTGCCTGGAGTTCAGATTTGAGACCCGATTTGCACTGCCGTGACTTTAAAGCCGACATCCCAGCGTGACTTCGACATGACTTCTTTAGCAGAAGTCAGTGCAGGTCGTGCCAAAGTCGCACCAAGGTAGTGCAGTAATCTTTCTATGTCGGAGCGACTCATATCGATCCTATTAGAATGGTCCCATTGCACTTACTGGGGTGCAACTTGTCATACAACTAGTGTGAACCGGGTCTTAAGCTAAAAAAAGGGTAGACAGGCATGGTTTTTCAGACAATGCTATACTACAGAAATGCATGTATCATACACGAACATACAGACAACCTGTCTATATAAGGTCTCACAGTTAATGATGCATATTAGAGCACAAACCAAGCCATGAAGTCCTACGAGGCAGGATTGCATGGAGGCACAGATCTGGGGAAGGGTACAGAAACATTTCCGCAACATTGAAGATCCCAATGAGCACATTGGCCTTCATCATCTGTAAATGGAAGAAGTTTGGAACCACCAGAACTCTCCCTAGAGCAGGCCGCCCGAGCAAACTGAGCGACCGGGGGAGAAGGGCCTTAGTCAGGGAGGTGAACAAGAATGGCAGCATCATGCTGTGGGGATGTTTTTCAGCGGCAGGAACTGGGAGACTAGTCAGGATTGAGGGAAAGATGAATGCAGCAATGTACAGAGATATCCTTTATGAAATCCTGCTCCAGAGCACTCTGGACCTCAGACTGGGGTGAAGGTTCATATTCCAACAGGACAATGACCCTAGGTACCCAATCAAGATAACAAAGGAGTGGCTACGGGACAACTCTGAATGTCCTTGAGTGGCTCAGCCAGAGCCCTGACTTGAACCCGATTGAGCATCTCTGGAGAGATCTGAAAATGGCTGTGCACCAGTGCTCCCCATCCAACCTGTTGGAGCTTGAGAGGTCCTGCAATAAAGAATGGCAGAAACTGCCCAAAAACAGGTGTGCCAAACCTTACGGCAAAAAGAAGCATCCGAGGATACCAACACATCTACTTTGCAGAATTTTGTGAACGACCAAGTTGCCGCCTTGCAAAATTGTATTACTGACACCTGATGGCGAAAAGCCCAAGAAGAACTCAGCGCCCTTTTAGAATGCGCCTTCACAGGTAAAGGTGGAACCTGACCCTTAAGTGAATAAACCTGTACCATCGTCTGCCTGATTCGCCGGATATGGTCGCAGCAGACACAGCCAATCCTCGCCGAGGTCCTTCCGTGAGGACAAAAAGTGTCTGATTTCCTGAAAGACTCAGTAGCCGCCAGGTAAACCCTAATTGCCCTGACCACATGCAAGGAATGCAAAACAATTTCTTTAGGATGCTTGGGCTTAGGAGAAAGTGAAGGCAGCACAATGTCTTCATTCAAATGGAAAATCAGAAACGACTGATTAGGTCGAAGTACCACTTTATCTTTGTGAACCACC
This sequence comes from Pelophylax lessonae, assembly GCF_965119305.1. NCBI lineage: Eukaryota > Metazoa > Chordata > Amphibia > Anura > Ranidae > Pelophylax > Pelophylax lessonae. The sequence goes on from NC_138778.1 coordinate 135,523,164, forward strand.
AGATAAGGTGAACGGCACCAAAAAGGCTACCTCCTGCGAAAGTGTAAGCAGAGGAATCTCCCTAATGTATTCAAAAGGAGGTTTTTTAAGCACTGACAGTACCAAGTTAAGATCCCACGGAGGGAACGGGGACTGTATCAGAGGAGCTATATGGCAAACTCCCTGGATAAAGGTGCGAATCAAAGAATGTGTAGCCAAAGGACGTTAAAAAAAAAAAACTGCCAAAGCGGACACCTGGCCTTTAATAGTACCCAAGGCCAACCGCTGCTCAACCCCTCTTTGGAGGAAAGCCAATATCCTAGCCACTGAAAATGAGCGTGGTTGCACCTTAATCAATTCATACCATGTGATGTACATTTTCCATGTACGATGATAAATCTTCCTAGAGGTAGATTTTCTAGCCTTCAACAGTGTTGGAATCACTAAGTCATAAAGACCCCTATCCTTCAATACCTGGCTTTCAACAGCCCCCCTGTTAAAGCCAGCGACTAAAGCAGGATGAAAGATCGGCCCTAGAGACAGCAGATCTTCCCTGAGAGGAAGTCTCCAAGGAACATCGGCAACCAACCTTACCAGATCGGCGTACCAAGACCGGCAAGGCCAGTCTGGAGCCACCAGAATGACTGGAATCCCCTCCACCTCTATTCTGTGCCTCGGCAGAAGTTTCAGCGGAGGAAATGCATAGATTGGCCGATACTGACCCCAAGGAACCACCAGTGCATCTGTGGCGTCGGCCAGAAGATCCTGAGACCTGGCTACAAATCTCTGTAGCTTCTTGTTGAGCCGAGAGGCTAACAGGTCCACATTGGGTGTCCTCCCCCAAACACACAGCAAGTGAAACCCCTCCGGGTGAAGGAACCATTACCCCTGATCCCACACCTGACGACTCAAGTAATCCCCCTGCCAATTTTCCACTCCAGGGATATGCATGGCGGAGAGGGCTGGAACAAAGTTTTCTGCCCATTTTAGGACCTCGCCACCTCCCAGGGCGCCAGGACATTCTTGGCGCCCCCTTGATGATTGATGTAAGCCACAGCTGTGGCATTGCCTGATTGAATGCGAACTGGACATCCTTGCAGATGATTTGTCCAATGACTCAAGCAAAGCTTTATCGCTTATCGGGTACCAGAATATTGACCGGCGGTCTTGACTCTTCTAGAGTCCAGGTCCCCTGGGCACACATCTTGCCAAGAACTCCACCCCAACCGGACAGGCTGGCCTCCATGGTTACCACGGTCCAATACAAAGGAAGGAAGGACTTGCCCTGACGCAGATCCAAGGGACGGAGCCACCAATGTAGAGCACTTCTTGTGTTTTGACACAGCCGAATTAGATTGTCCAAAGGTTTTGGATCCTTGTTCCACTTGACAAGAATTTCTCTTTGCAGAGGTCTTATGTGGAACTGAGGAAACTGAACCGCCTCGAAGGTAGATGCCATCAGGCCTAGCGCCCGCATGCAAGTCCGCAGAGAGGACAGATTGCTGGATAACAGCAAGCAAATCGCCCTCTGCAATTTTGCAGCTTTTTCAGAAGGAGAAACACCCTTGCTGAAGCGGAGTCCAGAGTCAGTCCCAGATAATCCCATTTGGAAGATGGAACCAGAGCAGATTTCTTGAAATTGTTGTTCCAACCGAACTCTTGCAGAGTCTGTACAATGATTGATAAGGCGCCCAACAGGATTGAATATGAATCTGCTCTTAAAAAGGAGATTGTCCAGGTACCCCAGTACCGCACTCCCCCCTGTTGCAGTAATGCCAATACCGTAGCCAACACTTTGGTGAAGACCCTGGGAGCGGAAGCGAGACTAAAGGGTAACACCACAAATTGATAATGCTCCTCTCCTATAGGGAAGCGAAGAAAACGCTGGTGTCCAGCATAAACAGGGATGTGCAGATATGCGTCCTTAATATCGATAGGGGCCAAAAAGTCCCCTTGGTGTAGGGACACCACTACAGTGAAAATGGACTCCATTCAAAACTTCTGTACCCGCACAAAGCGTTTCAGAGCCTTGAGGTCCAAGATTAGACGCACTTTGCCTTCTTTCCTGGGAACAGTGAACAGGTTTGAATAGAACCCCTAAAAGCGTTCCCGAGAGAGAACCGACACAATCACCCTTTGCGACCACAGATCTTGTACCGCCTCTCGTAGATCCCTTAACGGATCTGGAGATACGCGTAGATTGGACGGGAGAATCTGGACGACGGTTGAGACCTGAATTCGATCTTGTAACCCAATCGGATCAGTTTGTTGATCCATTTGTCCTGAAACAAGGAGGTACATGGTTTTGGAAACAAACAAAGACGTCCCCCTCACCCCAGTTACAGGTGAGGACACCCCTTAATGCAGAAGGGGATTTGTCTGCAGATCTGGAGGGGCTTGCTCTCGGCTTACCAGACCACATCTTCTTGGAACCCCCAGATGAACTAAATGGCTTAGATCCTTTCTCCTGCGTGCCGGAGCCACGAAAGGGCCGCCTGTGTGCTGAAAAATAAGGGCCCCGTCTGTGACGCGGAGACTTGCCCTTAGTGGATTGAGGAAGAAGAGTACTCACCTGTAAGCCCTTTGATAAGTTCATCCAATGAAGAACCAAATAGACGGTGCCCTGTACAGGGGGAGATCTGACAAAGCTTTTTTAGAAGCCTGGTCCGCAGACCAGCTTTAGAGCCACACCATGCGTCTAATGGTTACCCCTACCGCAGACACTCTAGCCGCAAGGGGGCCGCATCTAGAGGTGCATCACATATAAATAGTAAGGCTTGGACCATTTGGTTTGTTAGATCTGCTAGGACCAGAGGAAGTAGTTCTGCCTCCAAATCACTTTTTTATAACTTTGCCCATTCCGTTATGGTCTAGGACACCAGAGTGATAGCGAAGACCAGTCTAAGTATTGAGCCCGCTATCACATGTAAGTGGCAGGCCAGAGTCTTAATCCTTCTAACAACAGGGACTTTAAAGACCATAGACTCCTCCACCGGGACCAAAGTAGATTTGTTCAGACTGGAGACCTGATGGTCCACCTTCAGTGGAACGGTCCATTTTTTTTACCACAGCGTCCGCAAAGGGATAGCGCCTCTTTAACCACTTAAGACCCGGAAGATTTTACCCCCTTCCTGACCAGGGGTTTTTTTGCGATTTTTTTACTGCGTGACTTTAACGGACAATTGCGCGGTCGTGCGACGCTGTACCTAAACGAATTTCACGTCCTTTTTTTCCCACAAACAGAGCTTTCTTTTGGTGGTATTTGATCACCTGTGCGATTTTTTGATCATGCGCTATAAACAAAAAAAGAGCGTAATTTTTGCAAAAATAACAATATTTTTCACTTTTTTTTATATGAAATTCCCCCCCAAAAAAATGTAAAAATCAAAAAAGCCAAATTGTTTTACGCTACATATGTTTGGTAAAAAAAAAAAAAAAATCGCAAAAAGCGTATTTTGATTGGTTTGCGCAAAAGTTATCGCGTTTACTAACAAAGGGAAAGATTTTTGGTGTTTTTTTTTAACGAGTAATGGCGGCGATCTGCGATTTTTTTTGCGGTACTGCGACATTGCGGCGGACAGATCGGACCCTTGACTGACATTTTTGACACTTTTGGGGGTACCAGTGACATTACTGCAGTAATCAGTGCTATACATATGCACTGTTACTGCAAAAATGACACTGGCAGGGAAGGGGTTAACTGTATTGGACAGGGAGGGGTTAAGTGTGTCCTAGGGGCGTGTTTCTAACTGTGATTGGACAGGTCTCCTAGTGTAAAAACAAAGATCAACGGTTCTACATAGTAGAACCGTCTGATCTTCATTTTTACACAGGGGAGAATGACAGGCGGCTTGTTTACACAAGCCGCTCTGTCTTTCTCCCGCTGTACCGGCGATCGTAGTGTGACCGGCGGACATCGGGTCCGCCAGTCACACTCCCGCACTCCTCCGTGAACGAGCCTCAGCGGGCGCGCGCCCGCCCGCTATTGGCTCTAAAAGGAGTGACAGGCTAGTGACGTTAATTAACGTCACTCTGCCTGGCCGGGGCTGACCGCCGCAGTAAATTTACTTGCGGCGGTCGGCAAGTAGTTAAGCACTTCGACACCACTAACGTGTTTAAGGCGCCCTCACTGTTCAGCGGCAATTTTGGCAAAAAATTCCGGGCAAGGGAAAAACTTGCCCGACTTCAGGGATTTGCGTGTGCCGAAAGACACCTGCGTCCCTGAAGCTGTAGAATCATCCACCATTTTTAGAGTTTCCCACACTGACACTATAAGTGCCTCCACCAGCGCGTTTTCGCACACGGCTGCAGATGAGGATATTTCATCCTCCCATCAGAGTGCGATGACACAGATCCCTCAGGGTGACTCGCGTCTGTGGAAGCCATAACAATCTCGGAATCTGAGGATGCAGATGAGGCAGGTGAGGGCAGTGGGCGCTTTTTAATAGTCCTCTTTCTTAGGACCATATCAACTTTTGACACCAGGCTTTCCAAAATCGCCGTTAAGGCAGACAAGGGATGCGACCCGGAGATCCCTGCAACACCAAGGAGGGGGATCAGTAGGTGATACTTGCTCCTGGAACTCCATGTTAACACGGGGGACAGCACAGTGTCACTAAAAAAATACTGCAAAAAAAACAGCCCCACACCTCAGCACCAGTGGTACTGCAAGTCCCAGCACACTAAACTGCGATGTAGCAGAGTGAGAGAGCAATGTTCCAAATAAAAAATTCAGCCAAGCGCTCACTCCGAAGGGGAAGACTGGCGTGCTGCTCTCCTCAGGCAGGGAACTCCAACATGGGTACATAAAAAAGAGAGAAAGGAGGCGCAAACACCTAGTGCATTACCCATGGTCACTGTTAATTTTAATAAAATGCCAAATGCATACTCACAGACATGAAGATAATAGGGAAGGAGGAAGGGGGCTTGACTCCCGAAACGCGTTAGAGGTCCTGACTTCAAGGATATGTTCCTGTTTATGCATGGTGGATTCTTGTAACACGCTTTTATTATCTTCATGTCTGTGAGTATGCATTTGGCATTTTATTAAAATTATTAACAGTGACCACGGGTAATGCACTAGGTGTTTGCGCCTCCTTTCTCTCTTTTTTAGAGTGAGAGAGCAACCTACAGGGACCCCCATTAGACTCACCACCCAATATTAGGAAGAACAGAGCCAGTCGAAGTGTTCAGAAAACGATCCTCACAGAAAGAGGAAGTACCTGGGTCAGCACCAGAGTTAAAGCCTTGCCACTCACTGTTATACAGCGTTCTCGGGCTTAGAGAAAATGGCCGCCCAATGCATTTCAATGGGGAGACTACAAAAAAATTGCCACCCAATGCAGTTCAATGGGAGACTACTAAAAAATGGCTGCCGAGCCTTGTACAGTTGATCTACAAGAAAATGGTGGCATCCTCGGCACGCCATGCGGTCTACAGGATCCCCTGAGGGGTACAGCGATTTATCCAGCATTGGGGAGCCCTGGCAGGGACCTCCACCAGGAGAAACCCCCCCCCTGCGGATCGCACTGTATCTGACTAAGGTAGGAACCCCCTATGAAATAATGGGGAGGATGGCCTGTGGGGGGGAGCCCTGGGGGACAGCCCCTAGGGACCCGACAATTCCAGTGAGGGGCCCACATTCACCCCGAGACCGCTAGAGATATAGGGGGACACTGCTCACCATACCAATGATATTCGGGTGGGTGACACTCAGACAGACCACCTCTCCACCCCTTGTGGGGGTGCTGTCGGCCAAGTGGTACGCTGCAAAACAAGCCAAACCAGGTCATGTGCGTCCCGGCGAGGCGTTTCACTCATGGGCCAGCCCCCATTCAGTGGGGCTATGCTGTGGCGAGGCCTAGCGTGGAGCTGCAACCTGCACACATATGCTGGCCAGACTGGGAGACCATAAGGATCTAGAATATCCAGTCCGACTGTTGATTGTAGTTCTCTCAGGAACATAACTAACTAAAAAAAAAAAAAAATATTTAGACAAATCCCTTTTTACATAAAAAAAACATGCTAGGACCGAAATCCCAGCAGGGAACTAGGTCCTTACTCCCGACTAGGCAGAAAAAAACTGAATGCCTATAGCAGAGTGAGTGGGTGTATACCCCCAGGGACTTGCCCCATAGGCGTGGTAAAGATTTTTCCTGCCTAGTGTCCTACTCCTGAGGTAGCATAACCTCCAACGGTAAGAAGAATATGGAGCTGCTTCTGTCAATGAACGATAGAGAAATAATGAATTGAATCCATTTTGGAATAAAGCTGTAACAGAACAAAAGTGCTGTGAATACTTTCCGGATGCACTGTAGTGTTCACAGGTCTTCCATGCATGCACAGTTTAATGAAATGAGGTATATGAGGAAGGTTATATACAGTATATAGCACACAGTCAGAATCCAGTGACAGCATATTATTTGGATGTGTGATATTTAGGGCAAGCTTCAGCATGCACAACTCTTAGGGCCAAGACAGATGGGCTGTCTCTGTCCTCGGTGGCCTCTCACACCTACATACTGCATTCCACTCAAGACCTTCCTCCCTTCAAATGTAGACTCCACAACACAGAGGAGAAAAATAGTCAATGTGTACATCTTTCAAAGCCACGGTGTTATACTGAGTCAGACATCTTTGTACTAAGCACTGATTTACAGGTGGGCAGGTGTGTCCTTGCAGTTTACCTGCAGGTGATTTGAACATCGGCCCGGGGGTTCAGGAGGGATTTTGATGTCATCAGGAGACATGTTCCGCACTCTTTCTGAGAAGGAGGCTAAATATAAAGAGAAAAAAAGAACAAATATGAGTAAGGATTGGGGGGGGGGGGGGGGCACTGCATATTAACACTACTGTATAGGCAGTTGCCTATTGAGCTCCAGTTATGAGGGAGTTAACACATGCAGGACAACAAACATGACATTTCAGTGCTGCCAAATCGTCGGATTAATTCTACTGTTTTGATGTGGAGGGAAGAGGGGGGGGGGGGGGAGCAGACACGCCACTACTTATTCTTACTGCCTCTGGCTCCTCTGATGGCTTTTGCACCCTCCACCCCCCCTTTTCAATGCATGGGAACAATCACCCTCTGTGTGGCCTGTAACACCACTGAATGCTATAAATTAGTAGCTCCCATGTTACACGTTGCACTTTGCTTTCTGGTGTTACTGCAATAAATAAGTTCATCTAAACCAGGGGTTTCAAACTGGTAGCCCTCCAGCTGTTGCAGAACTACAATTCCCAAGAGGCATTGCAAGGCTGACCGTTACAAATATGACTCCCATAGGCAGAGGCATGATGGGACTTGTAGTTCCTCAACAGCTGGAGGGCCACCAGTTTGAGACCCCTGATCTAAACCGTATTTCACAAGACAAGGATGTGTGGGCCAGATGCTGTAATCCAGGGCACTACATTGATTTAAAGCGGAGTTCCAGGCATTTTTCACATTCACACCCCCCACCCTATGTTCGTGATCAGTTTCTGACACCTATTTGGATACTTTTCTTTTGCAGCAATATAAATACCTTATATTTATGCTGAATCCTCTGCTTTCCCTGTACCTCGCCAAGGTAGGTCATGTCCACCTGCCTACTGGCTCCTGGGATAGGAGTGTAATCAATCCCGGGAGTCAATGGGCATCCGCCACTTGTAGCATCGCGCTGTGCTTTGTACTATATGCACATGCGGGAGATCGGGAGGCGCATGCTGGGTAGCCAGCTGCACCGTATCCCGTAAGGAGGAACGAGTGGGCTTCAGATGCTCACACTTAAGATGGGAGCGCGCTTGCTGAGGACAACAAAGGGAGTTTATTTAAAAAGATTTGATTCACGATACCTACCTGTGATTATATATATATATATATATACACATACACACACATACAATTATGAATTAGGAAATGATAGGAGATCTGCCACCATAGGTATTTATGGCTAAGATTAGAGGATACAGATTCTGCCTGGATGTAGGTTGACAGCAAACAGTAAAAATGGGATCAGTCAGCGCAGATCTACACTCCCCAATCTTACAAAATGAAATGTTTTCTAATGTTGGAATTTCAGTTTTTTCTGCATTTTTTTCAGCATTTGCACTAAATGAGAGTGATGGTTTACAAGATGAATATGCACAAATTATAGTCTTAGCACTTTATTCTGATACAGGATAGTATTTATACAATTATGAACAGCATTAGGTGCAACCATCACAAGGGTTATTAAAAAAAAAAAAAGCCGCAACTCTGCTTTAACCCCTTCAATTGCGCACATGAAAGGTGTTCCTGTGGAATACTGCAAAATACTTTACAACTCAAAAAATAAAGCCAACTACAGCCGGTCATACATGGATGGAAATATGGCCATTTCAGCAGGGACTGGCCCAATTTCCATCCATTTATGGACAGGCTGTTGGAAACATTTCTCTCGATCAGCGTCACCGGATATAGCCGGCGCTGATGATCAGTGTATTCTGAGGGTGGGGAAGTCTCCCCACTGTCAAAATACAATAGCTCAGGAGAGATTCCCCCATCAACACTGAATTTGTGGATGGGGAATTTGAGTCAAATCTCTTTGATTCAACCCATCTGCTGAATGAAAAATTTGACTCCTGGATGGCCCACTTAAGGGTCAGCTTCTGCCAATGTAAAGTAACTTAACCCCTTGGCACCGGCTGTACGCAAATCTGTGGCTTCTCGGTGCCTGGTCCTTAGCCCTGAGGGGCTGGGTATTTGCGTGAATTGCTGCCAATACACCCGTGCCGAGAGCCACTCTAAGGTACACATCCCTTGGGGGGCAGACCAGTGGACGGACCACACCTCTGCCTCTAGTCAGTGTGAAGGTATAAAGAGTTAGATGAAGACACAGCCCAGAAGACTCTAAGGAAGAGGCAGGACCTCGAAACGCGTCAGCCGATTTATGGACTTTTTTTCATCCTGATGAGATACTGTGGACTTCATAGTCCTTTCAGATGATATGCCTTTACCAAACATTTGCTTTGGAGTACCCCCCTTTTTTTACCTCATTAAAATACATTGCTTTGAGGATAATGCACTAGGCCGATGCACCCAGTTTGTTTTTTCGTGCCGAGAGCACGCTCCTAGCACAGTTTGTCGCCTAACCGAAAGTTTTCAAGTCACATGACCGCCGTAACAGACAATCACGTGATCTTAAGCGTCGCGCCCCCCCCCCCCCCGGCATCATGAACCTTTTAAAGAGCCGGGAGGTGCCAGCGCTAAGAGGTTAAAGTGATACTAAACACACACCATTTCATTTACATTATCCATTTTATTAATGTGTATGGACGATGCCACTATAACTATTTTAATAATAAAAAAAAACACATCTAAGTACTTTTTTCCTGAGTGCCGGTTCACACTAGGGCGACCTGTGAGGCGACCTGGTCGCCGCAGGTCGCCTCCCATAGGTAAGCTGCGGACCCGTTCTAATAGGGGTGACACAAGTCGCTCCGACCTAGAAAAAGGGTCCAGAGCTTCTTTGGGGCGACCCGGAGGCGACCGCCATAGACTTCAATGTTATGAAGTCCGTGGCGGCCGCTCCGAGGTCGCGGCGCACTGCTCGCACCGCAACCTCGGAGGTCGCGGTGCGAAGTAGCGTCGCTGCAGTGTGAACCGGCGCTTATTGATATACAGCTGTCACATGACCCAGCTCTCTTCTAGCCTTTCTGCATGGAAAAATAAGCAGGAGAAGCTTCTAGTCCTCTGTTGCTGGTCATGCAAAAAAAAAAAAACAAAAACAGCCGTTGGAAAACAGAGTAAAAATAAATAATATCAATAAACTGTTTTAAATTGTCATATAAATACAGTCAGGTCCATAAATATTTGGACATCAACATCATTCTAATCTTTTTGTCTCTATACACCACCATAATGGATTTGAAATGAAACAAACAAGATGTGCTTTAACTGCAGACTTTCAGCTTTAATTTGAGGGTATTTACATCCCAATCAGGTGAAAGGTGTAGGAATTACAACAGTTTGTATATGTGCCTCCCACCTTTTAAGGGACCAAAAGTAATGGGACAATTGGCTGCTCAGCTGTTCCATGGCCAGGTGTGTGTTATTCCCTCATTATCCCATTTACAAGGAGCAGATAAAAAGGTCCAGAGTTCATTTCAAGTGTGCTATTTGCATTTGGAATCTGTTGCTGTCAACTCTCGATATGAGATCGAAAGAGCTGTCACTATCAGTGAAGCAAGCCATCATTAGGCTGAAAAAAACAAAACAAACCCATGAGAGAGATAGCAAAAACATTAGGTGTGGCCAAATCAACTGTTTGGAACATCCTTAAAACGAAAGAACACACCGGTGAGCTCAGCAACACCAAAAGACCCGGAAGACCACAGAAAACAACTGTGGTGGATGACCGAAGAATTCTTTCCCTGGTGAAGAAAACACCCTTCACAACAGTTGGCCAGATCAAGAACACTCTCCAGGAGGTAGGTGTATGTGTGTCAAAGTCAACAATCAAGAGATGACTTCCCCAGAGAGAATTCAGAGGGTTCACCACAAGATGTAAACCATTGGCGAGCCTCAAAAACAGGAAGGCCAGATTAGAGTTTGCCAAACAACATCTAAAAAAGCCTTCACAGTTCTGGAACAACATCCTATGGACAGATGAGACCAAGATCAACTTGTATCAGAGTGATGGGAAGAGAAGAGTATGAAGAAGGAAAGGAACTGCTCATGATCCAAAGCATACCACCTCATCAGTGAAGCATGGTGGTGGTAGTGTCATGGCATGGGCATGTATGGCTGCCAATGGAACTGGTTCTCTTGTATTTATTGATGATGTGACTGCTGACAAAAGCAGCAGGATGAATTCTGAAGTGTTTCGGGAATATTATCTGCTCATATTCAGCCAAATGCTTCAGAACTCATTGGACGGCGCTTCACAGTGCAGATGGACAATGACCCGAAGCATACTGCGAAAGCAACCAAAGTTTTTTTAAGGGAAAGAAGTGAAATGTTATGCAATGGCCAAGTCAATCACCTGACCTGAATCCGATTGAGCATGCATTTCACTTGCTGAAGACAAAACTGAAGGGAAAATGCCCCAAGAACAAACAGGAACTGAAGACAGTTGCAGTAGAGGCCTGGCAGAGCATCACCAGAGATGAAATCCAGCGTCTGGTGAGGTCTATGCGTTCCAGACCTCAGGCTGTAATTGACGGCAAAGGATTTGCAACCAAGTATTAAAAAGTGAAAGTTTGATTTATGATTGTTAATCTGTCCCATTACGTTTGGTCCCTTAAAAAGTGGGAGGCACATATACAAACTGTTGTAATTCCTACACCGTTCACCTGATTTGGATGTAAATACCCTCAAATTAAAGCTGAAAGTCTGCAGTTAAAGCACATCTTGCTTGTTTCATTTCAAATCCATTGTGGTGGTGTATAGAGCCAAAGAGATTAGAATTGTGTCGATGTCCCAATATTTATGGACCTGACTGTATATATTTAAAATCAAATCCTTGCTTTTTGGCAATAAACATGGTGTGGGTGGAATTTTGCAAATTACAAGCTGTGTTATGCTGCTCCAGCCAGTATCTTAGAATAAGAGGGAGGAGATTCCTCCATTAATCTACATGTAATATCCCACCCCCATTGTGTTTAGGTGGTTAGTGGGCATGGAGGAGAAAGGAGGGAGTGGGCTGTCATATACCACTGTATATAGGCCCACACGTGTGACTCTATAGTCACATGGGCTGTTCAGATGTGATAGGGAGGAAATGCTCAGCATAGAAACTCACTGAAAAATGAGCACGTGCATAGTTGCCACCACAGTTGCAAAATCCCTAACTGAATTAAGGACATAAACAGAAGGTGGAGATAGAGCAGGAGGCTCATCCAGTTTTTATTTGCAGAATACAGAAAAGGAATCTCAGAGACTGGGTGCAAGTAACACAGCTTTTTTTTTTTTTTTTTTGATAGTTTTTTTTTTTTTTTTATTTATGATGTGGGTTTAGTGATGCTCTAACTCCTTTTACTAGAAATAGGTTTACCGCATGCTGAGATGCAAAATAAATGTCAGAAAAGAACTTAGATATTTTGCATCTTGGTATGCAGTATTACTTTTGCTGGTATTACTGATTGCATTGGTGGAGATGAACCAAGCGAGCACCTATAATGTGATCATGGAGTGTGGAGCCTTTAACCTATTTTCTACCAATCTATTTTCCAACCGAGAAGGTCTAGATTTCTCAGTAGAGATCATGTTGATTGTACATTCAGTCCCGTACACTTCTAGAAGGCACATTCCCATCTACAAACAATAGAGCAGTGTCTAACTAGAGGACAAGAAAGTATAAGCAGCTGGGAAAAGTCAATGATTCAGGGGCATATAAAAGGGCACAGGGCACACAGCAAGGCTGGCTTGTTCAGAGATCGCACCAAGGCCTGAACAAAGGCTCATGCACATCCCATAAAGCCAGGAATTAAGTCTTGGAAAAACGACAGAATTGACTGGGTATCCAAGCAATGAGCTGCAGCAAGGCCTACAGCACACTAGGAGCAAACAAAAGCTCATGGCACACGTCAACGGTTCTCAGGGGCTGGCTTTAAAGCAGAATTAAAGTCTAAAATTAAAGGAGAAGTAAGGCCAAACTTTCAGGCTAATGTTTTGATGCCTGTGACTCACTGGGGAGTTTTCCCTTTACTTCCTCTCTTGCTAACACAACAGGAAATGAAAGGAAATCTCTCAAAAGTGAAAAGAATTTCCATACTGAGGGTCACCAAAACGGGGATTTTTCCTCACCCCTTGTTTTGGCGACAACTCAAAAACTTTGTGTTTCCTCTCACTCTCTGTCTGTGACAATGATCACCCAGACAAAAGTGGTACATTTCCCCAGCAGGGGCACAAACAGTAACAATAAACTTGAAAATTGGTCTAATTCCTTCACACCCTATAAAAAAAAAAAAAAAAAAAAAAAAAAAAAAAAAAAAAAAACTACAGCATATACAATAGATTGCCAAAAGTATTGGGACCCCTGCCTTTACACACACATGAACTTTGATGGCATCCCAGTCTTAGTCCATAGGGTTAAATATTGAGTCAGCCCACCCTTTGTAGCTATAACAGGTTCACCTCTCCTGGGAAGGCTGTCCACAAGGTTTAGGTGTGTGTCTATGGGAATGTTTGACCATTCTTCCAGAAGTGCATTTGTGAGATCAAATGTTGGAGAGAAGGCCTGGCTCGCAGTCTGCGCTCCAATTCATCCCAAAGGTGTTCTATCGGGTTGAGGTCAGGACTCTGTGCAGACCAGTCAAGTTCCTCCACCCCAAACTCGCTCATCCATGTCTTTATGGACCTTGCTTTGTGCACTGGTCCTAATCATTTGATGGGGGGGGGGGGGGGGGGGGATTATGGTGTGGGGTTGATTTTCAGGCTTGGCCCCTTAGTTCCAGTGAAGGGAACCCTTAAAGGGGTTGTAAAAGGCAGAGTTGCATTAAGATAAAAAGCCTTCTATGTGCAGCAGCCTCCCTCATCCCCCTAATACTTACACAAGCCCCATCTCTGTTGAGTGATGTCCATACATCCCTCGGCTGTCCATGACTCCCCACGATTGGTTGAGACACAGCAGCGACGCCATTGGTTCCCGCGGTTGTCAAAGTCAGTTAGCCAATCAGGAGAGAGAGGGGACGGGGCCAAACCACAGCCCTATGTCTGAATGGACACACAGAGCGGCAGCTCCGCTGCCCCCCTTAGCATGATGCTTGCTGTGGGGGCACTTGTCAGGAGGGAGGGGCCAGAAGCACCAAAGAGGGACCCGAGAAGAGGAGGATCTGGGCTGCTCTGTGCAATTCCACTGCACAGAGGAGGTAAATATAACATGTATGTTATTTACTTATTTTAAAAAGAGACACTTTACAATCATTTTAAGGTGTCAGCATACCAAGACAATTTGGACAATTTCATGCTCCCAGGGGGATGGCCCCTTCCTGTTCCAACATGACTGCTCAGCAGTGCACAAAGCAAAGTCCATAAAGACATAGAGGAGTGAGTTTGGGGTGGAGGAACTTGACTGGCCTGCACAGTTGACAATCCTGACCTCAACCCGATAGAACACCTTTGGGATGAATTAGAGCAGGGACTGGGAGCCAGGCCTTTTCTCCAACATCAATGCCTGACCTCACAAATGCTCTTCTGGAAGAATGGTCAAACATTCCCATAGACACTCCTAAACCTTGTGGACAGCCTACCCAGAAGAGTTGAAGCTGTTATAGCTGCAAAGGGTGGGCCAACTCAATCCTGTACCCTATGGACTAAGACTGGGATGCCATTAAGTTCACGTGCGTGTAAAGACAGGCGTCCCAATACTTTTAAACCATATAGTGCAGTGGTTCTTAACCTGGGTTCGATCGAACCCCAGGGGTTCGGTGAGTAAGTCTCGGGGGTTCGGCGGAGGACTCATATGATTCGTGATGACACACACACACCCTCCGCTAGTACCACTTCGCTGTCAGGGACTATTTCTCCAATTTCGGGCGTGTATTTCCGCTCCCACTCCGCGCCATCATCATGGAAACACACAACATCCCCACAGTACAGAGCCCGGACCTGGCGGAGTGATTCACATGTCATGTAACACTGACACACTGTGAGTCAGTGCACTGATGGCGAGGACAAGGACACACTGAGCGGAGTGAGAGTGGTGGCTCGGAGGCTAGAGGGGAGAGAGGTCCAACTCCTAGGCCTAGGAGGAGGCTTAGTGAGTGGTGGCTCACTCAGGTGACTCACTGAGGGAGTCTGACACCAGTCTGGCACCAGACCCAGGCCAGAGCAGGCCGCCCACAGGCCACGCACTACTAGGCCAGAGCAGCAGTCAGCCCAGAATCAGGAGGACTAAGGTAGGTAGATGTGGTGGTGTGGTGTTTTCTGCAGAGAAGTGTTTTACTAAAAAGGCGCTCACCCACTGTGTATAACAGTTCTACACAGTGAGTGTGCAGTATTGGTATGGCCTTTTTTTTTAAGTTAGGAGAGCCTTTTTTTTTTTGGTTAGTTGGTTGGTAATGCAAATGGTCAGTGCTCAGTGTTAATGCAAATGGTCAGTGCTCAGTGTTAATGCAAATGGTCAGCGCTCAGTGTTAATGCAAATGGTCAGCGGTCAGTATTAATGCAATGGTTTTGTACTTTAATGGTTTTGTTCATTTTGTGCACCTATGTATTAATATATACCGTCCTAAATATATACCTATGTTTTGAATTTGAAAAAATCATATTTTATTTTTCCAATTAACCACTTAAGCCCCGGAGGATTTGGCTGCTTAAAGACCAGGGGGTATTTCGCGATTCGGCACTGCGTGACCTTAACGGACAATTGCGCGGTCGTGCGACGCTGTACCTAAACGAATTTGACGTCCTTTTTTTCCCACAAACAGAGCTTTCTTTTGGTGGTATTTGATCACCTGTGCGATTTTTTGATCATGCGCTATAAAAAAAAAAAACAGCGTCAATTTTGCAAAAATAATATTTTTCACATTTTTTTTATATGAAATTCCCCCCCAAAAAAATTTAAAACTCAAAATTTTTTAACATTTTCGGCCAATTTGTTTTATGCTACATATGTTTGGTAAAAAAAAAAAATCGCAAAAAGCGTATTTTGATTGGTTTGCGCAAAAGTTATCGCGTTTACTAACAAAGGGAAAGATTTTTGTCATTTTTGTTGTTTTTTTTTTAACGCGTAATGGCGGGATCTGCGATTTTTTTTGTGGTACTGCAACATTGGGGCGGACAGATCGGACCCTTGACTGACATTTTTGACACTATTGGGGTTACCAGTGACATTTCTACAGTAATCAGTGCTATACATATGCACTGTTACTGTAAAAGTACATTGGCAGTGAAGGGGTTAACTTTATTGGAGAGGGAGGGGCTGTGTGTGTCCCTAGGGGCGTGCTTTCTACTGTGATTGGCTGTGGCTTGAGCTGTAGGAACAATGATCAACGGTCCTACATAGTAGAACCGTATGATCAGTGTTCTTACACAGGGGAGAATGACAGGCGGCTTGTTTACACTAGCCGCCTGACTTCTCCCTCTTCCCCGACGATCGCTGAGTGACCGGCGGACATCGGGTCCGCCGGTCACACGCGCGGGGGGGGGTCCGTGACCGCGCGCTCGCTCCCCAGAGCCTCACAGGCTAGTGACGTACCGCTACATCACTCTGCCTGTTAGGGGTTGACCGTATATAGTCGTGCGGCGGTCGGCAAGCAGGTAAGAAGGGTTCGGTGAATGCGCATATGAAACTGGTGGGGTTCAGTACCTCCAACAAGGTTAAGAACCACTGATATAGTGTATGTATTTTTTTTTGCCCATAGTTCTGATTTCATAAAAACTGTAACCCTGCAAAAAGTTTGGTCTCAGCACATAGCCAGCTGTAACACGTATTGGAGGTCATCTTATTATCAATAGGGTTAATCCAGCTTTCCTCGAGCGTCGGAGTTCTAGCAATGCCTATACACGTCAAACAAACACACCTTCCTCCTGTAAGAACAGGATGGTTTACAGCCGATAAAATGTTCATACACATACTAAGTTAATGTGCCCTACGGCTTGAAGCTTTCCAGGCTGCAGGGTGTGTCGGGTTCCTATACACACCTTGGTACCGTCATATCCGCTCGTGTGTCATTCTATCATAGTACTGTTTACAATGACTGGACAAGACAAGTCATTTAAAAGGATCCAGCATCCCATAAGACTGATTACAAAAACAAAAACTATATTTCATGTTAAAGTTCTACATGCTGCAAATATAAGACCATAATGTACACAACCAGAACTTATTCTTGCACATTACGGCCATATCAAGCCAAAATAAGGCGTACCTACTAATTCTTGGGGGTCCCTCTTCTCCAACTCTGAGTGTTCCTGGAAAAGAAAGGGACATCATTAATAAAAAGCACAGCTTCATTCCTTCCATACTACTTCATAAATGCAAGGAATCCAGAGAGTTTAGACATGTTGGGCACAATATAAGATCTGGGAAAAAAAGAGCAGCAGATCATGAACTTGGTATATCGAAAAGTAGGCAACAGGATAAAAAAAAAAAAAAAAGCTATTAAAATAGAAACAATGTAGCAGACAAACAATACAGACAGCATTGGGAAACCAAGCAGGAAATCAAGTATTTTTAGTAACATTTAACCAATTCATTCAGTGGGGATCGGAATAAATCAAGTGCCAGTTCACATATATGCGATGTCAGACATCGCATGTGATTAGCTAGCAGCACTCTGCAAATCGCATGTGATGTCTGTGAATTCACATCGCATTCAGAGCAAAGTAGCACAGGAGCCTTTTTTTGGTCCACACCAGAATCAGATCGCATCACACCTACGCAATCAAATTCATGTCCGAATTGACAGTTCGCACTGCGATATGTGAACTGATCTGGGGGTGTCGTTATTTTTGTTTTGACACCCCCAGCGATTCGCATATGGTAGTGTGAACTGCCTGCGAGTCGAGTGCGATGCGGGGACCCGCACCCCATATGTGTTCTGATATGAGAACACTTTGTACAGCAAACTTTTGCAAAGAATTTGCAATGCTTTTACCTATTGAAATTTTAAAAACCCACTTCACTTGCAGCTCAAGGATGTAGCAGATCCAAAGAGCTTGCTGGAAGTAGGTTTACACCCCCCCCCCCCCCCCCCCTTAATGACCAGGACATTTTTTGCAATACAGCACTGTGTTACTTTAACTGACAATTGTGCAGTCAGGCAACACTGCAAATAAAATTGACGTCCTTTTCCCACAAATTTAGCTTTCTGTTGGTGGTATTTGATCACCTCTGCGGTTTTTCTTTTTTGCGTTATAACCAAAAAAACTGACAATTTTGAAAAAAAAAAAAAAATAATTATATATTTTTTACCTTCTGCTATAAAACACATCCAATAAAAAAAATGTAATTTCTTCATCAATTTAGACCCATATTTATTCTGCTACATGTTTTGGTAAAAAAAAAAAAAAAATAAGCATATATTGATTGGTCTGCACAAAAGTTATCACGTCTACAAAATATGGGATATTTTTATGGACTTATTTATTTATTTTTACTAGTAATGGCGGTGAGCAGCGACTCGTAATGGGACTGCGACACTGCGGTGGACATATTGCACACTGACACTTTTTTGGGGAACAGTGACACCAATACAGTGATCAGTGCTAAAAAATATGCACCGTCACCGTACTAAAGACACTGGCAGGGAAGGGGTTAACATCATGGGCGATCAAAGGGTTAAATGTGTTCATAGGGAGTGTTTGCTAACTGTGTGGGGGGTGCTTTAACTGAGGGAAGACTGAGATCTGTGTTCCTGCTTAGCAGAAACACAGGATCTCCGTTTTCCTTGTCACAGAACGGCGATTTTCCTGGTTTACATAGGCAGACCGTCATTCTTCCTCTCTCCCGAGAACGATCGCCGGGTGCTGTCGGACCCACTGATTGCCCCCCGCTGTGTCCAATCACAGCGGGAGCAGGTCCGGAGTGCAGAATGACTTACCTGTACGCGATTCTGCACAAAGGTGAGCTTAAGGGTACTTTGCCTGTTCTCAATATATGGTGCCCCTAATATTTTGTATATGGAACCAAGGCTTGGCAAACTTTTAGAGCCGGTTCACACTTGGGCGACTTGTCAGGCGACCTGGTCGCCTGCCATAGATTAGCACAGGACCTGTTCTAATAGGAGCAACACAAGTCGCTCCAACTTAGAAAAAGGGTCCTGAGCTACTTTGGGGCGACCTGCATTGACGTCTTCAATGATATGAAGTCCGTGCATGCCGCTTCGAGGTCGCGGTGCGAGCTGCGCACGGCAACTTCACAGGTCGCCCGGCAAGTCGGGTCGCGCCTGTGTGAACGGCTTTTAATGAGCTTTTATTTATTTTTAAAATCGACAGTTGCTGAATGGAATCCTCAAGACTTTTATTTTTGATTACAAGGCACAAACTAGTTTTTCGGAATGTCATGACCAGGACAGTGTCTTAAACAAGTGATTGGGAGTAGTCAGCCAGTCCAGAGAATGGTCACTAGTCTAACATGTAGCGGTGAAATAAGTAGGGAGGGTCAGCAATGTAAGATTCCTCCTCAGACACTGGGGCTATTCAGGACACACAATATGTGTTTCAACGTTGCCTGGCTACCTTGCCATAGGGAGGAGGATCACAGCGCCACTGACTGGACAAGGACGGATGTCCACGTGTTCCTTGGAAAAGATGCAGCGAAGGAATGTGTTCTGGCATTTCCCAGTGTTCCAGCATAACAACCCCACACTCCGGGTATTTCTGACCAAGAAGGCAGATTTAAAGGGAAAGGCTGACTCTCATCACATCGCCTCCTACACTTTTCCTTTGTTTACAGTACACCCTGGTTAAATCTGGGTACGCACGTGCCCAATGTAAGGAGACATTTGCCGGTTAACCAATTCCATTCCGGGCCAATTCTGGCACTCTGCTTCTAGATATAAAAATCAACATTTATTTGCTAGAAAATTACTCATAACCCCCAAACATTCTATGTTTTTTAGCAGAGACCATTGGGAATAAAATAGCGGTCGTTGCAACTTTTTATGTCACACAAAGCTGTATTTGCGCAGCAATTTTTCAAATGTGTTTTTTTTTTGGGGAAAAGAAAAAAATTTCATGAATTAAAAAAACAAAAACAAAAAAACACAACTTTTTAGTATAATGTGAAAGATGATGTTAAGCTGAGTAAATAGATTCCCAACATGTCACGCTTTAAAAATGCGCACACTGGTGGAATGGCGCCAAAATGCGGAACTTAAAAATCTGTCTCCATAAGCAACGCTTTCAATTTTTTTTATAGGTTACCTGTTTAGAGTTACAGAGGAGGTCTTGGGCTAGAATTGGTGCTCTCGCTCCAACGTTCACGGTGATACCGCACGTGTGTGGATTATACGCTGTTTACATATGTGGGCAAGACGTACGTATGCGTTCACTTCTGCGTGCATGCACGTGAGGGCGCGGGGGGCACTTTACATTTTTTTTTCTATTGTTTATTTTATTTTTACACTTTCCCTTTAATTAATTTATTTTTTGGTAACTTTTATTCCTATTACAAGTAATGTAAATATCCCTTGTAATAGGAATAGCACATGACAGGTCCTCTTTATGGAGAGATCTGGGGGTCAATAAGACCTCAGATCTCTCCTACAGGCTGGAAAGCCTAAGATTAAAAAAAAAAAAAAAAAAGCTCTTGGCTATCCAGCCGAGATCACAGCAGTCTTTACAACTTCCAGGCCGCCAAGAATCATAGAGACTGCCCAGGCCCATGTGGTCCTCTGAATTCACTATATTGTACTTGCGCCGGTGGTGTATTCAGCCACTGTTGGGCCCCTAGATTGTGCTTATGGTGCAGGGAATCGCTGGCTAAAAAAAAAAAAAGATATCTGAATGATGCCTGTAGCTGTAGGCATCATTCAGATTCCTGTAGAAAGATGATCCGCACACCGGTAGTTGCTCTTAAAAAATCTTCATCTTTATTCAGAAACCACAGAACACAACTGCGGATATCAGCTGACGTGTTTCAGCCTATAAGGCCTTAGTGATAACATTATGACTAAGGCCTTTTAGGCTGAAACACGTCAACTGATCTTATCAGCAAGTTCTCCATAAGCAAGCTCTCCAGCTCTACAATATATGTTTGTTTCTAGCTTGGTTTTCTGAAGAAAAAAAAAAAATCAGTTTGTTTCAGTTCTCGGCCAACTACATCCTGTATTTTCGGGA
This sequence comes from Pelophylax lessonae, assembly GCF_965119305.1. NCBI lineage: Eukaryota > Metazoa > Chordata > Amphibia > Anura > Ranidae > Pelophylax > Pelophylax lessonae. Next base: position 135,543,889 of record NC_138778.1, read on the forward strand.
CACCAAAATTTCCATTCAGTGGACCTCTACAGTCAACCCTTTCCTTGGTATCAGCAACAGCCATTATGGTTGTTACAGTGCCAAATTTGTAGTTCTTGGGCACCACCCCCTATGGGTGTAATCACTGGTTTTTCAAAAATTTGTGGTGGGTGTACATCTTGACTCTCCAACATAGTCTGAGTTAAGAATGAACACCCAGTGCAGGAAGCAGATACCTACAGTATATTCTTCATGGAAGGATAAGGGAAGGGGGTGGAAAGGTCACAGACACACAATGCAAAGCACACTGGTAAACAGGACCAGTAACAACACAGAGCTGATATAGACTACTCAAGGCTGCTCTCACTGCCGGCTGGCCATTGTGTACTGGGTAACAAAGCCTCACCGATAGTACATTCACCTTCAGGACTAGAACCTGGCATGGAACTCAACAGAGACCTGAAAGGAATAAACAAACCCAATAGACTTTCCATTATTGATAAACCACCTAATCATTTACTCACCCGAGCCCTTTATTGACCCTTTTGGACAGACCCATTGATCCTTGGGAGTAAACAGCGAACACCCACTAAACCCCAGTTTAACCCTTTTTTAAGACATGGGAAAGTTACCTGGGTGTCTTTGGAAATAACTCTCCTGTATTACAATAAAGAAAACAAAGGAGGATCTCAAAACACCAGATTGGTCTATATCATGCAGTCTTCTCACTAATAAAATTAGGAAAGAATTCTTAGACTACAGCTAAGCCTGAATGAAAACCTTAAAGAGGTGGTTAAGTCACTAGTTGAAATAGCTAGCATCCTCTGTTTTAGGCATATATAAAGAACTGTGTAAATTTTTTAAAGATTATATTCCTAAATACCTTTTTCCACAGCTCTGCTGTGTGGTCATGTAATCCCCCTCCACTCTCCTTCCCCGATCTAAGGAGAGTATCGGGAGAGACTGAGATTCCCTTTGGACGTCAGCCAGCAGAGGGAGATCATGTGACTGCACAGTGGAGCTGTGCAAGAAGGTATTTAGGAATATAATTTTTTTTTAAATTGACACACACTGCTTTATGTGTTCCTAAATAAGAGGGGATGCCAGGGATTTTAATATATTATTTTACAGGAACAGCGGCAGGAGGGGCAATCGGATCTCACAGTCATGGAGGGAGGGGGGAGAGGCTCACAGCACAGAGTGGGATGATGGAGGAACATAAACTGACCACTGTATCATGGATCAGCAGCTAAGATTACCGTGGTCAGCACACACTGGGGGGCACCGGAACAGGCAGGATCAACCAGGTATTTTACATCATAAAATGGGGGAAATTACACAGCACAAGCACTATGCTATAGGTCAGTAATAGCGAACCTTGGCACCCCAGATTTTTGAAACTACATTTCCCACTATGCTCAATGACACTGCAGAGTGCATGAGCATCATTGGAAATGTAGTTCCAAAACATCTGGGGTGTCAAGGTTCGCCATCACTGTTTTTTTTGTTTTTTTAATTTAAGGTTACAACCATTTTATGTGTTGAGCAGGTAGCCTGCATTCCCTATATTCATTCTTGGAATATCCAGCCTCTTTCAACAACTGTATATTGCACTTCAAATATAAAAAAATTTCAAGCACTGTAATTAAAGGCTAAGTTCACCTTTAAGGAAAAAACAATTGTAAATGCAGTAATGCACATATAATTACGGTAAAATTTGAATTATTTTTTCTCCACAGAAGCCTGCAAATGTCAGGCTCCTTCGCATTCTTCCTCCAGCTTTCTGCCGGTGCCTCTGTACAGGCTTTCAGTTAGAGCTGGAGGAAGTGTCAATGAACTACAAGGGGGCGGATTACCACACTTGTAGTCCATTGCAATTACGTCTGCCATGGTGGCAGATGGGACCTGTAGTTTATTCATTCACAGATCTCAGGGCTTGGGGAGATGCCAGGGGTATTGCTTGGAGAAGGGGTGTCCAAACTATGGCCCTTCAGCTGTTCAGGAACTACAATTCCCATCATGCCTAGTTAGGTCTGTGAATGTCAGAAATTTACAATGCCTCATGGGATGTGTAGTTTCGCAACAGCTGGAGGGCCGTAGTTTGGACACCCCTGGCTTAGAACATTTTACACCACAAATACGGGTGTAACATGTTCTAGAAGGTAAACTGCTAAAAGTGCTTCAAAATTGGGGGTTTAATATCACTTTAATTTAAAACACTGTGCACCTAACTTTTCTTTGCATACACATTTTCTTCCTGTTGTTCAATGAACAGTCCCACGTGTGCTTGTACACAAAATACAGTAACTAACGATACAACTGTTTTGATGGTCTCTTCGATAACAAACCCATATATATAATTTATGGTTGCTTTGGGGAATCGGCACTTTCCATTGTAAACATGCCAGACACAGACAGGACCTGAGCTGTATCCCTCCTGTGTAAGCTGACTGCCTGGGATAGTTCATATTCACACAGTCAACCCATCAGGGAATAGCGATCTACAACCTGCAGGCTTCCTGCCTATATCCTGTCTGTGAGGGCCGGCAGCCAGCAGCATAAGGGCAGAGGCTAGTTGGCACAGGGTGGTAATGGTAGCCAAAGGTAATTTAAGTCAAAGGATGGGAGGAACCACAGACACAGAACACATTCAGGAATGTAAGCTTGGATGGGGATTAGTTCAAATGGTAAGTCATAACTTCAAGCAATGTAAAAATGGTTTTGTATAATGAGAGAATGATCAGAACAACTCATGTACCGAGCAACAAAAGGAACCCGTGGGGAAAGAAACAAGGGATCTCACAAATTCAACAATCTGTTCTGCCAGATTCTATGGAAGAGATGGATCTGATCAACATGTGGTCACATGACTACCTTCACATGACTACCTTCACATGACTACCTTCACATGACTACCTTCACATGACTACCTTCACATGACTACCTTCACATGGGCAGCCGGGGGCTGGTAGTTTGCTGTGTTTAGCCTCCTCTGGACACAACTGTACTCTATGCTATGGCTACATGCAAACTGTAGGATTAGTTATGGCCAGAAACACCACCTAAACACCATTCCTGGATGCACACCGTCTGCCTCCAAGGTTGGTATTCACACGTAACCACATGGATGAGCAGTTACAGGTAAACAGAAGCATCTGTGGCCATTGATTTGTACAAATCTTACAGCTACTGCTGTATGTACACAGCGTATGCATGGAGTATGTAGCTCCGCCAGCAAGAATCGGATTCTCACCAGTGGCCCTGTCTACTCGCCTGATGGCATTGAAATTTGTAACCATTTTTCTTTGAAAGAATTATTTAGGACTCCATTAGGTACTAGTGCCTTGAAAAAGTATTCATACCCCTTGAAATTTTCAACATTTTATCGTTACAACCAAAAACGTAAATGTATTTTTTTGGGGATTTTATGTGATAGACCAACACAAAGTGCCACATAATTGTGAAGTGGAAGGAAAATGATAAATGGTTTTCAAATGAATATTTGAAAAGTGTGGCTTGCATTTCTATTCCGCCCCCTTTACTCTGATACCCCCAAGAGTGCCCCTGTGTGTAATTTAATCTTAGTATAAATACAGATGTTCTGTGAAGCCCTCAGAGGTTTGTTAGAGAACCTTATTGGACAAACAGCATGATGAAGGCCAAGGAACACACCAGACAGGTCAGGGATAAAGTTGTGGAGAAATTTAAAGCAGGGTTAGGTTATAAACAAATATTCCAAGCGTTGAACTTCTCACAGAGAACTGCTCAATCTATCATCCGAAAATGGAAAGCATATGGGACAACTGCAAATCTACGAAGACATGGCCGTCCATCTAAACTGACAGGCTGGGCAAGGAGAACATTAACCAAGAGGCCCAAGGTAATTTTGGAGGAACTGCTGAGATCCATAGCTCAGGTGGGAGAATCTGTCCACATGACAACTATTAGTCGTGCACTCCACAAATCTGCCCTTTATGTAAGAGTGGCAAGAAGAAAGCCATAAGAAGTCCCATTTGCAGTTTGTTTAGAAGCCATGTGGGGGACACAGCAAACATGTGGAAGAAGGTGCTCTGGTCAGATGAGACCAAAATTGAACTTTTTGGCCTAAAAGCAAAATGCTATGTGTGGGGGAAAACTAATACTGCACATCACCCTGAACACACCATCCCCACCGTGAAACATGGCGGCAGCATCATGGTGTGGGGATGCTTCAGGGAAGCTGGTCAGAGTTGGTGGGAAGATGGATAGAGCCAAATACAGGGAAATCTCAGAAGAAAACCTGTTAGAATCTGCAAAAGACATGAGACTGGGGTGGAGGTTCACCTTCCAGCAGGACAATGACCTGAAACATACAGCCAGAGCTAGAAGGGAATCATATTCATGTGTTAGAATGGCCCAGTCAAAGTCCAGACCTAAATCCAATTGAGAATCTGTGGCAAGACTTGAAAATTGCTGTTCACAGACGCTCTCCATCCAATCTGACAGAGCTTGAGTTATTTTGCAAAGAAGAATGGGCAAAAATGTCACTCTCTAGATGTGGTAGAGACATCCCCAAAAAGACTTGCACCTTTTATTTGCAGTGAAAGGTGGTCCTGCAAAGTACTGACTTTGGGATGGGGGGGGGGGGATGGGGAGGCTGAATACAAATGCACATCACACTTCTTATATATTTATTTGTAAAGAAATTTTGAAAATCATCTCTCCTTTTCCTTCCACTTCACAATTACGTGCCACTTTGTGTTGGTCTATATAAATTCCCAATAAAATACATTTCAATTTTTGGTTGTAACATGACAAAATGTGGGAAATTGCAAGGGGTATGAATACTTTTTCGAAGCACTGTATATGCATGCAAACTTGTTCTATAATACCAGTGACAATCAGGAACAAAATATACCCCTTTCAGTAAGGAAGGAATATATAAGATGCAGACCTCTTAAAAAAGTTAGCTATGCGTCAGGGGGAATGGTTTGTGACCGCAGCCAAGAATTGCACAGCAACCAGGAATTACGGGACTGTAATCTCTGAGCCAGAACCTCAGTCCAGGACATGATGCTGCCCGTGGATAAAAGCCTAAATAATCCATTCTTCTGGCACAAAAAGCAGATGTCAAGGACAGGCTTTGGATGTCCGTAAGAGGTAAGGAATACCTGTAGGCATTAAAACAGAAGTATGAGGTTTGGGTTTTTTCCAGCTTCATACTTACCTAGCTGGATGCAACATCGTTCCGATGTCCCCCACAGACTCCCACACTGAGAACCGAGCGATCAAACACCGGTGATCGCTCAGTTCTCACAGCTCCCTGATGAATGTCAGTCAGCAGCTCTTGGCTCTGCCCCCTCCTCACTCAATGGAGTTCTGGGCTGTGGAGGGGCGGGAGCAGCTGGCTCAACCACTCAGGGGCTCGCCGAGGTCCTGACCGTATGGTTGGGATCCTTCGAGCCTTGATCGGCTCGGTGAGGTCAGTTGACAGCGGGATTCATAAAATGGGTCACAGGAGTGCAGAATGAACTGCACTCCTATAATCTACAGGAGAAGTACAGCCAGACAAGCTTTGGCTGTACTTCTCCTGTAAAGCCGGTCATAGATGGTTGGAGCCATCTATGGGTAGGCCGATTTTACCCAAGTTGATCCATTGACCGACTTGGTTACAACCAGCATGCCGGATTTTTAGGTGAAATTATTGGCAGCGGCTATAGCCACTAGCAATTATCACTGTGTTCTCCTGGTAAGGCCTGCTCCCCCCCCCTTTCCCGGCAGGGAGACACAATAGCTTCTTGGGAGGGATTCGCCCATCAACACAACCGAGCGATTTCCTTTCCTGCAACCAGAGAAAAATCGCAACATTGATGGCCTTCCTTATGCTTGCACATTTGCATGCATTTGACTTGAAGATAGATATCTAGGTCCACTTTGAAAAGGTTTGTGGTGTCTACCCACCTCAAGCCACCAGATAACTGTGCAGAAACCTAAAGCTTTGTTGCTGTGCAGGGCCACTCCCCAGCATGTCATAACTGAGCAAGAGAGATAAGAGAACACTCAGCTCCTTTCTTCCCTGCACAGACTCTGCAAACTATCAGGCTTGCATATCGGTGGCTTGTGTCCAGAAGTGGTTAAAGTCCTAACTTGTTCTACTTCATGACTTCTACATTAACTCACTGTACAACGTCCCATTTGAAAAACCACCACATTGTAACCATCCCTTCAATGTATTAGTAAGCTGTGCCCATCATCGTGTAGTTAAAGAATAGAAAGGCTTCCGTCCCGCTGTCTGCATGCAGTGGCAGAGACACGCCTGTATGAGCAATGGCAGGTATTCAGCGCTGCAGGGAAGGAATGCAAAAGCATGCACGCGCCTGCCGGGCAACCCAACATTGCCAGGTATGGCTCACCCATTTACCATTTCACTGCCAGTAGTCAAAACACAGCAGACACAAATACTAGATGGTATATTTCTCCGAGTGCTTACGTACGATACATATATGTTCATGTGTATCTACATCTATACAAATCTCTCTATACACATCCAACATGCTGATTGCATAAGTGTACAAAGACATTCTCATATCTCAGGGAACCAACGCCAACTTCATGCTCTCTGACTAAGTACTTCTGATTATCTGGAACAAGAATCTTGAGGGTTCTCCAAGGCTTGCTAACCTTGTTATCATACTATATGACCCTCCAACAGGTTTTTTTTCCCAATGCAACAGGTGCTGCTGGGAGGGAGAGTGCTGGGTGTGGTGCACCGTCTAGGACAGACCATTTAATCACAGCTGTAATCAGAGCCCGCAGGTTAATGATTGCTGGGGTGAGTAATGGTGGAGGTGGCTATAGCGGAAGGGCTGGGTTCTCAGGAACGTTACAGCTAGGTGAGAAGTTCTGTGTACTTTACTCTTCCCAGTAACATTACAGCCCTCAGTCATAATAATATTATATAAAAAATATCAAAGGGCTGCCGTTCCCAATACATATGTCACATTGCGTTATACAGAGTTGTCATTCTTTAACCACCTGATGTCCTGGGCAATTTTTTTTATTTTTCACACGCTAAAATCAATATATTATATATATATATATATATATATATATATATATATATATATATATATATATATATATATATATATATATATATATATATATATATATATATATATATTTTTTTTTTTTTTTTTTTTAAGAAAATATTTCGAACCTGAAAACATATTTTATGAAAGCAGAGAGGCTGGAGAATAAAAAGGTGACTGTTAAAAATTTTTTATGTTGCAGGTTATCAAATGCACATTTTCAGGGAAAAAATACACTTAAGCCTCGTACACACGCACAGATTGTTGGCCGACCGATCGGCCGTCTTTTGTCCAGTGTTGTTTGTTAGTTGAAATGTGCTCTAGACTTGCACTGGACTTTTGTTGGCCAACAAAAATCTACTTCAGAAGTGATGTCATGTTCTGGTTTACTTTCCATGTGTTTTTCTTCTCTGAGCATGCCCAGTCTTGCTCATCTGATTTTTGTCTGCCGAAATCTGTACTGACTGACGGAAAATCGGCCGTTCTGTTGTTGGCCAACAAAAATTTTATAGCATGCACACCAGATTTTTTTCGGCCGAAAATTCGCAGTTGGTTGTCGGAAGCATCATACTAACAAGCCTACAATTGGCCGATCGGACGTTGGCCGTCAATTTACGGCCAACAATCTGTGCGTGTGTACGGGGCTTTAGGCCCCTTTCACACACGTTGTCCGTTTTTCATCCATCCGTTGATGGAAGAAAAACAGACATCAATGCATTCCTATGGAAAAACAGATGTAAATGGATGATCATTCATTTACATCAGTTTACATCCCCATCCGTCATCATCCGCTTTTTTAAACTAATCAAAGCTCTATTTTTCTTCTGTTAAAAAAACGGATCAGACGAAAAACAGATGTAAACGGACAAACGGTCAGTTTTTCAACCGTTTTTGCTTTGGTAGTGGGTGTAAAAAAAAAAAAAAAAAAAAAAACAGATGAAATACGGATGAAAAACTGATGACCATTGATGAATACTTTATCCATTTTGACGTGACTGAACTGATGAAACCAACGGCCCCTTTCACACATGCTGTCAGTTTTTCATCCATCTGTTGACAGATAAAAACGGATATCAATGCATTCCTATGGAAAATTGGATGTAAATAGATGATCATTCATTTACATCAGTTTTCATCCGCTTCCATCAACATCCATTTTTTATGAACAGACAAAAGCCCTATTTTTTATCCGTTAAAAAAACTGATCGGATGAAAAAGGGATGACAACAAATGAAAAAAACGGAGGAAAAACAGATGAAAATCTGTACATTGCTGCATTCCTCTCTCCCTTGATCCTGACTAGTCTGTCTCCCAGTTCCTGCCAATGAAAAACATCCCCACAGTATGATGCTGCCACCACCATGCTTCACTGTAGGGATGGTATTGGCCAGGTAATGAGCGGTGCCTGGTTTCCTCCAAACATGACACTTGCCATTCATGCCAAAGAGTTCAATATGTTCTTCATCAGACCAAAGAATTTTGTTTCTTATGGTCTGAGAGTCCTTCAGGTGCCTTTTGGCAAATTCCAGGCAGGCTCTCATGTGCCTTTTACTGAGGAGTGGCTTCCACCTGGCCACTCTACCATACAGGCCTGATTGGAGGAGTGCTGCAGAGATGGTTGTTTTTCTGGAAGGTTCTCCTCGCTCTACAGAGAAACACTGGACCATCAGACATCAGACCATCAGGTTCTTGGTCGCCTCCCTGACTAAGGCCCTTCTCCCCCGATCGCACAGTTAGGCCGGTCAGTCCACTCTAGGAAGAGTCCTGGTGGTTCCAAACTTCTTCCATTTACAGATGATGGAGGCCACTGTGCTCATTGGGACCTTCAATGCTGCAGACATTTTTCTGTACCCTTCCCCAGCTCTGTGCCTCAATACAATCCTGTCCTGGAGGTCTACAGACAATTCCTTGGACTTCATGGCTTGGTTTGTACTCTGTTAACCGTGGGACCTTATATAGACAGGTGTGTGCTTTTCCAAATCATGTCCAATCAACTGAATTTACCACCGATGGACTCCAATCAAGTTGTAGAAACATCTCAGGGATGATCAGTGGAAACGGGATGCACCTGAGCTCAATTTTGAGTGTCGTGGCAAAGGCTGTGAATACTTTTGTACATGGGATATTTTATTTATAATACATTTTCAAAAGGATTTTAAACGAACTCATTTTTTACGTTGTCATTATGGGGTTTTTTTTTTTTTTTTAGAACTTGAGGAAAATAATGAATTGTATCCTTTTTGGAAAAAGGCCGTAACATAAAATGTGGAAAGAGTGAAGCGCAGTGAATACTTCCCGGATGCTCTGAACGGTCTTTAGGAATATGCAGAATGCATGTACTATATGCTGAATGGTGCAATTAAACCTGGACACTGGTTGACAAAAATGATATCCTAGCATTGGAAAGAATGCCGAGGAGGGCAACCAAACAGAAGACCTGGCTTACAAGTCTGGATTTGTTCCACCTATGCAATTACGCAATAAAAACTTAATTGAAAAGCTGTTCACTTTCACATCAGCCTTGCAACTGAGGAAAGGGATTCTGAAACGTGGTATGGCATTTTACCATAAACCATTGTAGATGATCCTGTACAATAAAAAGCATGCTTAATAAAAAGAAATACGTTTTTTACAAGGACGTCAGTGCAGGAAAAGCTAGTTCTCCGTACCTATGCTTGCAGTAGGAGATCTGAGTATGCAAACAAGGGGTTCCCTTTACAAGGGAGAGTTAAAGAGGAGGTACATGCCTGTGCATAATTTGTACCTATAGGTAAGTCTCCCCAGCCTGGAGTGCTGGAAGAGCAGAGTGGGTTGGAATGACAGTCACTGCCCTTGGCTCTGAGCGGACCGAGAGCTGATGGATCAGCAGTAACGTGATCGCTCAGCTCTCGGCCTTGGACAGCTGCAGTGTCACACCGATGCAGGAGTATGAAGGTTTGCTTTTCTGTATATCCCAAACTATTTTGCAAGGAATATTGTTTTTCAGTTACTAAATAATTTTTTTGCAAAGTGAAAATTGAAAAAATGAAGACAAAGCTCAATACCAAATCATGTGCAAGGAAAAATTAATTTTCTAGCATACGATTGGTGAGAACACAACCTATTTAACCATTTAAGCCCCGGAAGATTTTACCCCATTCCGACCAGGGGGTATTTTGCGATTCGGCACTGCGTGACTTTAACGGACAATTGCGCGGTCGTGCGACGCTGTAGCTAAACGAATTTAACGTCCTTTTTTTTCCACAAACAGAGCTTTCTTTTGGTGGTATTTGATCACCTGTGCGATTTTTTGATCATGCGCTATAAACAAAAAAAAGAGCGAAAATTTTGCAAAAATAACAATATTTTTCAAATTTTTTTTATATGAAATTCCCCCCCAAAAAATGTAAAAATCAAAATTTAACATTTTTGGCCAATTTGTTTTCTGCTACCTATGCTTGATAAAAAAAAAAAAATCACAATAAGCGTATTTTGATTGGTTTGCGCAAAAGTTTACTAACTAAGGGAAAGATTGTCATTTTTGTTGTTGTAATGGCGGTGAACTGCGATTTTTTTTTTGCGGGACTGCGACATTGCGGCGGACAGATCGGACCCTTGACTGACATTTTTGATACTTTTGGGGGTACCAGTGACATTACTACAGTAATCAGTGCTATACATATGCACTGTTACTGTAAAAATGACACTGGCAGGGAAGGGGTTAACTTTATTGGGGAAGGAGGGGTTAAGTCTGTCCCTAGGGGCGTGTTTCTAACTGTCATTGGACATGGCTACTGGTGTAAATACAGAGATCAACGGTCCTACATAGTAGAACTGTGTGATCTCTATTCTTACACAGGGGAGAATGACAGGTGGCTTTGTTTACATTAGCCGCCTGCCTTTCTCCCTTCACGGCGCAGGATCGCGAGTGACCGGCGGACATCGGGTCCGCCGGTCACACGCACTGACTTCTTTAGGGAACAAGCCGGGAGGCGCGCACTCGCCCGCTATTGGCTCACAAGTCAGTGACAGGCTAGTGACGTACCGGTACGTCACTTTGCCTGGCCGGGGCTGACCGCCGCAGTATATGTACTTGCGGCGGTTGGCAACCGGTTAATAAGTTAAATGAACAGTTTAGTAAACCAACCCCAATATGGAATACAATACTGTGTATCACATACAAATGCAGAGATGTGAATGGCAATAATCAGCTGCTGTTTACAAACCATGAGTGCTCATGTACAAGAAGAATCCGAACACTGAGGAGGATCTCATTTACCCTTCATACCTCTTATGATCCCAAGAGGTAGAAAGCAGAACCATCTTCACAGTACAAAGGATCTGGCACAGAACCTTCTATTTATAAGATCTTCTAATCAAAAGCCTGATAACAATGCCTTTTATTATATTCCCCTTTTATCCTGATCTTACAGTAATTAGATTTTCTCTTTGAGACACTTCCCAGTACAGGCCCTCACGGGAGGAAAGGCCTTTGACACCCGCCACCCAGAGCAGCCAAATTAATAAGAGGAGACTAAAGTTGTGTTCACTCCCTTTGGCAGGGAAGTTTCAAGAGTGTGGGGAGGAACACATGAATCCAGGCAACCTTGTGATAACATTTCTTTTATATACGAAATACAAGCAGGTTTTCTATGTATCTCCCCCGGGCAAGGCTTGTGCTAGAAACCACAGCCAACATTTGCCTAGGTGTTGGGGCACATACCAACTGTTTAAAAAGAATTAATTCTTATAGATGTGCGTAGAGCAAATGTAAAATTGGTAAATACCATGTGAGAGATCAGGAAGGGGGGGGGGGGATTGTTAAAGCAATACTAAACACACACTGTTGAATTTATATGGTCTCTTTTTCTGTATGTGGATGATGGAACTAATTATTTAAATAAAAAAAAAAAAGAAAAATCACCCAAGTACCTTTTTCCTAATCGATATACAGCTGTCACATGACCCAGCTCTCTCCCAGCCTGTCTGCAGGGAAACATGAGCAGGAGGAGCTTCTAGTCCTCTGCTGCTGGTCACATGTTAAAAAATAAATAAATAAAACAGCCTTTGGAATACAGAGTAAAAATAAATAATATCAATAAAGTAGAAAAGACTACAAGCATTGAACTTCTCTCTGGAGAAGAGACACTTGAGAGGGGATATGATATCAATGTACAAATACTGTACTGGCGACCCTAGCACAAGGAACAAACTATTGAGAGAAAGGGAATACAATAAGACACGTGGCCACTCACTAAAACTAGAGGATAAACGGTTTAACCTTAAAACTACGTAAGGGGTTCTTTACTGTCAGAGCAGTAAGGATGTGGAATTCTCTTCCACAAGCAGTAGTATCAGCAGGGAGCATCGATAGTTTCAAAAAACGATTAGATGGGCACCCGAAAGAACACAACATAAAGGGGTATACAATGTACGTAACACACACAATATTATATATATATATATATATATATATATATATATATATATATATATATACATATATACATATATACATACACACACACACACACATACATACATATACATACATATATACACACACACACACACACACACACACACACACACACACAATGGGTTGAACTGGATGGACTGAGGTCTTTTTTCAACCTCACTATGTAACTGCTTTAACCCTTTCGCTGCCAGAGATGTTTTTGCATTTTTTGCATTAGTTTAAAAAAATAATTTTCGGCCTGAAGTTTACACAAAATCCCCAAACATTAAATATTTTCTGAAGGCAGACATCCTAGAGAATAAAATAGTGGTAGTTCCAATTTTTTACATCACACGTTATTATTGCAAAAGTCTAGGGAACGCAAAATTTCAGTAAAAAAAAAAACAAAAAACTAACGTGAATTTTAGGGCACACAAACTCAATAAACTACCCACATTTTTGGTAAAATATAAAAGACGAGGTTGTGCTGAGTGAAAAGATACCCACCATGTCCAACCTTAAATTTGCGTGCGCCCCTGAAAATGGCAACAAACTACAGTAACCTATATTTTCTATAGGCGACACTTCAAAAGCCCCTATCAGTTTAGTGTTACGGAGGAGGCCTTTTAGAAATGTTGCTCTCCCTGTGGCGTGCGTGGCGATATGCAACATGTGTATCAGCAACAAAGTTTTCATGTGTAGGCGCCCGACATGCGTTTACGTTTCCATGTGTATATATGTTAGGGGGCCCTCAAAACAAAAAAAATGTTTTGGGGGGTGGGGGGTTTTTTGGGATGGTTTATGTGCTTGGGTGTAACTATTTTTTGCAAAAAAAAAATGCTTTTTTTTTTTGCTTAACCCTTCATGTCTCCCCTGTGCTCAACTGAATGTTTTGCAAAGCAGATCGCATTGCAAAGCATCTTTTCCTGGCTAAGCGAGCCGGGCAAACCAAGAGCTTGACCTGGAAATTACGTCAGAGACGTAGGTTATCGGGTCACAACAAAAAAAGGGAAGGAGAGCGGGCGTGTGGTCACTCCTCTCCTTCCCCTCCACCCACTGTCACCCGCCATGGATCTCCCGGGCCCGCCGATAGGCAAGCGTAGCCTGGTAAGCATGGTGTTGAGCAGTGGCAGGAGCGCCAGTACCGGGGGTGTATGCGAGCGATTGGGCGGCAGTGGAGCCAGCTGAATACTCTCACCTGACAGGCAGGAGTCACCGAATTGTGTGTTAACCCCCCCCACACCACCCCGCTGTCAGGTCTGTATGACAAACTGACCTGCAAAGGCTTAAATTGGCATACAAATATAGATTTGAAATTAAATCTTTAATATTTTTTTGGCAATAATCTGGAGTGAGTGGATTTTTGCAAGTCACAGGCTGGGTCACACCCCTCCGGCCTGTGTCTTAGAAAACCAGGGAGGTGAAGCCACCATTCATCCACATGTAATATCCCTCCTCGGTTGTGTTTAGCTGGTTAGTGGGCATAGAGAAGGAAGGGGGTGGGCTGTCATTTGCCACTTTGTACACATGTGTGATATGATAGGGAGAAAATGCTCAGCATAGAAACTCACTGAAAACTGAACATGTGCAGAGTTGTCAACACCGCTCTGCAAAATGCCTATCTGCATTGGGGACAGGGACAGAAGATGGAGATAAAGAGCAGCAGATCAACCAAGTTTTTTTTTTTGCAGAATACAGAAAATGAATCCCATTTCAGCACACTTACAGATTAAGAGTTGCTACTGGAATCTTTAGCATGCAACATTTCCAGGCATGTCAGAGACTTGTGTTGTCCCAACCCTCCCCTGTTCACATTTTTAGAACAGGAGCATAACCAAAAGGAAGGTGTCATTGCTGGCAAACATTTGCATCCAATACATAGGATTCTAACAGCAGTTTTAAGGCCCCATGCACACTAGACACTTTAGCTGTGGTGCACGGGGCTCTGGCACTCCGGAATTTAGATGTGGGCCTGTCAAACTCTACGAGAGCCTAATAACAGTTGCTGTGGCTGGATGGTGTATGAAGCGGGACTTACAGCCCTGGCCAAAAGTTTTGAGAATAACACAAATTCATTTTAAAAAAAGTCTGCTGCCTCAGTGTTTTTGAATTTTGTCAGATGTTACTATGGTATACTGAAGTATAATTACAAGCATTTCATAAGTGTCAAAGGCTTTTATTAACAATTACATTAAGTTTATGCAAAGAGTTAATATTTGCAGTCCCTTCTTTCAAAACTTCTGCAATTTATCCTGGCATGCTGTCAGTCAACTTCTAGGCCACATCCTGACTGATGGCAGCCCATTCTTCCATAATCAATGCTTGGAGTTTGTCAGAATTTGTGTTTTTTTTTTAGTTCACCCGCATCTTGAGGTTTGACCACAAGTTCTCAATGGGATTAAGGTCTGGGGAGTTTCCTGGCCATGGACCCAAAATGTCAATGTTTTGTTCCCCAAGCCACTTAGTTATCACTTTTGCCGTATGGCAAGGTGTTCCATCATGCTGGAAAAGGCATTGTTCCTCACCAAACTGTACTTGTATGGATAGGAGAAGTTGCTCTCGGAGGATGTTTTTGCACAAATCTTTATTCATGGCTGTGTTCTTAGGCATAACTGTGAGTGAGCCCACTCTCTTGGCTGAGAAGCAACCCCACACATGAATGGTCTAAGGATGCTTTACTCTTGGCATGACATAGCACTGATGGTCCAAACCCTGTACCTTTTGCAGGATCTCAGTCTGTCCCTGATGTTTTCCCTGGAGAAGTGGCTTCTTTGTTGCCCTTTTTGACACCAGGCCATCCTCCAAAAGTCTTCTCCTCACTGTACGTACAGATGTACTCACACCTGCCTATAGCTGAATCAACTGTAGGAGGCGGTCCTGGCACTGGCTTGACTTTCTTGGGCTTTCTGAAGCCTTCTTCACAACTGAACCTCTCTCCTTGAAGTTCTTGATGATGCGATAAATGGTTGGTTTAGGTGCAATCTTAGTAGCAGCAAAATCCTTGCCTGTGAATCCCTTTTTGTGCAAAGCAATGATGACTGCACATTTCCTTGCAGGTAACCGTGGTTAACAGAGGAAGAACAATGATTTCGAAGCACCACCCTACTTTTAAAGCTTCCAGTCTGTTATTGTAACTCATTCAGCAATACAGAATGATTTCCAGCCTTGTCCTCGTCAACACTGACACCTGTGTTAACGAGAGAAATCACCGACATGATGATAGCTGGTCCTTATGTGGCAGGGCTGAAATGCAGTGGAAATGTTTTTTTTTGGGATTAAGTTTATTTTCATGGCAAAGAGGAACTTTGCAATTATTTGCAATTCATCTGATCACTCTTCATAACATTCTGGAGTATATGCAAATTGCCATCATAAAAACTGAGGTAGCAGAGACTTTGTGAAAATTATTATTTTTGTCATTCTCAAAACTTTTGGCCACGGCTGTATGTTTACTGCAGAATATATCCAGGGATAAAAGCTTGAAAACACAGACTTCTGGTCTTCCCAGCATTCTTTCCGGGGTGCATACTCCCCTAAACGTTCATACTGCTAGGTGCAATGGTTACCCCAGCAGCAGTCAGCCTCTCAGAGTTTGACAGATTCTCAGCAGTGAGGCTGGACTGTACAACTGTACCCATTTGTCTACAGCTAAATGCCAGAGCCCCAAGCACTGCGGCTAAATGGGGGCCTAACTCTACAAAGCAGTCAAGACTTGGCTCAAAGTGGTTGTAAAGTTGTGAGTGCAGCTCCCCCGTCTTATACTTCCCTGAGCCTGAGTGATGTGCATGACAGCTGAGGCTCTCACTTCTCATTGGCAGGAGCCATATTGCTGTCAATTACAGCCAGTGAGGAGGGAGCAGGAGGGTGGTGCTGAGCCAGGCTGTATGTCATAGAGCAACATGCATTGGTGGGCACTCAGTGGGGGGAAAAAGGGCCAGGACAGGGGGGCCAAGAGGAGAAGGATTGGGGCTTCTCTGTGTAAAACCATTACACAGAGCAGGTACAATGCCTTGAAAAGGCTTTTTATGTTACAACCAAAAAACGTAAATGTATTTTATTAGGTTTTTTATAATAGACCAACACAAAGTGGCACATAATTGTGAAGTGGAAGGAAAATGTTAAATGGTTTTCAACATTTTTTACAAATACATTTCTGAAAAGTGTGGCATGCATTTATATTAACCCCCGGAGTCAATACTTTGTAGAACCTCCTTTCACTGCAATTACAGCTGAAAGTCTTTTTGGGTATGTCTCTACCAGCTTTGCACATCTAGAGAGACATTTTTACCCATTCTTCTTTGCAAAATATCTCAAGTTCTGTCAGATTGCATGAAGAGAGTCCATGACCCAAAATTTTAGGTGTTTCCACAGTTTCTTAATTGGATTTAGGTCTGAACTTTAAACATGCCATTCTAACACATGAATATTCTTTGATCTAAACCATTCCATTGTAGCTCTGGCTGTATGTTTAGGGTTGCTGTCCTGCTGGAAGGTGAACCTCTGCCCCAGTCTCAGGTCTTTTGCAGACTCTAATAGGTTTTCTAAGATTTCCCTGTATTTGGCTCTATCCATCTTCCCAGCAACTCTGACCAGCTTCCCTGTCCCTGCTGAAGAAAAGCATCCCCACAACATGATGCTGCCACCACCATGTTTCACGGTGGGGATCGTGTGTTCAGGGTGATTATTTTTCCACCACACATAGTGTTTTGCTTTTAGGCCAAAAATTCTATTTTGGTCTCATCTGACCAGAGCACCTTCTTCCACATGTTTTCTGTGTCCCCCCACATTGCTTCTTGCAAACTGCAAATGGGACTACTTATAACTTTTTTTATTTCAACAATGGCTTTCTACCAGATTTGTGGAGTGCACGACTAATAGTTGTCCTGTGGACAGATTCTCCCACCTGAGCTGTGGATCTCTGCAGCTCCTCCAGAGTTACCATGGACCTCTTGGCTGATTCTCTGATTAATGCTCTCCTTGCCCAGCCTGTCAGTTTAGGTAGACGGCCATGTATTGGTAGGTTTGCAGTTGTGCCATACTCTTTCCATTTTCAGATGATGGATTGAACAGTGCACCGTGAGATTTTCAAAGCTTGGGATATTTTTTTACCCCTGCTTTAAACTCTGCAACTTAACACCTGACCTGTCTGGTGTGTTTCCTGGCCTTCATGATCCAGTTTTTTCACTAAGGTTCTCTAACAAATCTCTAAAGTCTTCACAGAACAGCTGTATTTATACTGAGATTAAAATACACACAGGTGGACTCTATTTACTAATTAGGTGACTTCTAAAGGCAATTGGTTCCACTAGACTTTAGTTAGAGGTATCAGAGTAAACAGGGCTGAATACAAATGCATGCCACACTTTTCACATATTTATTTGTAAAAAAAATAAAAAAATTATCATTTGCCTTCCACTTCACAATTATGTGAGACTATGTGTTGGTCTATCACATAAAATACATTTACGTTTTTGGTTGTAACATGACAAAATTTGGTAAATTTCAAGGGGTATGAATACTTTTTCAAGACACTGAGTATAGCAGGTTATTTTTTTTTTTTTAATAACCTTAAGGCCCCTTTCACACACTCCGTCCGTCGGACGGATTCCGTTTTTCTCAGCGGGGGATCGAGCCGCTAATCCCCCGCAGGAGGATGACAGCTGTGTCTCTGCGCTGTGTGCGGAGACACAGCTGTCAGTTCCCCATGCATCTCTATGGGGGAAATCGGATGGGAATGAACCGTCGGTCCGTTCTCATCCGATCCGCTGGACAGATGGAAAATAGGGTTTCCGTCCAGATTTGACGAATCGGATGTCAGTGGACATGTCTCCACTAACATCCGATGCCCCATAGAGATGCATGGGGCATCCGTTCAGATCTGCCAAAAAAACGGACAGGCGGATCTGAACGGTCCGCCTGTGTGAAAGGGGCCTTAGGCTCCGGTAACACCTGAACGTATCATTTTCAGGTGTTTTTTTGGGCTTTTTTCAGGCGTTTTTTTCAGCTGTTTGGAGGCAGGCATTGACGCCTGTAATCCGCCAAAAAATAAGCTCATGTACTTTGAGATTCAGGAGTTTTGCTTCAGGCGACAAAATGCTCATATCTGAACAGGGACCATTGAAATGAATAAGATTTTGCTTGTTGGGCGTTTTGAGACTTTAAAAATGAGCGTTTTACAAGCTGAAAAACGCTCAGGTGTGAACAGGGCCTAAGAAGCAATTTAACAAAGGTGCTAATGGTATTATACATGTATTTTCTACAACAGGATTTGACTTTACCTTTTGAAATGCTATGGCAGTGTTTCTAACCCAATATCTACAGCTATGCTCAGTAAATGTAATTTCATAATGGCTGACTATTAACAGCTTCTAGAAAAGCATCAACACAGACACACATGTCTGAACATGAACAACGAGCAGCACAGATTCTGACAGCATCATTGTGCGTGTTTCATAGGCAGAGTCAGCATTACCTACATTTGGCTTGTGGTTTTTAAATTTAAAGCTGAAGTTTAATCAGCTTATAATTTTGTGTTCCCAGTTTCCTCCATCAGGAAACAGTATTATTTTTATTGTGAAATGTCCAGAGAAGTTACATGCAATCCTTTGCCAAACACATGCAGAGGGTGGCTGGAGGTGCTAAATACGTTATTTCTATTATGATAAAAACTGTAAGCTTTGAGTTCTGCACTTCAGCAGCTCAGACTGAGAATTGTGGCTTTTGTGCGGTGAAAAAAAGTCGCTTGCTTTCCTCAGCCATTCACAAAAGGATTAGTAATTTTTTTCCATAAAATACAAGACTTTTTACGAATGGATGAGAGAAGGGCAAGAAATCCACAGATTAGTGGTAAAGGTCAGGTGCTGACCCTATATGTACAGCAGTGACAGCCACCTCGGCAGACCTTTAAGTGGAACTGCACCCAAAATGGGAGGTTCCACTTATTTGTATCCTCCCCCCTCTCTACTGCCACATTTGGGGGGGGGGAGGGTACCCCCCCCTCCCCGTCGGGTTTTGACAGATCCCCACTCTCAGATGCTCTGTGGCAATCTGAGCCGGATGTTTGGCCCCACTTCTTCCCCCTGCATCCTTCTGGGACACATGACAGGTCCACCGGCGTGAAGCAGCACTTTATTTACAATGCCAGTGCCAGCACCCGAAGCCGACTGAAGAATCAGCCCGGGTAAGGACAAATTGTAAATGCTGTGATATTTTAATTTTTTTTATATAAACATGTCATACTCAGCTGCTCTGATCCTTTTGTTTTTGGGTCCCCCCACCAGCGGTCCTGGCTCCTCCCCCCTGCCAAGTGCCCCCAATAGCAAGCCACTTGCTATAGGGGCACTCCAGCAGACACCCCCCATGAAGGACATCCAGACACAGAATGAGGCTCAGCACTGCTGCCCCACTCTCTACTCATTGGTTCACTGGCTTTGTAGCTCTTGCTGCTGTGTGAGCCAATGAGGGGTGAAAGACCTGGAAGAGCCACTGCTCTCATACTTATCGCTGGATTGAGATGGGGCTCGGGTAACTGAAGGTTGGGGGGGGGGGGGGGGGGGAGAGAGCTGTGCCCAGAAGGTTTTTATCCTAATGCATTAGGCCACATGTGACAAACACAAGTCCCGGGGGCTGAATCTGGCCCGGCAGACCATTTCATGTGGCCCTCTCACCTCTCTTGCAGCTGCGGCAATCCCCTTGTTTCTGCCCCCACCTTGTCTTAGCAGTCAGCAGGAGACAGAACTTGTTCTCCAGGTCCTGCGCTTCTCCGTGCAGAGAGGCTCGTCTCTGTCCCCTCCCCATCTCAGCAGTAGAGAGGGGGACAGAATTCCTCCCACAGATCCTCCACCTATCTGTGCAGCTGCAGCACCACCTTGTCTCAGCATTCAGTAGACTCCAGTCAGTTTGGTTCTCCTCCAGACCCTGCACTTTCTGCTTCCCAGCTTTACCCCTAGCTTCTTACCGACAGTAGCACAAGATAAGGGGGGTGCACTGTGGTGTAAGGGAGGTTGGGGGGACTCTTGACTTCTAATGATGAGGAGACTCTTGACATTTGATGTAATGGGGGGGGGGGGGGGTGCTCTGAACATCTAGTTTTACAGATACACTGGCCCTTTGAGGGCAATCAGAATGCTGATGTGGCCTGTGATGAAATTGACATTGACACCCCTGGATTAGGGTGTAAAACGCTCTGCCTTTAGAACCTGAAGACTGTTTTTTTTATCAGTTGCCATCATTCTAATTTATAGGATTCAGAAAAAACTGACACAAACCTGATACAAATTCTATATGTATTAGTTCATATATGTGTAAGGAAAAATATATCTGGCTTTTTGCATGAATGATTCCTTATGTATGATGTGATATTCATTAAAATACAGACAACCCCCCCCCCCCCCAAAGAATAATCGGATTTCAAGTACTCCAAGAGCAATCCGGTTCCCAAATAACATATTGCTTTTAAATGTATGTGTGTGGCCAGACAATGCACATTTAGGGGTTTACATAATCTATAACAATAAATGAGCTTTACAACAAGCCCTTGCTCAACTCTGTATCATCAGATACAATGGAGAACGTCCTCCAGATTAACAAATGGTTCCAGTTCTCTCAGCAGCTCAGCTCCCCCTTGCACAACCTACCAGAGCACCTTCTCTGCATTTTTACTAGGAGACAAGAATCTCTGTGTAAGGAAAGGACCAAAGCACTTTCTGTACTGGTCCAATCAGCAGCTAGAATGAGAACTTGGTAAAGGTCATTGCCAAAAATGTAATCTACACTGAATATTAAATGCTATTAAATGCATATGTTTACATACGCTTCTTAGCAACAAGCTACACTTCAAATAGTGCGCAATAAAGATTCTGCAGTTTACAATGCTGGACTTGGGAACATTCTGAATATCTACAAAATGGCTTATACATTTGTTATCTTTATTTTATTGGCTCTAAAAGTTTGTGTGTGTGTTTATATATATATATATATATATATATATATATATATATATATATATATATATCACACACACATACACATACGTCAAATCCTGTGAGGAGGGGCCAAGTTTATAGACGGACAAAGCCCAGCTCAGGAGTGGGCCTGCACGTGTGCCCCCAAAGCAAGTGGTTTCCAATGGGTGCACAGATAAGATGAGAAGTCAAGAGCTCAGAAGAGGACCCCAGAAAAGAAAGCATCGGGGCGTCCTTGTGCAATACCAGGTTAGTATACCTTTTTTGTTGGTTTACAAAAAAAATAAATTATCCTTTACAACTTCTTTCACATGCATTACAAACTAAGCAAAGTACAGTCACTTATGTAACTATGCTGCCACCTAGTGGACGATATATGCAACGGACAACATAACATAAGCAAAGTACAGTCACTTATGTAACTATGCTGCCACCTAGTGGACGATATATGCAACGGACAACATAACATAAGCAAAGTACAGTCACTTATGTAACTATGCTGCCACCTGGTGGACAATATATGCAACGGACAACATAACATAAGCAAAGTACAGTCACTTACGTAACTATGCTGCCACCTAGTGGACGCTATATGCAACGGACAACATAACATAAGCAAAGTACTGTCACTTATGTAACTATGCTGCCACCTAGTGGACGCTATATGCAACGGACAACATAACATAAGCAAAGTACAGTCACTTATGTAACTATGCTGCCACCTAGTGGACGCTATATGCAACGGACAACATAACATAAGCAATATACAGTCACTTATGTAACTATGCTGCCACCTAGTGGACGCTATATGCAACGGACAACATAACATAAGCAATATACAGTCACTTATGTAACTATGCTATGTAACTATGTAACAGCATCACCTATTTTTTGTAATACATTTATGACCAGAGGTCATTGATGTCAATATGTAAATTTGCAGTTACAGCATGTGTCGGTTTACCTAGCAGTAAGTCTGTGACTAAATTGTACACCCAAAAAAAAATGTATACATATTGTTTTAGACCATGTAAGGCTTTCAGATGTATATTAGAAGGGGTGACAATGTATCTGCAGATTTAAATTAAGGCTTTCATTTTTGTCAGTGAATGCGATCACAATATCAGGACTGACACAGGAGGCACATGACCAGGAGTTAATAATGCAGACACGGAGCTGGAGGCCGTTAGCAAAGCATTCAAAATACAAAGCTGCACATGAAGATTCCAATTTATTATAGAAGAGAAGTATTATGACAGCACTAAAAACAAGTAATAGGTGATATATATACCCACATACAAGATGTCAATATCTTAGAGTTCCACTGAAACGCTATGGTGGTCTCATCATCGGTACATCCACTTAATGCTCTTAACTGCCTCTGCTATACTGGTTCCCGATGCCTGCCCTAGGAGCATATGTTTGTCTTGCCTTTGACCTTGTGAGGTTAGTAATATTTATAATGTATGATATGATATGTTGATGTAATTGATTGATATTATGCATGGATTAGAATATGCTTTCGTATAGATTTCTGTAGAATATCGGTCTTTCTGGTCTCTCTGGCCCCGAGGAAGCCTTGTTGTGAAACGCGTCAACTTGCTAGGGACCTCTAGATAGCACTTTAACAGAGACCACTGTTGCCAATTGGTATAGATGTATCGGCACTCCCATAGGGAGCATATATCCACATATGTTTTTATTACGTTTTTGTTAATGTAAAAAATGTTTTTTAATTTTATAAATCTTAGATCAATAAAAAGGTATTTTTTTTTTATAAAACATGTGTCCTAACTGTGATCCTCCCTGTCATACTGGCCTATCCAAAAGCCCCATCTTTTTCTTGTGTGCATGTATATATATCTATATCTATCTACACATATACACACACATATACACACATACCATCAGGAAAGTATTTACAGCATTTCACTTTTTCCACACTTTGCTATGTTACAGCCTTATTCCAAAATGGATTAAATTCAACATTTTCCTCAAAATTCTACAAACCATACCCCATAATGACAACGTGAAAGAAGTTTGTTTGAAATCTTTGCAAATTTATTTAAAAATAAAAAAAATCCCACATACATAAGTATTCACACCCTTTGCTCAGTACTTTGTTGAAGCACCTTTGGCACCAATTACAGCCTCAAGTCTTAAGTATGATGCTACAAGCTTGGCACACCTAATTTTGGGCAGTTTCTCCCATTCTTCTTTGTAGGACCTCTCAAGCTCCATCAGGTTGGATGGGGAACATTGATGCACAGCCATTTTCAGATCTTTCCAGAGATGTTCAATCGGGTTCAAGTCTGGGCTTTGGCTGGGCCACTCAAGGACATTCACAGAGTTGTCCCTTACCCACTCATTTGTTATCTTGGCTGTGTGCTTAGAGTTTTGTTCAGTTGGAAAAAAAACCTTTACCCCAGTCTGAGGTCCAGTGAGCTCTGGAGTAGGTTTTCATCAAGGATATGTCTGTACATTGCTGCAATCATCTTTCCCTCAATCCTGACTAGTCTCCCAGTTCCTGCCACTGAAAAATATCCCCATAGCATGATGCTGCCACCACCATGCTTCACTGTAGAGATGGAATTGGCCAGGTGATGGGCGGTGCCTGGTTTCCTTCAGACATGGCTCTTGTCATCCGGGCCAAAGAGTTCAATCTTTGTTTCCTCAGACCAGAGAATTTTGTTTCTTATGATCCGAGAGTCCTTCAGATGCCTTTTGACAAACTCCAAGCGGGCTGTCATGTGCCTTTTACTGAGGAGTGGCTTCCGTCTGGCCACTCTGCCATACAAGCCTGATTGATGGAGTTCTGCAGAGATGGTTGTTCTTCTGGAAGGTTCTCCTCTCTCTACAGAGAAATGCTGGAGCTCTGTCAGAGTGACCATCGGGTTCTTGGTCATCTCCCTGACTAAGGCCCTTCACCCCAATTACTCAGTTTGGCCTGACAGCCTACTCTAGGAAGAATTTTGGTGGTTCCACACGTCTTCCATTAAGGCCCCTTTCACACCTGTGCGACTTGTCCTGTGATTTGGGACTGCAAAGTCGCATGACAAGTTGTACTCCATGATTTCCAATGAGTACCGTTCATATCTGCACGACTTCAAGTTGCAACAACGTCAAAGTAGTCCCAGCACTACTCTGGGATGATTTTAATGCGTTTTGAGGTCCAAAGACATGGAAATTACTTCAATTCCAGACAAAATCGCAGTAAAATTGCACGACTTTTAGTTTGCATAAGTGTGATACAGATGATGGAGACAACTGTGCCCATTGGGACCTTCAATGCTGCAGAAATGTTTCTATACCCTTCCCCAAATCTGTGCCTTCGATACAATCCCACCTCGGAGGTCTATAGACAATTCCTTGGACTGTATGGCTTGGCTTGAGCTTTGAAATGCATGATTAACTGTGGGGCCTTATATAGACAGATGTGTGCCTTTCCAAATCATGTCCAATCAACTGAATTTACCACAGGTGGACTCCAATCAAGTTGTAGAAACATCTCAAGGAAGATCAGTGGAAACAGGGTGCAACTGAGCTCAATTTTGATTGTCACGGCAAAGGCTGTGAATACTTATATACACTATATGGGATTTTTTAATTTTAAATACATTTGCAAAGATTTCAAACAAACTTCTTTTATGTTGTCAATATGGGGTATTGTTTGTAGAATGTTGAGGAAAATAATGAACTGAATCAATTTTGGAATAAGGCTGTAACATAACAAAATGTGGAAAAAGTGAAGCGCTGTGAATACTTTCTGCATGCACTGTACACACACACACACACACACACACACACAATCTCAATTAGCATAACAGGGGAACAGGAAATATAACAAACAATGCTAAAGAGGTGTCTTACAGGCAGTATAGGTTGAAGAATAATGTGAATGGATGGTAGGATAGTGGGCACCAGGCAGTATGTGCAGGAGAGGAGTGTACAGGATATGACAGCAGGCAGTATGTGAAGGAAGGGAGTGCTGAGCGTAGGAGAGCAGGCAGAATGTACAAGAGAGGAGAGTGGAGGATATGAGAGCAGACAGTATGTGCAGAAGAGGAGTGTGGAGGGTATGACATTGAATAACATTTTAGGGAGATGAGTGTTGAGGTTATGATAGTGAGCAGTATGTGCAGGAGAGGAGTTTGGGGGGTATGACAGCAAGCAATATGTGGAGGGTATATCAGTGGCCAGTATGTGCAGGAGTAGAGTGTTGAGGATAGGACAGCAGGCAGTATGTACAGGAGAGGAGTGTGGAGGGTATGAGAGCGGGCAGTATTATACAGGAGAGGAATGTGGCAGGTATTACAGCAGGCAGTATGTACAGGAGAGGAGTGTGTGGGGTATTACAGCAGGCAGTATGTACAGGAGAGGAGTGTGTGGGGTATGACAGTGGGCAGTATGTACAGGAGAGGAGTGTGTGGGGTATGACAGTGGGCAGTATGTGCAGGAGAGGAGTGTGTGGGGTATGACAGTGAGCAGTATGTGCAGGAGAGGAGTGTGTGGGGTATGACAGTGGGCAGTATGTGCAGGAGAGGAGTGTGTGGGGTATGACAGTGGGCAGTATGTGCAGGAGAGGAGTGTGTGGGGTATGACAGTGGGCAGTATGTGCCGGAGAGGAGTGTGTGGGGTATGACAGTGGGCAGTATGCGCAGGAGAGGAGTGTGTGGGGTATGACAGTGGGCAGTATGTGCAGGAGAGGAGTGTGTGGGGTATGACAGTGGGCAGTATGTGCAGGAGAGGAATGTGTGGGGTATGACAGTATGCGCAGGAGAGGAGTGTGGAGGGTATGACAGTATGCGCAGGAGAGGAGTGTGGAGGGTATGACAGTATGCGCAGGAGAGGAATATGTCATGGAGTTCAGAAAACAGTGGAGGTGGTCCCGGGGATTTGGGACATAGGGCAGGGCAGTAGGAAATAGAGAAATGGAATCGATATTACCACTTGACCAGTCATTGGAGAGGAGATTGACATCTGGAGTGGTGGACTGCACAAATGTGAGGAATTATCCCTCATGTGGTGGAGACTGGGTGCTGAGGAGTTAATGCATAGGAGCTAGGGACATGTGGGTTAATATACATGTATTAGGGACTGCTGTCTGAGGATAAACACATTGCTGATGACTGGCTGCTGAGAGATAAATGAACATGCGCTGGATGCTTGAGGCTAGGGATTAATGCATGCAAGCAGAAAAGGTTAAAGCACATAAATTGGGTACCGAGTGCTTCATAAACTGGGTACTGGGGGGTTAATGTCTAAGCCTGGGAACTGAGCACTTAAGAGATAGCACACATGACTGAGAAACGAGGACTGAGGAGATAATACATATCGACTGAGAAAAGGGGGTTGGAGGGGTTAACATATGTGCAGAGAAATGGGAGCCGGAGGGTTAACATGGGACTGGGCACTAAGGAGTTAATGCTTGTGACAGATCACTAAGCACTAATGCACAAATGTTTATAACTGAGGGGGTTGATGCATATGCTCTAGAAGCAGGTCAGATATTCCCTCTGTCTGTTTAGAAGCTGAGGGTAGGTGACTGTGGCAGGTTAATGCAGTGCTTCTTAACCGGGGTGTCGCTAAACGATTCTCTGTTAGCTTCTGTGCTACAGGAGGGAGAGCACACAGCTAACTCCTGTGTACAAAGGAGGTAAAAAACTATGCCAGCACCTCCCTCCACTCTTTGCTCCTCTCTGTACTCTTGCCAGCAAAAGAGAAAGCTGAGCTGGACGCTCGACTGCATCCTGCCAACCAATGACATAATCGGTTGCTAAGGACTTGCCGGCAAGAGTACAAAGAAGAGCAGATAGTGGGGGGGAGGTGAAGGCACAGCGCTCTGCCTCCTCTATACACAGGAGTTAACCGTGCCTTCTCCCTCCTGTTAACAGTTGACCGCTCATATCTCAGAAAGGAGAGAAGTCGGGGAGGATAGGATAGAAAGCACAACCCACACCTCCTCCTGGCTCTTTTCCCCTCCTGACTGCTGTCACTACTGCAGGCACATAATTTGTGCTAGGAAGGGGGGGGGGGGGATTTGGGGGCTGAGCGAGGAGGGAGGATCCTGGAGGTAATTGTGCTGGGAAAGTGATTTAGGTGTGGGGGGGAGGGTTTGTGCCAGAAGGGTGATTTGGGTGGGGGGCTGTGCCAGGAGGAGGGGGTTTGGGGGAGTTGTGTTAGGTGGGGGGTTTGTGCTGGGAGGGTGATTTAGGTGGGGGGGGGGGGGGTTGTGCCGGGGGGGTACATGCAAAAAAGTGCATGTGCTCAGATGCACCTCCTGGTGTGAACAAGCCCGCAGACTGGTGAGCCTGGGGATTGGTTGAGATTCTAAAAGGGTGCCTTGGCTGAAGAAAGGTTGAAAAACACTGAATTAATGCATGTTATTGAGGGGTCAATGGACTTTCTTTATTGTTGAGTTTTATGTAAAATACATATATTTTACACACACCAAAAGTATTGGGACACCTTCCTTTACACACACATGAAATTTAATGGCATCCCAGTCTTAGTCCGTAAGGTTCAATATTGAGTTGGCCCACCCTTTGCAGCTATAACAGCTTCAACTCTTCTGGGAAGGCTGTCCACAAGGTTTAGGAGTGTCTATGGGAATGTTTAACCATTCTTCCAAAAGCGCATTGGTGAGGCCAGGCACTGATGTTGGAGAGAAAGCCTGGCTCTCAGTCTCCACTCTAATTCATCCCAAAGGTGTTCAATTGGATTGAGGTCAGGACTCAATTGGATTGTGCAGGCCAGTCAACTTCCACCACCCCAAACTCGCTCATCCATGTCTTTATGGACCTTGCTTTGTGCACTGGTGTGCAGTCATGTTGGAACAGGAAGGGGCCATCCCCAAACTTTTCCCACAAAGTTGGGAGCATGAAATTGTCCAAAATGTCTTAGTATACTGACACCTTAAGAGTTCCCTTCACTAGAACTAAGGGGCCAAGCCCAACTGCTGAAAAACAACCCCCACACCATAATTCCCCCTCCACCAAATGATTTTGACCAGTGCACAAATCAAGGTCCATAAAGACATGGCTGAGCGAGTTTGGGGTGGAGGAACTTGACTGGCCTGCACAGAGTCCTGACCTCAACCCAAGAGAACACCTTTTGGGATAATTTAGAGCGGAGACTGTGAGCCAGGCCTTTTCTCTAACATCAGTGCCTGACCTCACAAAAGCTCTTCTGGAAGAATGGTCAAACATTCCCATAGACACTCCTAAACCTTGTGGACAGCCTTCCCAGAAGAGTTGAAGCTGTTATAGCTGCAAAGGGTGGGCCAACTCAATATTGAACCCTACAGATGTAAGACTGGGATGCCAATAAAGTTCATCTGCATGTAAAGGCAGGTGTCCTATAACTGTTGGTAATGTAGGGTCTATGTATGCATGTATAACTGGATTTTTGTCTTACTGTAAAAAAATTCTCTCTGATGTTCATTGACGGACACAGCTCCATATCTTCTTTGACTCTATGGTTATGCTGCTCTCCATTGAAGTAGCCTCCCCATGAGTCATAGAAGATATGGAGCTGTGTTCGTAAAAGGAATGTACTTTTTTTTTTTCTCTCTCTCTCTCTAATATATATATATATATATATATATATATTACACGGAAACTTTCTGAAGACCCCTGATGACCCCTTGTATATGTATCCCTGCATACTTACTTTATAGGTATTCAAATTCATTACTACTTAACATTAAGCACTAGATATATATGCGCACATGTAATGGTGGATGTATTGGGACAGACAAAGAATACACCCAAATCCACATAGTGAACAGGACAGAGACGAGGTGAACTCGGCTGCAGCAAGCACTAGTGAGGGGGCATACAGTAGGTACACCCGGATGTACCTAACACTGCATTTCATTTCCAGGAGCATTGCGCTCCCACACAAGGCAGGAAGGATGGTTAGCAAGGCAGAGGGCACACAGTGTTAGCCATGCAGTAAAAAGTCTGCCACCCTCTCCCGAAAATACCTTTATGTCACCAGTCTCCTGAGTCTCATTCTCTGAATCGTCCTCTCCCTATAAAAACAGAAATTCACAAGGTTTAGGAAACGGGCTGTCACAATCCACAATCAGAGCCAGTATTTGGAATGACAGCACGCAGATGATGTAAGGAACAGAAGCAGACATATTGCTCACATATTAGAGAAGAAAACCTGTTAGCCCAACTGCAGAAAGAAGTGGAAGAATAAAAAGTAATGCTCTGTAGCCAGAGGGCTTTTATACAAGGGGACATCATATTATTGGTAAAGCTCCACTCCAGTTTAAATGGAAAATGAAGCTTTGAAAAGCATTACGTGAGAGGTCACCTGTCACACGCATGCATGGCTGTAGCCTACCAGGCTAACGCTCACCCTCATCAGTGATCTATGAACACCTCTTTGTAGTCAAAGTTAGGTGTTCCCAAACACACCCACCATCCAATCCTTGCTATCAGAAAGCAGGACATAACATTTTGGTACTAAATTCTGTGCAATTATTTTCAAGTCTTAGAAAAGTCTTTGAAATCTGGCTACACTGGATTATACAGAAAAAACCCCACTGTAAGTGGACTTTCTGACAAAGTGAAAAGTGTAGTGCCAGAATCAATATGTGCAAAAAATCAAGAAATCAGAGGAAATAATTCCAAACAAACTACTCAAATAATAAGTTCAATAAATCAACAAAGGACAGGCTTATTAATACAGAAAAAATATTATAATGGGTACCAAATCCTATGCATACTGAATTCTATATGTACATATAAAATCAAAGTGCTCTAGGTATCCAAATTATGTGGATGGGGAAAGCAAAACAAAGTCCTATTAATCCCAATACAATCCAACGTTGCACCTCCGTGAATGTGCTCCAGTGAACCAAGCCTCTCACCTTCATTTTTGATCCAAGAGTCACCCCGGGTCAAATACAGCTATGCCCCACTGGGGTCAGTAGGGATTGTATAAGGGCTCCAACGGGTTTCCCTGGACCAGGTAACACTTATCCACATGGATAGGAGAGACCTCTACTGAAGAAGTCACCGCCTAGCGTGACAACGTAACGCGTATAGGGGGCGGGGGCCTGCCTTCTGGACGTCACATCCTCTCGAGCCTAGTACGGAACTGGGATTTTACATGC
The DNA here is from genome assembly GCF_965119305.1 of Pelophylax lessonae. Lineage (NCBI taxonomy): Eukaryota > Metazoa > Chordata > Amphibia > Anura > Ranidae > Pelophylax > Pelophylax lessonae. The sequence continues at coordinate 135,574,468 of NC_138778.1, forward strand.
ACTATCGAGTGCTATGTTTGTAAGTGCACCGATTTTAAATAAATGGTTTGTTAGCATCTAGCAGAGACTCTTGGAAGGATCCCAGGCATGGAAGGAACAAAAAAGAGATCTAAGAGTCTCGAGAGGATGTGACGTCCAGAAAGCAGGCCCCCGCCCCCTATACGCGTTACGTCGTCGTGCTAGGCGGTGACTTCCTCTGTAGAGGTCTCTCCTATCCATGTGGATAAGTGTTACCTGGTCCAGGGAAACCCGTTGGAGCCCTTATACAATCCCTACTGACCCCAGTGGGGCATAGCTGTATTTGACCCGGGGTAACTCTTGGATCAAAAATGAAGGTGAGAGGCTTGGTACACTGGAGCACATTCACGGAGATGCAACGTTGGATTGTTTTGGGATTAATAGGACTTTGTTTTGCTTTCACCATCCACATGATTTGGATACCTAGAGCACTTTGATTTTATATGTACATATAGAATTCAGTATGGATAGGATTTGGTACACATTATAATATTTTTTCTGTATTAATAAGCCTGTCCTTTGGTGATATTATTGAACTTATTATTTGAGTAGTTTGTTTGGAATTATTTCCTCTGATTTCTTGATTTATTGCACATATTGATTCTGGCACTACACTTTTTGGTTATCTATTGATTTGTTATTGTGAAGTGGGAACACAAATAGTGTTAGCAGCCGGACACCTTGTGGTTACTGTGTCACTATATTTATAGTACTGATAGATTTTTGCACTTTTTTCTTTTTTTCTGACAAAGTGAACTTTTCCATAAGCATGAAAACATAGTGGTACTAGGCTTGTGACGGTATCAGATTTTCATGCTGCGATTAATTGATTAAGGTTTTGCCACGGTATACGGTATTATCACGGTATTCTATTATTAAATTTAAATTATTAAATTTCCACCTCACTTCAATTTCATTGCTGAATTTAGGGGCTTTGGTTCACTTATGCACATTATTATATAGTCAGTCAGTACAGACTCTGTGAACCAGGCCTAAAATAGGTCATCAAGCAGTGTCTGGCCTAACTGGTGATAACTGGTTCTGGCGCTCGGCTCCGATCCGATGGCCTGGTCATTAAGAGGGCAAATCCTTGTGGTCAAGAAGTGGTTAAACCTGAAGGAGGTGTTGTTTATAAATTACTTTACTATTGCTTTAGGCCTGGTTCACATGTATGCGGGTTGGTGGTTCACATTTGCACAGGCATAGCAGCCCATTGATTTGAATGGGCTGCTATGCCCTCATTTTCCGCAGAAAAAAGGTGCATGCAGCATTTTTTTAAAATTCAGTGGCCTTGAAATCCATCCTGCTTTTGCACCATGCGACTAACCTGCAGTTCCTGCTCTGGCAAGCTTTCTGCATTTTTTGTATACGTGGGCACGGCATTTAAAAATAAACAGTTTGCGTGTGCAGCAACGGCAGGTAAGTCGCATGGTGCAAAAGAAGGATGGATTTCATGGCCACTGCATTTTTTTAAATTCTGCATGCACCTTTTTTCAGCTGAAAACGCAGGCATAGCAGCTCAAGCCCATTCACATCAATGGGCTGCTATGCCTGTGCAAATGTGGGCCCCCAACCCGCATACATGTGAACCAGGCCTAAAGCAATAGTAAAGTCATTAATTGGTTAAAACTGCAGGAGGACCGGTGTTTTTATCTATTAATGACTTTACTATTGCTTTAGGCCTGGTTCACATGTATGCGGGTTGGGGGCCCACATTTGCACAGGCATAGCAGCCCATTGATGTGAATGGGCTTGAGCTGCTATGCCTGCGTTTTCAGCTGAAAAAAGGTGCATGCAGAATTTAAAAAAATGCAGTGGCCATGAAATCCATCCTTCTTTTGCACCATGCGACTTACCTGCCGTTGCTGCACACGCAAAATGTTTATTTTTAAATGCCGTGCCCACGTATACAAAAAATGCAGAAAGCTTGCCAGAGCAGGAACTGCAGGTTAGTCGCATGGTGCAAAAGCAGGATGGATTTCAAGGCCACTGAATTTAAAAAAAATGCTGCATGCACCTTTTTTCTGCGGAAAATGAGGGCATAGCAGCCCGTTCAAATCAATGGGCTGCTATGCCTGTGCAAATGTGGGCCGCCAACCCGCATACATGTGAACCGCCAACCCGCATACATGTGAACCACCAACCCGCATACATGTGAACCAGGCCTAAAGCAATAGTAAAGTCATTAATAGATAAAAACACCGGTCCTCCTGCAGGTTTAACCACTTCTGGATCGCAAGGATTTGCCCCTTTAAAGACCAGGCCATCGGATCAGAGCGCCAGGACCAGTCATCACCAGGTAGGCCAGACACTGCTTGATGGCTATATAATAATGTAATGTGGGCTGCTAGGCGTGTGTGTGTGTATATATATATTTATTAGAGCTGCACGATTCTGGCCAAAATGAGAATCACGATTTTTTAGCTTGGAATAAAGATCACGATTCTCTCACGATTCTCTGTGTAACAAAAAAAAAAAAAATTGGGATAACTTTACTGTTACGTTTTTTTTTTTTTTTTTTTATTCATTAAAGTCTAATCATTGCGTTTGAAAGACTGCTGCGCAAATACAGTGTGACATAAAATATTACAACAATCGCCATTTTATTCTGTAGGGTCTCTGCTAAAAAAATATATAAAATGTTTGGGGGTTCTAAGTACTTTTCTAGCAAAAAAAAAACTGATTTTAACTTGCAAACAGCAAGTGTCAGAAAAAGATCCAGTCTTTAAGAGGTTAAACTTCCTTTCTCCCTGGCAGAGGGAAGGAAAAGATACAAATGTAATCATTTTTGTTTATAGTTAGGAGACTTAATGCTGAAAGGTGTTAGCTGAGTGAGTGAATGAGTCATCCAGCTCACTGAAATGTATCAATTCACAAGTCAGGCAGACTTGACAGAGAAACTCGGTATTTTAAAAATGCCACAATAACAATACCGTGGCTATGCAATACCGCGATATATCGAATTACCGAAAACCGGCATATGTCTAAGTGGTACCCTAAAAACCTGCTGCATCAGCGGTTTCAGATGTACTCTATATTTCCCAAAGGCCTGGTTCACATGGGGCGCTGAGGCACATAAACAGCGGCTGTCTGTTTATCCATGCAGGCAGCCTATTCAAGCCTATGAGGCTGTATGGACACAGACATCCATCCTAATATTTTTTATTTATTTCAGGTACTTATATAGCGCTGTCAATTTACGCAGCGCTTTACATATACATTGCATATTCACATCAGTCCCTGCCCTCAAGGAGCTTACAATCTAAGGTCCCTAACTCACATACATACATACATAGTAGGGACAATTTTTTTTATACAGGATCCAATTAACCTACCAGCATGTCTTTGGAGTGTGGGAGGAAATCGGAGTACCCGGAGGAAACCCACGCAGGCACAGGGAGAACATGCAAACTCCAAACTCGAAGTACGGCTGCAGCGCGGACTCACATTTTCGGGAGGCCGTCTTTAAACGGCCTCCCAGACACAGGCTCCCCGCGCACTCCCGCGAGCGCGCATCTGGGAAAATCTGTGTCGGCCGTGTCCCTTGGACACAGCCGATCACAGATCATGGTGAATGGCCAATCACAGCGGCCATTCACCACGTGATCGGACCGTCCAATGAGAGATGATCTCATATGTAAACATATGAGACCATCTCTCATCGCCAGCGCTCCTTCCTCACACATAGACTGCAGTGTGAGGAAGGAGGAGAGCCGATCAGCCGTCTGGGACAAAGAAAAATGTAATCAGGGCACTGATCACCAGTGCCCTGATTACACAAGGTACACTAAACACACTAACTGCCCACCATCAATGCCCACAATCAGTGCCCATAGTGCTGCCAGTCAGTGCCCATCAGTGCCTGCTCATCTAGGCACTGATAAGCACTGACTGGCAGCACTGTGGGCACTGATGGTGCTGCTCATCAGTGCCACCCATCAGTGCTCATCAGTGCCGCCCGCCAGTGCCCATCAGTGCCGCCCGCCAGTGCCCATCAGTGCCGCCCGCCAGTGCCCATCAGTGCCGCCCGCCAGTGCCCATCAGTGCCCATAAGGGCCACCTCATCAGTGCCCATAAGGGCCACCTCATCAGTGCCCATCAGTGCAGCCTCATCAGCGCACATCAGTGAAGGAGAAAAATGTATTTTCAAAATTTACTCGCAGAAAATAAGAAAAACTTTTTTTTTCCCCAAATTTTCTGTCTTTTTTCTTTTTTTTTTGTAAAAAATAAAAAACCCAGAGATGATTAAATACCACCAAAAGAAAGCTCTATTTGTGTGAAAAAAATGATAAAAATTTCATATGGCTACAGTGTAGCATGACCGCGCAATTGTCATTCAAAGTGTGAGAGCGCTGAAAGCTAAAAATTAGTCTGGATGGGAAGGGGGTTTAAGTGCACAGAAGGCAAGTGGTTAAACTGCATCCAATTAGCATGACATGGAGCCAGTTCACACATGTCTGGAACATTTTCAAAAAGGGTCCTATGCCTTTTTGGGTCTGGTTCAGGTGTGAATTTAGGGAAAAAATTGCACCTGAATTGGTGAACAGGAACATATCGGACCCCGAACTGCAAACTGCAGCAGCATAAATGTGAACCCGGCCTTATATTAGGACAAGGGGCTGTGTCTGTGCAGCTGCTTTGGACTCATAGGCATGAATGGGCTGCCTACAAGCAGTAGCTGCCAGCTAGGGAAGCACAAACTATTGTGTACAAGCCTCAAGACCCGTGGTAACACAGCCTACATGCCCATTTACACCTGTCAGCTCTTGTGTGCTGCCATAGCACAACCCCTCATACCTAATAAAGCTGAACTGTGCATTGCACACTGCAGAGCTGATTTTTCTAAGTATTGTTTTTTTTCCCCCCTCTCTCTCGGTGGGAATTCACTTTTGATCTGTGGAGGAAATGGACAATAATCTCCTGTCCAGTGCAGAATGGGAAAATCCACATTATCCACTTTAACCATTCTCCCCCTTCTCCTTTTTAAGCCATGGTGTCAAAATCTCTTGGACACAGTTCAGCGGTTTCTGCATAGCATGAGCTATGGGAGCACTCTAGCCAAAGATAGCATACATGGAAGCGTTTGCTGAATGTATTAAACAGACTCAATGTATAAATATACAAAGCATCAATTCTAAAGTCAAATTATTCTATGTTGCAGAAGTGATAAAAAATCCCTGAATATTTTTTTTTACCTTTTTACGAAACGCGTCGAATATCCCAACCTATTAGGAACTATTTACAGTTGTATAATTAACCTCTTGCTGACTGTCCACCATAGTATTACTGTGGCAGGGTGGCTCTGCTGCGCAAAATCACATAGTACTACGTAATTTCGTGCACGAGGACTCAGCGGTGCGCGCATGCTGCCAGGAGTGGTGGTGATTGCCACCAGCCTCCCGCAATCGTCAGATAAACTGACAAAAGACCCACCTGCTAAGCTGAAACCCCAATCTCTCTGTGCCTGTCACAGAACCACCCCCCCACACAGTCAGCAAGCACATTTAGGCACACATTAACCCCTTTGATCACCCCCAGTGTTAACCCTCTGCCCTGCCAGTGTCATTTATACAGTACCAGTGCATAATATTTAGCACTGATTACTGTAGTAATGTCACTGGTCCCCAAAAAGTGTCAAAAATGTCAGTTAGTCGTCCGATCTGTCTGCAGCAATGTCGCAGTCCCACTAAAAAACACTGATCGCCGCCATTACTAATAAAAACAAAAAAATAAATAAAAATTCCAAAAATTTCCGGGGGGTAAAACCTTCCGGAGCTGAAGTGATTAATGATGGAACTGAACAGCAAGTTGCTGGGGCATACCACATTAATGCAACGTTGATGTTTTATATGATGGTGTTGTATGTCGTTGTATGAAAGAAAATTTCATGAGCTTGGAAAAATTATTTGTTCATTTTCTATTTTTTAGGCGAGAAAAAGAAGACATATAAAAGGCATTTTTAAAATATATCAAAGTCTGAATTGCCTAAAAAATCCCATAAAAAGAGGATACAAACTGCGATAGGGCAAGTTATGCTGGGTGCCAATGTGTGATTTAAGGGCAGTCAATGGAACAGAGCGGACAGAAAAACATACCATCACTATTTTTGTGCCACAACACATGGTAGTGAGTCACGGCATGCTGTAACACAGGTAATGTTTGAGGACCATTCAAAATAAATGGCACCGCAAAAATATATGACATGCATCACAACTTTTTTCAATCTCACTATGTAACTGTAACAATAGTGTGAACTAAAACATGCCGCACGGGGAGCCTTAAACATGCCGCACATGGAGGTTAAATGGCATGGTCAGTGTTATAAACTTTTTATTTTTATTTTTTTTTTGCCAGTCAATAACTAAGGCCTGATCCCCATTTCTAATAATTTCCCCTTGCTGCAGATATGTGCTTACTTCCCTACAGAAATCAGTGCCTTGTGGTGGTCACAGGAAGGGACAAGATGTCTAACATAGGAGCTGTGTGTGACAACCTGGCTTCGCCTTGTCTATGCTATACAAGAAACAAGTTGGTAGCACTCAATTGGAGAATACCTGGGTCTTCGGAACACAATGAGGCAGTTTGTCAAAGATTATACGCCACATGAACTTTAATGGCATCCCAGTCTTAGTCCGTAGGGTTCAATATTGAGTTGGCCCACCCTTTGCAGCAGTGTTAATTTCGTCAACTAAAACTGACTAAAACGTTTTCGTCGACTAACACAATTCAGATGACTAAAATACGACTAAAACTAAAATGGCATTTTAGTCTTAAGACTAAAATATGACTAAAACTAAAATGGCATTTTAGTCAAAAGACTATAACTAAAACGAAATCGAAATTTGCTGCCAAAAATTAACACTGGTGCATGCTCAAAGCATAAATAATAACATATTATATTTTTCACTCCAGGACCAGCAGTAGTATATAATGAGTTTGGAAATTGTAGAGAAATGCTTAAATAATGCATTACAAATTACAATTTAACTACACCCATTCAATTATAGATGACTAAAATGAGTTTTAGTCGACTAAAATATAGGGCGTTTTAGTCGACTAAAATATACTGGAGTTTTAGTAGACTAAATACGACTAAAACTAAAACACTTGCAGAAGACTAAAATGGGACAAAAACTAAAATGCCATTTTAGCCCTAAGACTAAGACTAAAACTAAATTGAAATTTGCTGCCAAAATTAACACTGCTTTGCAGCTATAACAACTTCAACTCTTCTGGGAAGGCTGTACACAAGGTTTAGGAGTGTGTCTATGGGAATGTTTGACCCAGAAGGGCTTTTGTGAGGTCAGGCACTGATGTTGGAGAGAAGGCCTGGCTCGCAGTCTCCACTCTAATTCATCCCAAAGGTGTTCTATTGGGTTGAGGTCAGGACTCTGCCAGGCCAGTCAACTTCCTCCACCTCAAACTCACTCATATATGTCTTTATGGATCTTGCTTTGTGCACTGGTCTAAACCATTTTGTGGAGGGGGGATTATGGTGTGGGGTTGTTTTTCAGGGGTTGGGTTTGGCCCCTTAGTTCCAGTGAAGGTAATTCTTAAGGCCTCAGCATGCCAAGACATTTTGGACAATTTCTTGCTCCCAGCTTTGTGGGAGGAGTTTGGGGATGGTCCCTTCTTGTTCCAACATGACTGCACACCAGTGCACAAAGCAAGGTCCATAAAGACATGGATGAGTGAGTTTGGGGTGGAGGAACTTGTCTGGCCCAAATGCGCTTATGGAAGAACGTTATTTCACATTACATTATTTTTATTACATTTCTTTTAATTTGATTAAAGCAAAGAGTATTACCATCTTGTTGATGACCTAATGTTCAGGGGCTGTAAATATTTAAAATAAAGTTCTTCAGAATTGTGATTGTTATTTTAAGCAAAAAAAAATTGTGATTCTCATTTTTTCCAGAATTGTGCAGCTCTAAAATCAAGTCTAAACAAAGGGGAAAAATAAATGATCATACACGTCTTTACGCATCTATACGCAAGTCCCTGTTCATGGGAACTTTCCTCCTTGAAAACACCCTGTACACGGGAACTTTCCTCCTTGAAAACACCCTGTACACGGGAACTTTCCTCCTTGAAAACACCCTGTACACGGGAACTTTCCTCCTTGAAAACACCCTGTACACGGGAACTTTCCTCCATGAAAACACCCTGTACACGGGAACTTTCCTCCATGAAAACACCCTGTACACGGGAACTTTTCTCCATGAAAACACCCTGTACACGGGAACTTTCCTCCTTGAAAACACCCTGTACACGGGAACTTTCCTCCATGAAAACACCCTGTACACGGGAACTTTCCTCCATGAAAACACCCTGTACACGGAAACTTTCCTCCATGAAAACACCCTGTACACGGGAACTTTTCTCCATGAAAACACCCTGTACACGGGAACTTTCCTCCTTGAAAACACCCTGTACACGGGAACTTTCCTCCATGAAAACACCCTGTACACGGGAACTTTCCTCCATGAAAACACCCTGTACACGGGAACTTTCCTCCATGAAAACACCCTGTACACGGGAACTTTCCTCCTTGAAAACACCCTGTACACGGGAACTTTTCTCCATGAAAACACCCTGTACACGGGAACTTTCCTCCATGAAAACACCCTGTACACGGGAACTTTCCTCCATGAAAACACCCTGTACACGGGAACTTTCCTCCTAGAAAACACCCTGTACACGGGAACTTTCCTCCTAGAAAACACCCTGTACACGGGAACTTTCCTCCTTGAAAACACCCTGTACACGGGAACTTTCCTCCTTGAAAACACCCTGTACACGGGAACTTTCCTCCTTGAAAACACCCTGTACACGGGAACTTTCCTCCTTGAAAACACCCTGTACACGGGAACTTTCCTCCATGAAAACACCCTGTACACGGGAACTTTCCTCCATGAAAACACCCTGTACACGGGAACTTTCCTCCATGAAAACACCCTGTACACGGGAACTTTCCTCCATGAAAACACCCTGTACACGGGAACTTTCCTCCATGAAAACACCCTGTACACGGGAACTTTCCTCCTTGAAAACACCCTGTACACGGGAACTTTCCTCCTTGAAAACACCCTGTACACGGGAACTTTTCTCCATGAAAACACCCTGTACACGGGAACTTTTCTCCATGAAAACACCCTGTACACGGGAACTTTCCTCCATGAAAACACCCTGTACACGGGAACTTTCCTCCTTGAAAACACCCTGTACACGGGAACTTTTCTCCATGAAAACACCCTGTACACGGGAACTTTCCTCCATGAAAACACCCTGTACACGGGAACTTTCCTCCATGAAAACACCCTGTACACGGGAACTTTCCTCCATGAAAACACCCTGTACACGGGAACTTTCCTCCTAGAAAACACCCTGTACACGGGAACTTTCCTCCTTGAAAACACCCTGTACACGGGAACTTTCCTCCTTGAAAACACCCTGTACACGGGAACTTTCCTCCATGAAAACACCCTGTACACGGGAACTTTCCTCCTTGAAAACACCCTGTACACGGGAACTTTCCTCCATGAAAACACCCTGTACACGGGAACTTTCCTCCATGAAAACACCCTGTACACGGGAACTTTCCTCCTTGAAAACACCCTGTACACGGGAACTTTCCTCCATGAAAACACCCTGTACACGGGAACTTTCCTCCTTGAAAACACCCTGTACACGGGAACTTTCCTCCTTGAAAACACCCTGTACACGGGAACTTTCCTCCATGAAAACACCCTGTACACGGGAACTTTCCTCCTTGAAAACACCCTGTACACGGGAACTTTCCTCCTTGAAAACACCCTGTACACGGGAACTTTCCTCCATGAAAACACCCTGTACACGGGAACTTTCCTCCATGAAAACACCCTGTACACGGGAACTTTCCTCCATGAAAACACCCTGTACACGGGAACTTTCCTCCATGAAAACACCCTGTACACGGGAACTTTCCTCCATGAAAACACCCTGTACACGGGAACTTTCCTCCATGAAAACACCCTGTACACGGGAACTTTCCTCCTTGAAAACACCCTGTACACGGGAACTTTCCTCCATGAAAACACCCTGTACACGGGAACTTTCCTCCATGAAAACACCCTGTACACGGGAACTTTCCTCCATGAAAACACCCTGTACACGGGAACTTTCCCCCTTGAAAACACCCTGTACACGGGAACTTTCCTCCATGAAAACACCCTGTACACGGGAACTTTCCTCCATGAAAACGCCCTGTACACGGGAACTTTCCTCCATGAAAACACCCTGTACACGGGAACTTTCCTCCATGAAAACACCCTGTACACGGGAACTTTCCTCCATGAAAACACCCTGTACACGGGAACTTTCCTCCATGAAAACACCCTGTACACGGGAACTTTCCTCCTTGAAAACACCCTGTACACGGGAACTTTCCTCCATGAAAACACCCTGTACACGGGAACTTTCCTCCATGAAAACACCCTGTACACGGGAACTTTCCTCCATGAAAACACCCTGTACACGGGAACTTTCCTCCATGAAAACACCCTGTACACGGGAACTTTCCTCCATGAAAACACCCTGTACACGGGAACTTTCCTCCATGAAAACACCCTGTACACGGGAACTTTCCTCCATGAAAACACCCTGTACACGGGAACTTTCCTCCTTGAAAACACCCTGTACACGGGAACTTTCCTCCTTGAAAACACCCTGTACACGGGAACTTTTCTCCATGAAAACACCCTGTACACGGGAACTTTTCTCCATGAAAACACCCTGTACACGGGAACTTTTCTCCATGAAAACACCCTGTACACGGGAACTTTTCTCCATGAAAACACCCTGTACACGGGAACTTTCCTCCATGAAAACACCCTGTACACGGGAACTTTCCTCCATGAAAACACCCTGTACACGGGAACTTTCCTCCATGAAAACACCCTGTACACGGGAACTTTCCTCCATGAAAACACCCTGTACACGGGAACTTTCCTCCATGAAAACACCCTGTACACGGGAACTTTCCTCCATGAAAACACCCTGTACACGGGAACTTTCCTCCATGAAAACACCCTGTACACGGGAACTTTCCTCCATGAAAACACCCTGTACACGGGAACTTTCCTCCATGAAAACACCCTGTACACGGGAACTTTCCTCCTTGAAAACACCCTGTACACGGGAACTTTCCTCCATGAAAACACCCTGTACACGGGAACTTTCCTCCATGAAAACACCCTGTACACGGGAACTTTCCTCCATGAAAACACCCTGTACACAGGAACTTTCCTCCATGAAAACACCCTGTACACAGGAACTTTCCTCCATGAAAACACCCTGTACACAGGAACTTTCCTCCATGAAAACACCCTGTACACAGGAACTTTCCTCCATGAAAACACCCTGTACACAGGAACTTTCCTCCATGAAAACACCCTGTACACGGGAACTTTCCTCCATGAAAACACCCTGTACACGGGAACTTTCCTCCTTGAAAACACCCTGTACACGGGAACTTTCCTCCATGAAAACACCCTGTACACGGGAACTTTCCTCCATGAAAACACCCTGTACACGGGAACTTTCCTCCATGAAAACACCCTGTACACAGGAACTTTCCTCCATGAAAACACCCTGTACACAGGAACTTTCCTCCATGAAAACACCCTGTACACAGGAACTTTCCTCCATGAAAACACCCTGTACACAGGAACTTTCCTCCATGAAAACACCCTGTACACGGGAACTTTCCTCCATGAAAACACCCTGTACACGGGAACTTTCCTCCATGAAAACACCCTGTACACGGGAACTTTCCTCCATGAAAACACCCTGTACACGGGAACTTTCCTCCATGAAAACACCCTGTACACTGGAACTTTCCTCCATGAAAACACCCTGTACACGGGAACTTTCCTCCTTGAAAACACCCTGTACACGGGAACTTTCCTCCTTGAAAACACCCTGTACACGGGAACTTTCCTCCTTGAAAACACCCTGTACACAGGAACTTTCCTCCTTGAAAACACCCTGTACACGGGAACTTTCCTCCTTGAAAACACCCTGTACACGGGAACTTTCCTCCATGAAAACACCCTGTACACGGGAACTTTCCTCCATGAAAACACCCTGTACACGGGAACTTTCCTCCATGAAAACACCCTGTACACGGGAACTTTCCTCCATGAAAACACCCTGTACACGGGAACTTTCCTCCTTGAAAACACCCTGTACACGGGAACTTTCCTCCATGAAAACACCCTGTACACGGGAACTTTCCTCCATGAAAACACCCTGTACACGGGAACTTTCCTCCATGAAAACACCCTGTACACGGGAACTTTCCTCCATGAAAACACCCTGTACACAGGAACTTTCCTCCATGAAAACACCCTGTACACAGGAACTTTCCTCCATGAAAACACCCTGTACACAGGAACTTTCCTCCATGAAAACACCCTGTACACAGGAACTTTCCTCCATGAAAACACCCTGTACACAGGAACTTTCCTCCATGAAAACACCCTGTACACGGGAACTTTCCTCCATGAAAACAACCTGTACACGGGAACTTTCCTCCTTGAAAACACCCTGTACACGGGAACTTTCCTCCATGAAAACACCCTGTACACGGGAACTTTCCTCCATGAAAACACCCTGTACACGGGAACTTTCCTCCATGAAAACACCCTGTACACGGGAACTTTCCTCCATGAAAACACCCTGTACACAGGAACTTTCCTCCATGAAAACACCCTGTACACAGGAACTTTCCTCCATGAAAACACCCTGTACACAGGAACTTTCCTCCATGAAAACACCCTGTACACAGGAACTTTCCTCCATGAAAACACCCTGTACACGGGAACTTTCCTCCATGAAAACACCCTGTACACGGGAACTTTCCTCCATGAAAACAACCTGTACACGGGAACTTTCCTCCTTGAAAACACCCTGTACACGGGAACTTTCCTCCATGAAAACACCCTGTACACGGGAACTTTCCTCCATGAAAACACCCTGTACACGGGAACTTTCCTCCATGAAAACACCCTGTACACGGGAACTTTCCTCCATGAAAACACCCTGTACACTGGAACTTTCCTCCATGAAAACACCCTGTACACGGGAACTTTCCTCCATGAAAACACCCTGTACACGGGAATTTTCCTCCTTGAAAACACCCTGTACACGGGAACTTTCCTCCATGAAAACACCCTGTACACGGGAACTTTCCTCCATGAAAACACCCTGTACACGGGAACTTTCCTCCATGAAAACACCCTGTACACGGGAACTTTCCTCCATGAAAACACCCTGTACACGGGAACTTTCCTCCATGAAAACACCCTGTACACGGGAACTTTCCTCCTTGAAAACACCCTGTACACGGGAACTTTCCTCCTTGAAAAAACCCTGTACACGGGAACTTTCCTCCATGAAAACACCCTGTACACGGGAACTTTCCTCCATGAAAACAACCTGTACACGGGAACTTTCCTCCTTGAAAACACCCTGTACACGGGAACTTTCCTCCTTGAAAACACCCTGTACACGGGAACTTTCCTCCATGAAAACACCCTGTACACGGGAACTTTCCTCCTTGAAAACACCCTGTACACGGGAACTTTCCTCCATGAAAACACCCTGTACACGGGAACTTTCCTCCATGAAAACACCCTGTACACGGGAACTTTCCTCCTTGAAAACACCCTGTACACGGGAACTTTCCTCCATGAAAACACCCTGTACACGGGAACTTTCCTCCATGAAAACACCCTGTACACGGGAACTTTCCTCCATGAAAACACCCTGTACACGGGAACTTTCCTCCTAGAAAACACCCTGTACACGGGAACTTTCCTCCTTGAAAACACCCTGTACACGGGAACTTTCCTCCTTGAAAACACCCTGTACACGGGAACTTTCCTCCATGAAAACACCCTGTACACGGGAACTTTCCTCCATGAAAACACCCTGTACACGGGAACTTTCCTCCTTGAAAACACCCTGTACACGGGAACTTTCCTCCTTGAAAACACCCTGTACACGGGAACTTTTCTCCATGAAAACACCCTGTACACGGGAACTTTTCTCCATGAAAACACCCTGTACACGGGAACTTTTCTCCATGAAAACACCCTGTACACGGGAACTTTCCTCCATGAAAACACCCTGTACACGGGAACTTTCCTCCATGAAAACACCCTGTACACGGGAACTTTCCTCCATGAAAACACCCTGTACACGGGAACTTTCCTCCATGAAAACACCCTGTACACGGGAACTTTCCTCCATGAAAACACCCTGTACACGGGAACTTTCCTCCATGAAAACACCCTGTACACGGGAACTTTCCTCCATGAAAACACCCTGTACACGGGAACTTTCCTCCATGAAAACACCCTGTACACGGGAACTTTCCTCCATGAAAACACCCTGTACACGGGAACTTTCCTCCATGAAAACACCCTGTACACGGGAACTTTCCTCCTTGAAAACACCCTGTACACGGGAACTTTCCTCCATGAAAACACCCTGTACACGGGAACTTTCCTCCATGAAAACACCCTGTACACGGGAACTTTCCTCCATGAAAACACCCTGTACACGGGAACTTTCCTCCATGAAAACACCCTGTACACAGGAACTTTCCTCCATGAAAACACCCTGTACACAGGAACTTTCCTCCATGAAAACACCCTGTACACAGGAACTTTCCTCCATGAAAACACCCTGTACACAGGAACTTTCCTCCATGAAAACACCCTGTACACAGGAACTTTCCTCCATGAAAACACCCTGTACACGGGAACTTTCCTCCATGAAAACACCCTGTACACGGGAACTTTCCTCCTTGAAAACACCCTGTACACGGGAACTTTCCTCCATGAAAACACCCTGTACACGGGAACTTTCCTCCATGAAAACACCCTGTACACGGGAACTTTCCTCCATGAAAACACCCTGTACACAGGAACTTTCCTCCATGAAAACACCCTGTACACAGGAACTTTCCTCCATGAAAACACCCTGTACACAGGAACTTTCCTCCATGAAAACACCCTGTACACAGGAACTTTCCTCCATGAAAACACCCTGTACACAGGAACTTTCCTCCATGAAAACACCCTGTACACAGGAACTTTCCTCCATGAAAACACCCTGTACACAGGAACTTTCCTCCATGAAAACACCCTGTACACGGGAACTTTCCTCCATGAAAACACCCTGTACACGGGAACTTTCCTCCATGAAAACACCCTGTACACGGGAACTTTCCTCCATGAAAACACCCTGTACACGGGAACTTTCCTCCTTGAAAACACCCTGTACACAGGAACTTTCCTCCATGAAAACACCCTGTACACGGGAACTTTCCTCCATGAAAACACCCTGTACACTGGAACTTTCCTCCATGAAAACACCCTGTACACGGGAACTTTCCTCCTTGAAAACACCCTGTACACGGGAACTTTCCTCCTTGAAAACACCCTGTACACAGGAACTTTCCTCCTTGAAAACACCCTGTACACGGGAACTTTCCTCCTTGAAAACACCCTGTACACGGGAACTTTCCTCCATGAAAACACCCTGTACACGGGAACTTTCCTCCATGAAAACACCCTGTACACGGGAACTTTCCTCCATGAAAACACCCTGTACACGGGAACTTTCCTCCATGAAAACACCCTGTACACGGGAACTTTCCTCCTTGAAAACACCCTGTACACGGGAACTTTCCTCCATGAAAACACCCTGTACACGGGAACTTTCCTCCATGAAAACACCCTGTACACGGGAACTTTCCTCCATGAAAACACCCTGTACACAGGAACTTTCCTCCTTGAAAACACCCTGTACACGGGAACTTTCCTCCATGAAAACACCCTGTACACAGGAACTTTCCTCCTTGAAAACACCCTGTACACAGGAACTTTCCTCCTTGAAAACACCCTGTACACGGGAACTTTCCTCCATGAAAACACCCTGTACACGGGAACTTTCCTCCATGAAAACACCCTGTACACAGGAACTTTCCTCCTTGAAAACACCCTGTACACGGGAACTTTCCTCCATGAAAACACCCTGTACACAGGAACTTTCCTCCTTGAAAACACCCTGTACACGGGAACTTTCCTCCATGAAAACACCCTGTACACAGGAACTTTCCTCCTTGAAAACACCCTGTACACGGGAACTTTCCTCCATGAAAACACCCTGTACACAGGAACTTTCCTCCTTGAAAACACCCTGTACACGGGAACTTTCCTCCATGAAAACACCCTGTACATGGGAACTTTCCTCCATGAAAACACCCTGTACACGGGAACTTTCCTCCATGAAAACACCCTGTACACAGGAACTTTCCTCCTTGAAAACACATGTATATTATCAACAGTAAAATGTTTACAGCCATGTGAATGAAGCTTTAGAGTGAATCAGAAAATACTACATTATGACCACTAGATGGAGCTGATGATCACAGTAAATGAAGGGTCATGAATCAGCTACAGCAGGGAGTGAAGTGGTACACAGAAATGTTGCAGAGACAGAATTTCCGACAGATTTACGTAATTGCAGCTCTTAAAAAAGCCAGCAAATACCTGCGGTGATCACTGCTGGATGTGTATAATGTGGGTTCAGCAGCGATAACCACAGGAAATTGTTGGCTGTGTAACAAAAGTAGCGTATAGCTGCGGCTACCTGTGACCAGGGCCGGTGATAAGGCAGTACCAGCCAGCCCTCATGTACTGGGCCCAGGCCCCATCAGTTCAAAAGGGGGGCCCGGGTAGCTGCTGAACAGGAGTAATGGCTGTACTACCTTATTGCCAACTTTTGTGGCTCCCCCTTTCTGCTCAGCCAGCTTCTCCTTTTTCTTCCTTCAGCTGCACTGCAGGGGGAATAGTATCTGTATGCCCATCTGCTGTCAGTGGACCTGTGTTGTGTGCCCCCCCTCCCCTGCAACATGGCCAGATTCTCTCCCTCTCCTGAGGGTTTCTGCTCGTAGACTGTGTAATAGAAGACACTCTCGACTAGAACGGTGTGCCACTATCTTTCCTGTAAAAGCGATTGCCAAAGATGAAATGTGCAAGCTCATGAATATGGTGGGCAAGCATGGACTGACCTGAAGTGACACCCAAATAAGTAAATACTTTTACCTTTACACTGAAAGTTAAGTACTAAACTGCATAAAGAGAGAAGGGCCTACATGCTTAAGCTGGTCATACACTGTTCCAATTTCTTCCAGGATGATTGGATGGATATGATGATGGATGGTTATGATGACTGATGGATGGATGGTTGGATGGATGGATATGATGGTGGATGGTTGGATGGATGGATATGATGATGGATGATTGGATGGATGAATACAATGATGGATGATTGGATGGATGGATATGATGGTGGATGGTTGGATATGATGGTGGATGGATGGATGGATACGATGGTGGATGGTTGGATATGATGGTGGATGGTTGGATGGATGGATAGGATGGTGGATGGATGGATGGATACGATGTTGGATGGTTGGATATGATGGTGGATGATTGGATATGATGGTGGATGGTTGGATAGGATGATGGATGGATGGATATGATGGTGAATGGTTGGATGGATGGATATGATGGTGAATGGATGGATATGATGGTGAATGGATGGATATGATGGTGAATGGTTGGATGGATGGATATGATGGTGAATGGATGGATATGATGGTGAATGGATGGATATGATGTTGGATGGATGGATATGATGGTGAATGGTTGGATATGATGGTGAATGGTTGGATATGATGGTGAATGGATGGATATGATGGTGAAAGGTTGGATGGACGGATGGATATGATGGTTGGATATGATGTTGGATGGTTGGATATGATGGTGAATGGTTGGATATGATGGTGAATGGTTGGATATGATGGTGAATGGATGGATATGATGGTGAATGGATGGATATGATGGTGAATGGATGGATATGATGGTGAATGGATGGATATGATGGTGAATGGATGGATATGATGGTGAAAGGTTGGATGGACGGATGGATATGATGGTTGGATATGATGTTGGATGGATGGATATGATGGTGAATGGTTGGATGGATGGATATGATGGTGAATGGATGGATATGATGGTGAATGGTTGGATATGATGGTGAATGGATGGATATGATGGTGAATGGATGGATGGATGGATATGATGGTTGGATGGATGGATATGATGGTGAATGGTTGGATGGATGGATGGATATGATGGTGAATGGTTGGATGGATGGATATGATGGTGAATGGTTGAATATGATGGTGAATGGATGGATATGATGGTGAATGGATATGATGGATGGATGGATGGATGGATATGATGATGTAAGGGAAAAAGGCAGTGAAGCCTTCATATATATGCTTTATTTGTAATCAACAAATGTGATGCTGGCTACTGATCTATATAGTTATGCTATTACTGGCACAAATATTTTTTATGTTTTAGATTGTTTAACTAAAAACAACAGTGGCCTGGGTGTATCTTAGGCTATGGTTACAGGAACATGTACATAAACATGGATCTGTAAGAGCCATCAAATCTACCAACTGTATATGCTAGTCTAATCATTGGAACACTGCTCAGTGGGAACCAACCATCATTTCCACCTACAGATCTGATCACAGGGCGTACAGTACATCTACTACAACATCCTGCAGTCATACAAGCTTAACGGTCTCGTCTAACAGACAAGGTTTTGACCAGACAGAAGTAATTTTGCTTTAAATTCACTTCCAGGATGAAAGTTTCCATTTAGAACGTGACGATTTAGTGACATAAGATAAAAGTAGGAGTAAAAAAAATATATATTTGGCCCATCTTTAAAGCCCCCACCCCCTCCTGCAAAAAAAGCATTTCAATAAGTAAGCAAAAATGAAACCCAGAGAAAATTCAGTTTACAGATCAACAATTAAAACTTAAACCATGGCCATCCCTCGTGATGTCACCAAGCACTCCAGAACTAGGGAGTTGTTGGTTTGACTTCCGGGACGGACTAACATTTTTTTTTTACTGATGAACGCTTGTCTTAATTTATCCCTTTGTGAATACCTGGTGATTTATTTTAATAAAATTTGTAACATGCGGTTTCCTGGCCTTATTCTGATGATTCTATTATGTTTGTCTATGACAGTGTTTCTCAGCTCCGGTCCTCAGGGCACACTAACAGGCCAGGTTTGCAAGATAACTGAAATACATCACAGGTGATATAATTTGCTGTTCAGTGATTGCAGTACTAGTCTGCATCTCCCCAAGGTAATACTTAAAATCTGGCCTGTTAGTGTGCCCTGAGGACCGGAGTTAAGAAACACTGGTCGATGGATTCCAAATAAGTGAGGTTGCAGCGGAATCCAGTGGAGCCTTCTAATGTTAGGCAGGAAACCAATTGAAGGCTGAGCTCGAATTTAAAAGCAGGCATTTGAGAGGCGTTAGAAACCCCCCTGCCAAGATACAATAGACAGCACATTGTGCTGTTCACACTATAAAAACATGAAGCGTTAGCGTCGCTTCAAAATTAAAGCATCATGTCGAGTCGGAAAGCGCTTGAAGCCTTTCAATGTCTCCAATTCAAAGTCTATGGTAGTGCTTCGCAAATGCCCTGGCAGACATTTGCAGCATGGTTTCGGAGCGGCTAAAATTGATGTCACTTTCCATCGTGGAGCAGTATTAATGTGCATTAATGATCAAAGACGCCGAAACCGTGCATAGGACGTTCATGGAGCATTTTTAACGGTTGTAAAGTGCCCCATACTAAAGCTCATTGATGCCTGTCTGACTCCCATGCTAATGCCATACAAACGCTATAGGAGCGTTTGTTAAGTGTTAGAGATTTAGTCAAATGTGAACAAGCCCGAACACACACACACGCACACGCACGCATTTGACTCTTTCCTATAATAAGAAGGATGTCCAACCTTTAGACCTTCCAGGGCCACATTGGAAGAAGTGGAATTGTCTTAGGCCGCATTTGCTCGGGCACGGCAGCCCATTCTTTTGAATGGGCTGCTGTACTTGCGTTTCATGCAGGTAAAAGGTTCCTGCGCCATCTTTGAACCGCTAGGGCCAAGAAATCACATGGTGCTTTTTCACCATGCAATTTCCCATCAGTTCCCACACCTGAAAACGCACTGCATATGTGTATGTAGTTCACCTGAGTATTCAGCTTAAACTAATAATCATTAGTTGTAAGCTCTAACGAGTAGGACCCTCTGATTCCTCCTGTATTAAAGTGGATTGTATTTGTACTGTCTACCCTCAATTTGTAAAGTGCTGGGTAAACTGTCGGCGCTATAGAAATCCAATATAATAATAATAATAATATAGTCCTTAGTGGTCAGAGTGCCACAAATTTACTTACAGAATGTGGGCTAGCATCATCATCTTCCTTGTTGGATCCATCTTCTTCCAGTCTGGATATATCATCCTGTCCATATGAAAGGGGAACCAGACCTCCCTTCTCATCTAAAAAGGCAAGCAACATTTTTATTGGCAAAAGCTGAAAAAGTACATACTTTGACATTTAATTATCTCTCCCCATCATACAAAATTGTAATTATTTCTTCACCAAATACAATTCCTTGCAAAGAAATGTACAATGTTACCTGGGACTAATTATCACATTCCAAAACAGCTAATACTCTGCCTTAGGGTGGAAAAATATATCCAGCTTCTAATCCATTGGGCAATATATATTTATATATACACACTGATCAGCCATAACTTCATGACCACTGACAGGTTAAAGCAGAGCTCCACCCAAAAGGGGAAGCTCCGCTTGTTTGCACCCTCCACTGCCACATTTGGCACTTTTTGGACGGGGAGGTGGGTACCTGGTTTTGACAGGTATCGCTCCCACTTTGAGGAAAGATAGCCGATTTACGACATTTCTGGCTCATTTTCCTACCCCCCCCCCCCCCCATTGCCTTCTGGGACACACACAGGTCCCAGAAAATGTCGGAGCCATTCAGAAAGGGCAGCATGCGCAGTAGGAAACCAGCTGTGCAGCCACAAGGCTTCACTTCCTGTTTCCATTACTACAGATGCCGACACCTGTACCCAAAGCCGAATGACGAGTCGGTTAAGGGTGCCAACTTCACGGGATCCCTGGACAGGTAAGGGTCTTTATAATAAAAGTCAGCTACTGTACTTGTAGCTGCTGACATTTAACATTTTTGTTTTCTTTTTACAGACTGGAACTTCTCTTTAGGTGAATAACAATGATTAAATTGTTACCATGGCATCTGAAAGTGGGTTGGATATATTAGGTATCAAGTAACCATGCTGTCCCTGAAGTTGATAGCAGAAAAAAAACTGGCATGAGGCAGTGCAGGCACAGACCAGTCAGGGTGCCTATGCTGACTAGTGTCCACAGCCAAAAGCTCAGAAAATGGGCACATGAATCAGAACTGGTCCACAGAGAAATGGAAGAAGGTGGCCTGGTCTTATAAATCTTGTTTTCTTTTACATCATGTGGATGGCCGGGTGTGAGTGCATCACATACCAGGTGAAAAGATGGCACCAGGATGCACTATGGGAAGAAGGAAAGCCGGCAGAGGCAGTGTGATGCTTGGTTCTGATAGGAAACCTTGGGACCTGCAATTCATGTGGATGTTACTTGACACAAACCACCTATCTAAACATTGTTGATGACAAAGTACACCCCTTCATGGAAATAGTAGTCCCTGATGGCAGTGGCCTCTTTCAGCAGGATAATGTGCCCTATCACACTGTAAAGATGTTTCAAGAATGGTTTGAGGAGCACAACAATGAGTTTGAGATGCAGACTTGGCCAATTCTTCAGATCTCAAACCAATCAAGCATATGTGGGATGTGCTGGAAAAACAAGTCCCATCTATGAAGGCCCCCACCTTGCAACTTACAGGACTTAAAGGATCATCTACTGAAGGCTTGGTGCCAGATATCACAGCAAATATTTAGAGGTCTAGAGAAGTCCATACTTTGACAGGTCAGGGCTGTTTTTGGGGCAAAAGGGGGACCTACTCAATGTTAGGAAGGTGGTCATGAAGTATGGCTGATCAGTATATATATATATATATTGCGAACACAGAGAGGTTATTTGGGACTTTATATGAGGCATCGCCTGACTAAGGCTTTGTGCCTCCATCCCTGATCATGAAGAAAAAAATGGGGAAGGAATATGGATTAAAAAAGGTACATAAGGTAATCGGCATGATGTGTAGCATGTGGTAAAACAAGACGAATCCGTAACATAGTACAAGAGGCCGATTGCCTAGCACTGAGCTCTGAGGAAACCAACTTGGTTGGTGAAACGCGTCAGCGACCAGCATTGTGCATTGAGCACCCATGCACCAGCGACAATTGAGTCCCCAGTACAGGATCCAACATTCATCGCTCCCCAGGCAGTTCCCCGTGAAGACGTCCGGCATATCGGCTTTACAGGAAGTGACGACCGGGAGGACACCTCTGACCCGGAAGTCAATCTCCACAGCCGCCGGTTCAGCCACATGGAAGGGTAGAACGCAGACGGGTTAGAGTGACCACTACTGGATATCTGGACCTGGGGGACCGTGCCGCCAAATACCGCAATTCATCCTCCCTCTCTACATGGCCAAAACACCGGCATACTAAGAAGCTTACGCTAAGGTAAACCTATGATTAGTTGATTCCGTTCATTTGGACGGTGAGATTCCATCTGCATCAACTATTCACTTTATATATACGGACTGTCCACCTGAAATCTATTTTGAGTTTCACCAAATGATGACTGCGGCTCTTACTTATTTCCAACATCAAGGATTGCCCTTACTTTTTTGATCCAATTCTGGATTCTTTTCAGACCGCCAGGTTTACATCTCCTAAATGTTTGGGGGTTACCTACCGCAATCAACGATCTAATCTTTGGTTAATCCTGTTGGCAGCTAACTGCAGGTTAATAGGTTGGAATTCCTTCATGCTATCAATATCTTCCTCATCAGATATCCTATTACATTTAGTCTACCATTTTTGTGAAATCCAGCCAGGTCTTGTTCATTATATTTGATAGAGGGGTATTTCATCACATCTGAGGTCCTCACACTGTACCCTACGTATTATCCAGCCTACCAGGTATGCTGGCTTGCGCAGGGTCCAAGTGTTCATGATTGTATGGTATGTTTAAATATGCATGGGTGCCTTAATTATTGATTTTAATTTTTGTTGTTTTTTTGTGTCACCATGGTTCACCAATCTGCTGTCTGTTTCTGTCTTGATTTCACATTTTAAGGCATACGTGCCTAATAAATTTATACTTTTATACCAAATATGTCTGTGGTGCCCTTAGTTGGCGGTTGGACAATTGAGTAACAGAGTATATCTGTATTCTCATGGTTTTCCAACCTCTTGTCTTTGGTTTTTCGATATTTATGCTTATGCCAACGGTCACCATTCAGATCAGGGTAATACAGTAAATGTCTGTCTTGTATTATTGATGTGGTGTCCACTATAAGGTAGTGAACTCCCCTGAGCCCTCTACAGAACACTATTTTTGTTTTTCGTAACGATTGCCTAGCATCCCTAACACTAGGGGAATAAAGAAAAGGGGGAGAAATTGGGACTTCATGTGAAGTGTGTGCAAATGGTTGGAATGTACAATGGTAAAATGACTGTATAATTGTATACAAGTGGGTCCACAACATGATGATTAGTAAATTATTTAGTAATTACTTATTAATTAGTAAATAGAGTCAACCTGTATGTAGTTACATTTCAGTATAAATACAGCTGTTCTGTGAAGCCCTCAGAGGTTTGTTGGAAAACCTTAGTGAACAAACAGCATCATGAAGGCCAAGGAACACACCAGACAGGTCAGGGATAAAGTTGTGGAGAAGTTTAAAGCAGGGTTTAGGTTATAAAAAAATATCCCAAGCTTTGAATATCCCACAGAACACTGTATAATCCATTATGCAAAAATTGAAAGAGTATGGCACAACTGCAAACCTACCAAGCCACCTAAAGTCCACCTAAACTGACAGGCCGGGTAAGGAGAGCATTAATGAGAGAAGCAGCCAAGAGGCCCATGGTAACTCTGGAGGAGCTGCAGAGATCCACAGCTCAGGTGGGAGAATCTGTCCACAGAACAACTATTAGTCGTGCACTCCACAAATCTGCCCTTTATGGAAGAGTTGCAAAAAGAAAGCCATAACAAGTCCCATTTGCAGTAGGGGACACAGCAAACATGTAGAGGAAGATGCTCTGGTCAGATGAGACCAAAATTTAACTTTCTGGCCTAAAAGCAAAATGCTATGTGTGGCAGAAAAACTAACACTGCACATCACCCTGAACACACCATCCCCACCGTGAAACATGGCGGCAGCATCATGGTGTGGGGATGCTTCAGGGAAGCTGGTCAGAGTTGGTGGGAAGATGGATGGAGCCAAATACAGGGAAATCTTAGAAAACCTGTTAGAGTCTGCAAAGGACTTGGGACGGGGGCAGAAGTTCACCTTCCAGCAGGACAACGACCCTAAACATACTGCCAAAGCTACAATGGACAGGTTTACATCAAAGCATATTCATGTGTTAGAATGGCCCAGTCCAAGTTCAGACCTAAATCCAATTGAGAATCTGTGGCAAGACTTGACAATTGCTGATCACAGACGTTCTCCATCCAATCCGACAGAACTAGAGCTATTTTGCAGAGAAGAATAGGCAAACAATTATACTCTCTAGATGTGCAAAGCTGGTAAAGACATCCCCAAAAAGACTTGCAGCTGTAATTGCAGTGAAAGGGGGCTCTACAAAGTATCGACTCATTTTGAAAACCATTTCTCATTTTCCTTTCATTTCACAATTATGTGCCACTCTGTGTTGGTATTTTCAAAAAAACTCAACAAAATACACCTTTATGGTTATAACATGACGAAATGTGGAAAATATCAAGGGGTATGAATACTTTTTTTAAGGCACTGTAGTTGCTTGAGCTCTGCCATGAAGCAAGAAAACATAAGACCCTTGAAGCAAAGTAAAAATAAACCTGAAATAGGGGAAGAGATAGCACTTAGAGCTTATATTTATAAGATTAAAACAGACTATAGGTTCACTTGAATAGCAAGTTCACCCTTGGGCTCAGATGTTGGCAATGCCCAATGGTAAAGCAACAATGAGTTCCGTGTTTTGCAGAACTGCCCACTATTTTCTGACATCAGCTTGGTAAAATTTTTCTGTAGACATTTTTTTTTAGTTGTGTATAGAGTAGGAAATAATCCTTCGGTTCTGTTAGAGAGATCTCTCCTCACTTTCTGTGTCGGTGAAAATGGTTTTACCAACCAGGAATTGAGGGTAAATCTCTAAAAGCAACAAAGACAGAAACATTTTTTTTCTTTTGTAGAATAGGGGAAGGCCGGAACCCTTCTTAGCATTCATTAAGAACAAGACTTTTTAGGAATGCCAATTACTAGTGTGCTTAAAGTACCCTGTCCTACCTAAAGATGAACCAGAACATTTACACAAGGAACTAGGATCCGTTCTAAGGACAGAAGGCTGACACTGATCACTTTGGTACCCAGGCCAAACTAATGATAACCTAAACCATCAACACTGAGAACCAGAGCCATTTCAAGGACCTAAGAAAGGAATGTGTTGGGCGCTTGTGCCGACAAGTGGGACCCACACTGGGATGTGGATAAGGTGGAGAGAAATAAACTCCGGATATTACAAAATTCCAATGTTGATTCCGAGGGCAGCACTGTAGGCAGGCAGAAGCCAAAATCATAGCCAAACATAATGTACTGAGGGGTGGTGTGGGTAGCGTACATCCAGCTGCAGGTTGGCACCGGTATCCAGGGATGGAGGTTGGAAGATCCGGGGGTGCCGGGAGGAGTCCGAACACACCTCCCCCAGGGACGTCAGTGGCGCTCAGCCGGGAGCCAGAAGCAGCATCACAGGACACTGCCGGTTCCTCCATGGAAGCCGGCAGGAGACAACTGAGGCTGTGGAGAGGGCAGGCCACAATGTCATTTCAGAGGATCCACCTCCTGCCCTCTCCAAAGCCTCAGTTGTCTCCTGCCGGCTTCCATGGAGGAACCAGCAGTGTCCCGTGAGACTGCATCCAACTCCCAGCTAAGCGCCGCTGACGTCCCTGGGGAGGTGTGTTCAGACTCCTCCCGGCACCCCCGGATCTTCCAACCTCCATCCCTGGATACCGGTGCCAACCTGCAGCTGGATGTACGCTACCCACACCACCCCTCAGTACATTATGTTTGGGGACCAGCTTCCTTGAGTACCTGCATGTCGACGCTGGCTTTCTTTCATGTAAGTGCCTCTGAATAAAATTTGTTTTTATACAATATATTTCTGACCTGGTGCCCTTGTTTTTCCTTTATCAACATGTCTGGAGGGATTCCTCACCTCACCTAGGAGCTGCCGGTCTTTGCACCCCACATCTATCACAACAGAGACCATCACATTCCCATCCATCCATCCTGGACATCACATTCCCATCCATCCATCCTGGACATCACATTCCCATCCATCCATCCTGGACATCACATTCCCATCCATCCATCCTGGACATCACATTCCCATCCATCCATCCTGGACATCACATTCCCATCCATCCATCCTGGACATCACATTCCCATCCATCCATCCTGGACATCACATTGAAGTCTCACATCTATGGACAGGTTTTTGGATTTTATTCATAGACTCTGTGTTATTGCATCCACCATGCATGGTTCTTTATTCATGTTGTTGCAGTGAGCGCTGACCCATAGATCTAGGTCGGTGTATTATTTTACTGACCTATACCATCAACACTAGAAACCAGGGCCATTTCTAAGGACAGAAGGCTGACACTGATCACTCTGGTACCCAATACAACCTAAAAATGAGCTAAACCATCAACACCTGGAACCAAGAACATTTCAAAGAAAACAAGACTGACATTGATCCTCTGGTACACAGGGAAATTATTAATGACCTATACCATCAACACTGAAAACCAGAGCCATTTTAGGACATAAGGCTGACACTGCTCACTGTTACCCAGGACAATTTTCTTACTGACCTACACCATCAACAACAGGAACAAGGGCCACTTCGAAGGACACAAGGTTGGCACTGATCACTCTTGTACTCAAAAATCCTAATAATCAGTTATACCATCAATGCTAGGAACCAGAGCGATATCCAAGATTCGTCCATGACGAATAGCAGCGTGGCTGGCTCCCCCCGACGCGTTTCCATTGAACTCCAGTCCCAGAAGCCGACTCTTCAGTGGAAACGCGTCGGGGGGAGCCAGCCGCGCTGCTATTCGTCATGGACCGCACTGCAGGCAGCCGTGATTATTTAATCTGAGCATTGCTGTTCATCTACGGATGTTTGTAAGTGTTTGCCTTTTATTTCAATAAAATACGTGGGTAACGCACTATTAGTTCCTTCCTTCTTTCCATGGTGGTTTTTCCCTCTGAAATTTCCATTCCCGGAAGTTTCCGGATCCATGTAGATAAGAAGCAGTCTGACTCATCCATTCCATTGGGCGCCATACCATCTCTGGCAGATCAGATATTGGATTCCCTGGTACCACAGCTTTGGCTCATTTCTCCCTGAATTGTGGTAAAGCCCCGTACACACGTACCGATTGTCGGCCGTAAATATTCGGCTGACGGCCGATCGGCCAATTGTAGGCTTGTTAGTATGATGCTTCTGACAGCCGACAGCGCATTTTCGGCCGAACAGAATCTGTCGTGCAGGCATTAAAATTTTTGTTGGCCAACACCAGAACGGCCGATTGTTCGCCAGTCAGTACAGAATTCGGCCGACAGACAGCCGATTAGCAAGACTGGGCATGCTCAGAAAAGAAAAAAGACAAGGAAAGTTAACCATCACATGACATCACTTCTGCAGTCGGCTATTGTTGGCCGACAAAATTCGTGCGCAGTCTTTTGCACTTTTCAACCGACAGGACAGCCCTGGACAAAAGACGGCCGATCGTTCGGCCGACGATCGGTACGTGTGTACGGGACTTTAGAGTCCATCTTCATCACCTGGGTGTCACCATTACTATTGCACTACTGTTTTAATATCACGTTAGTGGATTATTTGGTAAGAGGCCATTTGGGCACCTTCAACACATGTCAGTGTAATCCCAGCAGTTGGATTATTTCACCTGTCAGTTTGGGCAATTTTGGTTCACCTTTTACTTTCAGATGAAAGAGACTTTTTCACTATAAAAGAATCATTTTTGCACAGTGTGGATTATTGTTTTCATTCATTTGTCACATTGGATGCTATGTCATTTTTTGTTTATTGTTCATAGAAGCGCACTTTTATAACGTATTACATATAGGTTATAATCTTTCCCTACAGATGTTCTTTACCTTAGAGATGGACTACACTAGGAAGCAGGGACAGTTCTATGGACAGAAGCCTGATGCTCTGCTCTCCACTTTGGCCAACAGATGTCCTATACCAGTGAGGGTGAACATTGGCACCCCAGATGTTTTGGAACTACATTTCCCAGGATGCTCAACTACACTGCAGAGTGCGTGAGCATCAAGGGAAATGTAGTTCCAAAATAACTGGGGCCCCAACATTCGCCATCACTGTGACCTATACCATATAGATGGAAAACACTGGGATCCAGGGACAATTCTAGCAACACAATGCTGACGCTATAGTCCCCAGTCCAGCTTACCTACATATGTCCTAGGACCTATGCCAAAGAGATGGACAACACTAGGGACCAGGGACAATCCTAGGAACAGAATGCTGACCCTCTGGTCCCACGTCTGGCCTAAGGATGTCCTATACTATAGAGATGGACAACACCAGGGACAATCCTAGGAACACAATGCTGACGCTCTGGTCCCTAGTTCAGCCTACAGATGTCCTATACCATAAAAATGGACAAAACTAGGGACCAGGGACAATCCTAGGAACACAATACTGACCCTCTGGTCCCAAGTCTGGCCTATGGATGTCCTATACTATAGAGATGGACAACACTAGGGACCAGGGGAAATCCTAAGAACACAATGCTGACCCTCTGGTCCCAAGTCTGGCCTAAGGATGTCCTATACCATAGAGATGGACAATCCTAGGAACACAATGCTGACCCTCTGGTCCCAAGTCTGGCCTAAGGATGTCCTATACTATAGAGATGGACAACACCAGGGACAATCCTAGGAACACAATACTGACCCTCTGGTCCCCAGTCTGGCCTATGGATGTCCTATACCATAGAGATGGACAATCCTAGGAACAGAATGCTGACGCTCTGGTCCCACGTCTGGCCTAAGGATGTCCTACACCATAGAGATGGACAACACTAGGGACCAGGGGAAATCCTAAGAACACAATGCTGACGCTCTGGTCCCAAGTCTGGCATAAGGATGTCCTATACCATAGAGATGGACAATCCTAGGAACAGAATGCTGACCCTCTGGTCCCACGTCTGGCCTAAGGATGTCCTACACCATAGAGATTGACAACACTAGGAACAATCCTAGGAACACAATGCTGACACTCTGGTCCCAAGTCTGGCCTAAGGATGTCCTATACTATAGAGATGGACAACACTAGGGACTAGGGGAAATCCTAAGAACACAATGCTGACCCTCTGGTCCCAAGTCTGGCCTAAGGATGTCCTATACTATAGAGATGGACAACACCAGGGACCAGGGACAATCCTAGGAACACAATACTGACCCTCTGGTCCCCAGTCTGGCCTATGGATGTCCTATACCATAGAGATGAACAATCCTAGGAACAGAATGCTGACGCTCTGGTCCCACGTCTGGCCTAAGGATGTCCTATACCATAGAGATGGACAACACTAGGGACCAGGGGAAATCCTAAGAACACAATGCTGACGCTCTGGTCCCAAGTCTGGCCTAAGGATGTCCTATACCATAGAGATGGACAATCCTAGGAACACAATGCTGACCCTCTGGTCCCACATCTGGCCTAAGGATGTCCTATACTATAGAGATGGACAACACTAGGGACCAGGGGAAATCCTAAGAACACAATGCTGACCCTCTGGTCCCAAGTCTGGCCTAAGGATGTCCTATACCATAGAGATGGACAACACCAGGGACCAGGGGAAATCCTAAGAACACAATGCTGACGCTCTGGTCCCAAGTCTGGCATAAGGATGTCCTATACTATAGAGATGGACAATCCTAGGAACAGAATGCTGACCCTCTGGTCCCACGTCTGGCCTAAGGATGTCCTACACCATAGAGATTGACAACACTAGGAACAATCCTAGGAACACAATGCTGACACTCTGGTCCCAAGTCTGGCCTAAGGATGTCCTATACCATAGAGATGGACAATCCTAGGAACACAATGCTGACGCTCTGCTCCCCAGATGTCCTATACCATAGAGATGGACAACACCAGGGACAATCCTAGGAACACAATGCTGACACTCTGGTCCCTAGTCTGGCATAAGGACGTCCTATACCATAGAGATGGACAATCCTAGGAACACAATGCTGACGTTCTGGTCCCCAGTCCGGCCTAGAGACGTCCTATACCATAGAGATGGACTACACTAGGGACCAGGGATCTTTTCAGGCACCGAGCTCCCCCTCAGTCCCCCGATCGTATCTCACCCTCCGTCTCTCCATCACTCTCCAGCTCAGGCTCCGAGTCCCCCACATACACGGCCAGAGACGACAGGACATTCTTCTTACTCGCCGCCATCGCTCCCGTCGCACCTATGACGCATTTCCGGCGTGCGGAAGGAAGGTGTGTGTGTGTGAACGTATTCCCATAGCAACAGAGGCCGGGTCTGCCTTCATCATCAGTGTGCGCCGCGCCGGCGGAAGTTGGGAGGAAGTTTGCGTGGAGATGACACACGTCTGTACAGTTGGTGTTCTCCGGGGGGACAAGCTGGCTGTCCATAGCAGAGGTAGAAGGAGACACCTTACTCTTCATATGTCAGTGTGGCTGGTCACCTCTGCTCTGACAGTGCTGATATTATATTGGTGTTTATTACTTATATGGCCCCATACATAATACAATGGAGACGTAACTACAGGGAGAACTTTTTATTTCTCACTTTTGTATAGACTGAATAGGGATGAGAACTCCTGTCACATTGTTATTGCTGTCTGTGTCTCCCATTGGGGAGTTTTCAATTCACTTCCTGTCCCAGAGACAAAACAGGAAGTGAGAGGAAACCCCTTCAAAGTGAGATGTTTTTTACCCTTCAGCCTGGAGCTGGGATTCCAAAGACAATTTTAAAGGCACAACTTTTTTTTTGGATTGAGTAAGTTATAACCCCAGTCAGGTTTGTTTGGCCACCTGTGTCCTATTGCGGATATTTCCCCTTCCTGCTACATAACCGACACAGGAAATGATGGGAATTCCCCCCCAAAGTCAGGGAATTCCTTGTTGTCCCCAGAACTAGTGTCCCTAATGGAAGATCCCCCCTCTATTCCTCTTCTGTTGAAGACATAACATTTGGATTCTTGGTGATCACTGTAAACAGGTCAAACAAGCTGGGCTTTAATGAATGAAAAGGCCAACTCCAGCCAAGACTCTTTATACAGGTTTGGAAAAAGAGCAGATAAAGGGTTGGAGGTTTTATTGTCATCTTTGCTCCCATTGGGGACATCTCCCCTCACTTCCTGTCAGGACAAGATGGGAAATCTCTCCAATGGGGATGCATGCAAAAAGCAATGATCCGTTTTACTACATTGAGGAAAGATTCTGATTTCTTACAATGGGGTTGATGTACTACAGGCAAAGAGACAGCTAATATTGTACCTATTCACAGGAAGGGCAGCAAAATAGAAGCTGGCATTTACAGGCCAGTAAGTTGTAGTCACGTTAAAGGGCTACTAAACCCAGGAGCCTGCACTCACTATATCTGCTCTCCAACAGTACACAGAACATGGAAATGCAATAGTTTTAGTAAATATAAACCGCTGAATGCCTTTTCTCATCAGCAGTATAAAGCAGTCTTGTGACTTTTATCAGTGTCCTGCCAAGCACTGGTTAAAGCTTGAAGGGTGAGTTTTCTGACTGACCTATGAGACTGCAACCCCCTGACCCTCTGTTTGGACAGTGCTGATTGGCCCTGTGCTTATCACATGCACACTCCCAAGAAAAAAAAAAAAACCCTCTAGCAACACACACCAAACTGAGTATGTGCAGAGTGCCTCCATAAACTCTGTGTTATAAAAATTATCAGGGGTCAGGAGGAGGGAGAGGGGAGGGGGGGGGTTTAGAGTAGACAGGATCAAACAGCCTTGTTACACAAAGCAGAGGATTAACCCCTTAGGTTCCACAGTGTATAACAAGCATGCGTGACTGCATACACACACTGATTTTACTGTTTAGTAACGTTTTAATGGAATCATTCCTGAAAAGAAGAATCGTTGATCACCTAAAAGTATGCAACTTGCTGGACCCAAAGCAGTAGGACTATTGCTTTTTACTGAGATTTGATCATATCAGACTAATCTGACTGAATTTTTTTTCACTATATTACCAATGTTTTGGACCAGGGTGGTGCTGTGGACGTAGCATATCTTGATTTCAGCAAAGCATTTGATACAGTTCCACATAAGATCTAATACAAAAGTTGTACAAGCTAGGACTTAACCCTTAGGTGGTTCAATGGATATGCAGTTGGCTAAAGGACAGATACCAGAGTGTGGTTGTAAATGGGGTTCACTCAGAACAGGAAGCAGTCACTAGTGGTGTACCACAAGGCTTTGTACTGGGTCCTGTTCTATTTAATCCATATGTAAGTGATAGAACTAAAGGTTTGTTGGGCAAGGTATGACTTTTTGCTGATGACACAAAGGTGTGTAATAGGGTTATTGTCTCCTGAGGCGTCTGTAAAATGGAACATGGTTTGACATTGCTGGAATATTGGTCAAAGCAGTGGAAACTAAAGTTCAATGTTTCCAAATGTAAAAAAACGCACACGGGGAAAAAATCCCTTAAAAGTGTACAGTATTGGCCAGACTACAGAGGAAAAATATTTGGGGGTTCTTATTTCAGATAAATCAAAATGAGCAAACAGTGTGACAAGCCAATAGAATTCTAGGATGCATCACTAGAGGCTTCACCAGCAGGAGGAAGGAGGTCCTGATTCCTGTATGTAGATCTTTATCGGAAGGAGGTCCTGATTCCCCTATATAAATCTTTATATCACTAGAGGGATCACCAGTAGGAGGAAGGAGGTTCTGATTCCTCTATAGAGATCTTTATATCACTAGAGGGATCACCAGTAGGAGGAAGGAGGTTCTGATTCCTCTATAGAGATCTTTATATCACTAGAGGGATCACCAGTAGGAGGACGGAGGTTCTGATTCCTCTATAGAGATCTTTATACCATTAGATGGGTCACCAACAGGAGGAAGGAGGTTCTGATTCCTCTATAGAGATCTTTATACCATTAGATGGGTCACCAGCAGGAGGAAGGAGGTTCTGATTCCTCTATAGGGATATTTATACCATTAGAGGGGTCACCAACAGGAGGAAGGAGGTTCTGATTCCTCTATAGAGATCTTTATATCACTAGAGGGATCACCAGTAGGAGGAAGGAGGTTCTGATTCCTCTATAGAGATCTTTATATCACTAGAGGGATCACCAGTAGGAGGATGGAGGTTCTGATTCCTCTATAGAGATCTTTATACCATTAGATGGGTCACCAACAGGAGGAAGGAGGTTCTGATTCCTCTATAGGGATATTTATACCATTAGATGGGTCACCAGCAGGAGGAAGGAGGTTCTGATTCCTCTATAGAGATCTTTATACCATTAGATGGGTCACCAGCAGGAGGAAGGAGGTTCTGATTCCTCTATAGAGATCTTTATACCATTAGATGGGTCACCAGCAGGAGGAAGGAGGTTCTGATTCCTCTATAGGGATATTTATACCATTAGAGGGGTCACCAACAGGAGGAAGGAGGTTCTGATTCCTCTATAGAGATCTTTATACCATTAGATGGGTCACCAGCAGGCGGAAGTAGGTCCTGATTCCTCTATAGGGATATTTATACCATTAGAGGGGTCACCAACAGGAGGAAGGAGGTTCTGATTCCTCTATAGGGATATTTATACCATTAGAGGGGTCACCAGCAGGCGGAAGTAGGTTCTGATTCCTCTATAGGGATATTTATACCATTAGAGGGGTCACCAACAGGAGGAAGGAGGTTCTGATTCCTCTATAGGGATATTTATACCATTAGAGGGGTCACCAGCAGGCGGAAGTAGGTTCTGATTCCTCTATAGGGATATTTATACCATTAGAGGGGTCACCAACAGGAGGAAGGAGGTTCTGATTCCTCTATAGGGATATTTATACCATTAGAGGGGTCACCAGCAGGAGGAAGGAGGTTCTGATTCCTCTATAGGGATATTTATACCATTAGAGGGGTCACCAGCAGGAGGAAGGAGGTTCTGATTCCTCTATAGGGATATTTATACCATTAGAGGGGTCACCAGCAGGAGGAAGGAGGTTCTGATTCCTCTATAGGGATATTTATACCATTAGAGGGGTCACCAGCAGGCGGAAGTAGGTTCTGATTCCTCTATAGGGATATTTATACCATTAGAGGGGTCACCAACAGGAGGAAGGAGGTTCTGATTCCTCTATAGAGATCTTTATACCATTAGATGGGTCACCAGCAGGCGGAAGTAGGTTCTGATTCCTCTATAGGGATATTTATACCATTAGAGGGGTCACCAACAGGAGGAAGGAGGTTCTGATTCCTCTATAGAGATCTTTATACCATTAGATGGGTCACCAGCAGGCGGAAGGAGGTTCTGATTCCTCTATAGGGATATTTATACCATTAGAGGGGTCACCAGCAGGCGGAAGGAGGTTCTGATTCCTCTATAGGGATCTTTATACCATTAGATGGGTCACCAGCAGGCGGAAGTAGGTTCTGATTCCTCTATAGGGATATTTATACCATTAGAGGGGTCACCAACAGGAGGAAGGAGGTTCTGATTCCTCTATAGGGATATTTATACCATTAGAGGGGTCACCAACAGGAGGAAGGAGGTTCTGATTCCTCTATAGGGATATTTATACCATTAGAGGGGTCACCAGCAGGAGGAAGGAGGTTCTGATTCCTCTATAGGGATATTTATACCATTAGAGGGGTCACCAACAGGAGGAAGGAGGTTCTGATTCCTCTATAGGGATATTTATACCATTAGAGGGGTCACCAACAGGAGGAAGGAGGTTCTGATTCCTCTATATTGATCTTTATATCACTAGAGTGATAACCAGCAGAAAGAAGGAGGTTCTCTCTCAATCTCTCCTCCTTTCCTCCTGACTGATGTCAGCGGGTGATACTCGGGCCCCTCCCGCTGTACCAGTCAGATCGAGACAGGGGAGAGGCTGATGGATATCGGTCTCACCGTGGTTCAGCAGACTGTCCGGCGGCTTCTCCTGTGCTCGACTTCCGGGTGCAGTGGGGGTTGTCAAGGCGACGCGTTCTCGGAGCATGCGCTCCTTCTTCAGGCCATCAGCCACGTCCAAGGAGCTGGAGCCGCCGAGGCCATCCTGAAATCCTTCCTCCCAGGGGGACACATACATCTGGATCTGATCTTTTGAGCCAGAAGCACACTCTGTATAAAGTGTGAGTAAGGGTTCTTTCACACGGCCCGCCTCCGTAGGCGGATCCGTGTTGCTCAGCGGGGATCGATCCGCGATCCCCGCTGAGCCGGCGGATGACAGCTCCGTCTCCGCTTGCAGAGCGGAGAGGGAGGTGTCTCAGCCCCCGCTGCCCTCTATAGGGGATCGGAAGAGAGCGGACCTCCTGTCCTCTCTCATCAGATCCGATCCGCTCCGATTACTGAACTGATGGAAAAATAGGGTTTCCATCCGTCCAGATTTCACGGACAGGATCGGATGCGGATGGCAGCGGGTGTCAGCGGACATGTCTCCGCTGACACCCGCTGCCCCATAGAGCTGCATGGAGGATCCGATCAGATCCGCCTAAAAAACTGACAGGCGGATCTGATCGGATCGCCCGTGTGAAAGAGCCCTAACTATGTTTCTTCTGCCCTAATAAACATTTAATTCTGCACTCAGATGGCGCTTTTTGTTTTCCTCCAGTTACTGATACAATGGGGGAGGACTCAGAATCTGGTGCATCTGTTGATGGTAGCGAATCAGCTTCTAACTTCAGCTTTTCTGTTCAAGTAGACCTATAGGTAAAACATTTTTTTTTGGTCTATATAGAGTAAGGGAGGGTTATAACCCCTGTCAGATTTTGTTTTCTCCATCTGTGTGTCGTTGTGGAGATTTCCCTGCACTTCCTGTCCCATAGCTAAAACAGGAAGTGCAAGGAATTCCCTGCAAGTTAAAATGATACTGTACTAAAGTCTTGTGGTTTTTTTTTTTTCCTTTAAAAATAAATAAATAAAAAAAAAAAAAAAAAAAAAACATGTCATCCTTACCTGTTCTATGTAATGGTTTTGCACATAGCCTGGAACCTCCTCTTCTCGGGTCCCTCGCCGGTGCTCCTGGCCCCTCCCTCCAGTTGAGTGCCCCCACAGCAAGCAGCTTGCTATGGGGGCACCCGGGCCAAGCCACAGCTCCCTGTGTATATTCAGACATGGAGCCACGGTTTGAGCCTACCCCCTCTCTCTCCTGATTGGCTAACTGACTATGACAGCAGTGGCAGCCAATAGAGCGACATTTTTGCAATAATAACAATATTTTTCAATTTTTTTTATATGAAATTCCCCCAAAAAATGTAAAAATCTGAATTTTTTAACATTTTTGGCCAATTTGTTTTCTGCTACATATGTTTGGTAAAAAAAATCATAATAAGTGTATTCTGATTGGTTTGCGCAAAAGTTATCGCGTTTACTAACTAAGGGAAAGATTTTTGTAATTTTTGTTGTTTTTTTTTTTAACGAGTAATGGCGGCGATCTGCGATTTTTGCGGGACTGCGACATTGCGGCGGACAGATCGGACCCTTGACTGACATTACTACAGTAATCAGTGCTATACATATGCACTGTTACTGTAAAAATGACACTGGCAGGGAAGGGGTTAACTTTATTTGAGAGGGAGGGGTTAAGTGTGTCCCTAGGGGTGTGATTCTAACTGTGATTGGATGTGGCTTTACATGTAACAGCGGAGATCTACGGTCCTACATAGCAGGACCGTTAAATCTTTGCTGTTACACAGGGAAGAATGAAAGGCGGCTTTGTTTACATCAGCCGCCTGCCTTTCTCCCTTCACAGCGGACGATTGCGAGTGACCGGCGGACATCGGGTCCGCCGGTCACACGCGCGGAGGTGTCCGTGAACGAGCAGGGGCAGGAGTGCGCCTCCGATGGCGCCTGCTTGCCCAATATTGGCTCACAGGCTAGTGACGTACCGGTACGTCACTTTGCCTGGCCGGGGCTGAACGCCGCAGTATATGTACTTGCGGTGGTCGGCAAGCGGTTAATGCATAGAATGCATTAAGATAAAAAAAAAAAAAACACTTCTGACTTTACAACCACTTTAACATATTTTCTTGGGTACCTCCAGCTCACCAGAACTAGTGCCCCCCATTGGAAAATTTCCCCTTTGTTACTTTCTGGGGACAACCCAAAATTTTGGATTTTTTATTACTTTCACTTTTAATGATGGTAAACAGGACAACTAGAGAGGATGAATCGCCTTAACAGGGGGGACAGACAGCAATATAACCTGACAAGCATACTAATCCTCCTTCACCCTATCAAAAAAAAAAACTGCCTCCATTTAAATTTTAAAGCAGAGCTCCACCCAAAAGGGGAAGCTCCACTTGTTTGTTTTCTCACTCCTCTGCTGCCACGTTTGGCACCTTTTGGGTGGGACAGGGGAGGGGGGTTTTTGACAGGTACCCATCCCAACTTCCGGATGACCCTTCTCCATGGCAGAAGTTCAGCCCTCCTCCTCCTTCCCCCGCTGTCGGGTCATTCATAAAGCGCTTCGTGCATGCACAGTAGGGAACCAAGCTGTGAAGCCGCAAAGCTTTACTGCCAGTTTCTCTTACATGGAATGGTGGCAGCACCACCTGAGAACCGATTGAAAAATTGGCTGGAGTGCTGACATTGCGGGATTTCTGGACAGGTAAGTGTCCTAATATTGAAAGTCAGCAGCTACAGTATTTGTAGCTGCTGACTTTTAATTTTTTAGTGGGGAGGGCTAGAGCTCCTCTTTAAGCGTTGTCAATAAAACCCAGAAGCTGATTGGTTATTATACACAACTTCCCAGGGGAGTACTGGCAGCCTTAGACCTTGGGGGGGGGGGGGGGGGCGGGACAAGTTCAGTCAAGTGGCCCATTGAACCACTGAATTGAAGGGCCGGGGAACACATCCTCTTAGGGGTTTTAGTATGGACCTTGGGACCTGTAGTCCTTCACTAGTTGGGGGGAGCAGGGGTGTGTGAGCTCTGGGGAGTTCATGTTGAGACCTGTTGTCCTTCACTTTTGGAGGGGAAATATCCCTAAAAGTGAAGGACTACAAATCCCAGCATGAACCCCTGAGATCCAAGAATTTGACCCTTAGATGTCCCAGGTTAATGCTGTGACCTGTAGTCCCTCACTAACTAGGGATGGTGGGGTGTGACACATCCCAAGCTCTGAGGGGCTCATGCTGGGACCTATAGTCCTTTGCTTTTAGGGGGTCAGAAGGAGGGGAGCTGCCCTCTGAGGTATACTTGGAACTAAAAGGGTCTAGGGTGCTCTGAGGGAGAAAGGGGGGCTGAAAGAATTCTAACAGCTTGTTCAGATGTTCAGCTATCATTGCTTGTGTTTGAGAGGCAGTGAGGGGGCAATATCACCTCCTCACTGTCTGTTTTATTCCTAAAAATGCTGACCCTCTGTGCTACAACTCTGTGCATTGCATGTGGTTGCAAGGCAGTTGTGGTCCAGGCCCACGCTTATTCGAGTGGATGTTTGGGGGTGGTAAAATCATGGTTCAATCTCTTGCTTTTTACCTCTCCCCACCTGCTTCTGAGTGAGTCCTATGCCTTTTTTCACTTGTGATTGGGTGGGGGGGGGGGGGGTGTCAGGGTAAAAACAGGCTGTTAAGCTATGGTTTTACTGCCCCAACCTGTCACATTCAATGGGCATTATAGCCTGCTAAATGCAACTTGTTTCAGTGCAGCCCCTAACCAGTGTAATCTGACAGCTCAGGGTTTCCTCCATCCACCCCCTTTTGCCTGAGGCTGTCAGTGATAATGTGATCTGAGCTTGTGCATGCGCAGCTCACACCATATTTACAGTCCACTCTGTGTGCCGCTGTGATGTGACTCCCGTGTGCATGCATGGGAGTGATGTCACCATGGCCTGGCCATTTAAGTGGCTGAGCTTATGAAAACAGGAAGGAAGACTGAGCACAAATGGAAGCGCTAGGGAGCTCCGTTTGCAGTTAAGTCGGTCATAATGTGCTAGTATGCAGTGCACACTAGTACATTATTGACTTAAGCATGCAGGGGGAGCATTTTATAACATTTTTATGGGGACTTTGCTACCACTTATATTCATAGAGTAATGTCCGCGCCCGATAGGAATATCAGCGGCATGCAAAAAGTGTCAATATACTAAATATAAAAAGGAATTTGCAGCGCTATTAGCAAAGATTGAGGAATCTCAAATTATGTGTCCATCATTCAATCCAAATCAACAAACCAAATTACAAGTACAAATAAAAATAAATCTCACAACGTGTCCTTGGTCAGCCAAGTGTCCATATCAATAAATTATGTGAATAAAAAGTGTTCGATTGCTCAATATTCATGCGACTGTCCAAATAAAAATAAAAATAAAAAACAGATATAAAAAAGGTGTCCTTGATCATATGAAGGTGTCCAGAAAAATAAATCCAAGTGCAAAGGATGAAAGTGCTCTGTTGCCAAGTGTAGCGGATATCATATTTGCCTCCACCAGATAACTGAAATACAAACTCACTAAAAAGAATTATAGGACAGCAATTATGGCCTCAGGTGATGGTAGCTTTCCTCTTGGATTACCACTGTCAGACTGTCATGGATCTCTCAAACTTTGGATGGATGATTGACCATAGAGGTAAGGGGGAGGAACTCTGCCAGGAGTCCTTATGTCATCAGAGCCATCATTGGAGACACCTGAGGACAATGAGCGGGAATCCATCAACTGACATAATTTACCCAATATGGCTGGCAGACATCCCTGTTTGCACTATTTTGATATTTGAGAGATCCATGACAGTCTGACAGTGGTAATCGGAGAGGAAAGCTACCATCACCTGAGGCCATAAATGCTGTCCTATAATTTAGACCGCAATTCTTTTTGGTGAGTTTGTATTTCTGTTATCCAGAGAAGGGAAATTATAGTTTCTACACTTGGCAACAGAGCACTTTTCATCCTTTGCAATTAGATTTATTTTTCTGGACACCTTCATATGATCAAGGACACTTTTTTTTTTTATACCTGTTTATTTTATTTTGACAGTCACTGCTCACTGTATGGTGAGCAATCTAGCACTTTTTATTCACTTAATTTATTGCTATGGACACTTTTGTTTGACCAAGGATATGAGATTTTATTTGTATCTGTAATTTGGTTTGTTGATTTGGATTGGATGATTTGAGATTCATCAATCTTTGCTAATAGCGCTGTAATTTTCTTTTTATATTTTTATACTTTAAAGGGCTGCATAGAATGTGCTAGGGCAGTTGGAAGAACTGAAAAGTGGAAAAGGATGGAAAAGGTGTTTGGACTCCTGTGGAATGCCCAGATCTGACCTCTGAGCCTGTATGATGTGTGTAAGACCTCTTTCACACTGGCTTTCCACCCAGCGAAATCCGTTTTGTTCAGTGGGGATCGATCCCCTGGTTCCCGATGAGCAGGAAGATGACAGATCTGTTTCTGCTTACTTTGCAGAGACAGAGCTGTCAGATCCCCGCTCTCCTCTATGGGAGATCGGATGAAAAGGGACCGCCTGTCTGTCTTCATCTGATCCAATCCTCAAGACAGATGGAAAATAGGGTTTCCATCTGTCTGGATTTCAGCCATGTCACCGCTGACATCTGCTGCTCCATAGAGTTGCATAGAGCATCCGATCAGGTCCACCTGAAAAACTGACAGGCGGATCGGATCGGAAAGCCTGTGTGAAAGGGGTCTAATTGTCTAATGCTGATTTATGTGAGAAGATAGCAGATAGACAAGAACGGGGGGGGCATCTGATTTACTGCAGGACCGTATCAGTATTTGGGAAGGAGAAGAGATATGTGGAGGGAAGGGGAGTGAAGCAGAGGGGGAAATGACCGGTGTAGCAGGACTTATAGGTGAATGTAACTTACCAGGAAGGAAGGCAGATTGACTCGGGAACGAGATGGAGTTGATAAGACAGGAGAGGGGTTATTAAACTTCAGGCAGAGTTGGTGCAGCTCAAGGAGTTGGGGAATCCAGACATTGTATAAAGGGACAAGGAGTGAGTGAGGCAGGAGAAGCGGCTGAAGCTTCCCAGTTGCGGAAGAGGTGGAAGATTCTCCTCCGCTTTGAATGCTGGGGCCTTGGCCTTGCTTTTTCCTCCTCGAGACCATGACTTCACTGGTTGCTAGACACCAGGTTGCAGGCGATCCACTAGCAACCAGTGCAGAATATACAAGCCAGCAGTAGAACAAACTGGTCTCGGCCGGCCAGGTCACTCTGTACATAAAGCGGAGCTGCTGCTGCAGTAGTGGCCTTTTCTGAGGGCTTTAGATCAACCACCCTGCCCTCCCAGCCCAGTCCGCCCCTGCAGCTTCCTCAGATTCTGTGTGCTCCAATTTTAGTAACTCTCTCCCAGTGAAATAGAATGTATTAAAGCAGCCCATTCATTTTGAAAGTGTGCTAAAAAAATCAGACATGAAACAAATATTTATTGGATTGATGGGCCTACAGGGCACCACATCCCTTTATAAAGGTATACAATATAAAATTACCAAGCAGTTGGGGCTTTAGCGGTGCCAACAAATGCCATCTATCAAAAAAAGTCTTGTAAATGTATAATACTATATAAATGTTAAAAATAATTGACTCACTATAGCATGACACTGCGGGATCCGCTTGCTCGGCGGGGAATCTCTCTCCGCTGATCCTTGCTGAGCAGGAAGACGACAGTCTGAGTCTGCTCCGCTATGCACAGTAGACATGGACACGGTCCTGCTCTCCTCTTTGGGGCAATCGGATGGAAACCGACTGCCTGTCTGTTTCCATCCAATCACCTGGACAGATGGGGAATTGGACCACCGTCTGTTTTTGGCAGTTGTGTCTGCTGACATCCGCTGCTTCATATAAGAGAATGGAGGGTTCGATCGGTTTGGTCTAAAAAACTGACGGACAAACTGATTGGACAGTCCATGTAAAAAGGAGCAGAAGAACTTTTATCAAAACTGGAAAAGCTATGCATGGCAGCCAATCAGCTTCCATCTTTTATTTTCAAAGCTTAAGGCTGGCCATACATGTTACAATTTTCTTTCAGTTTTCTGTCAGATTTTCTTGAAATTGACCTTCAAGTATGTAGTACGAAGGCCTGCCTAAATAGATACAAGTGAATGTTTTGTTTAGCTTGGACCTTACATTATGTGGTTTGTGGTAGATCTACCAGAAAATTGTACAACAAAAGTTGAACATGTATGGCCAGCCTTACTGAACCAGTTGAAGATAGAAGCTGATTAGTTGCCATGCAAAGCTGCTCCAGTTTTGATGAATTCCCCCCCCCCCCCCCCCATTGTTTATAAGCTTTGCAGTTCCCACAGTACTGCTGTAGCCACCTTGGCTTTGTGCTATTCTAGTCATCTGAGCTGCAGGCCCTGTTATTCCCTGCCCCACAGCACACATAAACAAAGGGGTGGGATGCTGGTGACATCAGGGCATGTGTCCATATAAGGGTACTGATGTCACCAGCTTCCCACCCATTTATATATCTGTACGGGGTTGGGATTGATTCAGCCCTCAGCTCATTGGAGCTAAGCCATAACTAACACAAATGTCAGAACCTTATGGAGCAGTTACTATTGGCAGAGACATATCTGATACATACCCATACCACTAATACAGATGTCACAACCATATAGAACAATTGTTATTGGCAGAGACATATCTGATACATACCCATACCACTAATACAGACGTCACAACCCTATAGAACAATTGTTATTGGCAGAGACATATCTGATACATACCCATACCACTAATACAGACGTCACAACCCTATAGAACAATTGTTATTGGCAGAGACATATCTGATACATACCCATACCACTAATACAGACGTCACAACCCTATAGAACAATTGTTATTGGCAGAGACATATCTGATACATACCCATACCACTAATACAGAGGTCACAACCCTATAGAACAATTGTTATTGGCAGAGACATATCTCATACATACCCATACCACTAATACAGAGGTCACAACCATATAGAACAATTGTTATTGGCAGAGACATATCTGATACATACCCATACCACTAATACAGAGGTCACAAGCATATAGAACAATTGTTATTGGCAGAGACATATCTGATATATACCCATACCACTAATACAGACATCACAACCCTATAGAACAATTGTTATTGGCAGAGACATATCTGATACATACCCATACCACTAATACAGAGGTCACAACCATATAGAACAATTACTATTGGCAGAGACATATCTGATATACTCATGCCATCCAACATAATGAGCTGGTGTTCACTACTGCTATCCTTCATTCCACTCAATGGCACATAATAAACTCCCTATCTGTAGTGCTGGGTGGCCACCACAAATTGGATGGTATGGTGACTGCCTTGTACCAATTATTTAGTAATTTTACAAGAAAACCAGACGTGCCATGCATTGCACGCTATGCTATGTGATAACTGAATGTATTCGAGAAAACCGCACCAATTTATTGTTTTTGGGTGTTAAAACAGTCAATAATGTACTGTAAATGGGGAGCCACAGCACACTAATTCATGTGCAGTCTGCTTTCTGTGCATTGTGATAACAAGGGCATTAAATGCAAACCTATAGTTAGGGATGGGCCCAAAACAGCATTGTCACCATCAATTAAACGTACCCAAAGCAATGATATGCAGCTGACACTGCAAGAAGTAAATGTAGACATGAAGTAACTGCCAAAAGGCCACAGGAGAAGAGCAGCAATGAGATGTATAAATAAAAAAAGGTAAAAGCAGTATTTAGCAAATGTTGTTTTTTTTTTTTTTTTATTTAAAAAAAAATCGACGATTTTATATTATATTCTGCAATATTTACATTTTTGGTAAACTCATTCAATGAATCAAAGCTCTGCAAGCTGAGATAACATGCACTGCATTGATTCATTCACACTAACTACTAGAAAAAAGAATGAATCCTTACATTTAAGAGTGCCTGTCATTTTAGATCCATCATAGCAGTGCCTGTTAGCGGGCATCCACTCACCTGCTGCTGTTACGTCTCTCACCTTGTTGTGTCACTGCCGCATCACCAGCCGTCCCATTAAAGTGAATGCAACCGTCGGTTGCATTTACGAGTCAACAGCGGGTCAAAGATGACATTTGCTCTTCAAAAATTATGATTTAAATCAAGTTGAGTTAAATCAAGCCTTTTACTATT
Source organism: Pelophylax lessonae (assembly GCF_965119305.1). NCBI lineage: Eukaryota > Metazoa > Chordata > Amphibia > Anura > Ranidae > Pelophylax > Pelophylax lessonae. The sequence goes on from NC_138778.1 coordinate 135,619,096, forward strand.
GATTTAAATCATGATTTGAATCAACTTGTTTTAAATCAAATCCACCCTGTTTATGATGCACAGTTCCTTAGCAAATGATATTTGATGTTCCTGCTTTAAAGAGTATCTAATTGGATCCTGGAAACTGACCGCAGGTAAAAGCTCAGTGTACCATTGAAAAATCCTTGCATGTATTTATACATGTTTGGAAATGTCCTCCAAAGACAGCAGGTTTGACAGTACCGGTGTGAATGAGGTCTTTCTCAACCTTTTCAACACAGAGGAACCCTTGAAATAAATTTCTGGTCTCGGGGAACCCCTGCTAAAAATTAGAAATCTACAACTCATGACACATTAGTGTGACAGTCAGTGGGAAGAATGCTCCTTACTCTTCTCATCATTGGGAAGAATTACCCCCTTACAGATAGGTAAAAGGAACAATGGTGTCATTGGAAACTTATCTGAGCGGCAGAAATTGTCCATTGGTCAGGGAACCCCTAGCAATCTCAGGAGGAACCCCGGTTAGGGTTTTCATCAACTTTCATTGTGATGTCACGTCAGTGGTTTGCAAGTACCAGTTATGGTTGTAAAGTATATTGAATAAATTCTATTGCTTGTAGTACCATAATCCAGTTTTACTGCTAATTGTTTTTTTTTTCTTTTTCCTCTTAGTAACACACTGACGTACCATGAGACTAGGATAAAGAATTATTATTCGGTAAGACTTATCTGTGAAGAATGTTTTCATAAAGTAGACCTCCTGGTAAACTGATACATACACAATTTAATTAAATAAATGGGTATAAACTTTTTGCATGCCAAAATAATTTGTAATTCTGTTTATACTTACTGGTGATTCAGAGCCCATTGACACAGGGGCGACACGACTTGCCGGGGCGACCTCGGCGCAACATGCACGGACTTCATATCATTGAAGTCAATGCAAGTCGCCTCCAGGTCGCCCCAAAGTAGTACAGGACCCTTTTTTCTAAGTCGGAGCGACTTGTGTCGCTCCTATTAGAACGGGTCCTGTGCTAATCAATGGCAGGCGACCCACCGCGACTTGTCAGGCGACCAAGTCGCCTGACAAGTCGCGCTAGTGTGAATGGGGACTTAAGCACCCCTACTATACTGCATAGCCAGGAAGGCAACAGTACTGTTTCCTGTTACTGCTTTTCAGTTTCTTGGTGTTGCCTGCCTGGGAAGAGGGCAATGAGGTCTTGTGCTTTCCTCATCTGGTAAGCTATATGAACATCTCTCTCCTCCTAACTCTCACTGCCTAAAAATGATAGATTATCAGTGTTTAAAGTAAATTTGTGCTAGAAGTGCAGGGCTTATAATGCTGACCTCGCCTTCTGAACATGGTAGCTGGCTAGCTGTCATTTATATTTAAAGCGGTATTAAACCCAAAACCAAACATGTAATATATTGCAGCTTACCAACCCATTAGATGCGGTGGCTGCATTTGTTTTCTTTTCTTTGGCTTATTCCCCTCTGATTTCACCTGGTGATCTGTCCAGTAACATACCTTCTGTATTAGTGAGTCACAACTCTGGAGAAATGAGAACAGGAGGCACAGCAGACAGCACCATTGTCAGTCTGGGGGGAGGGTAGTGTTAAATACATTAGCAGATTTATTTAGACTAATAACTTAAAGCCAAACTCCAGCTCATACATTTTAAACAGTTAAAGCAAACAATTTGTTTTTTTTCCCATTCAGATAAAAATTTTAGATTAATAAATAAAAGCTGATCATTTTAATCACCCCTGTCAGTGTTAAGTGGTTTGTCTCATCCATGTAAACTGATACATTCTGCTGGAGAGCATGAGCTTGTGAAAAACAGGAGACTTGCTAGCTAGATTACCAGATGAAACGAGAAGAAAGAGAGCCTAAAAATACAGCCACCACATCTAAGAATTGGTAAGCTTCAATATAATAAATGTTTACTGTTGGGTTTAATACTGCTTTAAAAGAGAAGTATGACCAAAACGTTTTTTATTTTTTTTTTGCTGTACTTCTCTTCTGGGTCACAGGAGTGACTTACTATCAGCTAACATCACAAAGCCACTTCAGTCTCTTTTAAAGATCCTGATCATACTGTCGGGATCCACCCAGATGCTTGATTGACTGTTGGCTCTACCTCTCAGCGCATCTGTACCCTCTCCAGCCCAGTTCTCCAGTGAGATGTGTATGTATGCTTATTTTTTTTATGTACCCCATGCATCTCATTTAAGAAGAAGGGAGATCTAAGGACTAAACGAACTAGGTCCACCATATGGGGAGACTGGATTTCACCATTGGCAAACTTTGGAAATAATAAGCTATTATTAAACTGAATTGCCACTAGATGTTACCCCAGGATATTAAAGTGGTTGTAAAGGTAAAAGTTTTTATTACCTTAATGTATTTTCTGTATTAAGTTTAAAAAAACCTTCTCTGTGCACTCCCGTTCTCTATTATAAAATGTTCTAAATAAGTAATTTTTCTCTTTGACTGATGGGCACTCATGAGTGGCACTGACAGGCAGCATCGATGGGCAGAGGTTAGCATCACTGTTGGGGCTGCACTTAGTCAGTGCCCTGATTATCAGTGCAGCTGTCCCCTATGTGGATTTTGCCGGTTATCGGCTTTCCTCTACTCGCATGCTGATACAGCGATTAAAGATCGATGCTGATGCACGCCGCAGGCTGCGCATGGGTAGCATGATCATGGAAGGACGTTCACGGATGCCCTCCCAGCAATGTGAGCCCGTGCTGTAGCCATCTTTCGGCTATAGCGCAAAGAGGAAGTGGTTAAGAAGGCCATAGACAAGTCAAAAACCAAAAGAAAATGCTTGTAGTTCATCAGGTCATTGATTTTTCGCATCATTAGTGTGCCAGCTGTGGCGCAATTAAAAGTGCCTGATTCAGTATGCTGGATTTTTCATTTCAATACAAAAACAGAAAGAAGAAAGGGGGGGGATAACAAAAGAACATGAAGGAAATGCACCAATCGGTGGGAGTTAACAAGCAGACTTATTACAGATATGTTGTGTATACTGTTGAGCCCATGGACTCCGGCCTTTTTGGGTTTTGATGAAGGCTTTCCTATCGCAAGGCCGAATTGTTTCGTAGGTGTGATCATTTTGTATTAGTTGTATTAAATTCTCTGGCTGGGGGGTGTTTTTGATTTCCATAACCTGGTAATCGACAATCTTGCTGCCAGCAAAATATGGGTGACTACCATGTGGAAAGGTGGAATGGTTTCTATAGAGAGATTTAGTAGTGCTACCCCTGGGGGTACTGTATTAAAAATGTCCGAGATGAGATTAAAGACTGCATGCCAATAACCAAGGAGTACTGGGCAGCTCCATGGTTTTTGAATTTGGACAGTCTCAACAGGGTTAGGTACCATCTTTGGGAAATTTTTTGGGTCAGTTCCCAGAGGGTGGTGCATTGTGAAGCTCTGTAGATTGTCTTCAAAGCGCATTGCTTGCTGGATTTTTTAAAGAAAAAGGAAACAAATGATAGCACACTCCTATGCACCATTTTCATTTTTCAATGACAGAATGTTTGGTTTTTCGGCTTGTCTGTGGCTGGCCTTGCATACACCTACATCCTCAGTGACTGGGATTTCTGCACCAGCCTCTGCTGCTGTAACTACTGGCCAATTCGTCTTTAGGCCAAATGGGTTAATCAAGTTCCCTTCACTGAAATTTCCATAGGAGAGCATGAGGAATTTGGAGGGGTAGACTTGGCTAATGAGGGAAAGCGGATGTCCAAGAAAAGCAGCTGGTAGAAGCTGTTTTCAGTGTGATGTGAAAGACAAACAGAAGCACAGAATACTGTGAAAATAACATTCCATAGTCAGGATTTGTTTTACTGGAACATTTCTGCTATGTCATAATGATCGTTTCAGTGTTCGAAATTGTGCAGCACTGATCTTAACCACTTCCATACAGCTGGACATCATGTGACGTCCTGGGCTTTGAGTGAAGATATCTGAATGATGTCTACAGCTAAAGGCATCATTCACAAATCATTTTTTTCTAGCCAGCGATATTCTCTTTTCCACAAGAACAATCGTAGCAGCTTTTCAGCTGCTTGATTGTTCTTACAGGCGGCGGAAGAGGAACCCCCCCTCCCTCCCGCTGCCCTACGGTGCTTCTACTGGCTCACCCGTGCAATCGACGAGCCAGAGAAGGAATCTGCCGGCGCCAGAAGTACACCAGAGAGAATACTGAGGACCAGATGGTCCCTGGCTGTCTTTATGACTCTCTGGGGTTAACTGGATGTGATCAGGGGGTTAAATCTTTATTGGGGGGGGGGGGGTGGCGGGTAATTTAAGTGGAAAAGGGGGGGGGGTCGCAAGCGCTACACCTGTTCACAAATCACACTTATACGGGTATATAGGAAAATGCTATATACTGTATACGGTGAGTGTTGTGACAGGGGCTGTAGGGGTGATCGGGGGGGGGTCAGGGGGTTAGATCTTTATTGGGGGGGGTGGCGGGGACCCTAAACCTTCTTGGGACAGAAACTTAGTCGCTAGCGCTAATTCAGATCACAATCACACTAATACAAAAATACAAAAACACAGTATATTACGTTTGTGTTAGTGTTGAATGTGACAGCGGGGTAGGGGTTAACTGGAGGTGATCAGGGGGATCAGGGGGCTAAATCTTTATTTGGGGGGGTGGGTAATTTAAGTGGAAAAGGGGGGTCGCAAGCGCTACATCTGTTCACAAATCACACTTATACAGGTATATAGGAAAATGCTATATGCTGTATACAGTGTGTTGTGACAGGGGGTGTAGGGGTTAACTGGGTGGGCGATCGGGGGTTAAATGTGCCTATCTAAGTGTATGTGGGTGTGCTTGGTGCAATACTCACAGTTAGATGTGTTCTCCTCTCGAGATGAATCCAAAAAGGATCATGGGAGAGGAGGGCACATCTTTTCTGAGCCTGTGTTTACATGTCACAGGCTCAGAACAGGATCTAATTGGGCAGAACCGATCTACAGGTCCAGGCCAAAAACCATTGGCCTGGACCTGATGACCGGTTCTGAACCCAATCCAGCCATCGGTGTCGGCGGGGGCGCGCGGGGGCGCGCACAGGACCGGCGGGAAGTAGCGACGTAGTACTACGTCACTCTGCCTGGCTGGGGCTGACCGCCGCAGTAAATAGTCGTGCAGCGGTCGGCAAGTGGTTAAAGCCAGAAGATTTTTATACCTTAGTGCATTACCTGCAATAAGGTAAAATAAAAAAGCCTTCCCCGCCCCCAAATACTTACCTGAGTCCTTGATCCATCCAGTGCTGAGCCTGTCTGTAACAGTGTTGGTTCCCCCCACAGGCTTAGAGACAGGGTCCTGCTGCTGTCCATCAGATGCTGTGAGGAGGGAGCAGGGGCAGAGCTGAGCACAGCCTAAGTCAGGAGTGAGCCTGCAGGTGTTCCCTCATAGGAAGCAGCTTCCTATGGGGTGCACTGAGAAGAGGAGGAGCTGAGAGTGGGGGACCCCAGAAGATGAGGATCGGGGCCCCTCTGTGCAATACCATTGCACAGGGCAGGTAAGTATAATCTGTTTGTTTTTTTTTAATAATGCCTTTACAATGACTTTTAATTGATTTGAAAGGTGTAGATGCTGATGTGCTATGGGCAACACCACTGTGTTCTGTTAATGTTCTTGCAACACAATCCCCTTTTCTCTATCATTCATTGACAGACTCAGTCTTCTGTTCTCAATAGCAGTAGGGTTATTCTGCCCCCTACAGGAGTAGGACACTAGGCAAAAAAAAGTTCTGGCCACACCTATGGGCAGTCCCAGGGGGTATACCCTCTCTCCCTTCTATAGGATGTCAGTTTTAATCTGCCTAGTCAGGAGTAAGGACTTAGTTTCTTGCTGGTCCTGGCAAAAGGAAGTGGTATATTGCGTGGTGTGAGTCTCTTGGGGTTCCCCCTCGCTCTTACTCGGTGGCTCGGTTCTTTTCTTTCCTTCAACGAGGGGGTTGATCAAAATTTGGCCTTGAGTACTATCAAGGGTCAGGTTTCGGCCCTGGCAATTTTTTTTCCAAAGGCCATTAGCTACCCATTCCCTGGTATGTAGTTTTATCCAGGGGGTGCAACACTTGGCTCCTCCTGTGCGACCAAGGTTGCCACCTTGGGATCTTAATTTGGTACTGTTGGTTCTCCAGAAACCTCCTTTTGAAAATATTCGAGAGATTCCCCTGCTTACTTTATCTCAGGTGGCCTTCTTAGTGGCTATTACTTCTGCACGCAGGGTGTCGGAACTTGCGACGTTGTCCAGTCGTTCTCCCCATCTGGTGGTTCACAGGGATAAAGTCGTACTTCGTCTGGATCCGTCCTTCCTTCCGAAGGTGGTTTCCAGTTTCCATTTAAATGAGGACATCCTGTTACCCTCCTTGTGTCCTAAGCCTAAACATCCTAAGGAATTTGCATTGCATACTTTTGGATATGGTTCGGGCGATCAAGGTGTACTTGGCGACTACCGAGTCTTTTCGAAAGTCAGATTTGCTCTTTGTCCTCAAGGATGGACCAAAGAAAGGGCTGCCTGCCTCTGCTGCGACTGTTTCCAGATGGATTAGACAGATGGTTGTGCAGGCTTATTCTATTAAGGGTAAGCTTCAACCTTTCCCTGTTAAGGAGCACTCTACTCAGGCGCTTAGTGCTTCCTGGACCTTTCGCCATCATGTATCTGTGCTTCAGGTTTCCAAGGCGGCTACCTGGTCGTCTGTTCATACTTTCACAATGTTTTATAAGGGGGATGTGCTGGCATTTGCAGATGCTTCCTTTGGCTGCAAAGTTTTGCAGGCTGCTGTTTAAGGGTGTTTTTAGTCTCCCTTGAGGGTGTTTAATGTTATTTCAGGTGGGTCTCATCTTGTTGTTCTGATGAGTCTTGTGTGCCTGGTTGGCTATGGTTTAGCCTTGGGGAAATATTTTTCTGCTGTTCCCACCCCTCATGTTTTATGGCACTGCTTTGGGATGTCCCTACTGTTATGGCACTGCTTTGGGATGTCCCTACTGCTATTGAAAACAGAAAACTGCGTCCGTCAATGAACGATAGAAAAAATGGGATTTTTTTTCTTACCATAAAATCCTTTTCTCTGAAGTTCATTGACGGACGCATTACCTGCCCCTTTTATTATTGAGTTTGGTTGGTATTGTTTTCTCTGACACTGCTTTGATACAAAACTGACATCCTATAGCAGGGAGTGAGAGGGAGTATACCCCCTGGGACTGCCCATAGGCATAGTCAGAACTTTTTTTTTCTGCCTAGTGTCCTACTCCTGTAGGGGAGCATAACCCTACTGCTATTGAGAACAGAAGACTGTGTCTGTCAAGAAAAGGATTTTACGGTAAGTCAAAAATCAGATTGCAGCAAAAACACCATTTATTATTTTAGAAATATGACCACAAAGTTAAAAATTAGTCCAATTAAACATACAAAAATGTTGTTGGTTTCATTTGTGTACAATCTGCTTCCTTGTCATGGTTTTAGTAGCTTTTATATTGACATGAATCTCTAAAAGCTCAGTTGCCTTTATCTTAACTCTACAGTGCACAACCTATAGTTCTTCTGCAGATCTGCTTTTTATCATTGTTTAGATATGTTCTCTGTTTGAATAATTTATTTCTTTCCTGCAGGAGGTTTAGATGCCTTTTTCCTTTGTAAAAGATGAGTGCAGAGTCTTCCTCATCCTCAGCACAACCAAAGTGCAGGGTACTGTCTGCCCTGAAGAAGATTTTTGGATTTGACTCTTTTCGGTCTGATCTTCAGGAGAATGCAACTCGTACTGTGGTTAGAGGTGACTGCCATTTTCATAAGCTATTCTTTTCTCTATATAATTTAGAGCAGGGACTTTAGAGCAGGGACTTAAAGTGGTTGTAAAGGTAAAAGGTTTTTTTTTTTTTTTTTTTGTTATGTTTTTTTTTTTTTTTTTACTGTCATGCCTTCTTACATTAGGGTAAAAAAAAAAATTTTCATAGTAGCCCCCCATAAATACTTACCTGAGCCTGATCTTGATCCAGTGCTGTGCACATTTGCAGCAGCTCTCCTCCCCTTCCCCCTCTCTCTAATCTCACAGGCTTGGATGAATGCAGCCAGAGCCATTGGCTCATGTTTCTGTCAGTCAAACCCGAGGGCATGGCTGAGCCAGGCTGTGTGTCTGAATAGATGCAATCAGCCCAGCTCTGGAGTGAGCATGCATGACTGCCCCCCTAGAATGCAGCGTCCTATGGGGACACTCAGCATGGTGGGGAGGAGCCAGAAGCGCTGGTGGGGGAACTTTAAAAGAGGGGGATCGGGGCTGCTGTGTGCAAAATTATTGCACAGTAAAGGTAAATCACTGCAGTTTGAATAAGCCCATCTGCCACAAATGTAAGGCTGCAGAGGAACCTGAGCCCCCAGTGTTGCTGGGGACAATAGTCCACAACTATTTCACCCCACCCATGAACAACACGTGAGGTTTGGGAGGGGAAAAACGTACCCCTGGAAATCTATCCCTTGTCCTACTCCTCCATACCAGTCACTACCATTAGTGACTATTGTGTCCACCTCAATTAAAGTTCCGCCGGGTAACTGTTTTTTCTATATGTATACAATTGGGATGGAGGTGTACTCAATGGCAGTATTTGGACCATTTTATTATTTATTTTTTTTGTCTTCCTCCTCACTGCTGGGATCTCAACCCTCCTCCTCATGCTCCTCCTGGGTTTGGTGCTGCCTCATAGGAATTGATTCAAGATAAGGCAGGCTATGAGACAGCAGGAAGTCTTCCTCTTGTTGCTGTGCCCCACGTGCCCAATCTTATACAACATATTTTGCTTGCTCCAGCTGAAACGCCAGAGAAAATTCATTTCTGTCCCCCACATTATCACGCCTTACCATTCTGGTTGTAAGTGGGGACGGTAGATGAGTCCTGAGTGATAAGCCACTGCCATGGTGAAAAAAAAAAATTAGATCCCCAGAGCCTGTTTTTGTCCCATACTCCATGCTTACTCCCCTAATGATGAAAGTGAAACTGCTGCAGCATTGCCAAAGTTAAGATCCAGCATGTGGGCATATTTGCAGATCAAGCGATTTTCGGCACGTGTGTACCCAGCCTTAAGGTGTAAGAATTCATCCTCATTGCTAGAGGCCATAGATGTTGCAGTGGATGCAAATGGAGATTCTTGTGTATCGGGGGTGAGGGGGGTGAGAAGGAGTTTAGGCCTTTTGCTGTTGACATCATTTCTTTGTTGCACCCACGGAGCTTTGTGGGGAACATTTATGTGTTTTGTACATGTGGTACCCAATTGAGATTTACCACGCTAGATACACTGCAGGCGGAGGCTACAAACCACTACAATGTTTTTTTCAGCAGATGTGTGAAAAAAAGGATCAGATTTCTGAGCTGTGTAGAGTGGACCTTGGGATACCAGTGGTTTGCATCTATAAAGCAGTGCCATCCAGTGGAATAGGGTGGCTGCTTCCTTCACTCCCCTGCAGGCTGCCCCTAGTTGACATCCTGCCTTGCTGATGTTGGGCTCTCCTTCATTTTCCTCCTCCACAGTCTCTGGTATGGTCTGCCATCTCATTATCTCCCCCCAATTAATTGCTGAACCCACTTAGCAGTAGGCTGCAGGACAAAACTGGCTATTGGTTTTCTCTGCCTGTTGTCACCTCCCTCTATGTTCCTGGCGTTATCTTCCTGAACATTGGATAAAATGAATCCCTGTTCACCCCCCTGCAGCAAGTTACTAATGTGTATGCAATTAATTCAGCGGACTATCAAGGCCAGTTTTCGTGATAGCAAGATTAGCTGTAAAAGAGGAGGAAGTAGAGGGTATATTTGTTCTGCTCCCTACCCCATGTGCTCTGGCTGTATAGCACAACCACCTCCGTAAAGGAAAAGCAGTTGTGTGCTGCCTTTCAGGAGTGCAGCCAAATCACCACATTGGCCTACAGATGCAGAACCTTCTCTTCCTTTACTAGTGGCATGTGAAGAATCTCTGCCTCTCCCTTTAGACCTCCCAGATATGATGAAGACAGGGATTGCCTGATTTTATTACCAGCTTTGGCATTATGAGATTGAGGATGTGAGAATTTACAGTGCGGTGACATGGTGCAATTAACTGTACCACAATAGTATGAAATGGTATAAAACCATAAACCCCAGACAACAACCTGTAGTGCCCTCCCTCAACTTCCAGAGGCCTGGTGGTGACCCACAGAGACAGGGAGGGCCGACATCCCTCCTCAGGGCGCAGATTACTAGGCATGGTGGGTGGTAAACAGGATAGAAAGCTGGGCGCCAGTCACTTTTATGCTTAACCACTTAAGCCCCGGAAGATTTTACCACCTTCGTGACCAGGGGGTATTTTGCGATTCGGCACTGCGTGACTTTAACGGACAATTGCGCGGTTGTGCGACGCTGTACCTAAACGAATTTGACGTCCTTTTTTTTCCCACAAACCGAGTTTTCTTTTGGTGGTATTTGATCACCTGTCCGATTTTTTTGATCATGCGCTATAAACAAAAAAAGAGCGTCAATTTTGCAAAAATAACAATATTTTTCACATTTTTTATATGAAATTCCCCAAAACAAATGTAAAAATCTAAATTTTTTAACATTTTCGGCCAATTTGTTTTATGCTACCTATGTTTGGTAAACAAAAAGCGTATTTTGATTGGTTTGCGCAAAAGTTATCGCGTTTACTAACAAAGGGAAAGATTTTTGTTGTTTTTTTTTTTTTTTTTAGCGCGTAATGGCGGCGATCTGCACTTTTTTTTTTTTTTTTTTGCGAGACTGCGACATTGGGGCAGACAGATCGGACCCTTGACTGACATTTTTGGGGTTACCAGTGACATTACTACAGTAATCAGTGCTATACATATGCACTGTTACTGTAAAATGACACTGGTAGTGAAGGGGTTAACTTTTTTTGAGGGAGGGGCTGTGTGTGTCCCTAGGGGCGTGATTCTAACTGTGATTGGCTGTGGCTTGAGCTGTAGGAACACTGATCAACGGTCCTACATAGTAGAACCATATGATCACTGTTCTTACACAGGGGAGAATGACAGAGGGCTTGTTTACATCAGCCGTCTGCCTTTCTCCCGCTGTCACGGACGATCGTGAGTGCCGGCGGACATCGGGTCCGCCGGGCACACGCGCGGGGGTGTCCGTGACCGAGCGGGAGCGCGCCTCCGGCGGCGCGCGCTCGCTCCCCAGAGCCTCACAGGCTAGTGACGTACCCATACGTCACTTTGCCTGTGACGGGCTGACTGCCGCAGTATATGTACTTGCGGCGGTCGGCAAGTGGTTAAACAAGGAGACGTTTATTTCTCCCAACAGGAACAAAAATGGGAGAGAGGGGTAGGGCACAGGACAAGTGAAAAACGGCAGATTGGCAGACTCCTTAGACAAATTGAAGTATAGGCAGACAGCGGTACAGAAAAAAAACCTTTAAGCTCGGACTGACCTGGGAGGGAACTCCTCTCCCCTGGGTCCAGTCTCCTGTAGCAACAGCTGTCTCCTATAGCAACAGCATGTAACTCACAGAAGGTGCAGGAACTCTGAGGATAAATCTCTCTGGATGCTTTCCCAGGCTCTCCATGTTTCCGCAGTACATGGCAGAGTCACCTCTGGTACTCCATCTCAGGTCTTCCTCCCTTCCTTCACTTTTCCAAGCAGTATGCAGGCTCTCCCTTGCAGAGCCCTGAGCACATGGTTAGGCCTAAACTTCAGGCCTACCCAGCAGCAGCTATTCCTCACACACCTGGGTGGTAAGAGACAGATTACCTGACTTCCTCCGAATAAATAGCCTCTCCCAGCATGCTCTGCTACCAGTGTGATTGGCTGACAGAAACATACATATTCATAACCTGACTCACTGTAATTCATCACACTAATGCCAGAGGAAACAGTGCCACCTACTGACAGAAAGGAGAATTACAGCCAAACCAGGATTAGGAGGAAAATCCAATGGCCACAAGACTATAAATCAGCCAGGCTAGCTACCACCTAGCACAACTAAATTTACTAGCAACCCTGCTTGGGACAAGGGTGCTACACACCTAAAACACTATAGCCCCTTTTTCCTAGTAGAAAAAAAAAAAAGGAACACTTAAAAGAAAATTAAGACCCAAAAAAAAATCACCCCCCCCCCCCAAAAGTAAGAAATGAAAGGGGGAGGGGTGGGGAGGGCAGCACATAATCAGCATGATAAGTTGTTGCTGACACATAAAAAGGTAGCCCTAAACAGACTGTTGGTCCTTTGTATTGTAATTATGCTACACAATTAGGCTTGTGACGGTATCAGATTTTCATGCTGCGATTAATTGATTAAGGTTTTGCCACGGTATACGGTATTATCACGGTATTCTATTATTAAATTTAAATTATTAAATTTCCACCTCACTTCAATTTCATTGCTGAATTTAGGGGCTTTGGTTCACTTATGCACATTATTATATAGTCAGTCAGTACAGACTCTGTGAACCAGGCCTAAAATAGGTCATCAAGCAGTGTCTGGCCTAACTGGTGATAACTGGTTCTGGCGCTCGGCTCCGATCCGATGGCCTGGTCATTAAGAGGGCAAATCCTTGTGGTCAAGAAGTGGTTAAACCTGAAGGAGGTGTTGTTTATAAATTACTTTACTATTGCTTTAGGCCTGGTTCACATGTATGCGGGTTGGTGGTTCACATTTGCACAGGCATAGCAGCCCATTGATTTGAATGGGCTGCTATGCCCTCATTTTCCGCAGAAAAAAGGTGCATGCAGCATTTTTTTAAAATTCAGTGGCCTTGAAATCCATCCTGCTTTTGCACCATGCGACTAACCTGCAGTTCCTGCTCTGGCAAGCTTTCTGCATTTTTTGTATACGTGGGCACGGCATTTAAAAATAAACAGTTTGCGTGTGCAGCAACGGCAGGTAAGTCGCATGGTGCAAAAGAAGGATGGATTTCATGGCCACTGCATTTTTTTAAATTCTGCATGCACCTTTTTTCAGCTGAAAACGCAGGCATAGCAGCTCAAGCCCATTCACATCAATGGGCTGCTATGCCTGTGCAAATGTGGGCCCCCAACCCGCATACATGTGAACCAGGCCTAAAGCAATAGTAAAGTCATTAATTGGTTAAAACTGCAGGAGGACCGGTGTTTTTATCTATTAATGACTTTACTATTGCTTTAGGCCTGGTTCACATGTATGCGGGTTGGGGGCCCACATTTGCACAGGCATAGCAGCCCATTGATGTGAATGGGCTTGAGCTGCTATGCCTGCGTTTTCAGCTGAAAAAAGGTGCATGCAGAATTTAAAAAAATGCAGTGGCCATGAAATCCATCCTTCTTTTGCACCATGCGACTTACCTGCCGTTGCTGCACACGCAAAATGTTTATTTTTAAATGCCGTGCCCACGTATACAAAAAATGCAGAAAGCTTGCCAGAGCAGGAACTGCAGGTTAGTCGCATGGTGCAAAAGCAGGATGGATTTCAAGGCCACTGAATTTAAAAAAAATGCTGCATGCACCTTTTTTCTGCGGAAAATGAGGGCATAGCAGCCCGTTCAAATCAATGGGCTGCTATGCCTGTGCAAATGTGGGCCGCCAACCCGCATACATGTGAACCGCCAACCCGCATACATGTGAACCACCAACCCGCATACATGTGAACCAGGCCTAAAGCAATAGTAAAGTCATTAATAGATAAAAACACCGGTCCTCCTGCAGGTTTAACCACTTCTGGATCGCAAGGATTTGCCCCTTTAAAGACCAGGCCATCGGATCAGAGCGCCAGGACCAGTCATCACCAGGTAGGCCAGACACTGCTTGATGGCTATATAATAATGTAATGTGGGCTGCTAGGCGTGTGTGTGTGTATATATATATTTATTAGAGCTGCACGATTCTGGCCAAAATGAGAATCACGATTTTTTAGCTTGGAATAAAGATCACGATTCTCTCACGATTCTCTGTGTAACAAAAAAAAAAAAAATTGGGATAACTTTACTGTTACGTTTTTTTTTTTTTTTTTTTATTCATTAAAGTCTAATCATTGCGTTTGAAAGACTGCTGCGCAAATACAGTGTGACATAAAATATTACAACAATCGCCATTTTATTCTGTAGGGTCTCTGCTAAAAAAATATATAAAATGTTTGGGGGTTCTAAGTACTTTTCTAGCAAAAAAAAAACTGATTTTAACTTGCAAACAGCAAGTGTCAGAAAAAGATCCAGTCTTTAAGAGGTTAAACTTCCTTTCTCCCTGGCAGAGGGAAGGAAAAGATACAAATGTAATCATTTTTGTTTATAGTTAGGAGACTTAATGCTGAAAGGTGTTAGCTGAGTGAGTGAATGAGTCATCCAGCTCACTGAAATGTATCAATTCACAAGTCAGGCAGACTTGACAGAGAAACTCGGTATTTTAAAAATGCCACAATAACAATACCGTGGCTATGCAATACCGCGATATATCGAATTACCGAAAACCGGCATATGTCTATACACAATAATATGTAACCTACCGCAATACAATTCACAGAAATGGAGCACTATGCAGCGCTGTGAATACAGGGGAGTCCATTCTCTGTAATAGTAGTAATAGCAGTAACCCTATATAGCACTGTATAGCTCTGTATGTATGATTGTACAGCAGTAACTCTCCCTGATACCACTCTGACTGTTTGCAGTTTCTGGCTCATCCAACTGCAACACACCCTTGCAAAAAGTTGATGGGAGAGCTGACGTGTTTAGGGAGAGCAAAAAAATGTATATACACAGCGCAAAACAGTATTGAATGTGAATAAAATTTTCTACAATATAAAACTCTTAAAGTGCACCGTGCAATATTGCAAAAATGTGCAAAAAAGCTGATATGTAGAAAGCATATAAATAAAGACAATAATAGAATAAGGTGCCAGTCCAAATAAAATAGTTCATTAAGATCTCAATAGATGGTTAGATGTAAACAGTCCCAAATGGGTCCCACGAAAGTGCTGGAGTGCCAGGAAGAAAGTGCACAATCATGCAATCGTTTCGGTGCAGTGAGCAAGTGCCGGTCCTCCCCCTTTGGGTATCCACTTACCGGACAAAAATGACCCCTATGCTGTACAGCTATAAAGGTCGACAGAGCTTATGTTCTAGTAAGGAACCAACTGCCACACTTCTCCAAGCCAGGTATGTCTCCAGAGATGCAAATACCCCGATGCATGTAATGGAGAAAGGATGCTCACAATAGTGTAAATCCGATTAAAAAAGTGTTTATTGTGCAAATTCTAAAATACAAACTCACATTTCGTAGCTAATAGTAAGGCATGTAGTACAAAGGTATCGTCCTTCCTAGTTGTTTGGTGCCGCTTGGACGCTCCGTGGTTTTGTCCGGTAAGTGGATACCCAAAGGGGGAGGACCGGCACTTGCTCACTGCACCGAAACGATTGCATGATTGTGCACTTTCTTCCTGGCACTCCAGCACTTTCGTGGGACCCATTTGGGACTGTTTACATCTAACCATCTATTGAGATCTTAATGAACTATTTTATTTGGACTGGCACCTTATTCTATTATTGTCTTTATTTATATGCTTTCTACATATCAGCTTTTTTGCACATTTTTGCAATATTGCACGGTGCACTTTAAGAGTTTTATATTGTAGAAAATTTTATTCACATTCAATACTGTTTTGCGCTGTGTATATACATTTTTTTGCACTTGAGAATTTTGGGTTCACCATAATTTATGAACAGCTGCATTTCGTTTTTTACCATTGATACTATGCAATTTTAGTTTACCACTTATCTTTGCGCTGTATTTGCACTGCACGTGTTTAGGGAGAGGCTGGCATATTTGCAAACCCCCCATTATTGGCCATGCAATGCCAGTGTTTATAAAATGCATTATGGTAATTGGGTTTTGCTGTTTTTCCAAATGGCAGATATGCCAACTTTGATTCAAACTTGACCCGAACATGAATCTCATACCTAACCCTAATAAATTCTATATGCTGTCTCAAAAAGCATGATTTGTAATAGGGAGAATAGGGGTGAATTTTGTTGCTGTTGTACAACGGTGACACACAGGCTATCCAGTGCCAGAAGTGCATAGGTTTATCATCCAAGGCTGGCCATACATTATACAACTTTCTTGTACAATTTTCCTTTAGATTTACCAAAAGCCATATAATGGGTAAATTTGTATCCAATCAGGCAGGCCCTCGCACTACATAGTTGAAGATAAATCTAAAGGAAATCCTATAGAAATAAAGGAGTTGTAAAGTCAGTAGGTTTTTTATCTTAATGCATTCTGTGCATGAAGATAAAACCCTTCTGTGTGCAGCAGCCACCCTCTAGCGCCCCCTAGTACTTACCTGAGCCCCATCTTCCGCCAGCGATGTCCACAAGTTCTTCGGCCGCCTGGGAATCTCCTCCTGATTGGCTAAGACACAGTAGTGGCGCCATTGGCACCTGCTGCTGTCAATCAGTCAGCCAATCAGGAGAGAATGCATGGGGCAAAAACAGGGCTCCGTGTCTGAATGGACACAGGGAGCTGTGACTCGGCTCGTGTGCCCCCCATAGCAAGCTGCTTGGAGGAGCTAGGAGAGCCAAAGAGGGACCTGAGAAGAGGATCCAGGCTACTCTATGCAAAACCAACTGCATAGAGCAGGCAAATATAACATGTTTGTTTTAAGAGAGAGAGAAAAAAGAGATTTTACAGTCACTTTAAGTATATACACTAG
This sequence comes from Pelophylax lessonae, assembly GCF_965119305.1. Lineage (NCBI taxonomy): Eukaryota > Metazoa > Chordata > Amphibia > Anura > Ranidae > Pelophylax > Pelophylax lessonae. The sequence goes on from NC_138778.1 coordinate 135,635,783, forward strand.
ATGATAGTTTTGCTGTTTTAGGGTTTGTTCGCTCTAGGCTGGGACTGCTAGAGGCAACCTTGCCCAGCTTAATTCTAACACGTGGCAAGGAAAAACCCTTGTTCAGCATTATACCAGTTTACACCACTGTGGTGCGCTGAAAAAAAATACTTAATGTCTTACTTTTTCCAGCACAGCATGTTGCAGCGCAGTCCACTGCCTTACACCATGCTGCAGGCAGTAGAAGTAAATGAAATGTCATTTGAGACATCTCAATAAAGTTCTAACCAATGAGCCCTTACTCTTCATTACTTATACTGAATATTTGTTTTTTAGGTGACAAAGATGTGTTCGTGTGCATGCCAACTGGAGCCGGCAAGTCTCTCTGTTATCAGCTTCCTGCCGTTCTTACAGTGGGAATTACTATTGTTATCTCTCCACTCATTGCACTGATTCAGGTAATTATCGAACCCCTAAGCAAGCAATACATGGCGCAATTTTTTTTCCTGCAACCACCATTGTATTCTCCTGGGGCAGGGGGTCTTGCCGTCTCCACCGGTAGAAGTCAATGATTATTGCTAGCAGCTATACCAGCCACTAGCGATAATTGCATGTAAAATCAGGCAGGCTGATTGTAGCCAAGTTGATTGATTGATCGATCAATCAGCTTGGTGCATTTAGCCTGCCCATACATGGTTCAAATCTCGGATGGTTCCTCCTGTACCGGCCAAGAGTCGAATGGTCTAGGGTTGCCCATACAGTTCATATTTGTGGCATTGTTTAGTAAGACCTCATACACGGTTACGTAGGTTCTGTAAACCCTATACATGAGCATACGTTGTTGCACATTTACAGTAATCGCAATGGCTAATGGCTATTGGCAGAGAAGTGTCCATTGAAACTATGTGCACAGACTGAGGCAAACCGGTGTAGTAACATTATTTGTCTTAATCATACAGTATAGGACACAGACAGGGTATTCATAGACCCTAGGTTATAGACTTACCTTTTAGGTGATTGGACATTGGCACATGCTTTGCTGGATGACCCCCCCCCCCCCCTCCGGGTGTACTCCTTAAACCCCAACCCACGTTTTTTTGGTAGTGTCCTTGTGTGATGGACCTCTTCTTCCGTATGGGGACGTTTTCTTTGCTTAAAGGAGAAGTATAGCCAAAGCTCGTTTACAATTGGTTTTACACTCCTGTGACTAGTTTTTAGCAGATAGCGGGCTGTTCACTCTCTGCTGATG